>NC_054054.1:60082-697863 GCF_017639655.2 Falco naumanni | reverse complement strand
TGGACGGTGAAAATTCTTGGCTATTTCGAGTTTGTTTCATTAGTTCCAAGAGGTTCAAGGGCTTTCCTCAGTCAACCTATACTCTAAATGTGAATTTTGCAGGATTCACCCAGAACTTAGTGATTTTTAATTATGTGCTGTAAAATCCATATCTTCCGTGTGCACACAAGTGAAGCTTGCCAACTTCAGCTCAGTGTGATTTCAAACAGCTGAGCTATTGAACACTCAAAATGAGTTTTGTAATAGAAATCTCAATTCAGCATTAACTGTGGCACTTTTAAATGCATGCATACTATATTAATAACATAAAGCAGCATTTGCAGCATTTTAATCTTGCTGTCAGGTAGCTTATCTGTTAGGAGGGTTTTTGTGACAAATTCAGAGAATTTATGCTTAGGGCTTAGAAGGCGAACATTGCACAAACTCAGTTCAATAGTGAAACAAAGTATTTGTTACTAAATATTTCTTGGTCACCAAAACATTGAAATTTCTGTAGCAGCCTCAGCTGAAAGCTGTGCTTATTTTCATAACTGAGTCTTTTCCATTATCCAAGAGTGGTTTTCCCATTTCAGCTTTCTCCTTCTCTTCTTTTTTTCCATACACTTTTTGAGGTTTCCCTGCTTGGGCCTCTTTTCTATCCTTCAGTAAGGTTGAATTCCCTGATGGTAATCATAATTATAAACATATGTTGTTACTGTGGGCTACCAATTTACTTGCAGTCCTTGGTATAACAAAAAAAAAAAAAAAAAAAAAAAAAAGTGGGTTTTGGAATATATTTTACATCATCAGGGCATATCTCATGAATAATTAAAGGAGACTCAGTTTGTAGTAAAGAGCAGTGTCTGGAATGCCATGTCTAAAGATAATTGTCTGAATCAAGTAATCACTCCAAACAGTTAATATGATGGCAGAAAAATATTTTTGAATTTCATTATCACTGATATGTTTTTAAAATCTGATATTTTTGGTTCTTTGAGATTGGGGTGACTTTTAGGAAAACAGAAATTTACAGCAATAACTATCTTGGCAATTGTTAGACTTAGAATATTTAATTTATCACAGATATTTACTGGAAAAAAACCCTTTTCAATTAAAAAAGAATAAGAAAGGCAAAGTAAAAATACTCTAAATTTTACATTTCTTTTAGTAGCTCTTCCAAAATCTTTCATACAGGGTTATTGCAAAGAAGTGCCTCTGTAATTAACGTGTTAGGTTTTTAGTGACTTATTTTACTGTGTAGCATTTTATTGCTGATGTGTCAGTCAGTGTAATGTTCACAGTGCTGCAGGGAATAATCAGAGCATGCATTAGGCAATTCATATTGTATTTGGTATCCTGGTAAGACAAGATAAAATGTTTTGAAGATTAGGTTAGAATTAAAAAACCCAACAAAATCAATGCTACACACACACACACAAACACAAACACACACACACACACACGACATAACAATAATTAATGAATGAATTTGAAAGGAATGTAGGTCCATTTTAAATTGGGCTGGACCTGATAAAGTTTGCCACAGGGTACTTCAAGAATAGGTGTCAGCAGTGTCACAGCCCTGAGCGAGCCGTTCATTCATGGATGTGGCGGTAGCAAGAAAGAAAATGCAGTACCCAAGTGTATAAAGCAGCGACAGTGATGCTGGGGAGTTAGTACACACCACTCAGCTTAGCACCAGGTCCTGGAAAAGCACGGGAAAAAATAATGAAGGATTTTTGACAATCATATAACAAGGAAAAGAATAAGAGCTAACATGGGTTTATAAACACAATGTGTCAAACTAGTTTAATTTCTTTGCTAGGTAACAAACATCATAAATACGAAGGAAATAGATGTCATACATCTTCACTGTAATTAGGCTTTTGTCACCGTCTTATGCCACAGACTGGGTAAAATCACTATAGGCTGGCTGAAATCACTATAAACTGAATAAAATCCTGGTTGGAAAGCAGTATGCCTGGTAGATACGTGTTAAGGCAGGAGAAGATACTGCACAGGGCTCTGTAAGAGCCTCTCCTGGGCGTGGCTGGATTGCATATTTCCAGTAATGAAGTGGATGACAGAAGAAAGAGCACACTTACTGAACTGACAGTGCCTAGCTGGGAGAAAACAAAAGGTTTTGGTAAGAAAGAGACACAATGCAAAGTGATATTGAGAAATAATCTAAAAAAAAAGCATGCAGTTCAAGGAAGACAAGTACAGGGTGAGGTATGAACAATGGCACAAAGATAGGATGAGGAACAAGAGGCTTGTACGTGGTGTTGGAGGTCCGGGAGGCACAGAACATTGCAAAGTGAACAATTACCAGCGGGCAGCACAGACCAGCAGTGGTACACTGCTGGGGAAAGGTCATCTCTTTTACTGGGATGGAGAGGTGATTATTGTCTGGTCCACCTTTCTGCTCTAGTCAGCACAGATGTTGCCTCAGCTGGAGAACTGTGCCCCTTCACAAGCATCTTAGAGAAAAGATGTGGATCGACTTGAGAAACACTTCATAAACTGGAGAGAAAAAGATCCAGGTTAGATATTAGGTATTCTTTTCCTACAGGAATAATTCAGCTTGGGAAGAAATTGCCTAACAGTATTGTGGAATTACTGTCACTGGGAGATTTCAAGAGCAGATTGCGTAAACATCTGCCAGGGATGTGGTAGTTATATTTGATACTCTGCTGAAGCAGAGAATAGACTAGATGATTTCTCACTTCTCCCACCCTGGTTTTTGGTGATTTGTTGAAGTGATCTCAAGCTACCAGGAGCAGTCAACAAGGCCTCACCAAGGGGAAATCATGCCTGACGAACCCAATAGCCTTCTATGATGGAATGACTGGCTCAGTAGACAGGGGAGAGCAGTGGATGTTGTCTGCCTTGACCTCAGCAAGGCTTTAGACACTCTCCCACAACACCCTCACAGGTAAGCTCAGGCAGTGCGGGTCAGGTGCGTGGACAGCGAGGTGGATCGAGAACTGGCTCAATGGCAGAGCTCAGAGGGTTGTGGTCAACGGTGCAGAGCCCAGCTGGAGGCCCGTAGCTCGAGCAGTGTTCCCCAGGGTCAGTACTGGGTCCGGTCCTGTTCAACGTATCCATCAGTGACCTGGGTGACGGGACAGAGCGTACCCTCAGCAAGTTTGCTGGCGACACAAAACTGGGAGCAGTGGCTGACACACCAGGAGGCTGCGCTGCCGTTCAGCGAGACCTGGATGGGCTGGAGAGCTGGGTGGAGGGGGTCCTAGTGGAGATCCACAAAGGCCAGCGTAAGGTCCTGCACCAAGGGAGGCGTAACCCCATGCACCAGTACGGCCTGGGGCTGACCTGCTGGGAGGCAGCTCTGCGACGAAGGACCTGGGAGTGCTGGTGGGCAGCAAGTTGCCCATGAGCCAGCAGTGTGCCCTGGTGGCCAGGAAGGCCAGTGGGATCCTGGGGGGCATTAGGAGGAGCGTGGCCAGCAGGTGCGGGGAGGTGATCCTGCCCTGCTGCTCTGCCCTGGGGAGGCCGCACCTGCAGTGCTGTGTCCAGCGCTGGGCTCCCCAGTTCAAGAGAGAGACAGGGAACTGCTGGAGAGGGTCCAGCAGAGGGCTATGAAGGTGATGAGGGGATCGGAGCATCCCCCTTGTGAGGAAAGGCTGAGAGAGCTGGGCCTGTTTAGCCAGAAGAGCAGCCAGAGGGGATCTTACCAACGTCTACAGATGTTTCAAGGGCAAGTGTCAAGAGGCTGGGGCCAGGCTCTTTTCAGCAGCGCCCAGCGACAGGACAAGGGGCAATGGGCACAAGCTGCAATGCAGGAAGTTCCGTTAGAATATGAGGAAAAACTTCTTTGAGGGTGACAGAGCACAGGGACAGGCTGCCCAGAGAGGTTGTGGAGTCTCCTTCTCTGGAGACATTCAAAACCCACCTGGATGGGATTCTGTGCAACCTGCTCCAGGAGAACCTGCTTTAGTGGGGGGGCTGGACTGGATGATCCCCAGAGGTCCCTTCCAACCCTGACCGTTCTGTGATTCTGTGATACTAGCTTCAACTAAATGAACAACTGTTCTTATGTTGAAATCAAGTGATGTTGTTTTCTATTGATCTTACCAGCTTTTTATCAGGAAGAGGGTGAAGAGAAGGCATGTGTCAGTTGCAGAGTAAGTATAGGCAAGGTCTGATCCCACTCCCATTAAATTCAGAAGAGGCTTGATCTCTTTCAATGGAGGTTTAGTTGAATTGTAAATGTATGCTATGTATGTGTATATATGTATCAAAATAGATAATACCAATACAGTTCTGTCAGTTAAGCATTATCACTGAAAACTTGCTGTTTGAGCAAGTGGGAGCGAACTAAAACTTTACCAACAGCACGTCTTTATCAGAGTTAGCAGGAGAACCTCCAAAGAAACTGTTCCCCAGTGACGCACATTCCAAGAAATTCTCATAGACTTAGCCGATAGCACCTGGTTGGATAAGGTACCAAAGCATTTAAAATATATGGCTATAATGAGTAAGGTGCCAGGTAAAAAGGGATACTTGGGCTCCACTCACAGTATCCTCTTGGTCACCTGCATTTTTCTTCTTCATTTCATGGTCTTATACTATATTCTAGAAGTGATAAAAGTGGGATTTTGTGATCTTGCTTTCTGGTAGTGGAAGAAAACCAGCAGCAGAAATAATCAAAATGTGCAAAAGACTTTCCAGTTTCTCTGGGACCTAGCCAAACTCATAGATGACAGCACGGTAAGAAAATCCCCTTCCAGATTATTACATTGTTAGACTGGTCTCAGGCTGCTCACTTGTCCCTGCTTTTTACACTAAGCAAAGTTCCTTGTATTGTCTGGAATTTTTGCTCATCCTCTTAGCACAGAACTTTTTCATAAGCCTAGCCTTAGGAGTTTTACAGCTTCCAGAACCAGGGAGGCTTGGCCAGGTTTAAATAAACATTCATGCTAACCATTTACAACTGGTCATTATTATGTTTGCCAACCCCATGGAATGCATGCTCTAAGCATCAGCTGATAAACTGCTATTTTTATTGAGGTTTCAATCAGAATTCTCTACCAGAATGAACAGAGAAACTCAGAAACCAGCTGTCTGCTCTATGTTACAGAGAGGCAGCAATATGTGATAGTTTTCAGAAAAACCAAATTCAACCATATAGGTAGAGATCATGAACACTATATTCATCCTGATGTACATGGTCAATAATTAATATTTAAACTCATGAAGGAAGCAACATGACTCAATGGGTAAAACAGGAGAAAAGGACTTTTGCATTGCATTACTGCATGGGTCTGCAGTACATCTCTAATTTTGGAAGTCACTTAATTTCCTTCTCTTTGCCTCATTTCTCCTATCAGAAAACAGGATGAACGCTCAAGTGAGATTCATTAGGCTACAGGGATAAAAATGATATTAAAAAAGAATAGTTATATAGTTAGACTTAACTAGAAATGCTTCATAAGTGTCTTCATATTATCTCCACTTGACCTTTACTGAGAATGTAAAATTGTTTAACTACTTCAGACTATGTTTAGTTCCTACTTTGAGCCCCTAGAAAAGGGTCAGTTTTACCTGAGAAAAGATGGACATTAAAAATGAGATGCTAGACTGCAGTATAGCCTTTTATTAAGGAAACTGGACTTTTGTTTTTAGTGCAGGAAATATTGGTTTGTATTTGATCTTAAAGATTTTGCTTGTGGTTATCCAATGGAGGAATGATTCACAAGAGAAGGCTCCTAACTGGGCTGCCAGATTTTGCTATTAGTTTGGTAGCTAATGTGGCTTTTTGCACCAGAAGGTTTACAAGTTCTCCACATCGCTCTTTGAAACTCCTGTGAAGAAATAGGAAAGCGTTTGTAAGCCTCCCTCCCAGGTCATTGCAGTCCACACAAAGGTGGGCTTTTTCCTTGGTTGCAATGTTCCTCTGAGGGATCTAACAGGCTCTTAGAGCTGATGTTCTGTAGGTCTGCAGTGAAAGAACAATGTAATTCAGCAGACTTGCCACGAAATGCCTTAAGGAATTTGAACATCAATGTGTATATGTGCGTGATGCATTCTAGTCTACTGTCACCCAGACCCATCAAAGGAAAGAGACTAGAAAGGTTTCAGGAGCAAGAGGAGAAAAATGTCTAAAGGTTAAACTCAGTGCTAAAATCACTGACATTTGAACAACATACATATAAAAGAAAAGTGAAAACAACAGACATTAACCAGGGTTATTGTACTGGAAATTTTATCTTGGTAATTATTGCAAAGCCAAAAGAAATCCCCAAGCCCCAAAAAAACCCAAACCAACCTACTAGGAAATCTATGGATCAACATAAGTAATTTTTTTTTAAATGCTGTTAATTGAAAATTATGTCCTTATATAGATATGATAAATACATAATTTTGCCTGTCATACGTGGTTTTTTGTAGTTAAAACCAGAATTAATTTAGAACTTAATGCCATAAGAGCATAAATAGCGTACAGCAGACTTATAAATGTGATGCCATAACAGTATCTTTATTTTCTGAATTACACATTTCCTCAGCATCCCCTAATATGTTTGACTCCATGTAAATACCATGGATAGATTAACTGACTGATAAACTACTGTCTACTTTATGTGCAGGCATGAACACTTCTCTTGTTTTCTTTCTGATTGAGGGGTCATGAAAGTGGTTTTATGAAGAACAAATGAAAGATTCTTGCTAAGCATATGATGAGGTATTTTATGTTTGATTTTTAAAGTAATACCTGAATGTGTTTATATTTAGGAATAGAATGACTTCTAAAATAGCCAGAAAATCCTGGAAGAGCAAGTGAGGCTGACAGTGCCATGTAAGCTCTAACTGAAATGTATTTTCAAATTTTTTAACAAGTGTTTGAGTTCTTGTACATTAAAAGATGCCCATGATTATCAGGAAGGACTTCTCAGTACTGAACAAATAAAATAAAATTTTTAAAAATCAGTGAAAAAAATGTCAAATACCACACTTTCAGTGAAGGACTAGTAAGAATTATACAGATGTCCCTACTTGTTTGCTTACCCAGTTCCTGATTAAGAAAGAACAGAGATAAGTATATATTAGCGTTCCTTTCATTTAATCTCAACCACCTATAAATATGTTGAAAATAATGGTTGTTCTTGAGCCAGCCTGCCCTTGCCAGTGGCATTATTAGCTCTTGGGATACTGGCTAACAACACAGATTCAAATCTCTCCTGAAATCTAGCTGCTTTTTGAGAGACCCAAAGCAATAAACATCAATAAAAAGCCATCAGCACTCCTTCTATAAGCATGTGTGCATATACTCACAAGTCCAGATCGTTTTTTTGTAGGGGCATGAGCAAGTGTGGGCTTCCTGGATTCCATTTCTTTGAGACCTTATGAACTTCAATCTATTTGTGTCTTCCACTTCACTGACCACATTGTCAATGCTTAGCAAACAATAAATCCTAATTATACTAAAATCAAGTTTTGGAGCACACATCTGCAAGTCCTCCAAATCTGTATTTCATTCTGCCTCTAAAAACTCATCCTTGCTGAAACTGCTGCCTTTCAAGCAGCAGTATTTTTGGCCTGAAGACTGGCTGATATTTGAAATGAACCAGCAGTACAGTACATTTAATATTCAAAACCAAGCGGTTGTTTATATTTAGAACTTGGGCAGAAATTGTAAGTTGCATCCACTATGTGTGCTTTGCTTTCCACGGGGCTAGTCAGCGGTAAAACTGCACCATATAGGGGAGCTCTGTCTATAGGTATCAGTAGGAGTGAAGTCAGGCTGGGAGGAGGCATCTTGAGGACCAGAATAAAGGCTGACATCTGGGAGTGTAGCCTGTGATCAATCAAGCCATAATCATGGGAAGCTGGGACGAGAGCGTGCGGGTTCTGACTGCAGCTGGGTCACTTCCTTGCCACCTTTGCAAAACCAGCACGGGTCTTCCAAACTGGTCCTGAGCAGAGAGGAAGAAAAGATGCCAAGGGAAGGAACTAACTGGGAGGCAGATAGTGAATAATTGTTTGAATAGAGATAACAGCACTGCCCAAAAGGCTGTGGAACAACATTTAGAGCCATGTATTGAGATTTTCTTGCACACCGAATAGTCACTTCTTTCATTTCTATTTGCCTGGGAATGTATTTCCATTGTTCAGCACGTTGGTGTTCTCTTATCACTCCTATTAGGCAGTATGAACCTTGGTATGTTGGAGCTATGTAGTTGCACTTTGTGTTCCCTTAGCAACTGAATAACTAACACTTGAAGAAGAAGCAATAAAAAAGTGTGGTTTAATTGTTTTACAGTTTGAGAGAGCTTGAGAGATGGAGAAACCGTGTGGCAATTTCATGAGGAGGGAGAAAGTATACTGCCTTTTGCTTGTATCTATTAACTGCTCTGAAAATACCTTCACTTGCTTTTTATGCACAAAGCACACCCTATGTAGCTAGTCTGAATTGGTGTATTTATGTTACATGGAATCCTAGCTATAGGTTATTTGTAATACAGTTTGCTATGTTTAGTATATTACGGCGAGACAACTGAAAAAGCTAAGCCTTCCTAAACCGTTTGCCTTCGGAGACAATTCGGGTCAATTTTCACTTCTATTTTGCTCTTCCTCAGAAGCTTTATTTGGTGGGAAAATTCAAGAAGGCAGAAGCATAAACTGGCAATTTGACTCTAGGAGAGAGCTGGGATAGTTTTTGGAGGACTCATGAGTTGGCTGATAAAATGGACCTGTCCTTTCAGGAAAGGGTATGCCTTTAGATAAGGCACATGAATATAGGCACATGTACAGATAGATGGATATTTTAAAAATTATTCTCCTTAAGGGCATTGTTCCTTCTGTTAAATGTAACTTTTTTTGCTAAGGAGACTGTTATTTATCCCACTTGGTGTAGAGTTGTGTGGGATGGAATGGAGGGAACCAGGCTGCATAGGAGATACTCAGAACATAGTCAAAGTGCTGAGGTCTAGGGACTGTTCTGAGAAGAGCCAATTTATTTGAAGTCTCTCCAGAAAAGGCAGATGTGCAAGGCCCACAATAACACTCATCAGAAAAGGGTAGAATGATACAATATCCTTCTTAACCATGACACATGTTCTGTAAGAAAAAATGTTATATCTCTTTATTACCTCTTTTTTTTTTCTTTTCTTTTCCTTTTCATCTGCTGTTTTCTGTCTCACATTTTACCTTTCTCCTTGTGTTGCCCCAACCATTCATTTTAATCAGCTCTTCTTCCGTAACCTGCAGCTTTAGTATTCTGCATCTTTCTGCATGCTAAAATTGCTCTCCTGAGCATTGCTCCACCCACACTTTGACGGATTGCTGTTTATATGCTACTGCTCCCTGCTCTCTGGAAAGGGCTGCATGCACACAGGCACACAGTGCAGGCACTTCCACACTTTGGCATAACGCTGAGCATGGATCTGAGTACAGCAGCAGTGATGCTGCTGCATTTCTGTCACTGTGCTTGAACACCTTTTGCTATCAAAACCAGTTTTGGGGAGATACTTCTTCCTCATCTCGTGTCCTGTCTGACTCTCCATCTTTTTTATGTTGGGTTGTTTTGTTTTGTTTTCTTTTCTTTTCTTTTTTGGTAATTGCATATCTTCAATCCTTCAGCAAAGCATGTCTTCCTCTATTAATGATGCTTGCCCAGGGCTAATACCTGTCAAAGCACACAGGTACTCTCAGTGTCCTGTTAAATTAGGTAATTTGACTCAAATAACTGTAAGCATGTTCAAGATTTTGGATACTTTTAATTTGTAAAGTCTTTTGATGCATGGCAATACCCCTTTCTCCCCCACAGGCAGGCCTGACAGTAAATGCTCATTTCTAGCCTTTGAGTCTGTTTTAACTTTTTCACCAGGACATCTACCACAGGGGTCCCTTTCCACTGCTGGTGGCTTGGTGATACTGCAAAGATGAGTACTCTGAAAGTACTGTTCATAACCCTCCGTTTCTGAATTTATAGGATGACAAATAATTTCCACCTGAACATCTGTGACATTTGGGTTCTGAAACAGCCTCAAATACCATGCTGTTCATTAGTGGGGATTCAATTTCCTGTACCTCTCTGCTTCAGTTTTGCTTCAATGCATAGAGCGTGCATATTCATTAAAAACAACAATAATAAAGTTTTGCCGGAAAAGAGGGGTGTGTAAATAAAAGATGCCTGGGGCAAAGCTGTGTTTTGTGTTCTGGACATTTATATAGCTATTTACAGTGCTCTTCAGTTAAATAATAATAATAATAAAAAAACCCCAGAATTACCATAGCAACTGAAGCAAGTATGTGTTACATTTTTAATCTCTGAGATACACAAACCCTTACTAAGAAAACATGCAGAAGAAAAAATGTGAACTTGTGTGCCTTCCCTATGTTTGAAGGGAATATTTTGTTTCTTATTTCCTTGCCAGTATTTAATGCTGCCTTTGTTAGGGGAGTAGCTTTGTTCTCTTTGCATTGTTACGCTTGCATCTCAGGCGGAGGATGAGGGCAGGAGACAGCTGGAATGCGTTCTCTTCCGAGACATTTTGGAAACTGCCAGGAGTGTGCAGCAAATGGTGGCTATGAGGCCGCTATGATATTTTTTTTCTGGTACACTGGAATGAATTCCACAGGTGAACACATGGGGAACACATCTATAAATAAAACATGCTCGTATTTCATATCTTCACAAAACTACCTGCTATGCTTTTCTGAATCTGATGTACAGGGAGGTACTTGTTCAAGTTTATTTCCCCTCCCTCCTCACCCCAGTTCCCCAGTTTTACTTGGTTTCCTTAAATCCCTTTTGAATTAGAGTACACAACATTTCCACTACATAAAAGATCCATAACAGTTCTGTTTAAAAATATATAAACCCACATCGGCATGTGTCGTGTCCAGGGAGAGTGAGGGGAAAGAGGCATCAGTTAATCCATCAGCAGTCTCTCTATTACTCCCTCCTATGGTGGTAAACTGGGATTTATTTCTCTTGTTGATGGCAAAGGCTTTTCCCTGTATTCTATCCATCCCTTATTGGCAGAATAATTATAATACCTCTTATCAAGATAATCAAGGGACTAAACTAGCTGCTTTCCCCATATTACTTGCAGTACTTTGTTTTGAATCTCTTGCAAAGAATGGGCCTTTTGCAGTAACATGCCTGGACGCTTCACTGTTTCCAAGACAAACAGCTCTTGAGCCAAGAGCGATTTGGACAGCATGCAATAGCTTGCATCTTTTTGCAGGAGATTCAGAGTCCTTCAGAAAAGCTAAATGAGCCTTGCAGCAGCCCTAGAAGGAACAGCTGTGGGTAGCTTGAGGTGCAGAAGGATTGTTCCTGTCCAGAGCCATAGGAGTTGACTTAACGGTGCAGAGGATCATGGTTCTCTAACTGCTAAACAACTTCGAGACTGATCCTGTTGGTGCAGGCCCTTGACCCACATTTTATCAAGGATGTCTTCATCATCCTTAGGGAAAAATCTGTCTTTCTCATTTCCCTGTCAAATGTTTGCAACTTACTGTATTGCAAAACCAAGCGAGGCTCCAGGTTTGGGAGCAAATCCTTAAGATACTAAAGTTACATGCTCTTCATATTCTTTAGACACAAAATTTTAGGAAAAGCCTTATTGTGTTTTCTCAGCATGGCTGCATGGCATCTTTTCTAGAGCTGGCCAAGAGTGTTTCTCTCAGAAAGTAATGTTTTCTCAGAATGAATCTTCACATGGGAAATCAGCACTTCTGGTAAATTTTCATGTTAAAAGTTTTTGATGGAATCATAGCAGAATGTTTATAACTTCTTGGGTTAGAACACTTCAATTTGCTTTGATGCTCTGCATCATGCACCAGTCAAACTGAACTAAATAATTGGAGTTTATCAGTAAAGAATTTTTTTTTAAACTCCAAGGAGATGTAAAAAATTGTTTATTGAAAGTTTCTTAAAAAATGGAAATTCTGTTTCATCTAGTTCTAATTTTTACCTCAAAATGGTGAAATAATAGCACCATAAGTCAGAATGTTTTCTGGTTTATTTCTGCTAGCTAGCCTTGAAGTAGCACTTCCAGCTCCTGTGAATGTTGAGCAAAATCCACAAATGAAATATGAATTTTCAATAGCTTATGTTCAGCTTGAATTAAAAACAAGTAATTCTTTCCTTCCTTTCTCATCTTGGAGTTCATCATGCAGTGACAATTTGAAATTTACAACCCAGATATTTAACATCCTTCACAAGAACATATAATTTGAAAAACTTGCGAAGAGAAATGTCTCTGCTAAAAAATGGCACTATCTCTTTGTAAAAAGACCCCTGTCATTTAAATTTCTGTTTAGCTTCCCATCTTAAGCTAAATAACACTGACATTTTTTTCAGATGCATTTTTTTGAACGTTACCCAGATTAGATATTCACTTAGAAGAGTTTTAATGTGACATTGCTGGCTTTCTTCTCTATCCCTTTGCGTAAATTTGCAGCTAATGCAGAATACAGTTTTTATCAAATTCCATTGCTGAAAATAGAGAGAATGCAATTCAGCAGGCGTTCATAATCCTACAATCTACCAAAGCAACATTCATCCTGCATTTGGAAAATGAACCCCAAGAATTTTCTTTCCAAAAATGTAGGGTGATGCATGTTTTGATAAAACCTAGCAAATGAGGGTTTAAGATGAGGTTCTGTCTATGGAAGTAGATCTCTGATGAGATTATTAAAACTAGGCTTGATATCTAAGTCTCTTTGAGTTATCCATTGGATATTGGACACTTTCTTTTGGTAAATCCCACTAAACGCATATCTTTATTTCCTTTTAATTAACCATCTTTGCAAATCTGTTCTTTACAGACCAATAGGTATCTTTCAGTTATGTTTGGCATACCTGATCCAAGTTAATACCTCCTTATGTTAAGACCCAAAAAAAGCAGGGTATTTGCGTTGTAAATTCTATGGAAAAATTCATTTCTAGTAAGCTCTAGAAACTGCATCATTTAGAACACAACTCTCATGGGAAATGGCTGCCTTGGAAAACTTTGAGTTTCTTCATATTTCAATTTGCATTAAAAAGTCTTTCAATTCTTCAGTATTTCTAATGTGTGTTATAACACACACACACATTCATATGCAGATGGTAGACAGAAGAGGGAGAGAGAAAATCAAAACTGAACTTCTGCAGTTTGCTCTTTGATATGAAAGTTCCATATGATGGCAAATTGGACAAGGGAGAAAATGACAAGTAGAAGACACAAGAAACCATACTTCATTTGTGAAGCAGTAAAGCAGATTCCATATTTTGATTAGATGAGATGCTTAGCTCAAAAACTTTAACAAGGAGAACCCAAAGGAGTCCACATAATGAGTTGTCTTACACTGTAAGCTACATTGCCCCACAATGTTTTCTTCTCCTCATCCTCAATAAACAGGCTTATGAATATTGTTAGAATTGCAGAACACAAACCCAGTACGATAGCGAGCCAGATTTTATGCTAGGAAATGCTCCCTTTAACATTTTTAAAATATTGTACAGAATCTTTTTTTTTTTTTTTTTTTTTTTTTAATTCTAATACTGATAGCAACTTGAGAGATAAATATTTCTGTAGGGTAACTTTGATGATGATCAAGAGACACAAAGCTAAACTTCCAAAGCATACGCTATAAGTATTTAATTCCCATTTTCAAGAGTATTTTTGAAGCTGAGGAGCCCTTAATATGTAGCATGTTGCACAAGTTACTAGCAATCCTACCATGCCAAGCAGACATTCAGGGGTGGGGGCTGCTTAATGTTTCCTACAGACAGGCAATGCTGGATACTTGCCAGGAGTGAAAGACAACTAATACATGCATAAATATACTTTAAAAATGCACATGGGGAGACAGGTACATAAAGCTTATGTATTTTGACTTTATTAGTGATCTACCTTGTTTTAGCTTAATATTTCATTCACCTAGTACTTCTGCGATGAAAGCGATTCAGGTTTGTGCTGTATGAGCTCAGGACTGCATGGAGACCCAGGTTAACATATTTCTCCAATTAGTTTTTGTTAAAAATGTCTATGTTTGAGTTTACTTTGTGATCATACTTGTCTTGTGCTATGTTACGAGCATATTAAGAAACAGTTACTTTTTCCGTGTCAGACTTACAGCTTGAGACCTATCTGCATATCTGGCAGTGGTCATGGAATCAAAGAGGTAGAGAACTATTTTTTAGATTATTATTCTTTAATAAGTGATTCAAGCTACAATTAAGGCTCAGAGATGGTTATATTCCTTCAATTCCAGGATTCACATTGGGAATAAGAGTATGAATAGGGACACAAGAGTGTTGAAAGAAGAGATCATTCTCTTGGCAGAGGCCTGTACTGGTGATTGATTTTGTGAAATTGACTATAGGTTATGGATTGGGAGCATAATTTCATTTCTAGAAAGAAGCAGTCTAGAATTGCTTATAAAGTCAGTTTGCAACTGAAAAGAAAGTCTCCTAAACTTCAGTAAGTTTTGAAATTGAGCATAAACTTCTCAGTTCCCTTGGAGTTTTTCTAAACCCACGCACTTTATCCCTTGTCCTCATGCTGTGTTGCTGTTTCTTTAATCTCTGAACCAGTTGCAGAAGTCCACAGGCCTCTCTGTTTTGTAGTCTGGTAGATTTTCTGATACAACTAATTGGTTTTGACTCCCCTGGAATGGTCCATTGGGGTTTTACGTAGTTTGACATTGTAATGAGATACATTTGTTCACAATGTTAATTTTGCTAGCACTGAAATTCTTTATTTTTATTAAATTTTAAGAAACACAGAATGAATCCTTGATCTTCAGACTTGTTCCATGAGCAGCAACATAGATTACAGCAAAATCAGAATGTTTTAATTCATTCTGCTGTGCTTTCATTTCTGGGTCGTAAGCCCCAATACATTCGCCTTTAAATGCTTTAGAGGTAGACAGGATGGGTTTTCATTGGTTCTAAATATGTGGCTGCCTTGGGGCTTCTAATTTATTTATTTTTTTAATGGAGTGAGAGGCTATAAAACCTATGTGCTGTAAAGCAGGCAGACTTCTAAAAGTTTCCTACCAGCTCACCAGGCTCAGCTGAAAGAGCAGGTATCTTCAAGCTTATTTAACTCTTGTTCCTAGGCTTCTAATTAAAACCACTGAAATGCTCCCCATTTTGAAAAGGTCATATCTGATTTCATCTGAGACATTCCCTTTGTCTCATTTTAGCTCTCTCTGGTTTATATACTTATGAAAAAAAAAAAAAAAAAAAAAGGCAATTATAGTCAGCTGTCCGTTAGCAGCAGGAAGATTATCTGCTTGGTGGATGAGCTTTGACAGAGGTGTAGGACACAATCTCCCTGTCTCTACACGTATCTTAGTGGAGTTTAATCCAGGAACGCAGGCTAAGACCCCCTGAATGGCTCTGCACAATACACGGGAGCACCGGGGAATGCTGCAACTATGGCTGGGTTTATTTGTTCAGCCCCCAATGCTTGGGAATAACAGAAATTTGATTCTTCTGATTGTTATTGCATTAATTAATTCAGTTTCAGTCCAGGGCTCTCATCCCAATAACCTAAAATATCAGAATTTTTTGTGCTACCCTACAAGATTAACTTTTTAATATATTTTTTAAATATTGTAATAAGGTAATTGTCTTTATGTTCAGGAGATTCACAGAGCGCACTCTTCAAATGCGGTTATTTATCTTTGTCTATTTTCATGGTTCCCATTACCATAATATACGAGTTTCATACCCTTTAATGTGTGAATCTGCCCCAGGCCTCTCTGAGTAAGTGAGTATATTAGCTACATTTTGAAAACTCAGTGTAATTCATACTGTCCAGCTTTAATTGTCTAGGCTAAGCCTCATTTTGTTGCCTTGGATCCCAGTACGGGCTATAAAGAAGGTGAAGCTGTTAACGTAGCCATCCTGACTTGTACTCTACAGCCTCTGAAATGACTGTTCAGGAGTCTCAGCACCTAGATAAGGTAGCATCACTATCCCTTCAGGAGACTAAGTAACAGGTTTTCAGAGATGTCTAGACACTTGGGGAAGCAGAGGAATATCAAACGGGATTAAAAAAAAAAAAAAAACCCAACACTGAAATGCTTAGGCATGTTGAAGACTTACTGAAGACATTTATCCCCATCTGCCTGTCTTGCCAGAGCAGAGCAGGGTCGTGAGCTCAGGTCCGCAAAGCCCTGTGCCTCTGCTTAGCCAGTGGTTCGGTCATCTTCTTCCTTGTTATATTTTTCCATAATTCATGTCTTAGGACAGAGAATAGACGTTCTGCCCAGTGACCTTTGAGAAGTCTTTTTAATCACATTTGCAACTAGGGAATACCAGTAAGAACTAATATTTACAAGTAGAGCACAGTGACGGGGGCAGAAGCTGTCCCCTGTCGAGTAGGTAAGAGGAACTGTAAACTTTATCTTTCATAACTATTTCTTTTTAATATGTGACATAAGAAGAAGGATAAATATCACTTCCTTTATTTATATAGTTTCTGATACTATTCTTTCTGGAAATACTAGTCTATAAGACTTTTTCATCAGCAAACGTTCAAGTCCTGGCTCAATTGGTAGTATTTGCTTTAACTGTCGGTACCAAAAAGTCCACACTTCTATGTATGCTGGTGTTGCTGTATAGCTTTATTGTCCCCCCTCAACTTTTCTTCCCTTAATCTGAAACCTTAAAACAAAGCACCAAAAAGTGATGCAAGGAAAGTAATGATCCTCCAAAAGGAATTCAGTGCAACTGGAAAGAACCGTTTTAATTAGCTGACAGAATTGCATTGTTTAGGTTTCTTTTAAAAATCAATGAAGTGGCTGCAAATGTTTCTAATGTTTTCATGTCTTTAAAACTTCACTGGGAAGCCCTCATTCTTACCACAAAAGAAATTTTTATCATTTTGAAATTATTATAAAGGCAACTGGTACTTGGAAGGGGCTGAAACGCACTTCTTTCATGTTTACAGTGGTGGCAAAGAAATAGGTTTCAAAATCCTTGCCCTATTTCTGCTTTCTTCTGGGTTTCGGGATTGGTTTTTTTCTGACTTTATGTGGGTCAGATGTACATGCTGTAGAATTTTATGCTATAGAATATTGTGCTATCGAAGCCTAGGCCTGAAGCAAACACTTCTTCCCCAAACCTCTGTATCCAGCAGGCATACCACAGACTTCTGTACTTAGGGCTATGCTCAGCTTAGACTAGCTGGAACTGTTTTCTAACACCCATGTCTGGATCAATCTTCCCTTCCATTCCCCTGCAGAATACATGTAATTATGCATATTGCTCTAGTAACACTTGAAAAATGGCTACCACTGACTGAAATCTGTATAATCTATGTAACAAAACTGTTCTGAGAAAATAAAATGTAAAGTGAACAGAGAATAGAGCTACATCTTCATAAAGAAAAGTGCAGTGAACAGCCCTGCTCAATGTGCAAAGTGGACATTCCCCTTCGAGGTCAGATCGACCAGGGGCTCTCTGCTGGAGGTCTCACCGCTGGTACTTTTTGCTTCATTCATCTTCATCTTTGAAAGACTGGCGTTTCTCTAAGATGAGCCTGAGTGTAGCTTTTGAAATCATATAAACACCTGATACAGTTAAGTAAAAAAACAACCTGTGGGTACGCTTTTGTGCCTTGCAGTTGTATTCACTGAACTCCAGCAATAAAAGAGAAAAACGTTTCACTCAGTCATGGAAAAGGGAAAAACGTTTCACTCATTCATGGAAAAGGCCTTGCTTTAGTTTAGGAAGATGGAGAGTAGGATGTATTGCTCCAGTTGGTGACAGAAGGAGACTGTAATATTCTGAGTATTGCTTCCCCTTCTATGAACCCCCACTTGCTCCTAGCCAGTCCAAGCATAAAATAACAATAAGGTTAGCTTTGTCTCTCACTCTGAGAATAATTGTTTTAATTTAAGTTGCTGGATAAATGACAAAGAAATGTTGCAAAAGTGGTGCTGTTCTTTTTTCACTTTTCCTTTGTCTTCTCCTTAGAGAAGAGTTCATGGCAGTGTTAGGCCATGTCTGTCCATATTTATGCACGTGCAACTCCCAGATAAGGTGTGCCCTGCTTGACGTTGTTACAGAAGATGCAAAGGTCACAGCTGATCAACGTGAACTGCTTTTCTGTGGTAGACTTTTTCTGAACAGATAGATCACGAGTCCGATCCTGTGTTCCTTGCTCCCGGGAAACATGTTTGGGTTTGCTTTAATGAATATCAGTACTGTTAATCTCTCGTGATTAGAATATCACTATCGCAGGCAAGCATAAAACTCTGAAGTCCCTAAGGCTTCTTAATATGGGAAAAATTCTTCTTGAGACCTTTCCTAACTTCCCATCCAACATAAACAATACAGAAAAATATACTAAATATTTTATTTTCCAGTTTTTGATTCCATCAGTATGTAACAGATAATATTGTTGGTGTTCCATTTCTACCACTTTTTTGAACTCTGTTAGATGTTTATGGGTTATTTCTCTACAGCACCACTACAACAGCTAAATCATGGTTAGAAGTTGTTATTATTCTTTTACAGTGTCTCCCTAATTTATTTTTCTGATTCAGACTCCTCAGTTACATTCCTCAGTTCATTCTGTCTGGACTTTTCCTAGCTGATTGCATGTGAATGTGTGAAATTGTGATTGTGGAAGAGCAAATAGAATTTAACTTGGATTCTCAATTCTTCCCTAGCCTCCCTTTTGAAAAACAACATAATTGATTTGAAAATGCTTGCCTTAAAGGTTAGGAGATCCTTAATATAGACATTAGTTGGAGGAAAAAAATCAAATTGTGTTACTAGAGTTCTACCACTGAACTTACAAAGACAAAATGCAAACATTTCTGTTAATATAGAAAATATGTTTCACAGCCATAGAAGCAATCAATAAAAAGATTCCTTTGGAGGAAAACTTAAACTGTTTCAGAGATCAAATGATAAAGAGTAAGAAACGTCCAATCTACTATATCAAAAAAGGTGTCGTGAAGGTTCACTCTAAGGTATTTAGTATGTATGTTCTCATGACAACAAAACTGAGGGCATTAGCAAGGGGAGAGAAATCAAAGGACAAGAAACTCAGATGCCATTTTCTAGCTTTGAAAGATTTTATTTTAGAGAGAACTACAAAAAAATGCAGACAGATGACTACAATCTACTGTCATTCCTGAGAAAAAAATAGTGACATAGCTCTGATGTCAGACTTAGTTCTAGGAGCAGGAGGAGAGTTTTGAAATCCATTAAATATAAGCATTTTTCTTTTTTCCTCCCAGCGCATAAATTACAAGCAAAGCTAGAAAAAGCTTACATTTTATTTGTTGTATGAATACCTGTAAAGAAACACTGTCCCGATTTGAGAGAAGTCTGCTTTTGAGGCCAAAGCAACATAATCATCCAACGAGTTTACCCAAGAATTGGATGGGAACTCACGTCAACAAAGAAGGAATTTCCTTTTATTTGGAGACCCTCTTCCCTAGCTATACTTGCGGAGCTGTCAATGCCATCTATGCCTTAGATCTAGCCCTTCACAGCTGATGATCAGTGACATAAATGTGGTGCTTGTGTTTGCTCCATGTAGCCATCCATATTTCAGTAGTAGTTTTATTTTTCTGATTTTAATTCTTGTGTTGTTAACCAATGAATGAAATGGGAAAAAAAATAGTTCAAGTGCAAAGTCAGAAGTTCCTTTATGAAGCCTTTTTTTTTTTTGCCCTACTCGGTTTACATGAAGAATGCTTTTATGTGCTTGAAGTGCCAGTATGACATGCAGTCACATACTGGCCCTGTTGAACTGCTGCATCACTTGCTGAACTTCTGTAATCATCAACGGAATCAAATGCTGGGTCATTTGATATAATCACTGGGATGTTCAGCAACATTTATTCCAAAGCTTTGTGTGTGGAAGGTGAGAGCAGCAGGCTTGCTTCAGTAACTAAGTTCCCTTGGTACACACCTCATACGCGAGGATGCGGAGAGACGTTTTTGTTTCTTTAGTAGGTGTGAGGTAAGTGGTCCAGGTGGTCACCACAGGGTCAACACCACAGAATGTGGGGGCTTTCAGCTCAGCCTGGTGGATGACCACTTACCTTGTTTCGACTGAGTGTTTGCTGTACACTTTGCTTAAGTGGTATGGTAGTGGTAAGAATGACTGAAAATGGACTCTTTTGCACTCACAAGTTATTTCCATTTTATGCCTTCCCAGCCTGTAACTCCAACTTTTCTCAGGCTGTTAGTCATCTTCAAAAACTTTCACATTTCTGGTGTTTATGGAGTTTTAGGGCTCAGAGCGAGCTGTGAAAGTATGCAATTAGTGACAAGGATGAGAGACGGCAGAACCTTGTCATTTCATTACATTTGTATTATTCTGCTCACAGAGCTTCCCAGCAGCCGGCTGCCTCTTAGGAGAGCTATTGCACAGAGCTAGCAAGAGGCTGCTGTGCCCTGACTATCATGGACTTCCACGTTCCACTGTCCTTCTCGTGGTCTGTCAGAGGGGAAGCTGGAGCACTTGTATTTCAAAAGCGGAGGCATCCTTTGAAGGCAGTTGACAGGAGTTTAGCCTAGAAAAGCATCAGCTTAGTAGCATCCGTGGCAGACTTGACTGCAGTGTAAAGGTACTGAGTGGGGTTTAGGTGAGCTTGCTCAGAGATGAGCTTGAGGACCCACGGCAGCACAGAACTGAGTGTGGGGTATCCATATGGATGAGAAACTAAACTGCGTGCTGTTATAATTAAATAGTATGTGGTACCAGAGTGAGCTGTCCTTTTTTTTTTTTTTTTACAGCTGCCTAGGGTATGTCTACATTGCGGTGCCATTTGTGGTGTAGAAGCAAACTTCTTTAGCAGGAACCAGATTTCAGTTTCTCAGACACTTGCTTAAGCAGAAAGGAAGCTAAATTTTTCTTCTCACTATTTTTTTTGTCTGTGGCTTTCCAGGGTTTCTGTTTTGTTCCAGATTGCATTGTCATGTCACATGTACAATTCCACATCCAAGAAAGGGGTGGGGGGCTATGCCTCTTCTGAGTTGAAGAAAAAAGTCTGAAATCATTTATGCAGTAAATGAAATAGGCTCAGGTTCCTCTATGGTATGCAACTAATTAGCTGATGTTCATTTTCAAGTGTGTTGTTCACAGTCAAGCCGAGACAATGTGTAATATGCATTATAATGTCCCAGGAATGTGTCCTGATCCTAACCGCTTCCTTTTACTCCTGCTTCTCCCCACCATGAACAAACCCTGCTTGAAATCTTGAAAGGCGATGCGTGTATTCTGGAGACATACATTTTCAACATTTTCTGAATCTGAGCTCTCTGTGATGTAAAGCCTGTGAAAGAACGACTCTGGCACTACTGCCTGGAAAATATCTTCCTTTTGGCTTTTTCTCAGTCTTTGTTTCTTCCTCTCTTGTCTTGCCGATTATCAAAAATTTCGGTTTTTTTCATTTCAAAAAAAAATGTTGCTCAGAGACTTGATATTTGCATCCATTTAATTTTAATAATACATGTACTGGATTTTAGTGCTCGCAATGAAACACGATTTATTTTCTATTATTTATTGCTATTTATTTTGGATTTAGTTAACAGTCTCTGTAGTTACAAGCTATAAGCCAACCTAGTGAGTCATTTCCTTTACACTGACACCCATTGAAATAGCTCCCTTGCTGAAAATCCACTGATGTAATCAGACAAGCAGTATCGCGAGAGGTCATAGCTCATTATTTCCCATTTGCTCAAGTATGTGAATGTTTCCTGGTCAGAATAAAATCAAAAGAGATCTAGGCCTAGGGGGGTCAAGGACACAAGGGAGAATGAATTTTATTCACATGAATAGATGCAACATGTATTTGTAAAAGTAGGTTTAGTTCCCATTGCAGACAGAAAGGCAGTGATGAAAATGTTCTTATTAATGCTCCCTATCTACACAAGCCCTGGTGTCAGGCTTGCCTACGTGTTTGGAGATAAAGTGTTAAAATCGTGATAATGCACTGAACTCTTATAGAGAAAGCAGAACCATAATTAACTTAATATTTAGGAGCGGCTAAACTGAATAGACATTATTAGTTCTTGGCATTTGTCTGATAACTTGTTTCTTTACTCATCATGGTCATCCGAGGCCTCAGTTTTCTCCCTCAGTGCTTAGAAGGCATATAACCAGATCAAGGGGAATTTTTTTTCTGGAACATTCATTCAAGTGGAGTTTGTAGCTGTATTTTGTTGGTAAGAAATCAAATGCTTACAATGTACAAAGTGCAAAGGCATGCATGCAAATGCTGGAGATCAAAGAGTTAGTCTTCTATGGGGATTATCTAATGTTACTACTTTCTTCCTCACTTATTATTATGGCATCACTCAGAATATAGTGGGATTTCTTGTCATATTTGTTGATATACTGGAAGACACTTGAACTTCCTCCAAGTCTGCAGATCCGTCTGCCAGGATGGATTCCTGCAGAACCCGGAGGGGCAGCTTTGGGAACATCACTGTGTTTTTTTCACTGGGCTAAGATACTTTTAATAAATAAACAAGCAAACCAACTGAACCAACCAACCAACCAACCTTGGGATAAATGAGGTTCCGGATACTAGCCGAAAAAAAGAAAATCCTGCCCTTGCACACTTCGTCTCCTAGATAGCATTGTGCTGACATGTTCTGCCTGTCCCTGCAGACTGTGCCTCATCTTCCTTTGTCACACACTCAGCTTTGTGGCTTTTCAGGCCAACAAACAAACCAGCAGAATGAAAGCAGAGGGAAGATTTACTTTAGGCATTAAATCGTCTCTGTTGTAATTTATGATCTTTTCTTTTCTTTTTAAGAAACCCCAGTGGTTAAAAAAAAAAAAAAAAAAAGACAGGTAAAATTGCATTTTTACAACAGATACTGCACATTCCTTACCAATACTGTGGGGAGGGGGAATATGAGATTTGGCTGCTTTAGTGTGTTTGCTGCTCAGCATCCGGGGGAAAGGTACACGGATGCCTCAGCGCCTGCAGCGCCCCGCTGACCACAGGGCTGAGGCAGCTCCAGAGTCAGGCAGGTTGGCACGTCTTTAGCAATCATTTTGCCTGCACAACCTCCTGTCACATGGCTTCCACACCCACTCCCTGTCACAGCTTCACTTCTTAAATAAAAAGAAGCTGACAGCAATAAGGAATTAAAAAGGTCTCTGCTGCAAGAAAGAAATGCATGCCACCGCTCTGGAAGGAAACAAGTTTGGGTATGATGAGTTTAAGAGAGAATTTAAAACTCCTCTTGTCTTTGAAATACCCGAGTAAGTTCATTTGCTTCACTGAAGCTGATTTTATGATTAAACAGGCATTTATCTCCCATTCACTTTCTGCGGAAAAGGCAGACAGAAAGGAAGCCCCGTGGCTTTTCGACCTGTTGGGTAGAGGCTTTTCATGCCCAACCTTACATTCCTCACACTGGGGCAAATAATCCCCAGTGACATCGGGAACTTCACAGCGATTTACGAGATGAACCTCACAAAGCTTGAATTTGCGATTCTTTTCCCATTACCAGGGAAGAGTACAGCTGCTTGGCTGGACGTGGAGCCCTTTACCGTTAAGTATATTTTCTTTCGTCACCAATGCTACAGCATTACTCATGCAGCCTTGTTTCCTGATCTAGAGAATTCTTGAGCACAAGGGCTCTGCAGTCAGCTTCTTTTCAGGCATCAGTCTTCACATGGGAAGCCTGAAACTACTTGCTACCAGAGAAACCATCATGGATCACTGCCGTCCTTCTTTACAGGACTCTTTCAGAAGGTAGTTATGGGCTCCCTACCTCACTGATGGGTTTAGTGCAGTATATGAAGTATTCAGGTTCATACCACTGTGTTTTGCAGTGTTTTGTGGAAGCCTGTTTAGAAATGTCCTGGTCGTGATAATTTTCTAGCAGCATGCTATTTAGGGGAAGCAGAATAGACTATGCTTGACTAAGTACAGTCTCATTCATTTTGGGGCAGAAGGGCACGTTCTGCATCATTGTGCAGCCCTTTTTATTTTTTACTGAACTGTTAGGGGGGGAAATGAAATAATTAATACTTAATTGCATTGAATGGGCCCCAAATTTGCTCTGAATTACGTGCACGTAACTCACTGGCAATTGTACTTGCATTACCTGAAGGCATTTAGATTGCTTCACTAGATTCCCTTTCCTTTAGCCAAATACATAATACTTCTCCTCTGAGATCTGAACTGTTTTATTTAGCAATTAAGGTAGTTTGTGCAACATCTTAAAGATGCAAAGGTCAGATACATCAATTCCAAATCCAAGGTCTAACTCAATGGCTCTTAAAGCTTTTCTGCGAGTGAATTCTCTGAAGACAGAATTCTCCTGAAGGTATATGCTTCTACATTTGGATTTGGCTCATTTTAAACCAGTAGCAGAGACATACTGAAAATAAACACTCTTAAATCTAATGGGCGTTTAATAACATCCTCTCATTATGTAGTTTTACAACTTTCTTTTTCATTTCCTTCACATATTTTAGAGCTGACTCTCTCATGCTACTCACAGCCCTTTGGTCACTGCAGGTTTGATTTTGTCCTAAAGAAGATGTGTGAACGTGTGTACAAATTGGAAATAAAGTTAACTCTGTGCCGATTCTTGCCAAAGAGAATCCTCAAAAGATGCACAGCAAAGCTTTTGACAAATCCTATAGATTTTAGAAATCTTACAGTAATCCTGAGCTCGTATGGTTTTAAGATGACAATTTTCGCAAAAATTCCCAAACACAACTGGGCAGGTGAACCACAACAATAGAAATAGAAATTCAAGGTCACACTTTTGCATTTGTTATTATTTTTGCCCTAGGTTCTATGCATACCCGTGAAAGAGGCTGGATCTATCTGCACACATAGTATAAAACTAGATAGCAAATTAAGAATGACATGTTGGGAATTTGCTAATGGATGAGTGTCACTTGTTCTACAACACGATAGATTTTGGATTTTGCTGTCTTCCTTCAGATCTCCCCATTCATATCTCTGAATGCTCAGCGTTGGCTGATTTTGTATGTCAGAGATGAATGGGGGGCATCTTTACTTAGCAAGGTACCATGACCCATGCTCCTGGCTCTTTCTGCTCTTCGATTTCTCAAGTTTTGTTTGATGCCTCCAGTGGCAATGCAGAGCACGGGGAGAGCACATAATTATTTGTCCACATCCTCTTTTGGAGACTAGTTAAAGGTTTTCCCTGCATTCTTAGTCAGGTTGCTGGATTTCTTCTCACTGGAAATGACTGTCAGGTTTTAACTGGGCTAGGCAAATAACCGATTTTTGAGGTCTGTTCAAGAATTCAAACAAAAATTTGTCTGCTTTCAGGGAAACAAGTAATTAAAACTGCTACGTGAACCTGAGATGAAACATTTCATTTTGATTTGTTTAACTCCTTTTAAATGACACATGTCAAAGTAAAAAAGCTATTTTGAAAATGAATAATCAACAGGTTTAGTCACAAAAAAATTCTTTCTGATCTTTCTGAGCAAACCTATTTGTTTCCTTACTGAAGTGCATTCTGCAGCAAGTTTACTATTCACTGAGAATATCTTTTCCCACCATTTTACCCAGACAACAACAATCTTAGCAAAGACAAGGGCTAGCAAAGACATGGAGCTAGAATAAAAAAGTTTGCTCTGTAGTTAAATTTCTCGTGAATTAAATAAAGCGAGTAAACCTTACCAGTTTAGGTAAAGGAAGAAAAGTAAGCGATGTCCACCTTGTGTAACGGTTAGCTCCTGCTCTGTGGACCTCTCAAATGCAAGCCAGGACCAACAGCTTTGCTCCTAGGCTCAAGGATAATTTATCAATCTCTTCGGATGTCCAGGCTTCTTACTCTAGGCTTTCCAAGTCAGTTTTCACTGGTTATGTAGGCACAGAGCAGGGACTTTTGTTTTGCTTTTCTTTTTAGGAGCTGGACCACCAAGAATGGCACAACCCTTTCAGAATGAGCAAAGGTTGCTATCTTTCAGAGGTTTAAACCTATTCTAAATCAGGTATCAACCCTCACGCTGGCTGCTTTTATCTAGTTGTGGAGCAAGAGCTTGTTTCAAAAAATCTCCAGCTATGGTTCAGATGAAAATGTTGGTTGCAGTTTGTGGAACTTGTGTGTGCCCCTGCTCTGGGGACACCAACTACTGAGAGAGGCGGGACACAGAGTACAGAGCAAGAATTCCTGTAACCATTCCAGCTTAATCCGCTTCCCCACATGAACTGGGCACCCATCTTCTTTTCGTGTTTGTTCTGACACAGTAGGCGGCTCAGTAAGGCCTTTGAGCTATACTTGTGGCACTAATGTTAACATATACGTTGCTCAACAGCTAGGATTTGTAATAGCGTGTTTGTGGTTTGCGTATGCGTGCACATAAGAGGCTATTTCCCGTCTTCCAGTCACCACTCCACCTCCCACGGTCCCTGCACCGACGAAAAAGTGGATATTTTAGATTCGTTTTAATTAGTCTAAACTTTCTTGCAACTTCTTTAAAAATAACATTATTTTGGCTCTATTTTCTACCATAGAAGAATTTTATGATTCTTTATGAGAGTGCCTCAACTGCCGGTATTTAATTGAAGCTTGCAAAATAGTCAAATAAAAAAACTCTGCCTCTTTCCAGCTGTCACACTTGTTTAAGCCTATTTGGTACCATGTCAGGAGTACTAAAATTTTAGCTGTGCTGAACTGTTTAGTAAACTATATCTGCAAGTTTGTAAGCGTCTCCTCCCTAATTAGCCAGTAATACATTATTTGGATCAGCTGAAATAAATAGGCAGTTGCTGCTATTGCTATAAAATGCACTTTTAGAACTCACAGGATAAGAGGGCAACTGCTAGGAACTTGTTTATCCTGGTTGTTCAAGACTGTTCATGCTGTAACGCTGTCAAATTGCACCACTGCAAGGTATTTGCTGTACACCAAGTAGGCATGAAATTACGTTCAATACAAATTATACTCTGCACTTTCACAGTGAAATACAACTCAATATATTTGCCCAAATAAAGGGATAAATAATAAACAGGTCATTTGTGACTGTTTTGTAACACTATTTCATGTATTACAGATGAACCCTTCTCTGTGGGCTAGTTTTCAGGATCCTCTGTTTAATTGTCAGCTTTCTTCAGAAGTGTTCTCTGAAAAATCTGAAAATATCAGGGGTTTTTTGTTAATATGAGATTTTTACTAGGATGGAACTATAGATGGTCCATTACCTGTTTATTCCCTCTGATACTGAGGGATACTGAGAAAATGAAAATTAACTACTTTATCTTTAAGTTCTAAAATATATGGATGTATAGTAAAATAAATTACTTAAACTTTGTTAAAATTACATGATTACGCTTAAAACACTAAGAAAAGAGGCTTATACTGTGTGGCATGAGTATGAAACAGGATGTGTGTTTTAAAATGGCTGAAGTTTAATATTTTAAAAGAAATAAACTTTGGTCCTTTTTCCTCAAGAAATAGCTATGGAATTTTTTTGACAACTTTTGAACAAATAACAAGACAGCTAGAGATAATAATCTTTTAAATATAAAGTCTTTGAGTTAAAATGCACCAGGCATGGAATGCAAATTTGAAGGAAAGCTGAAAATTGAAGCATGAAGAAATGAGGAAATAGTTGATTTCAGAAAATGCTATTTTTGTTTTCATGGAATTTGAGTGGCCTTGCCCAGGTTTTACTTACCGGATGAGAGATTATTTTTGGGAATAATTATAGGGGGAAGAAGGACAAAAGCATAATGTTGAAAATGATTCATTTACAGGAACAGTGGGGGCCTGCTGCGTGAGTGATGATGGTAAGTAACTTTGGCCAAGGAATAACAGCATCCTGAAGGCATCTATTCCACACTACTAAACCTTCAGTTTTCAAAGAAAATGAAACGCATGCATTTTTGAAAAAAACATGTAAATGCAGGTTTGATTTTGTGATGCGATGTGGTCCCAAAGTGCTCCACTGCACTGCCTCCCAGAAGGGCAGAAAACAGCCCAGATCTGCAGGATAGCCTAAGCAGGGTGTCATACTTCTGTAGTGCCAAGTGGCCACCCGTTATCTCCAGCTGTCCCTTCTCTACCTTCTTGTGTACATCAAAGTGTACATCAAGGAACTGGTGTACTTGGGCTGCAGGCTGACATAACTATTGAACCCCTCAGAGATACTGAAACTCCCAGAGCGCACCTTATGCATCGAGCACTCGCTGGCGTCTCCAGCTGAGGATCTACACTCAGACACTTGCACATTCGTTACCCTTGTATGAACTCTGAACATGTAGGATACCCATTATGTTGTCTTCAGCATGTAAGAGCCTCCAAGAACAAAGACGTTTTAAAAAGTGTATTCTCAAAAGGCAACCTACTGTGAGCACATCAGATCTGTCCTCTGATGCTTTCACTGGCTTCCCCTTAGATTTTAAATCAGATTCAGGGAACTGTTGCTTATGTTCTGCCTTATACTTCGTCGCCTGGTATGCCAATGAAGGCATTCTTCATTGCCTTGTCCAGGATATGTAAAAGATGTGGAAGGGATTTTGTGCTCACCACACATCTCTGAAAAATGGAGCTTTCTGTGTTAAGAAGAAATCTCATCCCTATAGAGAGAATAACTTTCTCCAGGGCCGAGCTCACACTGGAATGAACTCTGGGTATGTAAAAAATCCCCACAGACCTCACTGCCTTCTGCTCCAGTTGCAAGGCACTGTTCTTTGACCCCATCCCCTCTAAAGTAAATATTTAACAATATACGTATGTCAAAAGTAACAGCAACCACAGCTCTGAAACTCTACCAAGCAAAGCAGGAGCTTTTCCCGTGGGGAGCGAGCAAGAAGACACACAGCACTAGCGGTGGTGCTTCCCGCACGACTCCAGGTGTTTCTCATACCTAGGAAGCCAGCAGCGAGTGCGCCACAGGAGCCTCTGAAGAATAACACAGCAGGTTTGGGTTGCCTCTGGGAGAGGGTTTAGTCCCGAAGCAGCTGCCAGCCCAGAGCCCTGCGCATTTGAATGAGCAGTGGAGATGGCAGGGGAAGGTCTGAGTTGCCGGCAGCCTGAACCTCGCGTCCGTATTGCCTTGGATCTCATAGCAGTCTAGCCATGCGGATGTCACCTACTTGCTTCCTCTTTACACTTGATGTTGTAAGACTTGTGGTTTAGCCCCTATGCCCTGCAACCCCATGCTAGTGGCACAATTTCAGGTATCCGGGTGCAGTACGCAAGGGATGTGACGTTTGTTTTTTTCTGTTGCTACCCCAGCAGAGGCTAGTGGTCAAGTTGATAGCCTGACCCAGGCTTTTTCAAGCTGTATTTCAAGACTGAGATGAACAAGTTTAAGTATTTGCTCAAATAAATAAGCAAAAGTATTAAATCTTGGTAATAGGAATTTGACAATAAAAGCTTTTTATTTCTGCCTTGGAATACAACACCATTACTTCTTTCTCTCCTTCCCACCCCTTCAATTTTCCAGGTACCACTCAAATTGCCCATAAATCTTGGACTCTTAATTTAGAAAACAACCTCTCAATCTCTACCACCTCCTAAAAAATGCTCCTGAAAAATGGTAACTATTTTAAACATCACATTATGGGTTTTGTTCAGCTTTCAGTGCTCAGGCTACTGAAAGAACATTGGAAAAAAGGGAAAATGAAAGCAATAAAAATAAAAGTCTTAACTGTGTTTAGATTTCTCACGACGCATTAACTAGAAAATACGTATCATGTTACACCATTAGATTAGCTGCAATCTGCCAATTCCACTGAAGCGCTACCACCTACATACACACTTCTGTCCAGTGTTTGTGAAAGGTTATACCTGGCAATAAAACTCAGGGTACTTCTGAAATAGCACATATGCACACACAATACTTGAGATACATGCCATCGCCCTGTGATCATGCTTTTAGTTGTATTTACAGGAACACGGAGGCCTTCGGTAGTGATGCAGCTTCTAATGGCCCCTGTTCTATTAAGTCTATACACACATAACCAAGACAGTCATAATACCTAAGAGCTTATCTAATTAGCGTGTGGCTTGTGTCTCACATTTGTGATAAATATTACAGGGGGGAAAAAACAACAGAACGCCCCACTTGCCCTAGCTCTTCTATCCTCCACTTCTATCATTACAGGCAATTTTTGGAGACAAATAATTACCTCTTTCCATCCGTGATTTGTGTCCCTACTCGAGAGGGAAAATGTACATATCGAGGACTCGAGCGGTTTGATGAAAAGTTCAATGGGGAAGCGTTTGTCCGCCTGAAGCTGGCGGTTTGAAACCCACCCCTCAGCCCCAGTGTCCCCAGCTGCCTGGCAGAAGGCACAAGGGGGTTGTGTCAATCGTCCTCTCACCCCAGAAGATTATACGGGGTGCAGAGGTAAACTTGTACAGTGCTTCTACAGAGGCACAAAATTACGTTCTTGAGCCAGTTACATTCTTATCATGGCGCAATTCCTTTAAGTGGCGATAGTTTATTTTAATGTGGTTTGGTTTGGTTTGGTTTTTCCTTTTGCAAGTATTTGAGATAAAAACTGAGTTAATTAAGCTATTAATGATTCAGTGGGCATATTTTTGGGAATGACCACTCTACCTGTGCTCAATATGGCTGAAGAGAATACCTGGTGCTCCGGTTACATTATCGTGCTTTAAAAATGCAAAAGGCGATCCCATCAGAAACACTACTCCTTATTCACTTGTGCTCCCTAATGGCAACTTTAAATTCTGTCTTCTGTATTGTCTTTGCTAAAAACACATGACTTTGTGCCTCTGCTGTTAGAGTGCCATGGATTGTGCCAGCAAAGTGCAGTCGGTGCCTAACGTGCATTTACAGAACTTTCAAAGACTGTTATATATACATTTCTCTTTTTTTTTTTTTTTTTTGTGGAGGATATGTGATTTCTTCTATCGCTGCAGCAGCTTGTGATGTGATAGTACAATGAAACATGAGGCCAGTGCAGCCAGATACCTTTTTTCTTCATATTGTGTTAAGGGTATGAGCTGCCTTTGATGTCAGTAAAGTTAATAACATTTAGAGATATAAAAATCAAGTCAGTACTCGCTGACTAAGAAAGTAGTACTAGACACCCTTGCTAGCCTTGGTTTTTACCAACTTTTCAATTTCTATAAAAGAAAAAGCTTTTAGAAATTGAGACATATGTACTTTGTTTGTATAAATTCTTAGACAATATGTGGAAAAGAAGACCATATGTGCAGTCCAAATTTACACCATCTTTTGGTCATTTTATGGCACACAGAAAGGTGCCTTGCAGGGAAAATTGCTACAGCCGGAATCCCTCTAATCTCTCCCACAGAACTCACAGCAAATCCAAACTGAAAATTAATTGGGCTTGGGAAAGAAAAGCTAACGCCTTCTCCCTTCTCACTGGGCATTATTTTTACTTTGATATAAGTATAAACATTCTTTTAGTCTGAAAAGCTCAAGGAGAGTCCTTAGGATAAAAGGGTGCTCACTGGACATTACCACAAAGTTCAGCTTGTGGTCTAGAGAAGAAATAACAGTGTAGTAATTTTGCCTTTTTTACACCTGTCCAAGGATTTTTTTCAAACATGCTTTTGGTTTCCTAAGTATACACACTGCTCAAAATCTGGCAACAAAACAGATCTTTGGCTGTTCAGTTTTAGACGTTGCATGACAGAAATGTTGTGGTTTGTTTTGATTATAGGTAGAATACATGATACTTTTTCTGTTCTTTTATTTTGGGACTGACTCCTAGAATAAATTGACACAAAATTTCAAAGTTGGCTTTCGCTGAATATTTGCTAGTATTTTCTAGTTATGTTCTATGTCATTTTGGCTAGCAATGATGATTACTATTGTGTAACATGTAATTTATAATGCATCATACAATCTATTTGCTGCATTACTTGCAGGGATTGAAAACAAGAGGATCACAAAAATGCTTCACTGCTGCATAGTCCTGAATATATTCCTGTTGCATTATCTTCACCTATTTGCCAAACAGATCATGATTCTAAAGTGGCCAGATATGCCACAAACAGTACTTTAAAAAGCCTAGTCATAAATTGAAATGCATCAAAATGTGTATTGAAGAGGTTCTTGATTAAAGGCTCCTCCTTACATTGTGAGTGTGAGCCTGAGCCTTGAAACCCAGTTTGCTTCTTATCCATACTTAATAAAATAAGGGCTTTTGCTTAGTTTGAGGTATAAGGTTTGAGCTTGAGACATCTTCAGAGTAATGCCCATCCCTTAGGTCAGTCTGCAGTGTCCAAAGACAGCAATGTGAATGCATAAAACCGGCCCAGGGAACTTGCTGGGCTCTTTTGCCTGGGACCCTAAATTCAACAGAGACCTAGCCCAAGGAAGTGTCAAAAATGGTTAAGAGACTTGTGACCTTACCTTTCCTCCTGCATTCATAGTTGCTTATGATTTTCAAGGATACCTGTAGCATGTGCCTTCACAGAATCTGCTGGGTTTTTAAAGTACAGCCCTATCCTGAACAGGACCACACCTGCTGCTATCGCACCTTAGTTTAAGTATGGTGTTTAGTAAGGAGGTAGTAAAGTCACTGACTGAAATGCAACTGTGAGTATAGTAACATGCCCTAACACCTTTCAGCTGACTGTCTCATGTTCATTTAAGTGGCTAAGGATTAAAATAATGGGAATAAGGCAAAACAGGCCTGTTCATGACATGTACCAGCACAGCCAAGCAGGGACTAACGTATCACATATTTATTATATTGTAGAACACTTGTCCTTCGAAAGTCAGCATTGCCATGTATTTCTCCATCCTTTATCCAGAGGGCAACATAACTCTCTGTAACTGGGAAATGCTAAGCTTTTAAAACAGCTAAGAACGAGGAGACATATTACCATGATATCATATGATGAATGGAAGATGTGACGCATCCTTCTTACTGCATCTTACTGGCAATATTATAGATTTACATATATTAGCAAATTAGATGATAGTCTTAAAGGATGGCATTCTGAATGTTGCATTTGTATCCTGGACATTTATATGAAGTACGTCTAGTATATAAATACCAGTTTGTTCTGACAAATATGAATGTAAAACTGCTGAAGAACTGTAATTCACATGGTTATTTTGGCTAAGTATCTGAGAAATAGGCCAATTCATATCGGTTTCTTTTCAATCTCTGTTTTAATGTCTGTACCTCTTCTCCAAAGGCCAGCTCTACTCATGTAAATGTCCCATGATCTGAATTGCATGCAGTGATCTTGAGGGGAGAATATGTATTTGGCACCGTTTTCAATGAGCAAGACACTTTACATGACATTCTTGTTTAAATGGCATGAAAATCAGAGTTAAGTGCTGTGTAAATGAGGGCAGAATAGAGCCCTTTGTATCTCATTTTCCAACTGCTGTGGGATCATCTGGAGGTATAACCACATAAATCCCCCCAGGATATGTCTCCAGCTCTCTCCCTTAACATGCTGTTCCCTGATCACATTGGAAATCCACTCAATTTAGATTTAATCTCAGCAAAATCTACCCAGGACTACCTTTCTAAATTTGCAATACTATCTCTTTGGCATTTTTTTGCTTGGGCTACTATGTTGAGCTGCATTTTTGCTGAGACATCCTCAAACCTGCTTCTCTGCGGGAGTACCACCGTGTATTGGGAGGGTAGAGGTTCCTAAAAATTAGAGATGAAACTGTTGGCTCAGCCTCCGGTACAGGAGCACATTGCTTCCTCTGTCACTGACCGCTGCGTGATGTTAGGATTGTACCTCCTCTCTGCCTTACTTTGCTTATCTAAAATATGACCATAATGTTTTCCAAACATTTCTTGCTTTCTAATCTTTCCAAGTTAAGGCTCTGCATCACATGGAGCAAAATTATGACCATTCTCCCCACCCCAAAAGGGAGCTCTGAGCCTGTAATGAACGAGTATAGCAAATTTACAAGTTAAAAATAAATGGCAAGTTGCATGTGGAGAAAGAGAAAGAGACACAGAGACAGATGGATTTATATAAATTCAGCTTTTAAAGTGCTGGTTGTTGGGTTTTTTTTGTTAAATTAAATAATTGTAAGCGTTAACCAGCTGTAGTATTATTCTTCGCTGTGTAATCTGCACAGTGAAATGTAAACAGGGGGTCAGGCTCTCCTGTGGCCACATGACCCTCTCAGCAGGAAAAGGGGGCACGGAGAGAGGCTGTGCACAGAGAAGCGTACAAGGATATTCATGAGCTGGGAAATTTTGCAGCAAAAAATAGCTTTCCTGCATAGTCAATGGTGCATAGCGTTCGGTTTAAAAACCCTTATTAAATTAAGAGGAGCTTTCTGCATCCACCAGCCTTTGCCGCTGCTGCTGTGTGTACTTCCATAATGTTGTTGAGAATACTGGGGCTTAATATCAACTGGAAGATTTAGAAAAATGCAATAACATTCAGATACAACTTGATTACCGACAGAACAGAGATACTGAACATGAAAACTGATATGTCTGGGGAATCTAGCCCTTCTGAATCTCTTTGTTCCCTAAAAAAATTCTTTCTTAAAAAATAAGCGTCTATCTATATGTATATATGCATTCCTTTGTCAACACAAGAAGATGGAGGGATTGGCAGCCAGGCATTCTTCAGTATGTTAATTACATAATGTTTTCTGTTCTTTAAAATTCTCTTATTTTTCTTCCCCCTTTTTTTTTCCGGATTAAAAAGCTGGGCCCATCTCTTGCACTCTGATCATGGTTCTCACGCTGTGTATTTAATACAGCATATTTTTTAATTTACAAGCATACTCTTTCTGTCACTGCTATAGTCACTATAGCTCTGGCTACCTTTTTGTTGTGGTTCAAACATCTTTTCCCTACTGTATTTTTATGACATAACAAAACCTTTATTTATTTCTTCCTTTATTATTTTAAAAACCAGTACAGTTTTTCACCCGAAATTCCCATTTTTACATAACCTTGAGATGCCTATTCATCCTTTTTCAGGAGGAGTTCAGGGGAAAGGTGCAGCGCCCCTCTAAATCACAAATGAAATGAGTTTGTTGGCTTGAATAGTATTTCTCCTTTCAACCCTCCGCACATTTCAGTGCATTCCATTAGTCATTGTTCAAATGAGGCTGTTCTCCGACCCCAGAGGCAGGGGAGGAGGGAGTTTGGGGTTTAAATGAGTTTGCCGATCACTACATAGAGGCACATTGTTTTTCATCTTATATTTTGCATGTTCTGTTTACGGAAAATAACCCTGGTTCCCAGTACCAAAATGTTTCAGGTTTTGAGCATACTGTATGTTTGATGCAGCTAATTTAAATAAATGACTTTCACATTTAAGCAATTAAACCTATAATTAGCACTGTTTGAATGAACTAATCAGCTAATACCCTATGACACACAGTTCTTTTTTCCCTCTAAATATTTTTAAAGGGAAAGGAGAGAGATTTATAAAAAATTATAGGTGATGCAGTAAAAAAATATGCTTTGATTCATGGAAATTGCAAAACAACGCCACAAACTGTTTAGACCAATGTTTTCCTTTTGCCTTCCAGGGAATGTGGAATTATGCACACTCATTTTCTCTGAATTCAAGGGAAAGGACTGCAATAAACAAAGTAGTGAATCTTTTTCAAAATGAGGCAAACTTCTACCGCTGTGGTACGTTTTTAGAAATACCCAAACGCACTTTTAGGCATACTCTGTACTCACTGTATTTTAAAACGTGTGTATACATCTAATTCAGTTGTAGGAGAGCTTCGTAATCCATACCCTTGGGAGATTCCCTCTGACTGGCAGAACATTAGCCGCTCTCAATAAGATGGAAATTTATTAGGAGGAAATTATCCTGGTGTCCTCTGAAAAACAGCATTTCTGATAAAAATCTTGTTCTCTGACAGCAGTCTAACAAGATACATTTGTTAGCTGGTTTTGTTCCATGGACTCATCTGTTAATTTTAATTCTTCTGTTGCACTGCTGTGTATTTACGTTCTGAGGCAGACATGATCTATGTGTGCTCAGTGGAGATTGAGATGTTGGGGGTGAGAGGGCACCGAAGTTTAGGAGAGAGCTAGTCCTTTTGGTTTTTTCTTTCTCTTTAGTGAAAGCGAAGTGGGAAAAATGTCTTTACATTTTTATTAAAGCTTGAATTTTTTAATAAACGCTATGCCTTTTTGAATCTATGTTACTATAGATTTCCATTACTACAGAAATGTGTTTAATTTATCATATAATACTTCTCTTCAGCTGTTTGTCCCTAAATGTCATAGTACCACATAGGTCGTACAAGTCACACCACATACTAGCATTTTACTTTTCCCCCGGCCTAGAAGACTGTTAAATGTCTTCAAATGCTGAACACAGCTTGGACACCCTTGAGTTGTTCAACACCACCTGTCCTCACTGCAGCTCCACTAAGGATGGCACACAGGACCCTTCCTTCTCTGCAGCCTAATTATTCCTTGAGCCTCTGCCTCGTGTGGGGCTCAGGCTGGAGGGTTTTTGAAGTAATGTGGACTTTTACTGACTGAAGGGAACCCACCGGGAGCCCTCCCCCCAGCGTTATGACTTACCATAGTCAGTGGGTACGGCGTGCACTGCTCTTGCAGAGCGGAAAGGACAGCAGGAAGGTGGCAGGTGGACTCTTGTAGCTATATGGCTCACCAGAACTGAAGTGAACTGGTTCCCTGTGTGATAACTAGCTTCTGAAAGTGCTTCTTCATCTGCCAAGCTTAAGAGAAAAGCTAGTTTAGATTTAGATTGTTTTTTTTCAAATATTTTGGGGAGAGTAGGAAGGAAGAAAGGGGTCACAGGACAGTGCTGCCTTCTTAAAATAGGACTGGGTTCACCCCTGCTTTTGATGGAAAGTCTCAGTTCAATAGGGACTTTCTTTTTTAAGTAAGAGAAAGAGATAGTGCCATCCTATGCAACCGACACTGCGGTGTAGGGAACATTCAGAGAAGATCTGGGTGTGAACCATCAGGTTCAGAGTAGAAACATGCACATCAGGCTTTTAGACTTTTAGGCAAAGGGTTTGACTATCCATTCATTTCCCATGAGGATTGTCTTCCTGCCTAATGCTTCCAAATGTTTCCTCCAATCCGGACCGGGGAAAACCATTATTTTTTGAAGCTTTAATGGATAGGAAAATAATTTCTTTGTTTGAAGCGCTACCAGTTCTCACTTTAGATTAAATCTGAAGGAGTGGCAGATGATCAACAGCCCAGGGAAATAAAAGCCTAGGTGTTCAAAGTTGGGCATCTAATCACTGAGGCACCCCAAACTCAAGGAACTAATAGATTTTAGCTTTAATCTTGCTATGTTTTGGAACCCATATGCAAAACAGAGGCACTTATTCCCTATTATATAACAGCAGAATTCATCAGTACAGCGAGAGGTGCCTCCCCTTGAGAGGCACACTGTACTGATGAAGTTCCTAGAAAAGCCCATGAGAAAATAGATAATTTGTTATTCAGCGCAGCTTTTGGATAAAATGTAGTGAATATTGTATGATAGGGCTGGCAAGGTTCACACATGGGCTGAGATGTAACCACTTATGGATATGCTGTCTTGAGAACTTTCCCCTGTGGTAAGAGAATTCCGAGTACTGATGCTCAGCAAGAGCGGAAAGGAGGTGGCCCCGCAGGCCATTCCATGGGATCATGGTCAGAGTCTTGCAGAAGTTCTCTGGAAATCTAAACTATGATCACCCCTAGTTTCTCACAGGATGCAGATCACCTGGATGTTTTCTTAGCATACGTCTGCCGCACCTTTCAAGGCCTGCCCGGGAAATGCTGTGAAGTTATTCTAGTTGTAATTTTACGGATTTGGTTTGGAACAAAGTGGTTTTGCTACCAGGAAGCTCATCATTTCTAAAGCAAAATGAAAAGCTAAAGTCTTCAAAACTATTTTAATTATTTTTTTCTATGTAATAATCTCTGTATGATATAAAATGCTGGTTGTTCTGCCTAAGTATTGACAGCCATTGTCTCTGAATGCAATTCTTTAAATACCAGGAAATATCCAGTTAAATCATCTTCTGTAACATACCTAACTCCTACACAGCACGCTAATCTATCACTTTGTTAGGGTCTACGCCTCTCCAGTGCTGTTAGCAAAGCTGACCTCATGCAGCAAAAATTGTATCTGCAAAAAGATTCTAAATACTATCCTGGTTGGTTCAAAGTTTCAAATCCTACTTGGAAAAGTATAAATGCTATTTTCAAAACTATTCCGCTTGTTGTTTCTACTCATTGTTTCCACGGGAGAGCAGAAAAATTATTACAGCTGTGTTTTGGGTGGTCTATTGTATACCACTGTTGGTTTTGATTATTACGTTCAACACTCTTGCGGTATGTGTTTCACCATTCCACTGTCTCCACACAAATAAGGAGTGGTGCTGCCTCCACCCATTACTTATACAGTTGCTGTATGGTTACAAAGTGGGAAACATAACTTTTTTTTCCCCTTTTCTGCTTAATGGGTTCACAGGTCTACACACTGCTTGCTAGGACTGTGCCCTAAACACCAGGTTATAGCTAAATATTTAAGAGAGCATCACTCTGCCCTTCCTTCAGGAAATGTCCTGGAGTCAAATGTAGAACATAAGAGAAGGAGCATGATTCAATGTCCAAGTGATAATGACAGATGCCTGAGATGATGACACCAGGTTTTCCTAGTTTGACTCTGTGTTTTATGTTGGACCACCACCAAATGAAAAAAAAACCCACAAACAACCAAGGAGTACAGAAAGGTAGATATAGGGTAAGGTTTTGCTGACCTGATTTTTAACGTGGTCTTTATAAAGACCTGCTAGAGTCAAGCAGGCAATATATGGTGCATTTGCCTGGAATATACTGCTTAGCGTAATGGAGACTAATTTTCAATAACGTGTGTTTCAATGTCTGCATTTGGACGTTTCTCCAGAAGATGTGATTTATTAAAGGTTCATAACCCTCAGAACAGAATTAGAAGTAGTTAAAATGCAGACTGCTGTCTGTATGATACACACGCACATCATCTACTGCAGAAGACAGGAAAATAAAAGTGCTTCCTTGGACCCAGAATTGTGAAAATGAGTGACTGCGGGTGTAAAATTAGCGATTACCTGTATAAAATGGCAGTTATAAATACAGTGTGTCTAAGCTGACCAGTGGAACACGTTCTGTCCTGTGCAGCGACTAGCAAGGCTCAAAGTAAACAAAACCTGCCTTGTGGCCTGTCTTTCCCTGCTTTGCAATTATACAGCATTTGACCTTCTGCGGCTGAAGCAGGACCTTGTAGCCCAGACACAAAAAACATCCTTTAGAAACCTGCATCTTGAAGTGGTCTTAGGACAGCTGAGAGAACGTGTACCTGGAATCAAAAGTAACTGACGTTTTACAATAGTCAACAGAAAACTTTCTTACGCCACATATTTTCCTTAAATTATGCGGTCTCATGTGGTTTTAGTTACTTGATGTAAGTGTTCCCATTTTATTTTGGTTTTCTTTGTCCAGTTTTCACCAAGAATAGGAAATCTGTAAAGGCAGGATTTTTAACTCATATCATTATTCAAAAGTTCAGATGTTTGTCTGAAACTCATCTGAGCTTTCTGCATGTGTGTCTGTAGGTTAGCTCTGGCAATATTGTTAAACGACCTTTTTGTATGTAAGATCTTCAATCCTTGATTTAAGATGGAGTCATGGTAAAAGCAAAAGCAAAATACAAATCCAGGACATTATCTGAGCATTACTTAAGGGAACTAAAACTAAGATCAATTCTCAAGTAGGGAAAAAAAAAATACAAGATTGGGCACAACAGCCTTTTATATATTAAAAAAAAAAAAATCACTAATCTTTTGCATTCATGAGAAACAGAAGTCTGTAACCTACCTGGCGTAACAGTAGAACACGAGTTTGTTGAGCACCTGAATGGACATAATTCTGGGTTGAATGGGGATGACTACAAGCCACGCAGATCATGTGAATACCATTGCCTACTCTCTTTCCTCTGACCATATCCAAGTCTTGAATACATATTTCAAGGAACCGTGACCTGAATTCAGATGATTGATCACAGTAGCAGTGGAGTAAACTTTCAGTATATCTTCACATTGACAGTGAACCTGATATCAAACTTTAACCTGCAGCACTTTGCTTTCCTATAAAATAAAAATATTCTGTCCTAAATCACTGCCTTTTCAAAAACATAAACAAAACCAAAAAAGCCAACTCTTTTTGACTGGCTGCACTGATTTCCATATAATTCCAAGTTTCTTACCTCCCTGATTTTCCATGCACTCCCTCTTACCTTTCCTGATCTCCCACAAAACCCTGGCAGAGTATCAGCAGATCTGATAGTTTCTTCTGGGCTGTCTGCCATTACCATATTTTATGCACTTCAGGGTTTCTGTGGGATTGATGACGCACAATACATCATTGGGCTGCTGTGACCAAACCGGGTTCGTGCGCTGCAGCTTCCCCTAGCATCTTGCCAGAAGTGCTGAGACCTATCAAGGGGCTGAAGAAAGATGAGTAAATGTTGATGAGGGATGGAGGAACAGTGTTGAAACAGAGTAGATGCTGGGTAGGAGGAGAGGTCTAAAAACAGTGGCAGGGGAAGAGTTAGTAGGTGTTTCAGAAATATCTGAAATTGTAGGGAAGATAGAAATATCCTGGTTCAGGATAAGATGTAAGGAATGGGCTATTGGCGAAATGTAAATTGGAAATTGAATAGAATGGAAAGAAAAGAAAAAGGTGAGTTTGGACTGGGAGAACGATGACTGTGGGGCAGGATGATGGTGAAGAGGAAGCTTTGTTAGGATTTAGTAAAATAAGTGTCTTTGTATCTGTGCCTTTGGCTGAGCTGAACTACACTTTCCAGCCTTTGTAAAACATCTTTCTCTAACTACAGTCAATCGCTGTACACGGTTGTTAACGTATGACGAGGATTACATCCACACTGCAGGACGGGTACATTTTAGGATGACATGGGTGAGCCTGGCAGTGATGTCCTAGCCCTGTGTTGGGTGTGATCTCTGCCCCTTTACCTCGCTGCTAGCAGAAGGCAACCTGGCTGCATGAAGTCCCACATATGACTTCAGAGATGTCAGCTCGGACATCTGGGGCAATCAGCGCCACAAGACACACTGGAGAGTGTATCTGCCTTGATATGCACCACCAGATTCCACTGATCTGATGCTCTTATGATATGGAAGAGCAGAAGAATATGATTTGAGCACAATATGCCCATGGAAATGTCATTCTGAAATTTGCAATAAATGGTGTCAAGCTGTACGCATGATATATGCTCTCGGTTTCTTACAGGAAACATCATTAACTTAAATTTTAGGTTGTTAAACTTCAGTTAGCACCATCATATACTGTAAAAATCTAATAGCTAGTAGTCACTCAGCTCACTATCCCAGCCTCCCACCTCAGTCTCACCTCTTGCCTCTTCATCTCAATGAGCACTCTCTTTGAAGAATGGTTGTGAGAGATGCATGAAGAAACCAAATACATGCAAATAAGGATTTTGGAAGATGAGGCAAGGAGTCTCTTCTTTGTATATTATGGCCTCATTGCCACACTCCAAGACTGTAAGGACAAGTGTAATCTATGTCTTTGTAAAAGCTTGCATTTTCCCTGAAGTGGCAGGTGCTTGCTTTTGCTTTAGACGTGAAATACTTTAAGAACTTCTCAGTGTGACTCAATTTGATTGTTTTGAATCAAGGAAATTAATGTGAATTTGATTTTTAGAGTTTCCAAAGTAGCAAAGGCTTAAAACTGTGCCATAGTGAATATATTTACAATTAAGACCTTCTGGGAAATGTGAAAGAGGTAACAGCAGTAAACATACATAAATGAGTTTGGACAAGTTTTCAACAAGGGAACTTTATTTTAAAATGTTTCCTCTGTACCAGTTAAAAGAAATGAAGCTTAAGTATGGAATGCTTCAAAAAAACTGTTATTGCCTTTCATTTTTTTGCAATCAGATGTGCTCCCTGAAACTACTTAGAAAAGCCTGGGCTGCAGAATGGAGGTGTGACTGCAGATCATATACAAACTGCCTGCCCTCGACTTTGCGAAGGGAATGGCAGAAGCAGGGAGACAAGCCATGGACATGTCCCTCCATGAACTTGACTAGCATACTGATCCTGTACTCATCCTGACACCCCCATCCCATCGTGGTTTTTTATTACTCCACTAGAAAACTGTAAGTAAGCCTAGATATGGCTGGCAACACTTTGGTCTGTCCCACAATGCAAAGTTGTTCTGAAAATCTAAACTCAGTTCATCAAAATGTGACACGATTGGATTTACATTTTTTTTTTAATGGCAAATTTCAACGTAAACTCTACTGAAGTGTGTGTGAACACCTCCTTTGTTTTGATCCCCATGTAACTCATACTACTAACTAGAGTGTGATTATAAGGTATGTATATACATAAAATACAAAGGTTGTGTGAATACTTATGAAAAATTTCAGTGCTCATGCTGTTAACGTAAAACAGCACTGTAATTGTCCTTATTACGTTCATAACTCTTTAGCTGGCTAAATGGCCCTTCCACACACTTTCATTTATCCTTCCTTCCAAATCTTAAGATTTTAAGTTTAAAAATGCAAAAACCTAGAACGTTGTGAGTTAGAATCGCAATGTCTGAACTCAGTCAGAAATTTCATATCATGTTAAGGATGAGGTGGTTTTAAAACAATTGGCATTGTAGTGCAACTCTTCCTAGCTAAGACACAGGTAAGTTTGACTGCAGGTCCTGTGGTAATTTTACTTTGATTTTTGCTTTTTCAGATTAACACAAATGTCTTGCTGGTTAATTTAAAGTCTTTCATGTTCCCTCCAAAATGTCTATCTTTATTGGATTCACATTGTAGTTTTATTTAATATGAACCAGATGTTGAAATCAAGGCAATATTTATTAGGATGCTTGCACTGAAGAAGGCTTGCTACAGACAACGTGTTGTGCCAGTTCTCTAGGTACAGTGTCAGGCAGAAATACAGTATTCTGGAGGTTTTTTCTTTTTCTCTAATTAGAAACAAAGCTTTCTAATCAATAACCTTCAAACTTAACACGCCAAGAGGTATGGACAACTGTACGTAAAATTCCACAAGCTGTTGTACTTCAGACACAAAACATTGTGGTGTTACAGCCGCAGTTTTACACCAGTACAAATGAGTATGCATGGCTGAAGAATCTGTGCAATGGGATGATGCTGGGAAGACAACAGGCAGCAGAGAGCAGAATGCACTCTTAGAATTAAAAATCAAAGCGAGTGATGAGAGCAGAAGCTGGGAAATGGAGCTGCTGCCATGGAGTAGCTGGTTGGTGGTGTCCTGTCTCGGTGAGAGGCAGCAGCTCCAGATGTGGGCTGAGTTATAAGTCAGAGGGAGCTCACATCTGCTGCTTCTCTGGAGATGTCAGCATCTTTCCATGCTTTTTGCAATATATTCTTGTTGGACATGCTTTTAAATGCGTCTGGTGTGTTTTAATACTGAATTCGAGACATGGTCACTTTTTTGGTCGCTGTTTGGATATACATCGCTGAGTATCATGCCTGGAAGGTACGAAATGTAGAAGGAACAGAATCTATGACATAGAAGAGATAAAGATTTATTCAGTATATATTTTGCTTAGACTCTATTTTTCTGTGCAAAATCATTATTCACTAAAAGGAGAGGCACAGCCAGTCTTTCACCCTCATGAGCTGGAACATTTTGCTCTTGCAGCATAATCAGATTTTCCAAGCAAAACTCCTGGTTATTTCAGTCACATTTATGCAGCCGTACAAGGCCTTGGCAAAATCCAAGCACTGCAGAGCATGGTAACATTTCAAAGTACAAAATTTAAATCAATAACATATACTTAAATTTTAAAGACCAAATTAAAAAAATGCACTGTGTCTACTAAATATGCGCAGAGGTAACTGATTGCATTTCTCATGTACTGAGTGTACAGTCTACAACGGTGTAGAGAGTTCCTACAACAGTGATATCCAGAATCTCAGTGGATCATATTCAGCATGCTTTCATTTCCTGGCAAGTTTTGGCTTGCGTTTTGCAAGTGCAAAGGTTCAAGCTTAAGATCAAATCTTTATAAAGAATGGGGAATGAGTAAGAAACGTGAAATAAAGGCATTTAGAAAAATCTGTGTAGGAAATCATATTTTCCAACACACATTTCTTTCCACTGTTGGTTGGGACTTGGTGTTAAAATAATTGGATAAATAAAACGGAGTGGCACTGCATGTTTTGTCGGAAGGTGTAACTGTTGGTTCAAAGCAACCAGTAATAAAAGTAAAGGCTTTGGTGGGAGCTCGGCTCAGTTATATGATAAAGGCCTAAATACAAGAGCCAAATTGCTGTCAAATCAATCCCACCTCGGTAGCAGGCACAGAATTTGTCCATGCAGCGTTCCCTTTCATGCCGGTTCTCCTGTCCGTCCATCGCTTGTTTTGCTTAGTACGTACGCCTGTGCTGTGCAGGGTCCAAATGCAAATCTGTAAGCCATAATTCCTGAGGTATAACTATACTTCTGCCACTGCCTTCCTCAGTCATTCATCAGCCCCTCACCTTCCCCACCTGTAAAATGGGGAGAGAGACCCATATGCAGGAAGTTGCACAGTTTTGTCGTAGCGCTAATCACCACAGTGTCTCTATGAATGTTTATAAAGTGCTTTGAAGATGAAAATTGCCAAGAAGTGCTAAGGATGATTATTATAAGTTAATGAATAAATTTCAACATGCATTTGATTGCCAGGTAATTCAGAAGGGAATCACCAACCCTTCCCTCTCTTCGAAGAAGAAAAGTTGACAGTCAGCTAGTTGCTAATTAGCACTCAACTGAAATGCCTCCAAAGCTGAGTGCTCCCAGTTGAGTCCTTTAAAAAGTAAGCTTCCAACTAATTGAAATATGCTGAAAGTTGAGCAGTGGGTGAGGTGTCCAACAGGTAAGTCTGGATGGTGGAGCTGGGTACGTAGAAGGAATATTAAGCTTTTCCAGATAGGGACTAGAACTTTGGGGGGAAACTCTAGCCTACATGAGCATCTCTCTTCCATATTCACACATCGACCCGTCCCCTTTCTGAGGCGCAGTTCGTGGTCTGTCGCGGGCAGGCTGTGCTGCCGTACACCCCTGAGGGCAAGTTAGGGAGGAAGGGCTGCTTAAAGACTGTGTCGAAGTCCGGCGATGCTTCTTTCTAACTATCTTGAGGGGTGGTTACAAGGATTCCTGGTTTGAACTGAGATAGACAAGGAATTTTGAATAACACATTGCGTAACACATTAGAGCTGAGTGACTGTGCCACCTGCATTTCATTCATATTTAGCTTGTTTGTGAGGGAAAACACTGTTTCAGGAAGGGGCTCGGACTCTTCAGGTCCTTCCCTCTCTGATTTTTCACTGGAGGGTCAGTCTCCCAGACCACAGTCTGCTCTTGTAGCCTCCCCCACCACTTTGGATTTATTTTTTTGGCAGTCTGCCAATGCTATAAACCGCAGTACTGTCTTCTGTGCTGCTGAAGGCTGTTTTTTTCTTCAGCTGCTGGGAGATGGCTGCAATAGGCAAATTACAGGAATTTCATCCCTTTCTTTTCCCTGCTCGACTACTCTGGATTCACCATCCTCAGCATCAGCTCTTCAAGCTTTCTTCAGGGAAAACGCACTCAGCTAAACTTGTTGAGTGCTTCGGGTGAAGAATCTCAGTTGCTTCAAATAGCACTTACCAGTATCAGCCTCCAGTGATAATACACCCCAAACTTCAGCAGCATATATAGGGGGTGGAGGGGGGTGGTGGGGGAAGAGAAAAAACACGTAGGATGAGAAACTACCAAGGCAGATATTTAGATATTTAGAAATGATTCATGGAAAAGAAACTCTGTACTCTGAAAGGGGCTACAGGCAGGTACAGATGCTATGAGGAAAATGGGAGAAATGGAGTGAACACAGAAACAAGTGGGGAGATGGAACAAAACGTAACAGAAGGGTTCTTGAAGCTGCTGGATTCTGGAAAGCAGCCTTTGTGGTGTCCTCAGAGATTCAGCAAAACCAAGTTATATAAAATCTCTTTGGTCATTTACTGGTCTGGAAGATGATCTGGTTCTGTTAATGGGCAGTATCCTTCGGTATCCTGAAGCTATTGCAGCCCAGGGAAGCTCCCCTGGCAGTCGAGGGCTGAATATTTCACACTTGGGACCTCATCCTCTCCTCCCAGCACCTCACTGCACTATTGCCCCTGAGAAGAGTCCTCTCTGGCATGGTCACGATGTATGTTAATAGTTACAGTGCCCAGGTGTGATGAAGGATAGATGGAGGCCTCTCAAGTGTAAGTCTCTTGTGAGCTGAAGAGCCAGGCGGCAGCTGAGAGCAGTGTCCTACAGACCAGTGTCCCCTCTGCGTTAGGCGCAAAGGGAGGACACTTAAAACACACTGAACACTGGCTTCCCATAGCTCAATCAGAGAGATAAGTCACTTTGTCTGCTGTATCTTGGTATGTTTAGGGGGCCCATCACTGTAACACCAAGGTATGATTTGCACCACTTTGGGTTTGTCTCATTTTCTTCCCCAGCTCGCTCCGCTGCAGGTGCTGCATGGACTGTGTGGGTATGGCAGACAGGCTGCTTGGTCAGAGGTGGGCAGGATGCTCAAAGACCGCACTCAACTGAGCATTCTTAAAGTTCCAAGCCAAAAATTCATATCCATTTTCATTGTGGGCAAAGATGTTGTGTACGCTGCAGAACTAAAAAATATTTTAAATCCCTTTTGTGTTCTTATCTATTCAAAGGTACTTCTAGCATCATTGGTGAGTGCTGGAGCTGTAACTGATTTACTAGCATTAAGTAGGTGAAGAGAATTCTTAGAATTGTCACACGTATCGAATTATCATTATATGTAATTTATGCAAGGTAGGTTTGAGTTTGCAAAAACCCTGAAGAATTTAAAAGATGTGAACATTTCTTGCTGCACTGTGAACTCTGAAACACAGTAGTTTTGGCGGGCCCACTTACGGATTCCTTAAAAACCTTTCTGATAAAAATGATCATGTTATTTATTAATGACAGAAAAGGACAACTATCATGACAAAAAAAAAAAAAAAAAAAAAAAAGTAGCCTACATAGAAAAAAGCCTGGAGCCATATATTGAGCCCAGCAAATATTTTTAACAATGGATTAAACAGATTTATTTAGTTTCCTGTCCACAAATTTTCTGTGAAAGGACAGCGTTTTCTGGAATATGTTTTTTATTTCAACGTATTAATATTTAATGTTAACAAATTACAGCTTCTCGATTTCTTACAAATTGCAAGCATCTGGTACATTCTATTCTATAGCTGTAGAAATTAATGGCAGTATTCAGTTCTGAAACCCGTCAAAGTCCTGTGTTTGAGCTCAGCAATTGAGTGTATGCTACAGATGATGGGGTGTTGCTGGTGGTTCTTCGTTGTGCATCCTAACTTTGGAAAAGCAAACTTCCTTTCGTCTCTCGTGAGCGTCCACAGAAAAACAGTTTTGTTCTTTTACCTAAGGTTACTCCACCAAAAGTCTTCAGTGCTATCTGGCTTTTGTATAAATAAAGGACAGTTTGGAAAGGTAGTTTTGTTATTTTTTTCAAGAAATTCTTGTTTATTTGAATATTCTCAAGAAATTTCATTTCAAGTACCTCTAGTTGTTAGCTCTTCATTTGCAGTGTATCTTTAACTAAGATCAGCCTCTCCTTTCCTGTCTTTTCAACAGCTACAAACCACCTTAAATGTATTCTTGTAAACCTGATTACTGACAGAGACTGAACAGTCAATGCATACCAAGGATAAATACAGCAATTACACCTATTTACAGCTGTATCTCTTTTCTGCATTATTGTTATTACTAAGTGGTTATTAAAAATAGTGCAGCCTTCAGAGCTGCTTTGATTGTCAGCTTGGCAAGGCGAGGACTGCGCCTTGCTTGCGTGTGGCACCTTTGGCAGCGCTGTCAATGCTGCCCGGTGGTGTGGCTTGGCGTGGTGTGGCAGTGGACAGTGTGGGTGCCCTCACGGTGCTGGCTGCATGGGACCCCCTGTGCCAGGGGCTCCTGTACATAACAAGAAGGCAGCACTGACCGCATGTGACGGCATGAACAGCAGAGACAGCTGAACAAACTGCTCTGGTTCATCCCTTCTCGCTCCTTGCTCGTGTCCTGAAGGAAGTTTCTGCTGTTGTTTTTTGGTTCTTCTATCATAGCGCACCCTGATTATTCACAGGCACCGCAGGTTTCATGCTGGTGGGCGCAGAGGAAGAGGACCTGCAACCTTCTGTTCCACCACATCCACACTTCTCCTTGAAAAGATGGGAAATTGTCCTCCAGAGCTGTCGGAGTGGAGTCCTTGGCTCATGTGGCTCCTTCTGTTTCTGCCCAGGAGAGGGCAATGGGGCACCCAGGCAGCCGCCAGCTGGGTGCACCGTGTCTTGAGGCTCCTTGGGGTGTCGGGGGCCTGTGTGGTTAGTGCCTGGCCAGAGGGACATGGAACGTGGCTCTGTCTCCACTGTGGGGTCTGACAGCATGCTTTTGCCCACGTCCCCCTCCCCAGTTAGGAACTGCAGGCCCGTGCCCCGGTGCCTCTCTGCCCTGGTGTGCTGGCTCTCCGTGTCGAGGTGTGGCGGTATTTGGGTGTGCATACACCCCTACAAACGCTGCACACGCTGTTCTCTCGTCTGTTTGTAGCTGTGCATGCGCAGGCACAGGAATATACTCATTTTCAGATTTGGGAAGACTAATTAGTCTCTTATTCCTGTTTTCCTCCACCTTTATTTTCTTCTGCTCACATTAAACTCGCTTTCCAGATTAAGGAATTTATTGATTGTCCTTAATCTTGGGCCAGATGTTTGTCTTTGACCCCTGAGCCGCTTTGGGTAGCAGCTTGATGCCAGTGGTGGGGGGGTTTGGAGCAGCCCAGGCAGGAGGGGCTGGCTGCACACCCCCTAACCACCACTCCCGCAGAGCACATGAAACTTTAAAGGCAGCAGATCCAAGTGGGAATCGAGATGACACTGTCAGGATCCCTGTAACTTTATTTTCCTTTGATTCTGCCTTCTGTTTTACTGTTCTGTGCATCACACTGGTCTAGATGATAACAGGCAACTGGAAGTGCTGCTGGAGCCTGTAATTAGCAGGTTCCTACCCTGGGACTTGGTTCTTGCCGGTGGGCTGTAGGTATGCGATAATTTGCCAGTTAATCAATGGGAATTATTAAAATATCACTTCATATTTTTGCTCTGCGCTAGACCTGTACACAGAAGCTCTTCTATGGGGTGTGGGGGGAGTGTCTGGGGTTCCCAATCATGAAAGCAAACCCTACTGCTCGTTCACTTTCAGTACTCTGGGTTTGTCTTCTTTTTTTTATTTTAAAGCAACGTCTGCCTTTCCCCTGACGCCAGCCAAAATGAAAAATATTAATATTACTGCCATGTTTAGCTTCTTGAAACAGTGATTTTTAGCCTAGTCAAAAGTCCTTAAAGTAGATATTGTTTTCAAGCTATGTAAAAATTTCACCATTTATGTTACAAAAAGCAGTGCGTCCCTTCTTGGGCAAACATGTTTTACTTTGGAATTGCTTCACAAAGTAAAATCCATGACTTGTTGGGTTGATTGCTTTTTTGACATTTATTTAAGTAGGTGATACTTCAGATATAAGAATTCTGTGTATTAGTGCTGTAACTGTAATTTTTCTGGTCATTTTGGGTTTAGGCTTCACAGTAGCCTTGCTGGGATCTGTTGAAGAGTACAAGGTAGACACAGGGAAGTTTTCTCCTAGGTGTAGCCATATTACAGGCTTCTTGTGTGGCCAGTGAACTCTGGCAGCGCAGTGTCACTGTCATTGCAGCGCTGTCGAGCCAAATGTTGTACGTGCTGTTTATTAAACTCAGCACCTCCAGTGATGGTCCTGGAGTGACAGCATAGCATTGCTACGTAGCTGGGGAGCATTTAAAGAGAGAAATGAAATATCCCAGGTATTATCTGTTGTCTCTGGGTTTAATGACAGAAGCTGTGGGAAGTCTATAAAACAGCTCAGTACGTCACTTCTTTTGGAAACCGTTGTTCATACAGAAACAGTTTTGCTACACAGCGACTGGTATGTCAAAGTTAAATTGAGATCTAGATCGGCGGTCAGTAGAGTGGAATGATGGACCTCTACATTTTATCCCGAAAAGGGAACTCAGATTTTCCAGATTTAGGCAAATGCCAGTGAAAACTGGAGTTTTTCAAATCTGTCTTAAAATATTCCTTCATTCAGTTGGATTTGAATTAATTTTTTGGCTGTGGGTAAAGCCACATCGTGCTCAAATATTTTCTGGGATTATTACATAAATTTAGAAAATGTAATGACGCGTGCCTTGATTTCCCCATCTGTGAAATGGGCGATCCCGCAGCATTCCCGCAAAGCGCCCTGGCCGGGAACCACTGTGACTGCAGCTGATTGTTATTCTCTTAATCATATTAGTTAACTAAATCTGTTTCTAGAGTGGTTCCATTTGCTTGAATGAATTTACATGAGAGATTAATTCAGCGCTGTTTATTGTTGTTTTTGCATTTATTCAGTACTGTAAATAATGCCCTGATACTTTACAGCTGTGTACGAAGACAGAGCCCGTGCTCCAAGGGCTTTTTGCACAGGTAGCTGGCAGGCTCCCCCCTCAGACCTTGCACTTTCCCATGTGGCAGATGAGCCCATTTTGTTTCCTCTGTATTTTGAGGACTTTCTGTTCACGTGGTATCCCCGCTCCCAGCACTTTCCCGCAAGTATGATTCAACAGATAAAGTTCATCCTTCACCTCCAACGGGTGATCACCTCCCCTTCGCCCTCCCCTCCTCCCTCGGACCCCCTCCCCATTTGACCGTGTCAGCTGTCCTTTGCGGCGTGCTCTAACCGCTGCTGGGCTGCCGCACCGCGACCCTCCCGCCGGCAGGGACCAGCCCGCTACCTAGCCGCCGCCACCTTCCAGCCGGGGAGCTGCTTTCAAAGCCAGCCGTTTGTGTATTGCTAACCCGCGCCGGCCGGGGGTCGCCAGCGGCTGCGCGGGGGTCTCGGTCCCCCACCCGGCTCTTTGTGTTTTTACGTTTTTCCGGGAGGTTTCCCTTGCCGCCGTTTGACGGCTCCATTGTGTGGAGCGCGGCGCCCGGAGGTTGCGCCTTTGTGCGGGCTGCCCGGCCCGGCCGCCCCGCCGCTGGCGCAGCTGCCCGGGCGGCCCCGGGCGGCCCCCGCCGGGGGTGGCGAGCGCTGGCGACGCGGCGGTAGCCCGGCACGGCCGCTGGGAGCGGGCAGAGCCGCGCTGAGGGAGCCGCCGGGGAGCGGGCGAACCCCCGGCTGCAAGCGGCGGGGGTTGCCGTGGCCTGTGTTTATGTGTTTTGTAGTAACCGCATCCCTGACATCGCCCGAGCGTGCTCCTCGCGGAGGGTGATTGGCTCAGGCAGCTTTTAAACCACCTATATGCTAAGGAGCCTTGTGCTGCCAGTTCCTGAGGGGTCCTGGCTGGGAGAAATTAAAGCCGAACCTTAGCCCTCTGCCAGGCGGCGCGGAGAATTATATTTTGGAAGTAGTCTGCAGCGCGGACAGGAAATGACCCCTCCAGAAACTGCTGCTTTAAACCCGAGCGGCGGTGCCTGAAGCTATCCAGCCTCCCGCTCCCTCCGTGGAGCCTGTGCGCTCCCGCTCCCGCGGCCGCTCCCCCCCCGCTCCCGCTATAGAGGGCTCCCACAGCAGTTCCCAGCCAGTGCGTGCAGCCTGGATGGGTGTGTGTGTGTGCGCGCCGCTACTTTGTACTGTGAAGAACACACAGCCCATGTGCTCTGTATGGATGTTGATGATACTCTGTGTAGCTTGAATCTCTGCAAGCAGGCAAGATGTCCAGCACACCACATGACCCTTTCTATTCTTCTCCTTTTGGCCCATTTTATAGGAGACACACACCATACATGGTGCAACCAGAGTACCGAATATATGAAATGAACAAGAGGCTGCAGTCGCGGACGGAGGTAAGTCCCCCAGCCTTGTTTTCCTGTGCATGGACCGTGGTAGGTTTCAGCCCGAATTCCAGCTGAAGCGTCCCACTAGACAGTACAGTATATGCAGGCACGAACCCTAATTAATTTAGTAGTTTAATTGGGTAATCCCTCATTATGTTTCCATGCAGAGCAACTCTTTGAGGAGATACCAGCTTAGGCTGAAATCTTGAAATTACAGCACAGCACTTCAGGATTGATTGTAATGTTGGTCTCAGGAAATTTCTTTGCCTTACTGTGTTGTTTGCTCAGGATCTGTCCTACTGGCATTTGCAGCTGCAATATTGCAAGGTATTGCTTGAGCTTTTGCACAAAATTAATTCAGAAATGTTGCAGGTTTAGGGGGAGAGAAGAACCTTTCTCTGGTTTTGTTTTGTAAACTCGTTAAAATAGAAAATGAATGGTAGCAGAAAACAGGAGCAGAGTTCTAAAAACTTATTCCTGGGCTGCACTTAAAGAACACATGTTCAGGACGACCAACAAGAGAAATCCGTGTTTACATTTAGAATGCAGTTGCTTTTAGCGAGAGGGATGATCGGTTCACGACTTTATCATATAGCTGTCAAAAGTACCCAATAATGTAAACTACATTCGCTGTCGGTTATGCTTTGTATAATCTGTTAGTGGTTTATACACCCTGGCTTCTACATCCAGATCAGCCACCACAAAGAGTATGCTGAATGGGAAGGGGACATACTTTTGTCACTTAAAGACAGAAGACAGTGGAGGCTGCATCTGGTTATTTACGTGGTTAAATAACGCACACTTTTTGGTCTGTTGAAGTGAAAAGTGTGTGGAGTGAATCAGGCTACATTTCAGCCCATGTGTCTGTGCCTGTGCAGCACACATTCTTGTGCTGCAATTTTTCATAGTAGTTTACTAGTGGTGCCCTGAAAACACTTTTAGAAAGTATTAATCTTTTATAGTGAATGGCTTTATGTAAAGGCAAAGACCTGCCACATTCGTGCCATGAAGCATTGTCAAGGATCTCAGATGGAGCTGTTTGTTGTATTGTTATTCTTTAAGAGAATGTGAGGTTATCATAAAATAAAAAACACACATGCCTGAATTGTCAGCTAAGCCGTGGAGAATCTGTGACGTTTAATGTATATGATACAGCTAACGAGATGTGACCTGCTTTCTGATTGGGTAACCGCTACGGGGTAACTGCTCTTCTAACACTGTTACCACTGCTAGTCTTAAAACGTTGCTTTGGAGTAATGGGTAAATAGACTTAGTGCTGGCTAAAAACTCCAAGCAGCTCATTACGCTCCCAAAATCATGGCAACTATTTGTCAGTTTTGCCCCAAGTTGTTGGCTGGGGAGGGTCACTGCCGTTCAGATAGAGTGAGTGGGCTTGGGAGGTTTATTTGCTACTGTTTATTTGTCAGTGTCTTGCAACTCCGTTCCTTACATTCCTGTACATATTAATGTAATAATTTCTAGACTGTTTCAAGGGAAAAGAACAAATATGTATCGTTGAGTGATTCCTTCAGGGTTTTATATACAAGCTGTTCTGAAAAGCTGTCAGTGCTAATTTAGCCTTTTTACATATTACTTTAGTGGCACTTTTAGTAACTGACCAGTTTCTGATTGCAGCTCCTTTACAAATGTTACACTAGAAAAGTTTTTGAGGCACTTGTGAAACAACTTCCCAGTCCTGCGTTGCTGAGGTGTGCTGAGTTAGACTTCAGCGTGTTTAATTGCAGTTTTTGCTGTGCATGTTTGCATGGGTTGTTGTGGGCAAAAAGCGATAACCTACTCTTCCTTGCTAGTGCTGCCATGGGTTTCAGCAGCATTTTACTTTGACAGACAGTGCTTAGTTAATGAAGGCCTTCGGCTCCAGCATTTCTTTTATTTGCTCAGAGTAAAAATACTTTTGCCCTTGTGATTGTTCACTGTTTGCATTCTGGTTCCCTGTTCTTTAATTTCTGAGCTCTGTGCTTGTAAGTATTTGTCGTTGATATGTGTTTTCTAGGTAGCTTCAGCCCATCTCATTCAGTCCTCCAATTAAAACACCTTCCTTAATAAAAAAAAAAAAAAAAATACTTTCCTGGGACACTTACAAGTGGCTAGGTGTGGACAGCCTGTAAAGGATCATGCTGGCTTCTGGGGCAGGCTGGGAGTGGAAGTTTCACATTAATTTTATGCACTTCCAAGCATGTTTTTGGTTGGTAGTTGAAGGCTTTTGGAGTATGTATAACTAGCTCTGAATTTTTTGAGTCCAGATCGATGGAGCCCTGTATGTCATGGAAGGAATGTGCTTGTGATGTGGGTGATACAAGCTTACTGCATGAACGTTTCTCTTTAGGCAGTCTTTGGAATAATGTAGGCACTGGTCTCTGAAGGGGGCTGCTTTTGCTCTGTGAGCCCCAGGGGGTAGGTGAGCACAAGCAAAGCAGCTTAAGGGAAAAGGAATTACAAAGAGACTCTCCAAAAGACTGGGGGTAGCAAGCTGGCAGATTCCACTTGGACCCAACTTCTGGAGAGAGCCAGTGGCAAGTGAGGATGTGTTAAAAAATGGAAAACTAAATCTCTTATCCCAAATATATCCTTGGAAAGCCTATGGTGTTTTCCTGTTTTCCTACAAAATATAAATGTTCTTAACAATCCTTTAGACTCAGATTCTCTGCTGTCCCTTGCAGTGGTGGAAGTTTCAAGGCAGAGCAAAATGTATGTAATTTAATCAAGTCATACAGGGGTTGGATGGAGAGCCTATGACAGGAGTATCTGTATGTCATGTCAATCTGTTTTCTCCCCTCCATCTGTAGAGCCCGCCTTTGTAGTGAATCCCTGTAGCTGCTCCCCAGAGCTTGCAGGTGGGTGAGAAATGATTCAAAAAAAGCAATGGGTTGGTAGAGACACCGTTAGGGAATCCACCGGTAAATGACATTTCTCCTCCAGCTCTCCCAGCAGGAGGGTCTACGGTTTGTTGAGGGAGGTAGAAGCATCCTCAACGTGGCTCTGCGCTTGGGCACCTTCCCTGAGAAATCCACTGCTTCCACTCTGGTTTCTGTCAGCACTGGGTGTAAGGGAATAATAGTCGGTGTGAGGGATGTGCTCAGTGTATTAAGCAGACAAAGTACAGAGTGATAAAGAAAGGTCATTTAGATGCAGCATGGCTATCTTTGTTGTTGTCATTTTCTTTAGGAAGAAATGGTAGTCATGAATGTAAAGAATTAGCAACTCTAGCCTGTACTAGATGTGCAAACCTTTGCTCTTCCAACTTCTTACAACTTTACAGGCTCCTTAGGCAGAACCTACAACTGCCTTTTTAAATTCAAGGTCAGTCTTAGGCGAAGAATTCCAATCACACCCAGGCGGGGGGTGGTTTTATGATGTAAGTACTGGCAAAAGTCCACCACCTAGCCAATTCTTATGTGATCTACAGTAAATCAGGGGGTCTGAGAAACTAACTAGTGTACAGGAACACCTTACCTTCCTTAAAAGTTGTTCAAAGAGGTCTAATCTGGTAATGCATTTTTCTAAATGGAAATTAATACGCACTTTCTTAATAATACTTTGGGAGCATCTCGTGCCATTTTGCGATGCATCAACAATCCTGATTTAAAGAAGTAAAATGAATATTTAAATGTTTAATAATCTCTGGCAGATAGTAAGATAAATCTTATTTACTTCTATCATAGTTGATTAACTTTCTGGTTAACCAAAATGCAGCTGTTTCCTTGCTCTGTGTGTGGTTTTAAGGATTTCATTACCATCCACTCCAACACAGTTTATCTTAACATTTTTATATCTGTGTTAGTTTAACATTTCAAGAGAGCAATCCTGTTGTGGCATAATCAGCAGTTTCTAAAGTTCTAGGTAGCAATATACAATGTAGATAAATTAGCTTAAATATTTTCACTGTTTTTCATAAAGCTCAATGTTTTTTAAAAAAGCGCCTATTTTCCTCTTTGATGTTGTAAATTCTTTCCTGTTCTAATTTTTAATAATTCGAAATTGTCCACACTTAAAAGAAAACAAAAGGTGATTATCTTGTATATAATTGGGTTTTGGTAACATTACAGTGTGCTGTGGATAGATCACTTAATGTTGCTGACAGTTTAAAGTTTGAGACATTGTTTTAGTGTCAATAATCAAAGAAATGTATCAAGCCGTTCAGTTGTTTGTTTAGTCCCCTATATTGTTAGAACTTTTCTGTATCGCTATATAATAATAAATTCACCTGTATCTCTGTTTGTCACTCCTAGAGATTATGCTTTACATCACCATTATACGCAAAACACAGCTTTTCTTTTGCCTAAGACAGCAGAGTTTTAAGGGTGATCAGAGAACATGATTAGTAGCATGTTTGTTTTAAAGACAATCAGCTTAATCAAATCATGTTAAACTCCTATTAAACTGGTGAATTTAACAAAGTAGAGATTTCATCATGGAAGAAAATATAAAGAAAATTAAAAGGAAAATAAAGGAGGATGTTACGATTATTTTAAAGCTACTAAATGAACCGGAAGCTTACACAGACATCCAGATTCAACTAAATATTTAAAGCAAATCAAAGCAACCCAAAATTTCTGCAGTTTAATGGAAGTCTTTTATTTTACTTCCTCACATTTCTATCTGATGAAATAATCTTTTCTTCTTCCTGATGCATTTTTAATATATTAGTCATAAAAATCTATGTTGTGACATCACATTTGTTCACATAGCAACTTAGTATTGCAAACAGATCTCTCATATTGTATACATAAGGCTGAGTTTGTCCAATGAGTTTGTTTTGTTGAAGGGAAAACACATAAACTTCTGTCTCAAAGTATTTGTGTGGAAATATTCTTTCACCCACAAATATACTAATACTTCGCAACTGTAGGAACATAAGTAAAGTATGTTAACAGAGTACTTATAAACTATGCTTTGCTGAAACTAAAGGTCAATTTTAAAAGAAAACCCTTGCACTCCTTTAGGCAGACACTGACTTCAGAATGGATTCGAGGCTCTTTTTACTGATTGTCTTTTATTTCATATAGTTTTTTCATCCCTTTTAAATATTTCAGTTGCAGCTGTTTTCAATTAAAATTGCTACAAACTAACAATTCTTATGAGGCTGGGGGAGGAAAAATAGGCTGCTTCCTTTCCTTAGCTTACAAATCAGGGATGTCTTGCTGTTCCGCTCCACCCCCCCCCCACCCCCACCCCCACCCCCCCAAGTTATAATTTAGAATGTAAACTGCATGTGTAAGGAACAGGGAGCTTTTGGGGGCAGGGGCTGGTGAGGGGGGAGAGAGAGTTGGTGTGAAAGTGTAAAAATGGATCTTATCTGAAAATCACTCTGATGCTTACTTACTAGATCATTTTCCATAAAGGAACCTTTTCAACCCTTCCTTTTCTCTTTTTCATTCTTTACTCTTTAAACCACAAATCCACTTAAACTTTAAACTCAGTCTTTCCCTGATGTAAACAAGATTAACTATGCAGATCCAGTCTCAGAAATAGAAGCCTCTGGATGGTGAGAAGGAACAAAATAGAGATCATAACAAGGGCCCAGTCCTGTGCTCTTATTTAAGCTGGAGTTTTGCCTGCAGTAGGATCGCAAGATCAGATTAAAAAAAAATAAATAATAATTTGGGTTTGGTATACACACTTTCTTTGTTTAAAGAAAAAGGGTATGGGTAGATTGCTAAACTCGTTGCAGTATTTTTAGCTGGACTCCTCACTTCAAATGGTATTTCTTTTGTATCTTTTTGCCAGAAGTTGCATATCTGCTGTAAACAGGCATTCCAACTGTGCCGATACTTTGTTCAGTTGCTTCCTTCCCAAGAAGAGCTTTCTTTCCTGTGCTGTACTGTGTAAACAGGCCAGCATATACCCTCACTTTTGGTGGGTGCTCTTTTTCAAAAGTTGTTTCTGGGCTACTTGAAGCCTCAGAGGAGTGATACTGGCAGGGATGAGGCTGCCCCAAAGTGGCTGATGATTTGTCTCCAAAAAAAGTGTGGTAGGGCAGGGCCTTTTGGCCAGGTCTCAGTGGTCTTATTTATTAGGCAAAAATAGTAGTGAAAGAAACCTCCCTGAACCTCTCGCTGAAATTGCCTCCCTAGGCTTGTGTCTTTCTTCTCCTCAGTACATTCTTCCTGTGTTTGGTTGCTGTTAGAATTTCAGAGAGAAAGCAATTTATGTCACAATACTGGTTCCATTTCTATTACATTGTGGTGGACAGCCATGCCCTTCCAAACTAAAGCCTGTAAGTTACTGACTGAAGTCGAATAGTACACTTGGTACTCCCGAGATAACTAGGGATCAACTAGAGCCATCTGCAGACCTAAACCCCTGTATGGGATCGGCTGATGCTTCTGGAGACAACTCTGGTGCTTTCGTGCCTTATGGGACTAGTGAAAAATCACCGACCTGGAAAAATGAGACCTTTGCAGAGCTGAACGTGAACTAGGACGTGGTAGCTCTCCAAGCCTATCTCTTCAGGACTCAAGAGTGTTTGTAGTGAAGAGTCTTTGCAAAGGCCATAAATTTTACAGGAGGATGCTGTCCTCTCCATGAGGCTTAAGTTGTCTTGGCACTGCCTGGCTGTTTATACACTGTTGTGAAGAAGACATACTCATGATGAAGCTCCTGGCCAGGGTGGTGCTCCTGCCTGCATTATGCAGACTTGAAGCATGAGACTTGAACGTTGCAGACTTCTTCTGTATGAACAACTCTGAGAACTACAGCCAAAATGTAAGTATCAAACCAGAACTTCTCCCTAAGGTCTTTCTGTTGTCAATATTCACATCCGGGTACTGGGCCAAGGCAGAGTCACAAACTCACAACTGACACAGCAAAGCCATAGCTTTAGGGAGGTGTCTAAATGTACTTAAAATCTCCTGCCAGGTTACCTGAAAATGAATTAGTTCGGTCTTTGCATCCTTTCAAGCAAGTAACAAATTAGAACATTGGTGTAATATCTATGCGTATTGTGATATGTGATCTGCAGTACGTGATCCGATTTTTCTGATATCCATTTTTCCTGATTCGAAGCCACAGAGTCACCTTGCCAAGCCTAGTTAGCTGAGTAGAAACATTCAAATCTGCATGTAACATGTGTGTGCGTGTTTAAAAATGGAAGGGGAAAATCTAATCTCTGGTATAGTTTTGCCACCGGATTACTCACGTATGGCAGATTCAGATCCTATCCGTTTTACACAACTGGTAGCTGCAGTCTGGAACATCCCTCATGATCCAGAAGAATTGCATGGGCTAGTTGGATGACCTTTTCTGTGGCATTTGGAGGGCAAATGAAACATTATGTATGCATAAAAGTGATCATATTTGGAAACCCCTGATTAAGCCAGACCCAAGAATAGACCTAATTGTATGTCCGCTGCGCTCATTCTTCAGAAACTAAATACCTGGAAAAAAGAACTGTCCCTGTTTGAGTATTATGTGCAGTCTTACATCACCGGCGCAGTGGACTATTTTTACTTTTCTTCTGGACTTTCAAACATTTGTTTTTTCTAACTACATTTTTATTAGGTTATTTTCTGAAGTAGTAAACTGAGAAAATTATGACTTCCAGTACATTGTGCATTTATCTTATTGTGATTCTTGTTCCAGTTGTATAGTTTTGCCTCAGCCATTAGCAGAGGATTTTATCGGAGAAAGAGCTGCCATCTGTCCTAGAGCAGGTTACAAAGAGATTTCTGAAATATTAATGACCGCATTATACAAAAAGAAATATTCTAAATCTTTAAATACAGAGTCACATGGAGAGAGGAAAATGCTCAGGAAACAAGAAAGTAAATAGGGTGAAACTTTTTTGTTTTATTATGCTTATGTATGTTTAAGCTGAAGCACCCTCAGCACACTTAATCCCTCCGGAGGGCAGTCAGCAGCACCAACATTGCTAACCATCTCCTCTTTGAACTAGAGATCCTCCAGGGTGTGATTGGCAAGGCATGCATGAAACCTGCTTTGCCACTACGTTTGCAACCAGGTTAGTATCTACAGTTGGAAAAAAGGAATATGAAATGCCTCCCACCTAGGATGCTGTGTCTTCTTCATGCAGTTTACAAAAGTCTTATGCATCGGTTATGCGGCAATGGAGGAAGGCCTATAACTGTCAGTTTTACTCTGTCCCCCATATTCTGATAGTAACTTGCCTTTTCAGATGAGTGTCACTGTCTTCCATAGTTCTTGTATCCACTTGAAATACCAAAACTGTTTCCATGTTACTCCATTTCACATCACAGTAACGTTATTGTGACCAGAAAGAAAAGGGAACTGCTGTGAAATAGTTCCTTTAGAGCAAATGAAAATTCTTCTTCTTGTTCAGCATCTTGCAGGAGGGACCCTCAGTCCTTTTGGTATTTGGCCAGCATGTCTCCACCTTTCTTCTTTGCCATACCAAGATGTTAAAAGCATTGACAGGATATAGATTCTGTATGTGCATTTGCAACTGTACCACTTGCTGTAGTGAATGAAGGCAATACAATACCTCTATTACTTCTACCTAGACCTAATCACTGGAGTATCAGTTGACCCTTAGGGTAATTAGGTAATAATGTTGTTGATGTGATTTGAAGTATCATTTTAAGCAATTAGAAGTTCAGATATAATGTGATGCAATTATGCATTATATAGCGCATCTATCCATTTTACAGAGCAAAAATTACCATATGTTTTGTGGGAAGCTTGGCATTTTGCACTGACTGGAGTTCTGCTTGTATTTACGAACAGCATGCCTGTAAACTATGGTAATAACTCTTTGAAGGCCACACCTATGCACATGCTGATTATGTTAAAAAGCATAGGCCCGTTTTAATGAATGTGTTGGCATGAATAATGGGACATGAAAAGCCAACACACTGGGTAAAGGTTCATTACTTGAGTGCAACAAATACTACATGCAAAATTTCCGTGACTATTCACTTGAGTTTAACAGTGAATTTGCTTTGGCTATGCTTGTGCTCTTTATGTATTTCTGTGAATTTTTGATCAATTGAGTTTTATTCTTACAAATAATTGCAGAATGTAAATTTCAATTTGTGAAGCATTCTCGAAAGAAGTTGCTTATTCTATATGAGATAAGCTGAGAGGTGGCGTTTCCTGTTTTGAGTTTCTGAAACCTCTCAGATAGACCCATGATACTTAGAAATTAAATGCACCAGAGAAAAATCTTTGATTGCTTTGCAGTGCGGACTGACTGGTGTGTGAATGTAAAGCAAATTAACAGCAGTGACTGGCGGTAATGGGAAAACTACAGGCCAGTAAATATGATGTATGTACCTATTTTTTCCATGGGACAGGATGCTGCTTACCATGCAGTTACTTTACAAAAATGTAATAAGAAAGAATTGGTGAAAAAATTCAAATCTTCCTGGCATTTTAAGCTCTAGCTCCATCTGTGCTCATCCAGTCAAGGATGTGAAACAGTAAGACAGGATACATGACCAGTCACAGCATATAGTCTTAGCAGAGTAATATATGCTTACAGCACACTGCTTGTTATGAAAAACAGGCAAAAATTTGTCTTAGATTTGAATAATTAATGCATTAAAATAAACTGGTATTAATTCCTAGCAACTCTCGGTAGAAGAAGTGGAATTCATAGAATTTATTATTTGATGTGAATGATGAGCTCAGCTCTTTTCGGGTCCTCTTAACACTCTTGTCAGGGTTAATAATGCAAAGTAAAAAGATCGGTCAAGATGCCAGTGCACCAAGTACATCTCTTCTCTGACGGTGCTGTGAGATTATTTAACACCCACATCAAGAGCATCCTGAAGCAACTGAGTTACACCTTGACTGATTGTTTCATCCAAAGGGCTGCACTTCTAAATACACAGCGTACCACAGACTTCCTCGTAGAGAGTGGTGTTGCCACTGGTATGTAACCTGAAGCCACAACCTGCGTGTCTAGACTGACAAGAATCCTACCAGTTGAGCCACTGTGACACCTTGTGGCTTATGAAGCAACACAAGCATCTGTTAGAAAACCAACAGGTAAAAGCCAGAGGCTAATGGGTATTGATAAATGCCCTCTCATACAACTGTCAACAGAAAGCTCTTTGCTGGGTTACTTTACTACGTTTTGCGATACAGTTAAATTAAGCAGTAGTGGGCTTATTTCAGTTCAAAGTCCTCGTAGTGCGTATTTTACTGTGAAGTGTCATAAGATGGGGCATCGTTTCCTAAGTCTGACCTGCTGCTGTGATGTGAATCAGCTGTTATCTCCAGTGCTCTGGTGTTTGCTCATCCTTCAGATTACATAAAGAAACACTCTTTTGGCTTCAGTACAGAGTAAATATTTTATTTGTTTGCAAACATTAATTTGGTTAACCAAAAGAACACTTGAAGGGATTAAGGTACTTCTTGGTGCTGAGCATGTTCAAACAGTAGCAGAGTTTAAAAGTAACTAAGATATAGTAAGCATTTGGTAGTGTGTACGCAACTCAGTAAAACCCTGACTTTGGGGTTAAATAGATCAGTGTTTCTGTTGTGGATAATTCATTAACTACAATGAAGCCGTATTTTGCAGAGAAATCCTCAATAAACTGAAAATTGGGCCAGTAATACATGGAGCTGAGAAGGAACTCTGCACCTGTAAAGACCCAGGACCTCACAGTACATGACACTAGTCTCTTGTCACTTGTTACATCTTAAACCAATCATGTCCATGTTTCCTTCCATGATGATCCTGAGGATTCGAGAGTAGTTTCCTGTAAACTCATGGATTACATCCCCTAACACTTTCCTTGGCTCTGATGCTTTCAAAAATTTGGCAACAGCTGGGCTGAAATAGTTGCCTTCTGTTGCCAAATACCGACAGTGCTGAGTACACTCCCTTACGATGCAAGGAGGCTGCATCCCTCTGTTGCCCCTTATCTTCAGGTACATCCAACAATGCTGTCACTTAAATATAACATGTAGACATACATGCCCAAATTTGCACTTAACTTGCTGGTGCGGGAAGCAGTGGCGACACAGGGCTCAGGGTATGCAATCTACCTTATTTGATGCATAGGTATTTTGATCCTTTGCTGAGCTTTATTGGCTACTGATGCCGATAGACAGCCCTACCTTCATGATGTGTACCATTGTATTTATTACAAGATTCCCAGGGCTGGAACCACCTTCTTTGTTCTTATACAGTGCTAACACAGTGGGGTTCTGGTCTGTATCCACAGCCTGGTTTTAACATTGTGCTATGTATCATAACTAACTAAATGCAAAAAAGTAGATAGTGTTTAAAATACTTTCAAACCCAAATCTAAGTATACCACATTCATTTTGATTTCACAAATCAAAATGTTTTAATTGAAATTACATGTATTTGTGCACTACAAAGAATTATCTGACTAGAAAATACCATAATAGCCTAGGTTCTTGGAAGATGACTGTTGGATGTTGTTAATGCATTTTGTTACTTCTCAAATAATTCAGCGCGCCCGTGCAAACCTACTGACTTTGCCAAGCAGGTACAAATACATTTTGGGGCAGCATTCTGCCACTTGATTTGTATACCTGATATTGTTATTAAATCTATTACTTTTTTAGTGTGATTCTTCAGTAGCTTCATGTCAATCAAAGAAGCTCATTCCAAGTCCATTTTTTCTTAACAGTGGAAAGACCATCTTATCTTAAATTCCACAGGAAAAGCATATTCTTCTTGACGGGAATGGGTGCTGTGGCATATGTATCTTATTTCATGACCCTTTTGGGAGGAAATATTGCAAAGTCTTGTAATAAATAAATTGTTGTAGTAAATAAGTAGACATGAACCAGAGAGGTTGTTCTAGGGAAGAAAGGCAACACTTATTTTTTTCTTTTATTGTTTGCACTCTACTGATTTAATTAGCCAGTGAGAACAAACCCACTGTGAATATTAAAAAGAAAAAATCAACTCCCCCCCCTCCCTTGTCCCCACATCTGTTGCCTTATGGAAACTGCATACAGTACCACAACTACCCAGTCAAATGGATTTTGCTTTTTAACAGACGTTACCTGTATTTGCCTGCAAATGAATGAGGTATTATAAATATTTTATCCTGGTTCTGAGGGAAAGGCACTGTTTAAATTGTCATTTTGAAAGGAACTGGGTTACCTTAAGCAAAACTAAACCACGTTTGGTGTTACACAAATGAAGGTAGTCTCAGTCTTGATACATTTCTGAATGGTGATCTAATAGCAGTATCTTAATGATTACCATATTATAGAAACTTAAATCGTTCCTGAGACTGAAGTTGGAAAGAGTGGAGTCCTCTGTGGGGTTATACATTGGTCAGGAGCAGGAGAGCATAAATGGGTAAAACCACTGAAATAATCTCTGCGCTATTTCAGTACGCTACCGCCTTCTGCACTATCAATTAGACGGACTGAATTTCACTGAGGAAGTGAAGCAGTTCACTGCACCTCCGCCGGGTTAGGCCCACCCCTGCACAGGAGCTAGAGCCTTCTTTCTAATCGCACTCTAGAATATGAATATTAATGCCTCATCTGGATTGCAGTATCTGCAGGGCTAAGGGATCCTTGATCCTGTTCCTTGCTTATGCTGTTTTGGGACCTTTCATCATCTGTGGACCCCAGAATCCCCTTAGCTTTGCTTAATGCCACATCTAACGACAACATCAAAAAAGGGTAGATTTTTCCTGTAGTATTTTTCTCACCATTTTTCTAGGTGTGTACAAGCTACTTCATTAAAATATTTTTTTCTGTTGAAAGAACTCTCCCAATTTTGCTTGATGTGGCTTTTTAGAAACACAATTACCTATATATTTTTCAAGATTATTATTAGGAAGTATATGAAACTTGGACCATGGGAACTTGGATAAACCCACCTAACGTGCAAATTTTGATACCAGAATAGCTGCACTAAGCTTGAGAACACTGAGTGTGATTATAAGAGTCAACTGAGAAACATAAATTGAGAGCTCAGCCTAGCAGCCTTTCCCTTCCTTAGAGATTGATGGCACACAGATGCACAATTACAAATAACAGTTTCTGGGCCAAGGGTGCTGTTGTGATTTAAAGAAAAAAAATTAAAATAAAAAAATCGATCACAAGCTTCCTAGGTTTGTTTCAGCCTGATCTTGTAGCTGCAGCTCCTCATCCCATTCAAAGCTTTCCTGTTTATGTCAATGAAATGAGCCTTTGGCCCTGTATACATGGAGGTGCTAAAAGAAGGTGCAGAAGCTGCTACAGCAAAAATTTTTTTGGTGGAACTTATTCTAATGAGTTTAGCAATTTTAGGTGACTTAGTTCTTACAGATGGCTTTGAGGCACCTTAAAAGAACTAGAAGGGCATATTCAGCTTTTATGTGTTGTCCATAGTTGGCTATGTGATAAAACTGCGTGTTCAGGGGCTTAGATTATGTTTGCATTTACCATTTCACAAAAAACATGGTTAAGAACAAGCAGCACTCTTAAGGAATATTGTGTAGCCAAACAAATAACAGAAAGAAGGTAAAGTTTTTCTCAATCAGAAATTTAGCTGGAGAGAGATGTATGGCCCATAAATTAGCAGAATAGTAGGTCGATCTGGCAGGCTGTATGAAGCACATAATTTAGCTGAGCTTATCCACATGCTCCTTGAAAGTGGACTCAGAAGCCTACAGTATTGGCTGTGTTAATAAATAACAAAATTTGCAAGATTTGTTATTAGGTTTATTCTTCATTTGTTTGGTTTTAGTACCAATCAAAAACCAAAGCCTGAACATTCACAAATAATATTTTTCAACGTTTTTCTCCAGCAGCTGCTAGCCTCTACTGCTTTACTAGGAAGGGGAAAGGAGGCAACTAAATGAAATTCATAGCCTTTTAGTGTCTGTTCAGCCCGCAACTGGCAGCATGTGGGGTTTGTGGCTGCTGGCCTGGCAGACTTACAGCATTTTTATGACGTCAAGTGCACACATCATGGGTCTGTGCAAGCTAGGTATGGGCTTCCAACCCCCACTCCCCAGTTGCTTTCATTTAGGAGACTGAGGACTTCTCCCAGTAAAAATCAGAGAGAAAGAATTGAGCCGCTCATTACAGTTGCAAACTTGTGTGCTTGGCAGCATGGCCTGAGTTACTGGGCCCAGCAGGTTTCTTTTTTGTTTTGGTTTTTGTTTTTTTGGTTGTTTTTTTTTTTTTTTTTTTTTTTTTTTTGTAGATGTGCTTTCTGTATAGTGCTTTATTTGTTTGGTATAGTAAATGATCACTTGCTGCTTTAATAAGTGAAAAATGGATGCAGTGAGCAAATCTAAATAACAAATTCTTCACCAGCTTCGACAGCACCAGCACCATGTATCTACCTTAACAAGCTGAAGGAACCCATGCTTTTATTTGTATGTACCTTTGGAGTTCTTTTGCTAAGAAAATGAGATTGAAACAATTATGTCCACAAGGTTTTATATATGTTGACAAAATGTTACTGTCTGTTTCACACTCAGTTGCATTTAAAACCTGTGGGTGCTTTTCAGGCTGTAAAATAAGTTTACAAAATAACAGCCACTTGCAATCATAGTTGTTTCTCTTGCATCTACTTAATGATTTCTTTATTTCTAGGAATTGCATTTGGAATTCCCAGACACCTAAACCTTTTTCAGCATCAAACTGACCACTGATCTTAAAAAATCATCTACATCAGCACCAACTCAATCACTGGCAAGGGCTGGAGGAAATGAAACATCTGGGATCTATTAAGATTTTTATTTATGCTTTTAAATATTGAAATGTGTATTGCTACTTGCCTTTTATGCTTTGAACATGAATCCGTTAAAGAAAGCTCACCACACAAACAGTTGCATGGCAAAGCGATTTCGGCTAGAAAGCAGGGACCCCATGATGTAACTGTAGGGGAATCGCAAGGAAGGTGACAACTGCTGGACATTGGTTTATTTATTTATTGTGGTGATAGAAAGACTTTGCCAGGTTCTTCCCAAAGATAAGAGACTCTGCAATTCTCCTGTGGCTTATGGCAGAAAATGCTTCGCCTTTGCATTTATGTGCTTTCTCTACACTGTGCCTTTGAGGTGCAACCTTGTTGGAGTCTTCGGTGAAAGTGATGGCCTGAAATTTTCTCACTACCACACTTTCAAATAATGCCCTACTTGCACCCTCCTCAAAGGACATTGCGTGCTTGTGTAATCATGTAATATTTTTGGAGGGAGAAGGAGGCTGTCAGGCCGGTAGCCCAGGCCTCATCAGGAGTTGGCTGAGTTTCCACAAACTCTGCTAATTCTCTTCAGCTTCCCTGCGTTCCTCTGGGCCTGCGGGGAGAGCAGGGCACGGGGCGAGGGGATTAGAGCCTCTGAGGTGCTCTGTCACCACAGCACCAGGCAGATTGTAAATATATTGTTAAAGACAGACATTTGGGCAACAGGCAGTGCTGCTACTGGGCTTTTTTGGAGGCTGGTTAAGGAAAGGCCTGAGCTGGAGCGCTGTCAGGTTTCCGCAGGGCAGCCCCGCACCTGGAAGGGACAGGCCACGTCTGAACCCCGCAACTGTTGTGTTGGGGCCTACGTTTTCCAGACCGCGGGCTCCTGTAGTTGCTTTGTGAATGCACCTCTCTGCCTTGCTCCTCTGTCAGCCAACACATTTAATTTCTAAACTGAAGAGCTGTGTAGGCTGGTCTCATTAATCGAGTAGTGGCGGGTGGCCCCTGGGGAAGGAGAAGGCCCGGCGGGGCTCCCGCCGCGGGAGCAGGCAGTATGGCAGGTACCTGTGTCGGCGGTGCACGGTGCCTGGGATCCTCGGCATCAAAAGCAAAAGCTGAAGGAATGGCTTGTGTTAACGATCAGTAAGTAACTGTATCCTATTCTCACTGGGACCAGTCACTAGAGGGGGTGAGATCTCGTATATTAACCTAAGAGTATTACAGGCATTTTGGAAGAAGATTGTAAATCCTATTTATAGTGGCTGGTGGAAAGAGGAGCTCATTACCAGGTAGCAGTCCTTCAGCTGAGGCAGAGTCCCTTCCATCCCACAGAAACCCTCTTGTAAAATATAATTGGGATATTGTCTATGGCTTGCTGATTTTACTGGAGACTCTGAACACAGTATCTGGAAAGAATTAACTGGAAACCATGTTGTTTTGGGGGCAGAGGAAGGAAAAAGGGATGCACACTTGCAGATAATTGGTGCATTCAAGGTATGCTTCCCATCATGAATTTTAACAGAATTTTCCACATTTTTGGATTCAGGGAAATAGGAGAATAATAAAGTAAATGTTGAAGGTTAGCTTTAGGAAGTGAAATGTTTTCAGAAGTGACTTGCCAGCAAATATACCAGTCTGACCATGAACAGAATGAATGTTTGAATACCATTTTTATATACAGTATTAACCCAAAGGGAACAGTAAAAGCAGAAGGATTTGCTGATGCAGCATACCGTGTCTTTAAAAGGACATTTTGAAATTTGTTGTGACCTGATGTGAAAGTTCAAGATTGGATAATATCCTGTAGTGAGGACGATTTACTTAGTTAACTTCTATTACCTTGATAAAGCTACATTTAAAACTTGCCTAGGATGTATCTTAAAAAAAAACTATACTGAAGTAATAACTTAGCGAAAAGCTAATATATTATTTATCAACAAATGTTCACTAGATTACAAAGATTTGAATATCCCTCAGGATTTCCCTTTGGGTGTTGTCACAACCTACACATGAAAACGTTAGACATGTCAGCATAAAAACTTAAAGAAAAGTGAAATTAGTCAAAGTTTCACCTAGAACCTCCATTGCTGATACAGGGAACTGCAACAAATACAGATTATTCCACCATTTTGATTATCATTCAAAAGATCAATGCTGTGGATTTTTCCTTTTAAATGACAGTGTAAGATATATATATATATATATATATATATATTTGGTTTAAGTTTAATTTGGCATTTCTCGTTCATTTAGAGAAATGCACAATATTGTAATAGCTGACAACCTAAACTTATGCTATGAATGAAAAAGGACATTTACAAAATCTTGGAGCTAGATCGTAGTGTGGTAATTCTGTGAAAGACTGTTCGCTCAATGATTAGTTGCAGCACTCTTACTAAATGTGTTTCAATTCATTTTTTGTCACCGAGAAATCAAGAAATAGGTAGCTTATTAAAGGCGACCACATCCTTTTATGCAAATTTAATGCACTTGGCAAGTTTATCATGATAAATGGTCAGGATGAAATAGTTCATGATGTATCTCTAATCTCTTCTGTGAAGATGTGCATGTCTTGCAGGAAGTGGCCCCTTGAGAGCTCAGATCTTTAGAAGTATGTGGCAGATGGTGGTGTCTTCAGAGTCTCATAGATTGCTTTGAAGTTCCTCCAAATAATGCCTTCAGTTAGTCTGAGTTTTTGCAAGTTCTCTTGCTTTATCTCTCCTTTGGTGCCCTCTTCTCTCCGTCATCGCGTTGTGTCCCCAGATTGTTTCTCATACTGGGAACATGCACCACATCCTTACAGAGTACATCTCAACTCCCTCCCCAGTCCTGTCGTATCTTTGCCTGTGAAGTTGTTCTTCCATTAGGCATCTTGCATATTTTAAGTGCAGTGGTTCACAACAGGAAAACAATAAAACAGAACAAATGTCTTAGGAAAACCTATCTATCATTCATGCTTTGTGTTCAGTTTGTGAGTAAATCTTTGGAGCCAACATCAGCACCAGTGTCAAGTTAAGTAGTTCATCAATTATAATCAATTTCCAATATTAATTAGGCCAAGTTCTCTTTAGATCAGTAGCGAGAAAAGGTTACATTTTAATGCTGCTGCAGGAACTCTGAAGGAACTCACAAAATCAAAAAACACTGCAAAGCTTTTGAAAATGAAAACTTAATTTGCTGGAATATAGCTAATGAAATAGATACAATATAAAATCATAAAATAATATAGGTTACAGATCTGAACAATTGTGTATTTTCAGAGCAGAATATTTTCCCTTTTCATTCATTGACCTTGGTTGATCTGAGTTTGGGTTTTTTTCCTGTAATCAAGTACCAAATTTCATGTAAAATTTTATACTGTCATGTTCCCTTTGTAAGTTCACATTTAGAATCACTCTTCTTAAGTATTTCTGTTACCATCTTCCCTATACATAACCTTGTGTGTATAAAATTTGGTAATATTTAGTTAGGTATACTTAAATTTTTAGTGCCTAGGATTTTTTGGCATTACTTCTCTCTCACATACAATTCTCACAATCTGATCCCTTTTAAATACCTGTATTTGTAATGTTTTTTCAATCGTGGCCTACTGATTCCTACTAAAGCCATAAAAAAAATAAATAATATTTTGAGTAATAGTTTCATAGTTACTGTGCTGTTCCTCAGTCTATTGTATGCTGTGTAAAAAACCACAGCTTCTATTAAGACTAAGACTTAGATATTTCTGGTTTGCATCACACTTTTACTTTTAAACTGTCCTCAAAGGATTTTTCTCTTGTTACACATATTGGAGCCATGGCTAACCATGCTGAGATACCCAGTTGCTTTTAAAAGGGGGAGGACCAATGAGCTGTGTATTCTTGAGATGTAATTCAAAGAAAACTTGGGGAAATCATTAACTTTTGTGATTAGTCCAGTATAAAAAATCTTGATTTTGAGGTTTTATTTGCAACTGTCAATCTATGACATTAACCTCTGCTTGTACTGTTGGCATTTTTTAATGAAGTGTCAGTAATTAAATGTTGAAAGCACATTAGTACACCTTCATCAAAATATGTTTTAGGTCCTGGTTAGTATCATTTGAAAAACATTATAGTTTAATTTCACTATGTAGTTTGTTTAAAAAAGTCCTGAAAAACAGTAGCGCAGACCTGACTTGGCTGTCTGTGATTTAGAAAGGTGTACTAAACAATTGTAAAATCTTGTTGTTAAAATTCTGCTCATGAGTTAAGGAAAAGACTGTAGTGACTTTTTTCTGTCTCTGTGACATGCCCTTTGTTTCTGTTTATTGCTACAGCATGTCATCCCAAGGTGATTTATAGAATCACTTGGAATGATTCTAGATTTATGAGAATTCATTTGCAGAGCTAAGAGGTTGTTTTGCTGTTGGAATGAAAAAGAAAGTCTGAAATTATAGTTACAATCTTTAATTTAAATATATTCATATATTCTGTTACTCAATTGGTAGTTTACAGTCTAGATCTACAATGCCTAGCAAAAAGATTTCTTTCCACAAATAATTCTCGCAGTTCTAATCCAGACCCAATGAACACTTTAATAATTATCTATCTTGTACTGTATTTGAATAAATTCTGTGACTGAATGCAAAGTTAGATTAACCCTCACTCAGAGTGCCTGGTTGAAATGTCACCTTTGCATTTCTTCCCCTGTGTTGAACTGGCAAACCATTTGTACATGCAAACGAAATAATATTTACCTGCTTACTGCCCTTCCTGTGAGTGCAGGTTTTTCTGGAGGACTGTGGGACAGACCAGGCAGTTGATTCAGTCCATTCTGAAACCTTTGGCTCATGTGCCAGAGAGACTGACTCGGTACCTGTAACTTGCTGTGCTCTACCACAGATTATTTTAAAGTTTAATGGACAGGACTATTGGAGGCAATCTGGCCATGACCAGAAGATGAATTTGTTCAAATCTCACCTGTTTTCCCATTCAGCTGTTAAAAATATGTCTGGACCATCTGTGTCCCTCTCAGTTGCTGTCCTTTTCGTATGAGCCATGCTGCTTGTCTTTCATTTGTTGAGCAGCACCCTTTCTTTCTCAACCTGCTTTCAGACCTAGACCTGGACTTTCCCAACGCCATGCTCTGACATACCTCTTCTTGTCCTCTGGCCCTGGAAAGATAGTTAATAATATGGCACTACGTTTTTGCTAGTAAAGTTTGGTAACGTACTTTTCTGGATCGTTTCTTAGGCTTTCTGGAGCAGCACCCAAAAGACCAATATATTCACCATTCTGAATTTTCCAGCCTTGATGTTAATTTTGTGGTAATTATTTTTTTTTAATAACCGAAAAATAAAGGACTTCTTTCAGTATTATTCTGAAAATCATCATAATCATCATATATCTATGTTGCAAATGAATATGCAGTACAGTGGTACCAGTCAAGAATGTCCTAATATTACATCCATTGCACACATTGTGAGTCATAACCCAAATCTTTTATCTAGGGCATCTTTTGACTGTGCTTATGAGTGGATTGCTATCTGGTGATCTAGTGATCTTCAAAGGAGAAAAGCTGCTTAACTGGAGAGAAAAAAAGAAGGAAAAAAAAAAGTTAATGCCATCAAGACTAAATGCTCCACCAATAGCTAATATCTGTGTCCACACAATTGGTGCTACTTTTTAATCAATAATATGCTTTGATAAAAAGGAGGTTATGTATTTCAGCATGGAAACCCCAAAATGTTTACTCAACCGTCTGTTTGCTTTTATAGTAGCAACCAATCTAGACTTGTATTTGCAAACTGTGAACAAAGATGAAGATGAAACACTAAAATAGCTGTGAAGTTTCCTTTTTTTTTTTTTTTTTTTTTTTTTCTTTTTGGAAATCCTTTCCACAACTGTTGGTTTAGTAAATGAACACAGCTTCATACATGATAGCTGTATAAACTAGCCAGGGTCCTTTCACTTACAGGAATGCCAGCAAAGCTCTGAGAACTGAAGTAGACCCTAAAGCTAGCTTTAGTTGTCCTGCCCGTGTGGGCACAAACATGGAGATACAGTGCCATCTCTCCTGCGTTGCTTGGCCAGCCTGCCTAGAGAGATCAGGGAAGGACAGACTGGCATAAATCCTCATGTTCCTGGGAACACCATGAAAAAACAGATTCAAAATCATTAATACTGTGGGCCGGCTAGCAGAGTAAGGAATATATTGGCAAAGTAACAGCTTTTTTGTTTTAGGACAGCCTGGAGGCTCTTACTTTTATTAGGCAGTAAGAGTAAAGCTGGTTGATAGATGCTATTTAGATTAGTCAACTCTGATGCTGTTTTTCTAATGCTAAGGATTGCTTTAATTAAATATCTTTTTTATCTTCTTCTTCTTCTTTTTTTTTTCCTTCATAGAAAAGTCTTCCTATGGACTTACAGACGGCTTAAGAAGGGTCACCTGGTGATGATCAGTAGAGTAGCTCTTGTTTTTTCACGAATAATTTAGCAATGAGTGTGTACAGTTGGCTTGTGTGACCATCATGTTCATACAAAGGCCAAACTGATACATGGCTTGAACTGTGTTACCTGGCCTTTTTCCATGAGCTGTAATACAGAGAGGAGAAGGTGAAGGACAGACTCTAAAAATATATCTAATATTCTGTAGCTGTAGAAGGAAACAGTATTGCATGATCCTTCTGTGCTCTGTGCCCACTCCCCTCCCCCCCCCAGCCCCCGGCCCCCTGGCCCCATATGTAAGAAAGTAGTGTATGCATGAAAGAAAGCAAAATATTGTACACTTCTAGGATGGTCTGTAGCCAATTCTACTTACTGAAATAGAATAGGCAGTGTGTTCTCAAAAGAAGAATATTGCCAAAAGGAGCAACTGAATACATATTCTATAAGAAGTATGGGTTTAGGTCCTGTGAATTTCTCATAGTTGAATCCAATGTCACTTAGGAGAGTGTAGAGCACTTGAAAATGCACAAAACCAAAACCCTAGAAAAGTCTGTTGTCACTTTTCCATCCACACTTCCCATCTGATTTTGTCTAAGATTCATACTTGAAATTTTAGTTAAAAATAATACGGTTAGCTATATAAAAAATAAAAAAGCAAGAAACCAGAATTCCTTACCAGTAGAGCTATAAATAGAAGAAACATTTTTCTTAAAAAAAAAGGTCTTTTATACCTAGCACTATTTATTATGTAGTGTTCAAATTTGCATAGTCTTTTCTACCTGGTAGTGAAAATATATTAATCCTTTTTTCTTTTTTCTTTTTTCTTTTTTTTTTTTTTAATCTGTTTGTGGTGGATTTTTGAGAACGATTTTCTGGGACTGGTTGATGCTTATAAGGGTTTCATAAAAGGTAACTAGGAAGAGCAAACTCCCTGTTGGTAGCCTTTTATTTGCCTTACAGTGGCTGGCATATCCTCTGTTTAAAGTCTGTGGGTTTCTGCATACAAAAAAAAAATGAAAAATGATGCATTGTTTGGTTCCATTGTCATTTTTGAAACACTAACTCCACTGTGCAGTGTCTGGATTACAAATAAACTGATTCATTGTCCTCTACTTGTGTCCTAATATGCCGGCTCAGAAACTTCAACAGAGAGTGTAACTTGCAAGTTTGTTTGCTAATTGATTAAAGATAATAAAAAAAGCCTTAAAAAGATCATCATCACCACCACCAAAAAGAAGAAAGGAAAGGAAAAAAGGACTGGATGCCTGAGCTGAACTGCCAGACATTATCTGTTTAAATTCTCAGAGATAGTGAGCGAGATCTGCATAGAAACTCAGAAAGAGCATCTATAGACTGAACACTTTTTCACATGTCAGTGCTCTCACAGGCTGGCATGTCAGAAGAGGCTTTGCAGTTTTGTTTTTTAGGGTGTCACAAGCTAGCACAAGCATGCAAGCCTTCTACATTGCATGAAATTTTTAGAAGTACTGATCTCCTCAGATAAGAATATGAAGGAAGTGGGTAAATTCTGCTGTTTTCCTTTCATCCATCCTCCTCCATCTTGCTTCCATTCAGAAGGTTACATTTAGATAGAAAATTTAGACCTCAAACATTCTCCCCTGCATAAAAATTTTTGAAAGATAGTTTGGGATGGGGCTGTGTGTTACATTCTCATAGAGCTTCACCTATGAAGTGACCTACCGTTGAGAAGTTCTGCACCCACACACAAGTCTGTTATGACTCTTGGCATTATTGTAAATCTGGAGCCTAAATGGGGTTTCTCAGCACAGACTGTTGCAAAGAAGATCACTTTTGCTATAGTTTTTATTGCACTTGAGCTTTTAGAAGAATTTCCCCTTTCTGTGCCTCTGTGTTCACACAACAATTCATTGTTTGAGCTGGGATCAGCAAAAATAAGCATTAGGTTGGATGAATGGAAGGAGAGAAACTCTCAAAGCTAGCAGTGGATGTTTAACATATGAATTACATGCTTCTTCCTTCAGCCTATCCAACTGTTTTGGTGCCCTTGACAAGAGCTCATTGACAGATTGGCATCTCTCTCTCTTACAGTGAAACAATTTTTGGACAACGTCCTAATCTGCCTGTCTAGGATCTTGTATTAACACTCATTGCCATTGTATCTGAGCACTTCCTAAGTGTCAGAACAACAATGATATCTCTTTCTTTCTTCCCTGCCAGGGATGGAAAGGGTTCGTTTGGTCTTTCCTCATAAGGGAACTTAAATGGGGTCAGGGAGCCAGGATGGTTAACAATATGGTTTTGTAACTTAGCTGGATGAGTGGATTTCATACCCATTGTTGCTGTCTTCCTGCTCTGTGGTGGCTGCACGCCCGCTTGCCAGCTCTGCTTCCTGGTCATTGGCACAGCTCAAAAGAGGAAAGGAAGGCTTTAAGTGGCTGGTTGCAGAAGTGCGGATGGGAAGAGGTGAGATGTTGCATGAAGCAGACTGATAAGGAAGAGGCTTGATGACATGGTCAGATAGAAGAGCTTTAGAAGGCTAAAGTCAGATCTGGCGAGAAGCATTTATTGCAGGACCAGGAGGTCATGTATTTTTCTCTTATGAAGCCTCACAGGAATGGGCTATAGTGCAGAGACCTATATAAAATGCCTGATAGCAAGGAAGGGGAGTCACTTCTCTCTCACAAACCAGTGGAGAGCCATACATGAACTGTATGGGCAACTGTGCATGGTGGAGGTCATATAGCTGGGGGTAGGCCCCAGCTCTTGCTGCAGTTGGGTTCTGTCTAGTAACCTCTTCTCCCAAAGGCAGTGACTTTAGCAGGATCCTTCTAGCTGGCAGGTCACGCTGCCAGAAATTGACAATATTTGTGGGGAAGAAAAAATATTTTTATATCCACTGCTGAGAATATGCTCCTGGCCAAAGGTTTTATTTGTTTATTTAGCTCAAAAACATTTTAGCAGTGTCCACATACCCTTTGCTGGAGAGCTCTGAGAGATTTCATCCTTTACTCACCTGAGATGGGCTTGATGGCAGAAGCAGCAGAGGAAAGAGAGGTTGGTGGTGACAGGCTCAGAGCTGGAGGACTGCAGGGCGCAAGACAGGTTTGCCTCATTAAGGCAGAATACCACATTAGCTTGAACATGTCAGATGTGCTAGTCACATGGTCAGATCAGAGGAGCGCCACATCCTCAAGCATTACGTTTTATTAGGCTTTTCAGAGTGCATGAAATGCAGGGGGTTTGCATTTCTTCTTTAAGAAGGTCATATTTTGGTATGCTGTATGTCTACCCTGACCCTCCATACAAACAGCAAGAGTGGCACAACTGTTACAATGCAGCATTAGGCGTGATGTTTCCATTACAATCAGTAATTCTCAAAATTCTTAATGCAGTATTTACAGTATGAATTGCTGCCATAACTATGGGCACATTGTTGCTAGAACAGCGAACAACAGAGAGCTAAAAATACCAAAGGCCAAAATTTACTATTGCTTTAAATCTGAGTACTGTGTTAGTTTTTGAGGGACTCCCTCAATGCCTAATCAATTTACCAGCATACGCTGCTTGATCTCTTGCCATGCGAGCCCTTTGCTTTCTCAGTTTTTGTAGTAAAGAATTCCACAAGATCTATCTTATTTCTTTTTGGAAGGAAAGTGCATGGCCTTTGGGAACTCTTTCTTTCCCTTTGTTTCTCTATTTATTTTTTTAATCCTTCCTTGGTTTCTCTCACCTTTGGTTCACAAAACCTGATGTCGTTAGTAGCTGTCAATGCACAGGATACCCCAGTGCTAACTGGTGATTGATAGGTGCTTTGCTGAACCCATGTTGTCTTTCTATATCCTCTTCCCTTTGTGTGTTTCATTTCCTTTTCCCCTTGACTGCATAGTGGTTTCCAGACTGGATGTCTTTGGCAGTGCTTTGGCTTTAAAAATACTTCAAATTTACATGGTTTCGGAAGGAAAAGAGAATGGTTGAGGGCTTTTGTGTTCCTCTTACTTTCTGCTTGAGTTTGAACTTCCTTGAATTCCCATGGGAAAGAGAACAAGTCTCATGAGGAATAGCTTTGCCAAATTGACCAGGAACTTGCAAGATCCTGGGAACTTGCACAACTATTCGTTCACTTGTACTATGAATGTGGCAGAGTATTTCCTATAATCTCCTTCATCTTGCAATTCAGAGCTTTTTATTCAGACCGCACAAATGTTTAGTACAATACTGAAAGAGATGAGAAAATACAGGTATCCACTTCTTACTGGACTTCTGAAGCTGCCAGAGAATGAAAAGTCTTCCTTTGTGCAGCTGACCATACAGTGAGTGGTGTCATCTCTTGCCTTCGCTGAGGTTTGCACTGTTCTGGAGAGCTCTGCCCAGCGTATGTTAGAGATATTTTTTTCTGTGGGTATCGTCTGTCTCAATGTTGTTGGCTAGACGTGGCTCCATTCTCCAGTTTTCCTTTTTGCTCTGGATTTGATTCATATATTTCTTCTTCCATAAAGTGTAGCCAGGATATCACAGGCAGTTCTTTCCACATCGCTCCTTGTGATAGTCTCCCCTCCATGACAATAACAGTTTGGTTGGCTGGCAAACACCCTCACCTGACAATCATTTGTAATTGTTTAATTTATGTTACTGCAGCTCTCTCAACAGTTCCCACACGTGCAAACGTTGGTTGTATTTCTACATTTTCTATTGAACTCTGCACTGTTCAAAGTTGAAGCTTCCTGGTGCCAATGAGATGCTCCTGGGAATGGAGGGTTTTTAAGCCAGCCCTTCTCCACCTCCATAACTCTAAGTGGTAGCAGGAAAGAAATGGAAAGCTGATTTATATAGCTCGAGAACAATTTATCTTTGTATAGAAATCTGTGTGTGGCTGTGATGGCAGGGTATTCTTATGGGAGTGTGAACTAACTTGTGCAGCATTTTAGGCAAAACGGCTGATGGCAGATAAAGAAGTGTCTCCTGACCACTCTGTTTTCACATGGTGGAAAACAATGTTGGCCATTACTTGTTGACTGAGGTGCTGCCTTGATTCTTTTGGCCTTAGAGACCAAGAATAGAAGTACCGAGAACTTCACAGGACTCAGTTATGGGCAGTTATTTGCTACACTGAATAACACAATCTAGACAGTTTTTTCCTTGTATCTACATATTAGCTTTGGCTTAATAGTTCAGGAGGATAATCCAGAAAATAGCTCTCATGCTTTAGTAATTTCAGCAAACATTTATTTGTGTTCACAGAATTGAGTACATACTGAAGCTCTCTTGAATAATAAATATAATTCCCCTCACATATGCACACTTTTTCTACAGTCTATTGTATTTATTAGCATGTGCATTTAATATAACACCACACAGGAATGTTAGTTGAAGCTTTTTTTCTTGGGCGTGACCCATTTTAACCCCTCTTCCTGTGGTAGGCTGTTCCTACACTCCATTCCCACAGGGTTTTCCTCTCTTGAGAGCTGTCATAATCTCCATAAATATTAGGGTAAACTAGCCTGATCACTAATCATCACTCAGCATTTTCCAGGTGGAACAACACCTGTTCGTTGGGATGTGGGGAGTGCATGGCAAACCCGTTCCTACTAGCCTGTGACAATAAATAATGTTTTGTTAGTCTTAAAATTAGTCTCCTAACACAAAAAACAGAGGAAAACTCTGGGTATGTGGCTATTAAATATACTTGTCTTAGTCTCCATCAACAGAGGTGGTGAGTGCTAATGATTGTATGATTAAACAGTATCCACACAGCTGACTGACTGGAACAAGAAACGGACCTGCCACACAGGAGCATTTTGAATTCAGCTTCCTCCTTCAGGACTGAATGGCAGTTTTAGCAGACGGAGAGCTTAGACAAGCTCAGGACTGACCCTGTATACTCTTAACCTGCACAACATGGAATAAAATACATCAGCTTAAATGCTCCGTGTTAGCAGTTTCCATAATGTGCCTTACCTTGAATTTGTGGTAGGCTAACAGCGTGCACCCAGCCAGTTACTGTCTGACTGATAAACAGACACACGCTAGATGGTGGTAACTCATTGTCTGGGTCTGAACCCCAGGTAATGTAGCAAGAACGGCCTATATTTAGAGGACTGGGTTTGAAAACTGGGTTCCTTAAAGGTATTTCTTACTGGCAGTTCTGCTGTAAGAGCTCTCTTAAGACAAAGGTTCCCTAGCACTATGCTGAACATAGTTAGCTGACAAAAAATAAGACGGCATTTTTACGAAGAGGTAACAATCCATTAGATAAAAAGCACTGCTTTGGAACCTGTAGAAAGAATAAATACACTTTGTAACCCTTGTTTTTCTCCTGGCCCTATTTTTCACTCTTAAGATTCAGTCTGAGATTTCCAGACCGTAACTGATTTCTCCAAGTCTAACTAATCTCTCCAAATACATATTACATATGTTTTATATAAATACATATAGTAAGAGAATATTTTATTCTAACTTTGTCTCATTTTGTTGTTATCCTCCCTTCAAATGAGAGAACGTGGGGAGATGACATAGCATTGCATGTAATCCTGCCATGATCCTTCATTAAGCAATCCAGAATGCCAAAGAAAAAGCCAGAGGAAACTGTGTTTTATAGGAATTTTATCCCAGTGGTGACTCAGGCATCCCTACTTAAGTCTTCAGCCTGTTGATCATGGTTGGAGATCTGTTGCTCCATATGCCTGTTGGCTTTTACCCTCCTCCTCTAGGCTACTTCTGGATCCCTTTAATTGGTTTTGTTTGTGCGTTGTTGTTGTTTTTGGGGTTTTTTTTCTTTTTTTGTTTTTTTTTTGTTTTGTTTTGTTTTTTTTTGTTTTGTTTTTTTTTTTTAATCAGACTACTTTCCTTTAAAGTATCTAATTCAGATTTAGTAATGTAAGTATCAGCAGTCAGATTTAAATATCTTGGCCATAATGTTCATACTGCACTGAAATATTGAATCTGTTCTCACTAACAAGGCAGTTTTTCACACATTAAAGGAGTATGTCGAATGTTGGATCTGTTATATTCCTGAAGTGTTGGATCTCTCCCCTACACAGAGCAGCAGTCCTCATCATATATTGCAATTCAACAGTAAAATATTGAAACACTATTGAATCACATGGATTCTTCCCATGTTTCTGTCCTATAAAACAAGAAACAAAGCTCAACTGGTCCATTGAGGCTGAGACAATAATTCATTGATGCTGTTAAAAGAGAATGTGTCTTAAAATGCCAACATGATTTTTTAACATTATATGTCCTCTACAAATAATTATGGGGAAAAAAACCCAACACCATCCAAAATAAGTGTATATAACAGGCACTGCCTATTGCTTCCCTGTATCTTTTCAGCTTTAGCGTATGGCACTATCTATGTCTCTGCTCAGAGCTTTTTAAAAACCGATATGCCTAATAGGTATCTGTAAACTCAGTTTATACAGTCTCCTGGACCTCTACAAGAGGCAATTAATTCACTGATAAATATCTCAGCTGTTTTCTAGTCAAATGATAGAATTCTGTGTTTCAGTATACTACGGTAATAACATACATCTTGACATAAAAAAGTGGAATAGTTGGTACTTTAAGATACTATTTAGGAAAAAAAACCCACCCTATATGAAATAAAATTTCTAGTGAAATAGCAGACAATGCTGTAACAGCAGTAACAGAAGTATCTTTGAAAAGTAACATTACTGGGTGATTTGACTTGTTTTTTTAGAGTTAACAGTACTAAGTTGACATTGTATATTGATGCAGTTTTCAAAGTCAATAAATAGTGCATCAGCTTCTGTATGGAAAGAGGATGTTGCAGAAATAATTATGACATGGTGCGATAACCCCTTCTTAAAAAAAAAAAAGTAAAAAAGAAAGGAAAAAAAGCAAAGCAAAACAATACTATAGTGTTCTGGCCATCAGGAAACCATGACAATGCTCCCACCTTTTTCCTGTGACTTACCCAGAGTTCCTTCCAGGCGACACAGATAAGTGATAATGCTGTGGACTTGATCCTGTGCCAGATGAAAATAGAGTAATTTTTTCATTAAATTTTTATCTGATTAAAAATGGATCTTAACAACACCCTTTCCACTGAGCTTTACAGCTCTTCTAGGTAAAATACTTCTTTGTAACTTTAAACGCTGCATAATTTCCTCGTGCAAGTGTTACTTCTGCAGGACAAACACAAAAAATTACTTTACTTTGTACATTTATCTCCCATAAGCTAACTGTGATTGAATAAGAAGGTTGTTCATCTCTGTTTCTACTGAAGGAATCTTTGGAGTTAGGTTTCATAATTCTCTGGGACAGGAGTATTCCTGAAACTGCTAGATTTACTAATAATGCTTTTTAACGTGCATGTGATATACGGAAGCCCACCTTATTTGCGGTGTTTGAAATGTAGATGTCTTCTCCTACATGTGAACATTTGGGGTTATATGTGTGTCATTATGGGCATCCCCCTATTCCCCGCGCACCCATGGATGTGTGCTTTACCATCCCTTGCTGTGCTCTTGGCACGGTGGAATCGGGGCAGCTCTCCAGGCAAGGCTGCAGCAGCATGTGGGTTTTAGCCTTAGAGGTCCTTAGTGTCTCATCTAGAATAGGGCCACTGTTTTATCTGTTTAGGAATGGTGTTTGGGTAAAATCCCCCATCAGTGCAGGGCTTTGCATGCATGTCTTCGGGGAGTGCAGCGCGGATTAGGAGTTGGCTGTGGCAGCAGGGTGCAAAGAAACTGCCTCCTGCTTGCTGGGCGAGAAGGGGCCTCTCTGGTGATGCTGGGGGTCCATGGGGACTCACTGGGGCTCCCATCAGCACGCCCCTGCAGTTTTGTCATGCTCTCCTTACAGGTAGGGACCTCTTTATAGTCTCTTGTTTTTAGCTCAGTTCACTCAGTTAATTTCCTCAGGCATTTTGCAGGGTTATTTATGCTTCAGCCTGTACTTAGCAGCCAAGTTATTTTTTTCTGACTGGCTACTAATGAAGAATAAGTCAATTTGTCCTCATCAGTTAAATTATAAATACAGAGAAAGCAGTGTAAAAATGTCACCACATGGAGATGGCTTTACTTTTTTCCATTCCCTAAATCCTGGTTTATGTAAACCGAGATAAATATTTATAAAAAATGCTGGGCACAGTAACCCTCTTTTTAAAATTATTTGGATTAGCTTGTGAAATGTAACTATTGATAACACAGTTTGGTACCTTTGTAAATAGATTTTCTCTGTACAGCTATGTCTTCCAGTAGGTTTTAAAACAAATGTTGTGTATGAAAGGAACTTGTGAACCGCCAAAAATAAAAAAGATGTCAGAAGGAGGTTAATTTTCATAGTATATTTTGTGATTATAAAAAAGAAGATGCCTTACTTACAGGCTAAAACTTGGCCCCAAACCAAGTGGGATTAAAGGGGACAGACAGGAGGGACTTCCATGGACTGTGTGGAGGTCTTCTGTGCACCCAAAACATGTGCAGGGTGCCAATGAACGTCAGCGCAGCTGTGCCAGTCTCCCCGTTCCTCGGCACGTGGGGCTGTGGGGCTGTGGGGAATGAGGCAGCTGATCAGCTCAGTCAAAGCCTTTCTCAGAGGTGTTGCTCCTTCTCCTGTTGAAATCAGTGCCGAGGCTTCCCTTTATTTCAGAGGAACAGGTTAAACCCTCTATCATATGCCCTGGAGGTTGTTCTCTGGTGCGATCACCTTGTACCATCCCAACCTCACAATTCCTACTGCTGTAATAAGTGTGCAAGCCAGAGGAGTTTGTATAAACTTTTTTCCCCAAAAATACAGTGAGGGATTTCAGCATTTTGTAAGGTTTTTAATAATTAATTGTCAAAACCCTCAACAAAAATAGGTGGAGCATTAAAGCAAATTTGCAAGCCATTGAAGTAAAGAGTTGCAAATAGAAGCAATGCCTGTATTCTACCTTCAGCTATCAGTATAAAACTCATCAAAGTAAACCAGTTTTATTTAGACATCTGGAAAATGTACTTTGACAAACATCCACTTGATGACTGTCAGTGTCTTATAAAGAGACTTTGATATCAAAGATCCTCAGAAACTGTCAGAATAAATTGTATTTTTTTTTTTTTTTATGACAGAAGGATGTTTCCTAGCTGTGATTTGTATTGTCTGGTTGATATGTTTTTAGTATCTTAATACAAAGGATTATTTTTACAAATGTTTTTGTATCTACTTGTGCAAAATGACATGACATTAAGAAGTTATCTTCAGAAGTTAAGCAAACTAGAAAAGCAGAATCTGTATTCTTGCTCCTTCCAGCACTCTTAATTGTTCTGTCCCCGAGGTTAATGGATAGCAACTTTAAGACTTTGTATTTTCGATAGACTCACAGAGCTTAGGTAGTCTATCAAAACCCCTTTTCAAGCAGATAAAGAGAATATGCTAATCATGTATGTTGAGTGATCCTGTTTCCTTGCATTTATGCTACTGAAATATATAGGAACAGGGCAAAATACAGTTGATTCTGTTGCATATTTTAGCCTTTCCACAAATGGCTTTTCATCAGCCATATCTAGCCTACCTTACCTTAGATACAAAGATAATTAGTCACTGAAATGATCAAAGCTGTAGGTATGACTGCAAATGTCCGAAACTGTTTTTTCCTCTTGTTTTGTTTTTTGGTGTTTTGTGGTTTTGGTTGGTTGTTTTTTTTGTTTTGGTGGGTTTTTTTTGTTTTGTTTTGTTTTTTCCCAATCCAGAAAGGAGGTGTTGCTTTGCAGTGGTACTGGAGATGCTGAATACATTAAAATGGGAAGATGAGAGGAATGCCTTGTGGGGACTTCATGTAAACATGCAGCATGATTGCTTTTTGTTGGGGAAGGCATTTCAGTGATGTTATGTGCAGTGCTGTAGTGCTGTAGATATGTTGAAAAGCTATGAAAGCCTTAACTATTTAATTCTCGTAATCCATCTGTGAGTGCTGCGTGATTAGTTGCAGTTTACCCCAGTGTGAAAGCTGGTCTTGGTACTTGAATAAACCTGCCCTGCAAGGCCCTGCTGGAGATGGCAATGCCCATGCTTGGTGTGACTGGCAAAACTTCTGTAGGAGATTAAGAGGGCTGGCAAGGTGGTCCTGGTTAGACAGAAACCTCTGCAATAGAATGAGCAGTTTAAACTGGTTACAGGAGTAACAATGCCGTGACTTGATGGCTACAAGGGTGCTCGCGCTGCTTAATTTAAAGCACTAATTTTAGGAGTATAGTTCCCTGTTTTGTCAATAGGGAACAGAGGCTCCTCATGTAGCTGAATCAGAGCAAGAGATAAACTAAATTTTAAGTTCATATATACATCTCTAGGCTCTCCTTTTCAGCCTCACTTGGATAATCTGGTATTTGCTTAAGTGTAGGTTTCTGCACATCTTTTTCTGGTACCAAAGAGATGCCATGGTATATCTCGGTGCCCCTGCCTTGGGAGAACACATTCTTTGCAGAAAAGCATTTTATAGGCAGATAAAATAAATCCAAGAATCTTGAAACAGTTTGTTTTAGGAAAGCAGGCTGCCTTGGGGTGGATATCCTGTATGGAGTCAGGAAGGTATAGGAGGGGACAGGCGTCGTTCTGCTTGCAGTGGCTGTAGATCTAGAAAAGGATAACAAAGGGGTGGGGGGGAAGTTAGTTGCTCTCTCGCTCTTTCTCTCTCACACATAGACTATTTTTGTCTAACAAATATCAATTCATCAGTATTATAAAGTGGACCTGCTAAGGAAATACCTATTTTCAAGTTGGGTTTTTTTTTGCTGCAGTTTCATAAAGTTCATCCAACTTTATCTCAAAATGAAGTGACTGAGTTCTTTCATTATTTACCTTCAAAATGTCTAAATAAGTGTTCAGTTCACTTCTGAAATACTATGGTATTTCAGAGCAATTGCTTGGGATGCAGACAGTTACATGATACAATTCCCTCGTTTAGGGGTGGCTGTTCAGGGAATCACAGCTATCAGCCTACTGGGACACAGCTAGCACTGGCAGCAGCCTGGACTAAGTGAGTTAAAAGCAGGCTGTTTCTACCTTTCAAAACTTGTTTTTCTTACATAGTTTCTTCAGTATCCTTCTGTATTTTGGGTCAAGCTAAGATGGTGCTTCAGCAGAACCAATTTCAACTTAGTCTGAACCGAAGGACAGATGGAGTCTGCTTTTTCCTAGAGGCTAAAAGATCATATGCCCTGTCATCTCTGCTATTACTTAGTGTATATGGATTTTTACAGGTGTGCACAATGCTTACTCTGGAATTGCTTGAGGAAATGAGAAGGAATCATCCGTAACTCGTATTTTAACTGGAATGAGGCAAAGCTCATTTGGGAAGGGGCTAGAGAATAACTGGAAATAAGTGCATGCTGCTAGACTTTGTCCTGGAAGGCAAGACTATGAGCTATTTTGATGAGGTGGAAAAGTTTTGAAAGCTGTAGGTAAGAAACCAGCTCATATCTTTGTGATACTTGTGTCCTGGTTTATATTCCCTAGTTTCTTTCCATGACTGTAAGTGTTTGAGCTCACCGCCTCGTATTTCTAGCAAGGACCTCCATTCAGCTGATCTGGGTAGGTTAGTTTCCTTGAACTAGGGAAGGTGTCCTCCCTCCCTACCTGCACGTCTGGCTTGAGGAAGTGTCCTCCTCTGCTGGTCATTTTATTGTTTCTTCAAATGTGGGACATGGAGAAATAGTATCCTAATTCCCTTTTTTTCTCCCCCTTTCTTTCTTTGTCCCCAGAAATGATCTTCGGTTGTTTGTTCTGGCAAATGATTTCTGAGAAAAAAATCCATGACAGTAATTGCTGCTATTACATTAGCTTCCTCTAACGCATTTCTAGCCCCACCTCTAAGTCACCTCCTTTCCCTGCTTTTCCTCTTCTCGACTGTTCCCTCTCTGGTTTGGTTTCCTTTGGTGTGGTTGGGGTTTTTTGGGTTGTTTTTTTTTGGGGGGGGTTGGCTGTTTATATTTTTATCTTCTTGTTGTCCTTTCAGTTATGAACTGCTTTTCTAAGCCAAGCGAAGAAACTGCAATAGTTTGCACTTACACTCATTTGGCCACACCGAGATTTAAATCTTCAAGCTTCTGACTGTAATTTGTCAGCCAGTTCTCACCTTCCTTTCCCTCTGTGTGAATAGCCTGTGTCTTTACAAATTCTGATCTTGGGATGGTCTTTGCCCCCCCTTATGATTAATTTCTAGGAGGTGGGCTGAATTAGGCAGAATAAAATGCTGGCTCCACTGCATGCTCTTTGCTACAGAGCAGTGCCCACACTTTTCATCTCTGTGACTCATAACATACAAAATTAGTGCCTGCGAAGCTCGAAGAGCAGGGAGAAGCTGCAGTTCCCAAGAAACACTGTTAGCAGGCGTAAGCCACTGCTGTCACTGAAGATGGTGACTTTCTTCTTTGGGTTTATCCCTGTTGCCTACCCTGCCTTTCTTTCCTTATGTCAGAAGAGGCATTTGTGTAACTTTACAGATCAGGGAAAATTTCAGGTAAAGTAACTGGGGAGAATAGAAGGCTAATTCATTATTTTTTTGTGTGTGTCAAATGCAAATGTTTTTTAGTTGATTTGTTCCTTCTTTTTAAGGAATTTCCATTAATTTATTTTTTTTTTTTTTTTAATTATTATTATTTTATTTTTCTTTTCACAGATTTTGTGATGATAGAGAATGCTTATATCTTGTGTTCACTGCCAGAGAAAATGTGCAAAATTTTGCATTAAGAATCTGTCCATGCTTTCCTGTGGTAGCCAGAGACCTGCCAAAACATATAGGTTCCCTGGGAATTTCCCAGGCCTCTGATGAAATCTCATATGAGGTACAAATTTTTAAAAACAGAAAAAAAAAAATTGGTTGTTTTTACCACACCATTTAAGAAAAAAAAAAAAAAAAAGGTAATATCTCACAGTAGGATTCCCAGTTTGAAACTATTTCAGTCTTTAAGTGGAAGATGAGAACTCTGATGTACTCACATTATATGAGCAACTGTAGATAACAATGTAGTTTTAAAAATATTTGAAAACCTAGAATAAAAGTTAGCATGGTTGTCTACATCTAAACCCAGTCTCCTTGTATGAGTAAACTTTCAAAACTGTTATGCTCTCGAATAATTGTTTACCTATTATGAGTTCATGCAGTAAGTGTTTAATTGTTATCCAGAAAACTGAAGCTTTACAGTTGGTACAACTAAAAATATTTGAGAGTCCAAAGACTAAAATTTTCAGGTTTTGATTAAGCAACATATATGCATATGCATGTATGTATATATTTGTATATATGCCTATGTATACACCCTTTCATAAATATAGCTAACAATATGTTTTTCTGTGAGTTAAAAAAATAACAGTAGAGCAGAATGTAAGTAGTCTGTAAAATCTAAAATAAATCATCCAAGAAAGCTGAGATGATCACATTTCATTCAAAGCTGCACAGTTCTGCCCATTTCAGAGTGATGATGTAACAGATATTTATATTTATCAGCATTTTTTTGAACTAAACCGTATTTTTTAACGTTTGAAACATCATGTCATATTATCTTCTGTTTAGTGATGCTTTCCTGAAAATTTAAAATTGCTCCTAAATGCTAATGCAAGAGCTGGTTATAGTTCAGTTGAATTTTAACAAGTGTATGGATGGTGTGTCTCTGTGAAATAAAATTCAGTGTAACTTTCCAGGGTACTTGCTCTGCCAAGAAGTATGTAATTTCCCATGCTAACTGTATGTAATTGTTGGAGGATATCTTGTGGTTTCTAGTGGTAGAGGTGGAAAAATACGCCAAAATTGGTCAGACTAGGTAATGTTATTTTGAGCTCAGTCCTACATAGCACTGAGCATCTCCATCACTTCTTCTTCCTTGTGGGAGACAGCCGCGAGGGAGGAACAGTGATGCCCATTTTACTTCCATCCCACTCGGGACTGTGGGATCTGCAGCTGCAGATTGAAAGCAAATGCACCACTCTGCAGATTGAGAGCAAATAACCCCAGCTGGAGGTTATGCCTGTTGAACTCTCTGTTTGCTCTCTAACCCCTCTCTGCAAAACCATTACCCCTTACAAAAAGGATGGCTTTTGGTTTTAACTGGAAAAAAGTTCACAGAACTGGACTAGAAAGTGGCCGGACAAACAGTTCAGCTGGCTGCAATGGTTGTGTGGTGTCTCTGTGGTGCCAAGTGGGGATGGAGGGGACTGACTAGGAGGGGTGTGAAGGACTGAGGGGGGGCTGAAAGAACTCGGGTCTGCTGCTGGCCAGGCTTCTGATCAAAGACCTCTTAAGCTGCTGGTTCTTGTCAAGGCAGTCATCCTCCAGCCATGCCCCCTCTTGTAGTTGCAATGGCACATCTCGAACCCTCCATGAAGTGATTTGGCTTGCTAAGGGATAGAAAGCTACCTCAGCAAACCAACAGACCAGTCCCCGCAGCGTTTTGCCAGGTGAGTGACCTGACCTGGCCCACAAAGGGATCAGATGAGCTCAAGTGTGGGATGTGGAGGGCCTGCAGAGCTGGCAGAGGACGAGGCAGGGAGGGAAGGAGGCTGAGAGGCTGCTCATTTTGACACATGGAGCTGTTGGACAGGCTCAGCTGTGCTGCTCAACCATAGTCTTAAAATGGGATTTGCAGCAGCCAGAACACTGTGCGGGGAATCTGCCAGCCTAGCCACCAGGTAATGCAGGGGAAAAATCAGGAGCTGTAAATTCTGCCTTCCCTTTGGTGTGCAGGGAAAGAGTCACTTCAATTTGGGACTGTCAGCTTGACTGCCTCCTGGAGCAGCCACATATCCCTTTCCATCCCCAATTTACTGGCTTGTCTTCGCATAAGGTGCTGGTGATGAAGACGTTCCTCAGCTCTCTTGCTTATGGTGGGCAGATGGGCCCAGAGAGCCACATCCATGCTTAGCAGGTAGGATGGTGTTGGGTAAGGGACTCGAGATCACAGGTTATGGAATAGATCACGCACCTGGAAGCAGGAAAATCTGGGATCCATGGATCCATCCCTGCTCCCAGTATACTGGCCACAGTTCTGATTGTGTGCAGAAGAGGAGATTTCTGCAAACATGAGGGATCAAATTCACCTGACCCAATGTGGATGGCTACCTCTGAGTCGCATTTCTAAACTCCATTTCTGATCACTGGAGAGAAACGTGTTTCCATAGGAAACCATTTATCACCTTCCAGTGTGAACATTTGAAATAGATCAGATGAATTGCAGTGTCAGAGCATCTCTTTCTCTCCACCAACTACAAAGAATTTAGAGAAGCAGCTCATATGTAGATGGCTACGCCAAAGGAGTCTGGTTAAGATAAATCTTAGAAAAGGTAACCAAGGAATTCAGTATTTTGAGAACAACACTTTACAATTCTATTGCCTGAATTTTCTTATTGGCATCTAAGTAATTTAGTGGATCTGGGTCATGTTACCTTACAGGATAGGACCTTTGTTTCCCAGAGCATAACGATTTTCATCTTCAAAAATGCACTTCATGTTGCATATTCTGATGGAATTTGTAGCAAAAAGCCTAGCATGAAGGAGACATAAAACATCAGAGAATAAAGTCTACCTACTTAAACAGTGAGCAGAATTTGTTTTGTGCAACTCTCTGTCAACCTGAGCCTTTTACATTTCATTAAGATGTATATATTATTTAGAATTGGGGAAAAAAGGGATATTAAACAATAACCCGGTGGCCACAAAGCTGAGAAAATGTTTGCAGTGTTTACCAAGTAATTTCCTTTGAAATATTGCAGCCTGATCCTGCCAATTACAAAACTGATTTTGTTTCCAGACCGGGAAGCTAATGGCTGAGCACAGTACACAAGCCTTTCCATCAGCAGAAAGGTGGCCATAGCACATTGGGAGCAAGCTCCTCCAAGCTGGTGTGTTACTGCATACTGGGTCATATACAGGTGCGTGCAGAGCAAAAAAAATAAACCAGCAGGAAAGAGAGGAAGAATAATTCTCAGCTATCCAAAGGGCCTGGCAGTTATCTCTAAAAGTAAAGTTGTAGTGAAGAGAAGTTAATTGTGCCATTTTCTTAAATGGTATCTGAATTTACTTCTGGGTTTTTTTTTTGCTCAGTATAGACCCTTATGGAAATTATGAGAGAATTAGAATATTGAAAAAGTGAGCTTTTCTGGTGGTAGCACAGCTTTGTTCCCCTTATCTGGCTGTGCTGCTATGCCCTTCATGTATGGAAGCCACCAAATTTCAAATTGTAAAATACATGTCAGGGTACTTCTTTTCCTAAAATTTGTGAAGTGACGTGACTCTTGAAGGTCTGTGAAGGTTTCTTTTCACTTGAACTGACCTAATAAATGCTAATTCATCTGCAGAAAGAAATAAACATTTCATTCTGTAAAAAACATAAATTTCCATGTAACAGGCGTGGTCGTGATCCAAAAAGGCTGGTGTCAGGGACTATGGCATATGAGTAAGGTCTACACAGGGCCAAATAGGGCTGGCAAGTAAAGACGCCTCTCTCTTCCACAGATTATCCATAGGCAATGACATCTGCTGTGATATGCAGCGGCATTTCTGTCATATATTCCCATCAATGTCAATCTCAAATTCAGAATTTAAGTCTAAAATCAACATTTTTATTTTTCATTAAAACAGTAATAGCTCAGTGGAAATGGGCTGGGAGTTTTAAGAAAGATGGATATCCATTACTACAAGCATCTGAATAAAATGAATTCATGAACAACTAATCAAATTTCAGTATTGTATATTTATATTCATAGTGTCATGGACTGCAGTCCCCTTCAGTCAAATGACAGTTGTTTTATAATGACTACAGTACTAATCATAATGAAGCAACAGGTGGAAAACACAGTAATTTAATTAATTAAACTTCAAGCGTTAATATTCCCTGTATTTAAGTCATAGTTTTGGGAAAGTATAACAGAAAAGTTATGTTTGTTATTGGAGGTTGCTCCTGCATAGCAGCTTTGTTTTATCTATTTTTTTATTTTCTAATCTTCACACAGTGGTTTGATTCTGATTTAGTTAATGTTCAACCTATTCAGAAGGGTAAAATTACTGGGGTAAGCTTTATTGCTGTAATGGAGGTCTTGAGAAATTTAAATTGAGAAGTATTCTAATGCATCTCTATAGAATATTATCTGCCTCACTTCTGAATGCTTTGCTACCGTGTGCAGAACATGGCACATAAGTGGCTTCTGGGGCTCAGTGCATTTATGCAAGTGTTTTTCCTTGCCGTCTCCTAACACAACAAAAAGACACTTGAAGCCTCTTGTTGGGGTTTATTTTTATTGCTGACTTAAATGTAAAGAGACTAAAGTCCATCACAATGCGCCTGTAGGCTTTTTTTCCAAAAGTATACAATTTTCTATGAAAAAAATCTGTTGCTGAGGAATTGTTGCAGTGAAGGTTTGTAAAAACCTATCGTTGAAGATAAAGCCGAGATTAAATTAAATGAAATTATTTTTGCAACTTGTTGTGGGTGGAAATTCTTTATAAGCTTATATTAGCCAGTCAGGGAACATAAACTTCATCCTGTGCTTTAGCCAGCCACTTCTACAGTGCAAATGTTGGACTGCATCTCATGAATTATCTAAGGAATATGGTCTGTGGACATTTGCAAACATTATATGCTGAGATGTGTTCGACACACTGTTCATTGAGCAACTTCAAAGAGTAATAGTAATAATAATAATAGGAGCTTATTTGCAGACACTTGCAAGCAGGAGAAATGGCTAAATGCTTCAGTTAAATTATTCCTTATTTGCCTTGTCATACTATGTGGTAACAGTTAATAATATAATGCATTTTAGTAATGGGTTGGGTTGGGGTTTTTTTCTGTATTACTTCCTCTGGCCTGATTATTCTCTTCCATTAGCCCATTCTCAGTGGTTTATTTGTTTGCGACGTCCATACAATGATCATAGGCTGAGTTCAAACGTGGCTTTCCTACTACATCCAAGCGATGAAATAATGTCTTTTTGTGGACACTTTTCCAGCAGATCTACTAGTGGAGGGTTTTGTTGCTATTCTATTGAAATTCTTCCTGGAGGCTTGGCAATAGCGGTGCTGAGTTTCAGAGCTGGAGATGGATATGGAACTCCTTTACCCATTTTTCAGAGAACTTCTAACCCCATTTTCTGACCTTTAATACTATAGGATACTTTAACAAGTATTATGATTCAGACTTTCAAACAGTCAGACTTAGGATAGTATTAAGTCAGTTTAAAATGACATCAGTTTTGTAGTTCAAATATGAGACTTTACACCTCACTAAGCTTTCCTATTTGTATTTAACTCATCTATTACTTTCTGCAAAGAAAAGTATTTAAGCTTGTAGAAAACTGTCATCTCCTAGATGTTTATAACAAGCTGATTAATGTAACATAGTACAAATAATGTGGTGTTCAGGGGTTTTTTTTTAAACTAAATCAGTTCACGTCAGAATTTATAAAAATGCTAAAGACACAAAGTATATTCAGATACATCCATCTAAAAGCAGAGGAACATTGTGCATTAGAGTGAAGCAAGAGGAATTTTAGTGTATGCAGTGGATATTGCCACTTGCATAACAATTCACCTCCCTCCATTGCTAGTGAATATTCATATTCCCATAGTAGGGCTCTTTGTATTTACTGTTCTGCCGAAGTGCGAGATGGCATCCAAGCCCTCTAGCGTTTTATCGGAGTAGACATGTCATTTGCAATGTTATTCTAAGCCTTCCTAAATAGAACAAGCTGAGACGAACAATACTCTTGTATACCTCTCCTAAAACTCCTTAAAATGTAAATGTAACATGATGCTGACTCCTATAGAACTTCCTCATTTTGTAAAATCACTTATGCTGGCTTGACTTGGAATAGGAAGCAAAGGTGGGGAGAAGGGAGAAAGAGTGTTTCTCCAGACCACAAGCAGTCTGTATTTGTAGTCCAGAAAGCAAACTCCAGGAATCACCTGCATAAGAAGAAATAGCTTCTAGCATAATAGTATGCAGGAGAGAATTATTACACAGAAAACAAATTACATACGTGATTCCATTGAGGGTTCTGTTTACTGTATAGCTGGAGTACAAACTTTCCAATAGCCATCACTGCCTGCCTGTAACTATGACCTACAGACTGCTTATAAAATAAGTAATCGGCATGATTCCTGGCAGTCTTCCCTGCTCTGGCTACCCCTGCCCTCATGGCCCTTCCCTTGCTCCTTATACCATCTGCTTTTACTGCACTTTTCACGTGCTGCGTTCTCCACTGTTCAGCACCAGAGCTACTTAAACCACCCACTCCGGCAGCTGCTTGTTTTCTGGGAAAGCCCTCACTCCCTGCTCCAGCATCCCCCTTTCCCTGGGGGGTATTGGGTGGTTGCCTCCCTTTCCTTCCTCCCTCCCTCTCCTGCCTTCCCACTCCATCAGCTCATTACCTCGGCAGGTTAAGTAACACCCAAGAGCTGTGTGCAAATTTTAGCACACTTTATTTACAGCTGCATTGGCTATGTTTCACTAAGGGAGTCTCGCCAGAGCAATCTGGACCCAAACTAGGACAGCACTAGGTGCTCTCCCTGGCTTGGGGGGGGCTGTTCTCTCTTTGGGATGGAGGGGCGGCTCTCTGAGCAGTCTGAGGGGCAGCTGAGTTTCATGCAAAGCCTGAAATCTGGACTCTCCGGGTTGGATCCAGACAGGCAGGTATACAGCACAGCCTCAGGTGCCACGTTTCAAAACAGATGTAAATAACTTCTGTCTTGAGAGGGATTCAAACCCACCTGCATAGCCACCCTTATCAGCTGGTTCGTTCTCCGACACTTAGCTTCTACAACGTTTGTGTGCAAATAGTGCTTTAAAGTGATCAGGCAGTGTAATTAAATACAACTGCACTTCAGAAGCAGCAAGTGAGTTTCGTCTCCATCTTGGTGGGAAAAGAGGAAAGAGACACCAAGCATCACACTTCAGCACACCAGAGTTATAGGACTCCTGGTGCCGCTTTTCCGTGCCTCTAATCAAGGTGCTTCTTTCCAGATCACAGTTAATGCTCTGGCAAACCCTTCTCAGCCTCCAGCGCACTGCAAGGACTGGGAATGCAAACATGGAAATAACGACCTTTGTTCGGATGGGTTGTTGTGTGCTGTGCTGACGGTGTACCTGCAGGAGTGGGGCTGGTGAATGTAGGACATTAGAGACAGGTGATGGAAAGTTCATTTTTAACAGTGCTGGAAGGGGCTGAGCCTTTGGTGTGCTTGATGAGGAGACGTTGGATCCCTGGCAGTGGCTCTGCGGCTAGGGAGCTGCCAGCCCAGCTCCATGGCACAACCCTGCCAGCTGCTGAGGGCTTCCCCAGGCGCCTCAGGACAGGGATTCAGTGCCTGCAGACAGGTCAGGATAAGGAAGCTACTTGGCTGCTTTTGTCCACTGTCCTTATTATACATTAATATTCCCAAACGTACGATGGTGGTGGTTTTGTTCTCAGATTGTATGGTGACTTTTGTGCACCGTTTGTATTCTGTAAAAATACGCTGTCAGCATGCTCTGGCTGCAGCCTGCCATTACAGGTAGGCTATATATATCCAGGTAGTTATCCAGTGCCTGTTCCCTAATGGAAACCTCATTGCCACGGGTTTCTGTCAGGGCAGGGGACATTCAGAGCAGCAAATGAGAACCTGGAGTCTCATTCCGGCTGGATATCTTTGGCTTTTGTGTATAGCAACTGTGGTCCTGCTGGGTGTCTTTTCTGCTACTGTAGTTGTCATAGGGAGTTCAAAGGGCTGATTTTTAGTGAGCGTTGTTATCAATAAAGATAACTTTAATCATTCTCTTTCAGTGTTCTTTTAGTTTTTCAGCATGACAGGGTTATATTTGCTATGTGATTTTATTGCAGTCTGTTAATTTGAATCTGATTTTTGTTACTTTATTATAGTGTTCGGCAGCCACTGTATTTTATAAATATAAATGACTTATGACTTGAAACACTTGAGTGGGACATTATAACTTGTCATTTTGTATTTTGGAAAACAGGTTTTCATTATTTTGTCAGGCAAACTTTAAGCTAAAATGCCTCTACCAGTTAGTGAACGGCATGACTTACCTTGACTGGGAGATCTGGGTAATTTGAGCGAGCCAACTGCAATGCTTGTTTTGTGTGTCTTCCACAGGCAATACTTCCGTCAAAAATAATGATTCTTAGAACACCTTTTCATGGAGGTTTTTCTTTGCCCTCAACACATCAGCAGATGCAAGAACTCTTTCAACAGACGTATCCATGTGTGTAGACATGGCGTAAATATGGGGTATGTTTCAGATGGCACCAGCTGCTTCTGATGCAAGAGGAGGGGAATGCAATTACTTCTGTGGAAATCTGTACATATTTGCCAGAATTTATAAATGTTTACAAGTAACTGGTCTTCACATAAGCAGGGCCCTCAGGGAGTGCTAGGCCCCCATCTGCTGGAGAGTTTTATGTCAATTCTGGTGATTTTTAGGTTATTTTCCCTGCATTTTTCTTTAAGAATTATCATCACTTGGCTTTCTTACTTCAACGTTGATAGTGCCTGGAGAGGCAAAGGCCTGATTGTTTGGAGTACTCTACATACATATGGTGAGAGACAGTTCCTCTCCCAACAAGTTTTCTGTCTAAATAAACAAGGTTAACAGGGCTGGAAGAAACAGTAACTCCCCGTTTCAAGGAGGAAGCACCAGAAAGTGAAAGGAGCTGAGCACTAAGCCCCAATCCTGACAGGCACCGAAATGCTTGCTCCTGGCAAGGGCAGAGGTTTTTGGAAAATATTTTCAAGTTGAAAACAGTTGGAAACGTACTTCAAGAAAAATAAACATTGCAATCTGCTTGGATAGCTAAGGAGGAATGGCACAGAACTTGGCATCCCAAAGGTTGTGGGGATTAATGGCATTCAGCTACTTTTGTGCCCTTTTGGGGATATTATGTGGCCTCCTGAGTAAGTTGGATTGCTTAATTTGCAGCTCTTCCATGCTGGAGTGCTGCCTGGAGCTGTGCCTTTGACTGGAGTCTCTCGACCATATTTATACAGCAAAACCCTTGATGTGACCAAACTCTGACTGTGCAGTGAGCCCTTCCTTGGTGATTTCGAGGAGCCTGAGAAAGTAGCTGAGATTGCTGCCTCGCTGTTTGCAGGGAAGGCTTGCTCGAGGAGCTTCGCGCACAGCTGGCAGAGAAACAAATGGGGACTTTTTCTAGGATGCAGCTTGTCTCCAATACACTGTTAGTTGGAACGTAGGAGGATGACATACGAGGATGTAACCGAGGCTTTGAGACCAGTCAGGTTTGTATAGAAAGAAATTCCCTCCTTGGCCCCAGAAAGCAGAAAGCAGCGGTGAGGGTGCTCCTGCAGCTCCTGCCAGCCACCACAGGGCAGTGTGTTCCAGTGACTGGAGCAAAATGAATTACACATTTGAATTTCACATGCATCTTTAAGGGTACCTCTAATCATGAATGCTTTACAGGTTACAGTTAAAAGTTGTTAAAAGCATGGGAGAAAAAATTGAAATTATAATATTGGGAATGTTTAAAACCAGACATTTGTCATCAGCAGGGAAGTATTTAAGGAGGTAAATCTTACATTATCATTTTGCTCTTCTCCCAGGTAAGAATAGGAGTGGAGGAAGAGAGAAGGTCTCTGGTCCTGTAGAGGAAAAGCCCCTCTCTCCAGTTGAGATAGAATTCCCAGAGGAAAGCATCCAGATTTTTGGATTCTTTGGGAAATTGCTGTTTCTCCTCTATGAGATCTATGAAATCCTTCACAGACCTGTCTGAAGAAACTAGCGTGAAGCTAGTGCCAAGTTGTGCCAACAAAAAGTAGTTGCACTCTGTCACATAGTGTAGTTTGAAGAGACCTGGTTATAACATTGGGCTGATTTGCAGGGGGATGAATTGTATTTAGGTAGAATCCCATTTACTGCTGCATATTACAATCACTTTGAAAGTGGCTGGATTCACCTGATTCTTCTGAAGTCCTGCTTTCATTCTGTGACCTGATGTGGTATAGGAGGATCAAACAATCTCTGTATAACATATATATATATGAACTGTACTCAAACCATAAAAAGGTTTTTTGGTTTCTTCAAAAGATGAAAGGCAGTCTTACCATAAGTTCGGTAAACTGCATTTATAGTGCTTATGTCCACAGATTTAGCTTGTAGCAGGGAAATGTGCTATGTTTAAATACCCCGAAGGAGTCTGGAAGACAGATTTGTCCTGATAGCTTGTCATTTACCAAAATGGATAGTGATAATTGGACACAGGAGACACTTACAGATCAGCCTTTAGTGACAGTGCTGATAGTTACTGAAACATAAAATAGCTCATGGTGGAGCTTCATTGCCTTTTCTCTGATCAGTCTGGACGATGTCCTCAGCAAACACCATAGGCACCATTGCCAACCACATTTTATCAAGATATTCTCAGTTCAATTCTTTTCCCATTCTTTAAAATATTTTACAGCTCTGCACATTAAAATTTACAGAACAGTAATGAAACTGGAGAAGTGTAAGACAGGGGTGGATACACCCATCCTTCTGAGGTTGCCTTGGGATCTGCTGGCTCTGGCCTGGATTGCAGCAGGCATATTAATTACCTGCCAGGTTTAAAACTGTTTTCCAAACCTTGCTACCCGTGATCAGCATTATACCACTAATCATCACCTTTTAGCCACCCTTTTGGTATTTTGCACCATAGTTGCTCTGGTGGAGTGGAATGAGATGAAGAAGAAAATAACTTCAAAGAGTGAAAGGTCACAATTAACAGAGAATTCAGGTATCAAAGAGCTTCCCAATCTTTCTTATTTAGAATTTTTTCTTTTGCATTGCTTTTAAGTATCACTTGTTGCAACTTCCCTGTTATTTAGTTTATGCTTTTTAAAAAAATGTGGGGTTTTTTGGAGGGCACTGTGCACAATGGTGATACAATGGTAGAAATCTCAGGAAAAAGTCCTATATCATTCTGATTTCACTGACTATACTTCTGCCTGTCAAGTAACTTACAAGAACTGTTGGGGTTTTTTTTTCTGTTTTTTAAATGTTTGGGTGTCACATCTTTGATGCAGGATCCTTTCCTCCTTGTTCTGTACCTCCTTTTCTGCACTTTGAACTAGTCCCTTTCTTGTTTGTTGCATAGGATACACAACACTGCCTGCAACTGGTGCCTATGTTGCTTAGTTGTAACATTTGGCTGTCTAAGGACCTGCTGAAAATGATATTCAGATGAAGCTAAATTGCCAGCTAAATATTGAATTGAGCAGTAGATGATGAAGTCCCATGTGGTATTTTATTATTAATCTCATCAGGAGGTTGTAAAGAACAATACCAATAATTAGTCAGCCTTCTAACCACGCAAAACAGAACCTATTAGTTATATTACCCTTCATGGTGTATTTTATTAATAACTTTCTATTTTACTCATCATGCATTATGACGTGAGAAGGATTGCAGGATCTTAATTAAGGTATTATATGAATTAAATAATACAATTTGACTGAACAGGTTAAAAAATTATTTATTCAGATCTAAACCAGTGCTCAGTAGGTTTGTGTGTGTGGTATAAAAAGATACAGGGAAGATTTAAGAACTTTGCTGCCCTTCTGCTTATATTGTTACCCTAGATACAAGATAGTCAGGCTGTATGCTAGATTCATATCCACTGCTTCTAAGACAGATGACCTGAATGTAGCAAAAAGATAATTTTATAATGTAATGGTAAGAATTTATAAGGATAAAAAATGAGGCCAGTAGCTAGCCTATAATGAAGTTTCTTTTTGAGGAAAGGATCGGTGTGCAGGAGAGCTGTGATGATCTGCTAAATAAATGGGCTTTAGGAATATACATAAAGTAAAAAGCATACCTTAGTGTTGCTATTATTAATCACGATCAGAAAGTTTGTTGAAGTTTGTAATTGTGTCAGGAGAAAATGTCTGCGTATGTTTCCCTTGACTTGTATTTTCAGTAAACTGTGTGCTGCAATTGCATCATTTTACTTAAAAGTTATTGGGAATAAAATATCCAAGGGAGCTCAGTAACAGACTGGCTCAAGTTCTCAAGAAAGCCCAAAGACTAAATACTTTTATAGATTTAATTTTAAAGCATTTTGCTAAAAAATACTTAATTTAACATTTGTTGCTGTGTGCTAGAAACGGTTTCTCTAACCATATATTCAATGTATGTATGAGTACCAAGTTGGCACCATGCTTTGAACGGATAAATATTTACTTAGAAAGTTGTTGGGTTTTTCTCTAGTTATTAAGCTGCTGCCTGGCTGGTATAGGTCTGGTGCGAAGAGAAGTGCCATCTCAAGCCAGCTCTCCTTAAAGCAGGCTAGATACCGGGGCTGGTTTACTGCTGTCCCCTCAAAAGCTCACTCACTCCAAGCCACAAATTCCCTATTCGGAAAGTGCAGCAAACTGAAGGCAAGGGTAACCAGCAGTGCCTAGGCAAAAGCAGTTTTTCAAAGGAGTTTGCAAACATTTCTGTAGAAACACACAAAGGCAATTAAAGCTTCAAATTAAAAACAAAAAAGAAGGTAATGTTAAATGTCCAGCATGATCTGTCAGTATTTAAACTTAAGGTTGAAATGCCATCCCTAGCTTTCCTCCTACAGATTGGTGTGCATAAATATGTAAAAGGGAAACCTCTCCTTTTGCTCTTAGGGATCTTCAGTTTTTGATTTATTCTTCTGTCTTTGGCCCATATTAATCCAACTCTGATAAGCTTAATGTTATAATCTTTTTTTTTCCAAACTTTGAGGAGAAAGGGGTGTACTGAAGACCAGTTTTCAAGTTTTAGGGCTTGCTTTCTTGTTGGTTTTGGGGGTGTTGGGTTTTTTTGTGAGACTTTTTTTTTTTTTTTTTCATGTGTCTAAGATGCTGAGAGCCAGGCTACTGGGTCTCTGGGGTATCTGATAGACATTCAAAACCACTGTAAACTGTATTTATTACTCTGTGTACAATGCAAGGCTAATGGAATGAATCGATAATGCTCTGCATACACACACTGTGTTTACCTAGTTCTGCATAAGTATGAATGGAAATTTTACTTATTGTTTAACTAATAATTAATTAACCAGCTATATTAGTTTTGGGTATTGATTTTACACTAGCAGTAAATTTGATAAATCTTTTTACAACTATTTAATTGTTTATCTCTTTGTTTGTAGATAATAAAATTAGAAGTCATGGCTGAGACATTCAGCTGCCAAGAATGAGCACACACCTATACAAACCCATAATACTTTTCCCCTGAAATTCTTTGAAGACATCAAATTGAACTCTGATCTATGTACCCATATGTATCTAGATGTTGAATTCTTTAAAAGCTGAAAATAGCAAACCTCTAATAGTACAGGCAGGTGTCTGGGTTTGGAATAAAATGCCCATTTGGAGGTCCTAATGTGGAATAATCCCATTGGAAGCTGCAGCCACAATTAACTGTTCTGTGACTGTTTAAAATTGAGTTAAAGATGTTTAAAAGTGTGTGGAACCACTGCAGAGTAGAGGACAGGGATATGAACACTAAGAGTCTATACAGGCTCTGCCTAAAGGTACTAAGTCAGAGTCCTGACATGTACTTCTGCGAGTAACCATTGTTCCTGGGGGGGTAAATGGTGAAGAAAAGCCTGTTTGGAGCATTGCTGGTTAGAGAAGATGTCCTGCTGCTCATTTAGATCATGAACTGTTCATCAATACTAACAATTAGGGGGCTAAAGATTCCATTGACCACATGACAAGAATCAATATACACAGTACTTGTTAGTTATTTACCACAGAGTGTATTAAAGCCTATAGATTCACCATAAATCCTTTAAAGCTATCCTGCTATGATCCTTGCCTCAACATGTATTGACACATCAATAAATCCTTTTGACAAGGGCGATATGTGAAAATCAATACCAGTTTATCAGCTATTTCCATGTAGTCTTTTCTACAGAGGTTTAAAGATCTTTTCCCAAAGCTGTGTAACAGACACAGTGTAGGGACAGATCTTGTATCAAATAGTGACCTTGATTAATGCTGTTCACTCAAAGAATGTTGTAAATCCCATACAAGGGACATAAAACCATTTCTGATGAGGTTCACTGTTTGGAAAGTGCTTTTCAAAGCTTTTACTGATTTTTTTTTTTTTTTGAGAAAGCATAAGAACTTTCTGTATGCACACAGAATAAGGCTTTTTTTTTTTTTCTCAAAGAAAAATAAGTTTCTTCTGCTGATAAAAAGTTGCCAGGTGTTTTCTTTTCACAGAGCTATTTTTTCTACAACATAAGGGCCATCACCAAAAGCTGTGATGTGTACTTATTCTGCTATAACGGTGAAGAAAAGCCTGTTTGGAGCCTTATTGCATGACAAAAACATATTTAAAACATGTACGTATAATGGAAAAGTATACAATTTAGGCAGAGTAGACCTTTTTTTCAGCTGGTTCTTATTTAACACTTGAGGAACTTTGAACTGATCCCATCTGATTTCAAGTGTCCAGTAATCTTTTAAAAATCTAGGCTCCTTAGGCTTCCAGTGGTTGGTTATCTTTCACGTCTAAGTAACAGATTATTTCTATTTTTACAGTGATGCACACTTTCCTCCAAATGTGTGCAGTAGTTTTATCTTGGAGTTCTATAGTTACTTGTTTTACCAGCAAATTCTAAGTGGCCTGAAGGATGAAAAAACCCCTTGAGGACCAATGGAAAAAAAGAAATCTTCCTAAAATACAGAGTCATATCTGAAACAAAACTCAAACAGAAAATAATAGCTACATTAATAACATTAATTGTTTTTCTTTTTACATTAAACTCTTTTCCCCCTTTCTTGCACAACAAATTAACAGTTTGAATTCCAGACTAGGCAAAACATTTAATTAGTTCTGTATCTTGCGTTCAGGGGCGTGTAAGCCGTGGAGCAGCTTAAAAAACATCTCAGACCTCACAGAAAGGAAAGGATAAGGAAGCCTATTACATGGCTCTTTGGGAGTACCTCTCAAAGTCAGCTTTGATAGAAGCAAATCCAACTCCCACTTCAGTCAACGGGAGCTGGCGTTGCTAATGGTAGGGTTTGATTCTGCCCCTTTCATATAATTTTTCCTGTGAAAGCTGAATGTATTGTGTGTTACAACTCGGTGCAAATGCTTCCTGTAAAATTTTCTACAGATACTGAAGAAAGGAATAATAGAGCTTTGGCATACCTTGGGATGGCTTTAAATGAACTGATGCAAAAGATAAGTGGAACACTTATGGTGGGAGATTCTGGTCTCTCTGGTCTTTCTCCCCCTGCCCCATGCTATACAACGTTTTACTGTAAAAATCTTACCTAAAACCTTCACCCTAAAATCTCAATTATTCTTCTATGTATATGATATGTTATACACTATGCTATCTGTCTTTCTTTCTCCCCTTTGTTTTCTTCATCTCTCCATCATTTCTCCTTTATGTTGTTCCCTCTGATGAATTTTTGAAGTACTGATAAATGTAATGTATTCAAAGGCAGTAAAATACAGAGAAAACTGTGTATTGTTTAACTACTTTGTTTATGCTGATAAAGATAATTAGGTGGCATCCCCTCCCCAGTTTAGACATGTGAACTGTCCTTAAAACTAATTAGTGAATTTTTCACTTTTCACGAAGTATTTGTTAAATACCTTCTCTCTGTCTCTCTTCCTCTCCTTTAAAGGGGAAAACCGTTTTTACTCATAGCTACTCTTTCCCATTAGAGTAGTCTGGATTTCTCAGTGAACAAGCAGGATGTGCTTCTGGTATGTGCTGTGGGGATGGCAAGCTGAAAAAGGAGCAAAGCATGAAGAAAAGGGTGGAGTAAAATCCACAAAAACAACCGAAGAACAATGATCCCTGAATGAAAAACAAGGTAGACTAGCCTCAGGCAACAGATAACCCAAGCTTCAGCTGACCTTGGCAGCAAGACAGGGTCTTTATATAAGGACAGAATACTCCAGCAGTTTCATCAGCTTTGCCCCAGTGTCAGCCTTGCATCTATTGTCGTTTTATTTTTTCCAGCCCCACCCCCCCCACCCCCAATGTATTTATTACAGCTAATAGAAGGAAACTCTCTAAGTACATGAGCTCTCACAAGCCTCAGACTCCAGAGGACTGATTAAATTCTTGACTGTTCTTTTGGGTTTTTTTGTTTGTTTCAAAACTCTTCAGCCAGGGAAAATAAGATACTGGTTCTGCACCAGCAGGGTTGAATTTTGGGCATAAGAGTGGTCTTGCTTTTCACTTTGGCATAGTTGCAGAGTATATCTTTTGCCCTTTCTGCTGTGAATGTGCAGTTAAACTAACAGCAGAGGATGGAAAGGCAGGAGTTTCAAGCACGTCAGTTGGCAGCAACAAGACCTTAAGCGTGAACAGATTTGTTGAGGCAGCTTTCCCAGCCTATTCAGTAAAGGCAACCAATTCTGAGCCTTGTGTACTATGAGCTGATGGGGTCTATTAAATATTGTCACATAAAACACACCAGGGGCCAGTGTGAGGGAAAGAAAGGAGTATTCATTTAGAGACCTCAGTTCAAAACTGTCAACAGTTCTGTCTCACCAAAGCTACTTGTTTATTTTTTTGCAAAGGATCATGAATGCATCTTACTTTAAAATTGTAAAGTCTGCATTAACTTTTTATCATATAATAATTTTGCCGTTTCTCTGGAAGTACCCACAGCTGGTATATACGGGTGAAGCGCTGCCCAGCTGAGAGAGGAAGATTGCCTGGTGGTGTTTTTGTTAGAGACTGCTGTGCACCCTATGCACCTGTGTTGTATGAGAAGAACTTTTAAAAGTGACAATACATCAACACGAGTCAAAAGCTTGTGAACTAAGCTGTACAGGGTAACATTGTGTTACCATTTTGATGCTTTAGCAATTTTTAATGCTAATATCACTTAAGAGAGTGAATTGCAGGTTTTAATTGATGGTTGCAAAAGGATAATTTCTACTACTTGAAGCATTTTGTGTATGTCTTCATTGAAGTCTGATCAACTGCTTTCCAATGTGTTTATTTTTAAAGAATGAGTCCCATAGCTTCAAAAAGTACACTAGTAAAAATACTGATAATTTGTAATGCTGCTGAAAATAAAGGGGTCTTCTGGCAGCATAGTTAAAAAAGAGACCATTGTCGTATGACTAGATTGATAAATTATTACACGGAGTGCTGTTTGCTGTTCTCAAACGCAGAGAGAAATTTTGTCAGCCTGCTGATTGCACCTATCTTGATCAGATTTTGCTGCAGAGGAGGTGCAGTGGCAGAAATCCATGAAAAAAAAAAACCTTTAGTAAATATTGCTGCACAACCATGAGGTCTCTTCAGCAAATTATTATCTCCATAGTTGACAGTCTGGGTTAGGAGCAAAGTTAGAAGTTAGAACAAACAAATGGCAAGGAGCAAGACAGGATTTCAGAGGCAGGGATTTGTTTATTAGTCAGAGAGATGTTTTTATTCCTGCCCTCCAATCTGACATACTTTCTTGCTTTAGTTGTTACAGTGTTTTACATGAACAGTGATGTAGCATGTGTGTTAAATAAGTATCAGTGTTTTGGCAAGAAGAGGTTATATTTCAGTAGAAAGACCGTATCAATTGCTTTAGAGAGTTTGTAAATCCACTAGCAGAGATACCTGAAGGCTGAAGTCTGACAACACTGCTTAGATATTTAACTGAATTAATGATAAGGCGTGAAAGCATACCACAGTCTGTTAGATGGGGAAGCAGCAAGCACATTTTGGTTTCACCTCCAGTTGTTGTGTGACAAAACTAAGCCACCCATTTTTCCATTTGTGCCTTGTACAGTGGGGATGATGGAATATTTTACTTATTTCCATGTATATGATGGTAGGGTGCTAAAATACTCAAAGCTTTTTTCTTCTAGAAATAATATTTCCTTGGCTTTTAGGATCGTAAACAGAACAAATTTTTTTAAAAACCCACCACCAAGAATCTTGTGGAAGCCTAGGCTGTGTAGTCAGTCTGCCCATTATATGTGTTTGTCTCCACAAATTTCTGAATTCCTGGGATTCAGACAACCCTTCTGCACTCTGACTGAGACCAGGGCCTGTGCTGGAGACAGGTTGGAAGAGGAAGGCTTGCTTGTAAAGATGTCTCAGCATGCATTTTGGCTGAGGTCCTCCCAGGAGTCGTAAAGAAATTTGGCAGGTGAAATGCAGCGGTCTTTTGCAAAGATGTTTCCTTGTGTTTGAACAGCTCTGATGGCCGGTGCCAAGGAGGGACAACTGCCAATCACTTCTAAACTCTTCCCAGCCCTTTTTGGGAGAAACTGATGTCATGATTCATCTTTGCATGAGGCAGTGCTCATGTTTCCCTGCTGTTTTATACCTCGGCACAGGAGGAGGTTCTTTGTTTTCTCTCCCCTCGCGCTTGCTCCTTGCAGTCCCATGCAGGGCTAAAGACAATCTGGCCCATGATAGAGATTTGGAATCCATTTGCTTGCTCTTCTACAGCTTTCAAAGCTTGCCAGCAGTACTGTGGGAAGCCTGGAAAAAATTAAAGCGTTATTCTACCCTGAAACTTGTCTCTGCAAAAATGCTATTCTAGACTCCCATGTTTATTGTTTCACCATGATTCTCTGTATGATATTTGATCAGTTTAAAAAAGGGGAACAAAAAACAAAAAAAAAAAAAAAGGAAAAAAAAGAAATAAGATCCCCGATTACAATCCCTGATTACCTGCCCAACAGACTCCTCCTGTGAGCAGCCAATTGGAATTCTCTCTCCTCAATCTGAGAAAAAAAAGATTCTTCAAATGGGATATAGTGCTGGTGGTACAGACGGCTGGTGAAAGGAGTCAAACCCAGCTGAGAACGGCTCTGCTGTATTTGAGCTTAAAATTCTTTTCAGCAGAAAATACTGAAGCTACTTGACAAAAAATTCACAGTCCATGCTATTTTTAAAGGTTAGTATATTGACTGGTTCATAGGGAAAACTGAGGACTGTAAACTGTTGGGCGGGAGATGGGGTTTCCTCCGAGCAGTGTTTTCGTCACCGGTGTTTCAGAGCAATTTGTTCACCCCACAGAGTAACTTCTTGTTTCAAATGCAAACCATAGACCAGTTCTCTGCGGTGCCCTCTTAGGACAGCCCCAATCACCCCTGTATTAGTTCAGTTGGAGTGAGCCCCTGGAGATTTGAATATTTTATCTCTATAAAATGCAATGAAGTTTATTGCAGACTTTCTTTTAGAAGCTTTTATTAGGAGGAAAAGCACATGGCACACAGCTTGGCTTTACCTTTAGGCTAGTGGCAGAGAAGTTGTGCTCGACTGAAAGGATGGATCCCTGTGCCATAAATACAGGGAGGTACATCACAGGTCCTGATGTGGAGAAGGTCTGGCAGAATTCTGGATTAAAACCACCAGATTCATTAACGGTCAGATCTTGTAAACTGGTAAGTAGCCTTTCTCATCTCTGGAAACGGTTTCTGTTTACCTACAGAAAGGAAACAGGTGAGCTCAGTCAAGTCCTTGTGGTCTGTGAAAAATAAAGCTTTTCTGGCCTACAGAGCCATAAAGGAGACACTTGAACCACTCTCCAGGGAACTAAGAGCTTGGCCATTATTAGTGAGCTTGGGAGTGTACTTATCTCCTCAAATATAATTAATAAAGAAGATCAACCTTAATGGACCACTACTTATTTAAGCATGGAAAAGCCAGGAAACTCTGAAGTCACATATGCAAATCTATCTGTTATTCTTTTGGCTATTCAAGTACAGCATCTCTTGATAGTGATGTGTGACAGGCCGGAGAAAAAGGAGGGACTTTGTACATCGCCTTGCAGCTGTCATCCCCGGGACCTGGTCGCCTGCGCAGGGCCAGTGCTGAGCGATGCAGGCAGCCTGGCACCCAAGGCTGAAAGCTGGTGCTCGGTGTTCGTCGCCAGGGAGGTGAAGCCAGGCTTCGCTGTGCTCAGTGCGGTAAATTACTGCCTCAAGCCTCCATTGTAGCTGCGAATCCCTTCACTTAACTGCATTTAAAACTGTCTCTTACAGTTAGTGAGGCATATTTTAAACATGGCTGTTTTCCCATTTTTGAAAATCAATCATAACACAGCCATTAAATAAAAAAAAAATAATTGTGGATACTTGCAAACAAAGAAAATTGTATTTGTTGCCATCATTGCCAGGGCTGATGTTCTCATTACTTCTAGTTTTAAAAGTCCTTTTGGCCCATGACAAAAAGGATTTTTTAAATTTCATGACATCTTGCAAAATAAAATAATGCACTCTTAAAATAATGTGCAGTGAAATGATTGCCAAAATCTATCACAGGTGGCTATGCTTTAATTATATCAGAAACCTCAGTAATCACATGTTTTATACTATGTTTTGTGCTCTTTAGTGGTGTAACAGATAAGGTTTTACTAAGATTGTCTAACCTTCTCCATGTTAACTCTCTGTTTGCCGTTGCTGATAATGTTGCCAGACTTTAACCATTTGGCATCTCTGTGGGGCAAAGCTTTCCATGCTGGTTTTCTTCTTAGTTGAATCTGTTTTGGAAAATTACAGCAAAAAAGATTCAAACATTTCCAGTCATTAGGCAAGGGGAAAATATATTTGTTTTGACCACACTGAAAAATCCTGGCAAACGTTGCTCTGAATAGCTGTAGCTTCCCCTCCCTCCCTCTGTCCCCCATCCTATTGTTTTGGAATAAGGATCTGAAATTTGGCAGGAAGGTGATCTTTGTCTTACAAAATTTTTATGAAAGGCATCGTATTGGGTGAAGTTACAAATCTTTGAGAAAGTTTAATGAAGGCAGGTAGGAGAGTGGAATTAGCTGAGAAAAGAAATAGTGCTATCGCTGGTTAGTGCCATGAGGAAGTAATGGGGGAAAGAAAGGGGGAAAGGGATATGAACAGAGAAACAGTTAATTGGGGGTGAGACACTGATATGAAACTGGAAGCCAAAGGGAGTTACAGGATTTTGTATTTCCTACACAAAAGATCAGGCCGTTGGCATCAGCCTGTGCAGAAGAAAAGATTTGTGGGGAAGAGGGGTCAGATGTCCACTGATGTGCCACCAGCAGCAAATGGTTTGGGAAAGTAAGTGAGCAAAGCTGGGAAAGGACCAAATACTTTTACTGATACATCAGCTCATCCCGAATGGGAGGTTGCACCTGGAGTACTGTGTTCAGGAATTACCAATGCATTCTGCCTCTGCTAATACACCTAATATGTTTTAAAATTTGTTTATGCTTGTGACTTCTATGAAGCCCGGCAGCAATGAGTTCTGCAGCTTGTGCATTGTATGAAAAATTACTTCCTCTTACTGCGTTTAAAACTGTAAGCTAATTTTATTAGGTGTCCCCAGATTTTTTTAAATTAATTTATTACAGTGATGTTTATTAGCCTGAATAATCATTCCCTAATTGCAGACAAGGAAGTCCAGAACTTTTATGACTTGCAAACCTCTATTGTACCCATCCCCAGTTACCTTTTTTTCTGAGCTGAAAGCATGCGGTTGGCCTTTTTTATCACTACATATCATTAAACCAACATTTCCATGGAATTATCCATAATGGTTCCGAGATTTTTGTGCCGAGTGATAATAGCTAGGGTCCATTGTGGTTTAGATCTAATTAGGATTGTTTTCCCTCATATGCATTACTTTGCATTCATCAATACCCTCTGCTGTTTTATTGTTGTTTAGTATTTCAAGCCTCCCACAAATCCTAGCATTCAGATCAGCTAGGCAACGTGACTCTTCATGCCTGGCAAACTTTTTCATCTTGTTATCCATCTTCTTTCGAAGTCCTACAAGACTACCTAACATCTCAGGTCCTTGGGAGATGGGCTGGTAGGTTTACTCTTTTGTGAAAGCTCACCAGGTATTTCTAGCCTTTATTTGCTATCTTTTAATGATTTATTAACCAAGCCTTGGTTTTCTTTTATTCAACTTAGAGTAAGATAAAAACTGTCTGACTTTCATAACAAACTTCAGTGCCACCACTTGGAGATGCAGGAATTCAATTTGCTTATGAAACTTTAATGGACATCTTTTAGCTCATAATAAATTCTCTAAGTAACTGATCACATGGTTATCTGATCAGGTGATTCCTGCTTGCTTCAGTGCTCAGCATGGCTCTGTAATGGGAACGAACAAGGATAACATAGGGGAAGAGACTGTTGTCTGGAGAGTATTTGTGCCAGAACTTGGCAACTGTACTGTAAATAAAACAGGGGAAAAAGTGTCCCCCAGTTAAGGTTGGTTAAACATTAAGCTGAACAACTCGTTGCATTTTCACACCTTACTTCAAGGTACACAGGCAGGCAAATAACATTCAGGTTCTCTCAGGGACCAAGGCCTTTGCCTGGCTATTTACAACAGGCTACAATAATTTTACCAGAGATTGGAGGAGTGAATGTTGTGGCATTTTCTAAGAAGAAATTCAGGATGAAAGAAGACATTCACACACAGTTATGTGGACAGATGTATGCATATCCGATATGCAGATATCGATCTATGTACATAAGTTCCTTCTTCTAAGTGTAATTCAGAATTACGTTGTTTGTATTATTAGTAGAAAAAATCTTTGTCTCCAGGCAGCAGGAGAACTGCTGTCCACTATGGTACAGAACAATTGCTTGCAAATGATTAGGCTGAAATGTTGGCAAAATAATATCTAAACTCTCAGGAGAACTCTGGTGTTTATAAATCAACACCAGCTGTTCCTGTTTATGCAATACTTTGTAAAAATAAAAGAATAAAATAGAATCTGATATGACAGCTTATATACCGAGATTCAGCTTTCTGCAAAAAAACAACCAGGCCATTAAAAAACGTGGGGTTTATTTCAGATATTCTAACACAGCCAACTGGCCTCATGATAATAAATGTAACCATGTTTCTCTAATGCCTTTAGGCACATGGCAGGTACTTGGCAAAGAGACTCCTAAAGCTAAGCCATGAGAGAGGTTTCCTTGCTCTTCCCCTGGAAGGCACAAAGAGGAAGACCCTCTTACGGGCAGCACCTGTCAAGCATTCCAGAGCCATGTCAGGCTTAAATTTGCCCTAAGCGCCAAATTTTGATTTCTGTCACACTGATTCTGTCACGGGAAGTGAAGGGATTCTCTGAAGTCAGTGGGGTTTGCTTTAGTGTGCTTGCCCTCCGAATGTAGCCCCAGATCTCTCTTCCAAGCTGGGTGTGCAGTATCGTTGGAGTATCGCTCCGTGCATAATTAAAAGCTCATGGGTTTCTTATTTTGGTGATTATTTCTCACGTGCAGAGTGGCCTAGCTAAAACCAGTTAAGTGGTTAATTAGCTTAACTGGTTTTAATTTAAGCTAATTAACTTAATTAGTTAAGTTAACTAATTAACTTAAGTGAAAAAAAGTAATATTTAGTCAACTCACAGCTAGGTGCCTGGCCCCTAGAATGGAATAAAACCACAGGCTGATTCCATGTAAAGCATAAAATGAAAGCCAGGCACCTCAGAGCAGAGATTCAAACAAGCCATTTGCTAGGTTCAGTAGTAAGCTCGTGATGGGGTGGTCTTCAGAAAGGGGGATTATTTTTTGTTTGTTTTGTTGTGAAAGCTCAGCACCTCTCCAGAGCTGTGATTCACTCAGTTACAGCTGCCCACCCACATCCTTAAGGACAGCAACCTAAAATTTTCTTCTCAAAAAATGGGTGCAGAAATAAGCACTATTTTCCCCCTTAATTGTGTCTGGAAAAGGTAATAGGGGCTGCATCTTCACCTCTGCTAGTGTTTTAGTTTGTACTTGGATTACCGCTTTTGAAGCAAATTATCCGAGTGTCTCCACTTACTGCATATTGGGTCCTGTTGCAAAGCAGTCCTGGTGTGGGTGAACTGGACCTTAAGGTCTCTGATTGCGCCTCAGCATTCAGCCCATGAGATTAGTCTCAAGCTTGTTGAAATTAAACCCTTCTTTCCTCCTCCCTTGCCCCCCCAAATCCATACATCGTGGGCACTGGACCATCAGCACCAGCTGCTGTGCTGTTATTGCAGCTTGCTAATGCAGGTGTGACTAGAGACCCGTATGAAAAGCTGTTGGTCTCCAGAAATATGAGATTCATGGCTCCCAGAGCTGCTTGACTCCCATAGGTCCAGCATAAAGTCCCTTTTTGCTTGGTCCCTTTTTGGACAGGGAAGTTTGTCATCCCTTCTAAAAACAGTGACACAGCCTCAAAAGAGTGGCTAAATGGGATAAACAGTGCCTCTTTGGAAGCGAGAGCTTTGCCTGAGTGCTAGAGGAGGCAGCTTTTTAATCTCTGCAAGCCACCGAGAGACTTGACTTTGGGCCTTCTTGGTAAATACATGGTAAATACACAACCTCACGTAGGAATTTTCTCCTCTTTACCCATACTGGCCCAGCCCTGTGGATGCTTACGTGCTGACTGGCACTTGCCAAACCATGTTGCGGCTGTCTGGGGAGGAGACGTCTTGGGCAGGACGGAGCCAAAATTTATCTGATTTAGGATCTCTCAGTGTGGACGTGACAGTGTTTTCAGAGAGGGAGGGATTGCACTGTGGAGGCTTTTTTATTAAAAACATGGATAGGGATGGACTTGAATTGACTTTGGGTTAGGTGCTGAAGGCATTCTTTGGTTCTGGCTTCCTGTTCTTTCTAGACAGCGTATCTGTAAGTTTTTCATTTATGAAACGTTCAAAAGCAGATCATAAATCTTTGACTGCTTTTGGAAATTGTTCAGGTAAGTGTTATAGCTCACTGTTTATTGTTCATGAACTGTTTGTAACAATTTTCCTATCTCTGCTCAGATTTGTTGCTCCTGCTTTATGGTTGGTCACCTTTACTCATCATTTCCTAGTAGTGTTTTTTTTAAATAAACAGAAATCTCATTGTGTGGCAGACTAACTAGTAGCAATAGTAGGTTGTCATGCTGTTTTTTCTATTCTTTAATTCTGAAATTCATTTTTTATAAGCTACCTCTGTCTCCGCTGGAAATGAATTTAATTTAATCAAAAAGTGATTTTTCTTTTGATGATTGCATTCCTCTTGGCAACCTGCCCCTAAATTCATTGTTCACAAACATGCGTATGAACTAAACTTTGGTTGCAGAAATCTACATAAGCAAATCAAATTGAGATCAGATTTGTAATCTGAAAAATTCCCTACAAAAAGATTTTTACATTATTCAGCAACAACTTCTATTGACTGTCACACTGCAAACACCTGCCTGTGGATTATTCAGCAGTGCAGTGGTAGGACAAGGTGTTAAAATGGATGCTTGAGAAGTGGGATATACTTTGGCTGAATTTTATGGGCATTGCCTTGATAGAATTGTTCCCAAAATATTTACTGTTCAAAAGCCACTTTTATTTCTAAATAGTATATAGCAATAACTGTATACAAAAGAGCTCCATAATTTTTTGAGGGTGTGGTTCAAGTGATGTTTGTCAAGTGATTTAAAGCTAATCAAAAAGCCTGAGTAAAATAAAAAATGCAGTCCTGTTAACAGGAGCTTGGCTGCAGAGCGGAGCAGAAATGCTCACACGGGAAGGGAGTTGTTGTGGCTCACTCTGCATCCAGCTGCTGGGATCAGTCTTACCCAAAGCCCACCACCTTCAGGATGTCTATCATAGAATGGTTTGGGTTGGAAGGGACCTTTAAAGGTCATCTAGTGCAACTGTGCTGCAATGAGCAGGGGCTTCTTCAACTAGATCAGGTTGCTCAGAGCCCGGTCCAGCCTGATCTTGAGTGTATCCAGGAGTGGGGCATCTACAACCTCTCTGGGCAACCTGCTCCAGCATTTCACCACCCTCATCATAAAAAAAAAATTAAAAATTTCTTATAACTAGTCTGAATCTACCTTCTTTTAGTTTAAAACCATTACCCCTTGTCCTGTCACAACAGACTTTACTAGAATGTCTGTCCCCATCTGCCTTATAGGCCCCCTTTAAGTACTGAAAGGCCGCAATAAGGTCTCCTTGGAGCCTTCTCTTGTCCAGGCCGGAGAATCCCAGCTCTCTTAGTCTGTCCTCATAAGAGAGGTGTTCCATATCTCTTGATAAGTTTTGTGTCCCTCCTCTTGACCTGTTCCAACAGGTCCATGTCTTTCCTGTAATAAGGACTCCAGAGCTGAACACAGCACTGCAGGTGAGGTCCCACCAGCGCAGAGCGGAGGGGCAGAACCACCTCCCTTGACCTGCTGGCCACACTTCTTTTGATGCAGCCCAGGATACAGTTGGCTTTCTGAGCTGCGAGCGCACATTGCCAGCTCGTGTACAGCTTTTCATTCACCAGTACCCCCATGTCCTTCTCTGCAGGGCTTCTCCCAACCCCTTCATCCCCCAGCCTGTACTGATACGGGGGTTGCCTTGACTCAGGTGCAGGACCTTGCACTTGGCCTTGTTCAACCTCAAGAGAATTCCCATGGGCCCACTTCTTAAACATGTCCAGGTCCCTCTGAATGGCATCCCATCCTTCAGGCATGTCAAGCGCACCACACAGCTTGCTGTTGTCTGAAAACTTGCTGGCTGTGCACTCGATCCCATTGTCTATGTCACTGATGAAGGTACAAACCAGTGGTGGTCCCAATAAGGACCCCTGAGGAACACCACTCGTTACTGAAGAGACATAGGTGGCCTTCCTATTTACCAAGTTTTGTGCAACGTCTGGAAAGTAAAGACATGAAATTGTGAAATCTCAGCTTCCCTGTTGGGAGATTTTCTGGGACGTGACATTTTAGTGGCAGAATTCACTAAATAGAATACATTATTTTGGAATTCTATTTTTAGCTTATTTATTTATGACTTGGCAGACTCCTAGTCAAGAGGGGATAACCCTGGCCCTAGTGAAAGTTTTAACAACTGCATGTTTATGCACCGGTAGGTATCAGGAGGTCAGTCATAAAAACCTGTCAGTTTGTATTACTTCTCTGTTGACTTTCTATCAAAGCATGAAAGAAGGGGAGCTGCCATCTTTCTTTTCCTACCAGTGGGTAGTATGTCATAAATTAGATAAAATAAGCTGATTTTTTCTTATATTGGTGCAAAATGCTGTCCCTTTGAGAACTGGAGAAAAAAAAATTAAATTTCCATGTATTTATTCTGTCACTGAAGCAGAGATACTGCTTTTGTGGTGAAGGCAGCGGAAATAATGTACAAGACATGCTTCTTCTGGACCTTTTTAAAAACACATTGGCAGTGCTCTCTGATGCTCATGATATCTAGTGTTGAATTCTGATCAGGTCTCCCCAGAGCAGATCTGTTTGGATATTAATGAACCATTAATTTTTAAGTCATATGCAACAGGGAATGGTGAAACTTGCGTCGTCTTTAATACGTTCAGGTCACTTTCTTTTGATACCAACACTCAAATCAAAGAAGCTGAATGAGAAAAGATAATATCAAAGATGATCACAGTTTCTTCTGCTCCAAATGAGAAATTTGCACTCTGTTTAACACCCTGCCTCCAAGTGAGCTTCCAGTTATCTGATATTGATGGCCATGAGAATGAACATATGCAATTAAAATAGCAAGCCACTCAATGCTTCTACCCAAAGCAAAGCCAGGCTCTGAAAGATCATGCAATTGGCTTAAATATCATCCTATTGAAGAAGAAAAAGGGTTTGGAATTCCCTTTATTCCCTTGCTCACGTTTAAATGCATTTTGTCACACTAAAGCTTCTCTGCAACCATGTGTACCATCAGGATAGGCTCCTGCTCTTAAAAAAAAGAACGAGATATTTTTAATACCTTTAATATCTATGTAGTGCATTGTAATATCAATCTAGAAGACCTGAGAGCTTTCATTTCAAGTTAATTTCTTGATAGGACGAGCTACAGAGTGCACACCCTACAGCAGAAGAATAGAGGACCTAGTTATTCTAAGATTGTAGCAAGAAAGTAGGTACTGAAGACTGACAATTTCAAATGTTAAGCTACAAGGTCTGTTTGCTCCCAGTGCTGTACCATGCAGAACAGACACTGCTGTATCTCACCTGGGGCAGACCCTGTAAATCAGCAATGATTTTGATCATAATGTTTTTATATTAAAACATAACATATACTAGTTTCCTTATGGTAGCAGTAGTCAAAGTGAACAAATTTTATACCTGCTTCTCTTTATTTCACTATGGGTTAGTTACTTTTGGGTTTTTTCTCTCAAAATGCAACATATAGCCACCTTGGAAGTACAAAAGTACTTCATTAACTCTAAGAAGTACACCTGGCATGTTGACATTTGCTAGGGATGAAAAAGGAGTGTACTCTTTCAAGTAGGAAACATCAATTCTTAGAGCTATGGTTGCTTCCTACAGTACCACCTTTTCACCTTACATTTCTTAGGAGACATTTATTTTGCCTGACTGCTGTGCTTATTATCATAGGAGCATTGTGGAACATCATGTCTCCTTTATGTTTGCAAGGCACTGCTGCTGATGGTCCGATAGGTTAGATATTTCCTTACGACACTTCATTGTGAGACTCATCCTGTAGAACACAGAGGGCACTTCAGTTTTCGCATCCCATCCTGACTACTGGGTTCAGTTGGCATTTATCAACTGACAACCCATAGGATTGAGTGTCTGTAGCACACTGTATAATACAACTGGAAACATTCCGTATCTCTGCAGTTTCTAGGCCATTTCCCCATGGCAGTTTGGTATGACCTCCTTGGCTGCTACTAAGGAGCGCTTGGGATATTGGCAGAGGGATGAGGAGAATACTGACAGCGTAATCCTGCTTGTGGTCCCATCAGAACCACAAGGTGCATGAGTATTTTCAGGGAGACGGGGGGAAGCTGCTTTGATTCTGTACTTGTTCTGTGAGTTCATCAAGGCTTTTGGACCTGAAGGCTGCAATTGCCAGCTGTTCTGAAGAGTGTTGAATCAAGTCTGAAGGAAGTCAGCCCAGATCTGACCCCTGCCAGATGCTGAGCCTCACTGAACTAGAACGTTCACAGGAGTCTGAACAAGGAGCTGCTTGCTTAATACAAAGCATATTTGATCTCCAGTACGCTCCTTTGTCCTTGCTGATATGCTGTGAGATACATGGTGGGCTCTGGGCTGACCTGGCAGTTTCTGATGGGCCTCTTGCGGCTTTCAGACCTCACGTGTTGTGGAGGTTATAAAAAGTTGATGTTCATTCTAGAGTGCCTCAGACCAGGGATAACATAATCCATGCTTTTAAGAGGCAGATGACCTGATCCAGGAGACACTACAACAGAAGCTGAGAATATTAACAAAAAGTGAGTATATGCATGTCTGTACCAGTGCATCTGTTTGTAGAAAAAAACTGTTCCAAATCAGAAAGTAAAACTAAGAAAGCAAGAGGGAGAAAAAAGAACAGAAGTCATTCGTTCTAGAGCAGAGAGGTGATCCTTCAGTGTGGCATACAGAAATCAGGTGTGAAAGTAAAGCTGGCTGTGGAGGAACTGATTTGGAGAAGGAGAATACTAAGATGTTTGAACAGTCAGTACCTGAGCCCAGCGCGCTCAGAAGAGGATTTGTGATATTTTGATATAATTGTTATTTGAGGACCTAGAGAGAGATCCAACTATGATCAGTTGTGTAGGCTCTGATTAAACATAGTACATAGAAATACATCAACATCTCACAGTGGTTGTCGCTGCATTGGTAGAAACCAGGCTGCTTGGTGTGGATCCATATATTCTGGGCTGAGCTTGACATAGGCTTTCCCATGTCTAAGAAGACATTAGCACTGAATCTCTTCTGATTTTCTGGGTCACTCTCAGATAACAGCTCCTCTAGCAGTTGCACATTCCTAGAAATGGGACCATGTAGCTTCTTGGCTTTGTCAGGGCTACTGCTGCCTTCTCAGGCTCTTTAGTAGTCCGGGCACACATCTTCTAGAAAAGCTCTGAAGCTGTAGGTACTCTGGGTTTACAGCACTCTTGAGGATCACATAGTACTTTAAAAAAATAAATAAATAAATTAAGGTTCTGAACACGTTTATTGCTTATTTTAGCTAAAACTGCACAGCTGTAGCAAAACAAACAAACAAACAAACAAACAAAAAACCCCAAAAAACCAACCCCAAGCCCCACACTATATGCTTTTGTTACGACATGAGGATTTAGATCTTTGAAAACAGGTCTGAGCTGCCCGAGAAGTGCATTCCTATACATAGCTGCTTTATTTCACTCTCCTCTGCAGCAATTCTGTGCATGATTCACCATGTTATGCAAAAATGTTTTCCTTCTTAAAATAGTTTTCTGTGTGTTTGAGTTTTCTTGCAGACTTCATCTTCTTTATGGTTTTAAAAGGCTGTATCAACACTGGTATTTTTGTTTAGGCTATAGATATTCACCGTGTCTCTAGATCCTGTTCCTTAAAGAAGTTGGGGGGGAAGGCAATTGCTTTTCCCAAGGCTTTGCTTGCTCTTTGTCAGAAGATGCTTTCATCTGGAAGGCAATGAAGCTAAAAATCTACATCAGCAGTCCCAGGTATCACTCACTCAGCTCTCAGACCATTAACGTTAAAAATCAGAAAGACCATTAGTTTTCACAATAGAGCTTGTCAACTGGCATGAACACACCAAGGAAGTCCAAAGTTTCTAAGCAAAATCCCAAGCTTTCTGTAAGCAAGTTTTCCAGATTGTCACATGCACATGGTCAATGTTTATATTGCTTTACATCCTACAACTTCATACAAAGAAATTTTGAAAGCATTAGAAAATAGGCAAGGCCAAATACCATCTATTGGAAGGTAAGAAATCTCAAGTGAATCACTTTTACTGCTGATCTAAGAGGTCCACAGTCTGAAGTGATAGGCTATGGTTCATAGGACACTACTCCTGTGATGAAAAGACATTTAAAATTTCATTAGATGTTTATGGACCCAGAGGTTAGGCTCCAGTGGATTATCATACACAACATAAAGATTATTTTTTTAAAAAAGAAAAAAAAGGATTAAACACTGACCTGTTATGATCTTTTGACTAGATCATATTGGGTCTCAGCTACAAGGATGACCTTAGTGGGTAATTTCCCTGACATATGTAGTTCACACTTGGCCTTGCTTGCTTTGTTTAAATTTAGATTTATACATTTTTCATTTTTAAGCTGCAGGGTAGCTAGTAAGTAGACATTTTTAGTAAATAATTGCTCATGTTGCTACTAGTTGACTGACAGCAAATAAAATCCTACAAGGATTTTTATACATTTTGGTGGTAGTGATACAGCTAAGTGGCCACTTGGTAGGTGAGAGCTTTGTTTGTCTAGGGTTTTAGCATAATCATTAAATCACAGCTTTCTCTAATTGCTTCAGCTGCAGCCAAACTCAGTTGGATGGGATTCTGTAGCAAATGGAATTCTGTCACATTCAATATCGGTGTTTGCTTTATTAAATAGCATTTCTCTGGGGACCTGCATAGACTTTTGGAGTTTTAATTTGTTACAGTATGTAATAGCTGGCTTCTGTAAAGGAATTGTTCACCAAACTACATTCTTATTACTACTGATAATAATAAGATGCTTTTTTACTTTAAGTGAGGTTGACAAGATAAGATATGCCATTTATAAGAAAGCTGTACTTACTTTGCTCAGTGCAGACCAAGTTTGGAAAGGGAGCCCTTCTTGGCAAGCATAAATTCTCCCATTTCTTTTGAAGTGAAAATTTAAAGTTAATAATTAAAACAAACACACAAAAACATTCTGTTATCAAAACCTCTGGGTTTCCCAATGTGTGCTTCAATCTCTCTTTCTTTCAGTGCCTTTCAGGACTGGAATTAAATATCCTTTGATTCAGCAACCTTAACACCCTTGCCAGTGATCTGTTCCACTGTTATACAATATTGTAGCAGCAATAACAGTAAAAGTTTTGGTTCTAAGTAGTTTTTTCATTATAAGCAGGTGATTCAGACATCTCCATTTGAATCAGTTTTAACTTATAAATGTAAATCCCAGTTTAAAAAGTTCACTACCCTGTGCTTCTCACCATCAAAACTTGTAAACCGTGATGTATACTGAGAATCCATGAGCGTCTTAAGCAAAACCCATCCTCGCTTTGTGGGGGCAACCTGGAGTCCTGCTTATTGTACCTTCATTAATCAGCCTTACCTGTCACATGCCTGTTGGTGAGTGTTATGTCCTTGAGAAGGATAGTGCTACATGACAGAAACAGGGAGTGACCGAGTGATCTGACGGTAGCAGAATGATACATGAGAAATGGCAACATCTGATGTGTTGTCTTGACTTAGGATTTCCTTATATTTCAGATTTCTGAGGATGTAGGAAGGTGCATATCAAGAATTCTGCCTCTAGTTTAATTGTACTTTGTACAGGAAATTTGTATCTAAATACAGGGTGAGATAAAACACAGGACCTGAGGGACTTTATTGGCAACTATGGTTAGCCGGGGAGTGAAGTTAGGAAGCCAGGCAAATAATCACATCTTCTTCATTTAAAGCATTTCATACTGGCAGAAATCTTTAACCAGTGCTCCAGCTTCTGTCTGCCACTCGGAGATTTTTATATGAAACAGCAGGAACCTGGCAGCCTGGAGATCTTTGAGTGCTGCAAGCAAAAAACTTGAACATCATTTATAGGTTTTCCTGCCAAGACTGTAAAAATCTAGACAAAGTAGATATGGTTGTTTCACCCAGCTTTTCACTTATGTTTGTCCTTCACTATGTAAGCTCCCAAAACCTTAAACAGTTTTCTTCCAGAATTTTAAATTCTTGCTAGGTACGTAGAATAGGATTTATTTTACCTACCTTTATCCCTGTAAAAGTTACATGGCTAGTCTGAACTATTCTCTAGGCTCCCTCTACAGTCAGTGAAGAGACGGATATCTCCAGGAGGCTTTTTATCTCGTATGAATTTAGACAACTGTCTCCGGGTGAAATGAATCCCAGCCCTGTTGTCACCCTCCAGCTTTGATTCAGCAAATGTAACAAGTTCCATACCCATGCTGGGATTTGGAGCCTTGCACAGAATATTCCAACACCTCATTTCCACTGAATTTAATGGAAAATGAATGCACACGTATTTTAATTAGCTTTGAAAAGCTCAGCCTTATTGTTTGATTAAGTTTGAATGCACATGTGTTTATATATCAAAACCTACAAGTAGTAAATGTAGCTGTATTACTTTCAAAAACCCGAGCATCTGACAATGCCGTGGTTTAAACCCAAGCAGGAACTAAGCACCATCCACTTGCTCACTCCCGCACACCCCCAGTGGGATGGGGAGAACTGTAAAGATGGTAAAACCTGTGGGCTGAGATAAGAACAGTTCAATAATTGGAATAAAATATTGATATTGATAATAATAATCATAACAAACGCAACAACAACAATAATATTGTAATGAAAAGGAAGTCAGCAAAAAGAAAGAGAAAAAAATAAAACCTAAAATCCCCAAGTGGTTCACAGTACTGACAGCCCACTGACTGATGCCCAGCCAGTCCTCAAGCAGCGATCGGCTGCTCCTGGCCAGTTCCCCCCAGTTTATGTACTGAGCCTGATGCTCTGTATGGAATATCCCTTTGGCTACTTGGGGTCAGCTGTCCTGGCTCTGCTCCTCCCGGCTTCTCTTTCCCCTGCTCGCTGGCAGAGCGCGGGGACTGAAAACTCCTTGACTTAGGGTAAGCACTGCTTAGGAATAAATAAAAACATCCCTGTGTTATCAACATTATTCTCATACTAAATCTGAAACACAGCACCGCACCAGCTATTAGGAAGAAAATTAACTCTATCCCAGCCAAAACCAGGACAGACAACTTCAGCTAATTAGTGGCCCAAATGGCTGATAGGGATGATACTAATTATGCTGTAGTGTTGAAAACTGGACCAAATAGAATCTAAAATATGGATGTAATAACTAAATACCTTTGTGCTACCTTTTTTCTTCTCTCTCTTAAATGGAGTTTAGATTCTGAAACCCACATTTTTGAATATAATATATTTGTGGATAGCATGGCTGCCAGTTGACAAAAATGGCTGTGATTACTAATTCTAATAAGTACCGAATGTATACAGGAATTAACTTGAAATGTACTTTAGTTATGCATAATCCTTTAAAAAAATCACAAGAGTAGGGCTTCTGAGATTAATAAAAAATGTGAATTAACTTCTAAGGGACACAATTTGCAGGTGACTATCTCTTTTAAGAAGTTATTTGTTAATTCCCACAGGTGGTTTTTTTTTTTTAACTGAAGAATATGCACTGTTTATGTAAAAAAGATACAGTACTCCTTTTGGTTTTAACACATAACAAAGAACTCAGTTTTGTGCTTTGCTGTTGCTTCTTACCAGAATTTCAGTAAAGAACTGTAACATTTCCTTCTCTGCACTGTCTGGAATTACATCGTGCTGTTACAACTTCTTCGAGTTATACCTGAACACCCAGAACCACAGTTATATCATTAAGCACTTAAATGCAGCCAACAATATATAATTTAAAGTGTAGATATGCTTGTAAATAGTAACAAAAGGGTGTAATTTCTTAAATATTTCCCTCTTAAATGTTTTCTCTTTTTCTACCTACTTACTGCTAAGTTAAGCTTTTGCGCATGAGATTACGTGTCCTCTAAAGGAGATGGAACATGCGGTATAGTGGATCTTTTCCACTTCATCTACCTTTCCAAGAAATAACAGCTCTTTGGTTAGACAGAGCTGTCCGACATTGTGATACGCTCTTAGCTGGTTTGCAAAGCTTAATAGGAAGTCATAATCTTTAAATTAATTTGACTTGCAGGCTAACAAATGCATATTTGGATCCCAGTCCAGCAAAGCATTTAAGCATATCCTTGATTTTAAAAGTCTTTACTGAGTCTTTGCAAGAGTTTTCTCAAAGTCTGTAGGGCAGAAGGTGTGTAAGTATCATATGTCTTTTCAACCCATATCATCTTTGTTTATGATAAAGCAAACTCTTTGTTGTCACATTCCTTAGCCCTGTCACCATTTGATACTTTTCCAGGAAGCTGGAATGTAGGTAGAAGCATGGTTTGTCTTACCTGGTTTCCCTTCCCTACCCGAGCCATTAGACTTGCACAAGAAAGAGGCACACGATATGAAAGCAGTATGTTTTCTTAACTCAGCTGAAGGGCTGCTTCTTACCTTTCAAAATCCTGCCTGTTAGGTTGCAGTTTAGATTGTAGTTGTTCAGAGGCAGGGACCTCGGAAGGTCCCAGCTTTGTACTTGTCTCCAGGATGCGTAGTGCTTTCGTGAGACTTCAGTGAACAAAGCGGTGGTGAGAGTCCAGTGTGAAATGGAAGTGTCAAGGACTGTCTTCATCACGTTCCCATTGTAGTATTTAAATGTTGTCAGTAATATTTTTACTTTCACGGTAATAACTGATACAGGCATTTGTGTTTACTAAACTTTAGAGCCTTGGGAGTTGGTGCACTTGGGTAGGTAGACCCAGAGAGACTGTTTTACTAACGTTGCTGGGAATATGACTTTTTTTTTTTTTCTTTTTTGTGTGCCCCAGTGACATGCAATGTTTGATGCTCTGTATTCACCGGTGGCAATACTAGTTACTGCCTTTTCATTGGGATAGATGGCATAGTAGCTTCCATTTACTTATATAGATGGAAGTAAACAAGGTAAGAAAGAAACCAGGTCAAAATGTCAGAATAAAATAGGAACATTCATATGACTGACGGTGGTACAATAGATAATAGACACACTTAATATTCCATCTCTATAAACCATTCTTAAAGGCTGAGGCTGTGGGGTATACCGTGGCAGAATAGACAAGTGTAACTGTGGTTCATTTTTGATAAACACAAAACTCAAGTCTGTGATTTGTCTGCAATGATCGTGGATGGAGAATACTACTAAACCCATTACTGCTCCCAGCCAACTAGACACCTCCTCATGCCTGTTGAAAAAAGGGCTCAAATTTAAAATAACTTTGAATATGGATTTAGCATGCACTCTATATATACCAAGTCCAAACAAGTACTCAGCTATGGGTAGAAGTGTCTATTTTTAACAACTGCACATGATTTAGTTGTTAATGCCCAGTCTTTTTGTTCACAAAGGCAGAATATAGGTCTTATCCATAGAGACCAAGAGCAATCTTATCCCATACACTTAAAAAGGATAAAAGAACATCTTCTGCTATATATTGATAATGTTGCTGTGAAATATCAAGGATGATGCCATAGCGGTTAAAAGGAAATGGCAGTGGAATATGTCTTGAGCCCAGCTTCATTGCTCTTTTTTCCCTTTTCTTTCTCCTATTCATTCTTGTGCACAAGTTCCAGGAGTGGAAATAATGAATTCAAATTAAAGAAGCAGGTGAAATAACACATTTCATAAATTAACTCTTTCTGCTCTGTACCACTTATAATGCAGTATTAAACTCTGCGATCAGTGTCTGTTTGCTGTAGGTGAACGGTGGAACATGCACAGAGTGAATATTTAAGGATTCGTTTCTCTTTTGTCCACAAGCTGCAGTAAAATTTAAAGAATGACAGATAATTGGTTTGAGACCAGGCATTCTTCTTTGACTGTTATTAGATTGAACCACATAGCACTCTGTCTTATCCTTTCCTGACAACTTAAGTTAGAAGATCTTCATAATTTTAAAGACTCCAATTTTAATATATACAACTTGAAATACATGTAGCATCTGTGTAAACAGAAAAATTGGGTGGCTGACATGTAATGGAATAACTATACTTCTATAGCTGTGTGTAGACTGGTCTTGTGATTTGCCAGCTTAGCAAGCAGTTGCCACAACTACTCTAACAAAAGTATCTAATTCAGGCATATGTTAGTGGCCAAATAACAAGGTAGAGGTCAACCATCCTTCCAAACATAAGAAAAATATTTCTCTTCCTTGTACCTGTGTCAGCATGCTGCAGTTAATCCGAACCACTGGTATAATTGCCCAGTGTGGACTCGCTATTTGAAAATCCGAGTGGCGCTATGTCAAAGCAGTGTATGTGCAAAGCTGAGCTGTATGACCGGTATTGTTACAGCATAATTGTTTTGCTATAGCGAAGCTCATTCCCACATCCCTGGGTTCACAGAAAATGGCATGAATCAATTTGCGTATTTTGCAAAGCCTCTTTTTTTTTTTTCTTTTTTTTTTGTTTCTCACACTTTTGTCTGAAACCAAATAATTAATGTTTGATTTTCACAGTTCCCCATTCAGAAAATGAGCTGTTATGAGCTGTTACTGCTTCTCCGCCCCCCCCCCCCCCCCCCCTTTTGTTGCCTTATAGTGGAGTGGTTTATAGGCAATAAAAATCAGATTCTTGCTATATTAAGAATTTCCAGTGAATCTGTAAGAGTAGCTTTCCATTACGAGCTTTTCCCTGTAATTCCACTGGATTCTTAAAGTGGCTTCAGATTTACATGAGAAGCAGCAGCGTTGCCCCCATTTTGCACCGGAGTCAGTCTCTCTGGGGCGGCATTGCTATGGGGATCTCTTGCATTGCTATGTTCTGCTTTTTCAATAAAACAGAAACTTGGTGTTGTTTCTTTACTGTACAAATGAAGATAAGTTCCAAAGTGGAATGTAAACAATAATTTAATTATTAAGTAAGCTGAAGAAACTGATATGTTTTGGGCATTGAGCAGAGCTTTGGCAAGAAGTTGCAAGTATATAATGGAACAGAAAACTACTTATGGCCAAAGCCAAGTCCTAAAATCTTTCTGCCAGTTTTACTACATATTGTTTGAGAGATGGCATCCAGCCACACAAGTAAGTGAAATAAATGCAAGCAACACCATTAAAACTGTGAATATGTGTGAAATAACAAATGGAAGGAATAGAGTCGGGCATTCCTGGCAGGGGGAGGGGAGCTGGAGATTCTGTGAGAGACCACTAGCTGCAAGATTAAAGGTATCTTTAAAGCTATGTAAAATGTGCTTTATGTTTAAGATAAAATGGGATAGAATAACAAATGCAAAAGCAAAGATGGTCCTTCCAGACTAGCCCTGGGCAACCAGATTGGTTGGTCCCCTTTTTCAGGTGCTTTTACTAACTACGGGGTATCATATAGTGCCAGCAAAGATACTGTGAATGTAAGATAGGTGTGTGTCTTGTACCTGTGTGATAACAGACAGAGCCATTTGGCTATATAGGTTTGCCACCTATGTACTGTATGTGAGTATTCTGTTCTTTGACTCTGTTCATACTGTTCCCAAGAAAATACATTTAAGACTCAAAATATCAGTATTCCACATAGAATTTTTATGTATAGAAAAAAAACCCTATGCCAGATCATAAAAAAAATTGTGCATTGCACAATCTACAGGTCAGTACTCAAATGTCCAAATGTATAAAATTAAGATATATAGATCCCTGTTAATTTGTTACTCCTGTGAAATTTATATTGGAACTGTAACGTGTTCGGTAGACTCAAGATGGGTCTAATTTAAAGCTAATGGGGAAAATTATTGGTTTCTTGTATTCAGGTATTTTATTTCTAAAAGTCTGTCAGTGTGCTCTGAGTATAAACATTAATGTCAGATTTTTTTATTGTACTTATCTTGTGAGTTTCATAATTTGTAATGGCTGTGCAGTTTTTACAGGTGTATTTAATGGCAAAATCTTATCTGGAACTGCATTTTAAAAGCTCAAGTATAGTCTGATTTGCTGGGAATGGGAGGAGGGGAGGAATACCATTCTCTCCTTGGGGAGACAGCAGTTTCCTCATGCAGCATTAACTTGAAAGACTATGAGGAGTGTGTATGTTGCCAACAGGAGTGTGGATGTATAGAGTTCTGAAAATAGTAAGTGTCAATAGGGAAGGGTTGCAGGTGCCAGAAGAAAAATGTAAGCTCCCAAGGGCACTATCTCTTTTTATTTTTGCCTTGTCCAATGCCAAGCCACATAAGTTGATGTTAGAAATTCAGTTCTTAGCTGAAAAGTGATTCTATAAGGAAAAGGTCCCATTTCAGAACAGATGTGTTTCCTGTGTGTATTCAGAACTGCATTTATTTGTTTCCATGACTCTCATTTTAATATACTATTTGCACCTGTCATATGTGTACAGCCAAAAGCGATGTGAGGGAGAAAACCAAAATCTGCTTCTCGCTGGGCATAAGCCATGGAGCTGCATGATGGGGCAGCTCCGCCTGAGGCTTGGAGGCAGCAGGAACTCTCTCTCCGCTCTTCTTGGGAGCACGGTAGCCATGCTCTGTACCTCTTCCCATCTCCAAAACACCAGTCTAGAAACCTGTAACAGGGGATTAAACCCCTTAACTCACGATGGCAGCAAAACTGAGCTGATTATTACTTCTTCTGTCCTTGTTAGCCACTAAGGACAAGTGATGGCTTTTCTTTGTAGCAATCTTTTCATAGGGTTGAAGGCTGTCGCCACATTTCCCGTAAGCTGCTTCTGTCTTATACTAGACATGGCTAGGCCCTTCCGCCTTGCTTCCTATGAATGCTTTGGGGTTGGCTTTTTTGTTTGCTTATGTCTTTAAACTCAATGATTCCCGTTGTTCTCAGCTAAATTCTTTAAGACTGGGTGGCCCAGGCCTGGCCACAGTACTCCAGAAATGCTCCAGTTGAAGTCTTTCCAGAGATATGTTTGCTGGAGTGGAAGGGAATTGCATCTAAGACAGCTCCCTTATTCGCAAGAGCAACAGATTGCTGATATATTTACTTTATGATCTGGACCATTTTCTATAGTACTGCTTAATCAGTTATTTCCCATTTTGTAGTTGTGCTTTTGTCACTTTATTGAATTTCATCTTCACTTCAGATAATTTCTGCAATCTATCAAAATCATTTTGAATTCCAGTTCTGTCCTGCAAGGTATCTGCATCCTCTCTGGAGCATGGTTTCATGTACTGACTTTTTACATGAACTCCATTCTGCCTTCCAAGTCATTAAACAAAAATAAAGGAATTTGGAGAAAATGGCATAGGCTCGGTTGGCCTTATATTCCAGTTGCAAGATCTATTTTGGTTCGGCAGTCACCATCACAGGCAAGTAGGAGAGCCTCATTTGGCTGGCAGACTCTTAATCATGTGAGTGTGTAAGGTGTAAAGAAGAGCCCAGCTTGACTCTCAGATCACACAGTGAACGTGGGACTATTAGATGGAGGGGGAAAAAGAACATCATTGTACTTAAAATCTGATTACATTTGCCAAAGAAATCAGAGTCAGGGAAAAATATTGAAACCCTAGGATTCCATTTACTTGGAGACCCTATTCAGACTTGAGCCATGCTTCAAATTACAAATAATACTAGGGTGGAGGGGATCAGAGGGAACAATGACAGTTGCGGCAGAGGACGTTTTGCTGCTTGGGTAGCTGGCTACAGCAGCATGGCATCCTTACCGCTGACCCAACTTGCTGGCTGTCTCTGCCCTCTTCTCTCCTTTGACACATTCCTGAAGTTTATTTTAATACAAATTTTTTTTAAGTATTAATTTTTTTTTTTGTTATGTTTAGGCCATTATTTCAATGTTTGAGCGTGTGAGTGCACTACGTGAAAGGGAGGTTGCCATGGTAATTTCTCATTATTGTTGAATAGAAAAATAATTACTCTGGCAAAATCCCCCGTAACCTGTCAGAGCATAAGTTAAAGATGCCTGGGGGCAGCCTTGCCTTCACCATCCCCTTTTTGTAAAAAAAAAAAAGGAGATGATTTTATTATTACTATTTTTTTGGTAATAACTGGATCCTTTTTCAGCTTGGCTAGGGGACACCTCATTCGGTTTTGTTCACGATTTGGCTGTGAGAGTAGTTGGGCCCACCTGCGACAAGGGTGGAGCATAGAATTAATCAGCAGAGCATATGCAAGCTTGACAGGATTTATGTATTCTGTTAAGGCTTGGGGATTTTTTTGTGGGTGGGGGTGGGGTGTTGCTTTTTCTGTTTTTCCTTCTTCCTGACATAAAATATGCAAAAGCATAAGATAAAGAACTTGGACAGCATCCAAACTGTGACAGGATCTGGACGTTTCATCTATCCAGGGAGGGAATCCACAGTAATTCCATCTCCACGTTTTCCTTGTCTTCAGACTTCTTGGAAGCAAGAGTGAGTGCAAATATGTGTGGTTTTGAGGTGAGGCCCTGCACTTTCCTTGCATCTTCTCCGTCTTTCCCATGCGCCTTTGCATCCCAACTATGTCATGTTCTGCTTTTGCCTCCCATGTCATTGGGTGCTGCATCAGTAGATCCAGCGATACTCAACTATTGAGTTAACGAGAGTGCAAAAGTGGTATGTGACATTTCTTACATCCTTCTCTCCTCTCTTCCTTCCCTATGACAATTATGTCCGAAAGATCCCTGTTAATACGACAGCCTGTCTTGGGAAATGGCAGAGAGCGGTAGCTCCTAATTACTTGTTGGACAATACCCTCTGGTATGGGCTTATAATGTCCCCCACCAGGCTGTCCCGAGTGAGGGGTCGGTGCTCTAAGATGTGTTGTTAGAAGCTAGTGGCTGGGCTCCTGTTGAACACCAGCATATATATTCCATTCTTACTGTTTTGGCTACTCACCTTGTCAATGGAGCGTTGATTGCACATGGGAATACTCGTCCCATTTACACCAGCAAAGAAGAAGGAGCAGCAGCTCTCTGTGGCAACAGCTTTCCAAGTTGTGGGGGACGGTTTTGGTACCTCTTTGCGTGACTGAAATTTGAATGAGCACTGCAGGGCCATGATGCTGGGTGTCCTGCCACTGCAGGGTGGGATGAGCCTTGACAAGGAAGGTGAATTACAGGCTTTGACCTAGCCAAGAAGTCTCTTGGGGGTGTCTGGTAGGACCTGAATGCTAAAAATGTCCCTACCCTTTCTCCTTTGGGTGCATGACAAAAATCAAAGTGAAGTTGTGAGGCAGGAAAGATACCCTGCTCCGCAGGTTGGAGTGAAATCCAGTAGTAACATCTTCAGGAAAAACAGGAGCAGTACTAAAAACCCCAGACAGTTATTTCTCTGCATGTGTACGTATAATGGATATGATAGATACATGTTTTGTCTTAAATTGGCATTTTATCTCAGCTTTTTTTTCCTGTGAAGATAAAATATTTCTGGGTTAGTTATATATTGCGTAGGCACTAAGAGGTACTCGGTGCTTACTATGCTGAATGAAGGTGGCTTTGCACACTGGGAAGGCAGCTGCCCTGAGTGGGATAGAGTGCCTCTGAGGGGTGCAACTGGGGCATCCTCAGAAGCGTATTTCCCGCTCTGTTGCTTATCCTGTGTGCTGCATGCGATTTAAATCGCAGGGCCTCAAAGGAGCAGAAGAAGCTGCACCAAACATTTCAAATCCAGCTGTTAAATATACCCATAGCTTTTGAATGAAACAACTAGTAGATCTGGTTGTTGCCCGACTTCTCTGAAAAGCCTTGCGGGCTGGACCACTTGCACAGGTGCTAGACGTTGAGGTTTGGGTGCCTGTGGTCGGTCACCGAGGTCTGAAGATGCCTGGTTCAATTGTCAAAGTAGTGGTGTATGGGTATGTGCTTTACATTGTACATTATATTAATAATTGCTATGTTCCAGCTATGTGTATTACTGTAAGTATAAGTATACAGAGGTCATCTTAAAATATTGTTTTCACTTCGTGTATCGCACTGGAAAGTAAAGATTTCTCACAACAACTACATTTAAGTAACTAGCTGCTATTTAATTAACCCGCAGTACCATTGTATTTATATTAAATGCATTGGAGTGGAATGGCTATTATATTTAGTTTCTAAATAACTTTCTTGTCAGCTCATGCTGATAATCGGGTTATGTAGCATTATAGAATTAAGTACTGAGGTTTTTTCATTATTAGGACCAAGCATTTGAGATACACAGCTCAGAAAAGGGGGTGGGGAGGGGGGAAGTCATAATCGCTTTATTTGCAACTGATTTATAAAATCGTTTTTAACATTTGAAGAAAAATCTGTGTTTATGAGAACAAAAGTTTTTACATATTTAATGTCCTTGATAAAATGAAAGTTTATTGTATAATAAACTCAGCATTTTAGCTTTTTTCTTAAACTAGAAATGAATTTTATCTAGGAAAATCAATTGAAATATCATATAGACATCTACACCCCAAAATGATTGGTAAAGCGCAAACTATGTGTGATCCTGTCGAATTTCTTTTACAAAGGATGAACATATTTTCATTTTGCCTCCTGTTAAGTGAATGATCTGTTGCTTCCTAGGATAGTGACAACCTCTGGTGGGATGCCTTTGCAACTGAATTTTTTGAAGATGATGCAACTTTAACCCTTTCATTTTGTTTGGAAGATGGACCAAAGCGATACAGTAAGAGATACATTTTTTGTTCAAATTTTAAGCCTGAGTTTCTAAACACAGTTTTATCTGTAAGAGACAGATGCAACCCTGGCAATGACAGAGTCACTTGTTTGTATTCAGTGACCATCAAATTTCATTAAAGAATTGCATGGGTTGAGAATCCATCTTTTGTGGAATTCCTCTGACTCTTATTACATGAAAATAAATTATTTCCTAGTGGAGTAGGGCAAATAATACAATATAATAATTGGAATTTTTAAATTAATTTGCAATGGCTGTACTTGCACTCTTTAATTTGGTTTCCACAAACATTCAAGTGTTGAGTCTTGTGGGCAAAATTATTCATGGAAAGGGAACTTTGTAGCAAGTTTCAGTAGAGTTGCTGGAAGGGCTTCCAGATTTAAACAGGGATCATAAAAACAAAAATACCAAAAGCTATATCCTTGCTGGTGTAGATAATCATTATTCCATCAGCTGTGTGGATCTATGCTGTTTGCACACATTGAGGACCTGCCCTGGGTATTGTCTGAACAGCAGTGGAAGTCTAGAATACTCTCAATCAAGCACTAAATGAAAGCTTGAATAACAGTGAGGCAGTGAATAAACCTGATGGCATTGGCATCCATTGCCTGCATATGCTGAGCAGCAAAAAGGGGTAAAATTCATCGACCAAATTGTTTGTAGTGAATAATTCACTCAGCTTTAGCACTAAGCAACAGCGAGATAAGTAAATATTGAAAGACTGCGTTGCCCATTGTTTCACTCCATTCAGAGTGACCCCTGCTTCATGGTGACAGCTTGTACTCTCTACTTAATGTCCTGAGTCTTGTGAGGTTCTTTTTCGTGAGAGTGACTGATTGTCAGCGTATCATTCACATACTTCTAATTCCTTTTATCAATTATCTCAGGTATTTATTTGACAAGTGTTACCTTCTCCTGGAGAAAAAATAACAACCGCTTTGAACGCACATTCTGGGATTAGTGTTGACAGAATTACAGTTTCTTGCCTTTCAAAGCAAGTGATAACTCTGTAAAGGTCCTCAAATTACAGCCTATAGCAACATTGGTAACAGCTGATCTGTCCTGATTAGGTTGAGTCAACTTGTCAGATATCAGATTTGCTAGTTGTGTTATCAGTCCAGAAGGCACAGATACATCAGCAGAAAAGCAATTAATGTCCAGTTAGATCAGAGGGAGTTGTGTTTCTGGAAAACAGTGCTGCATATGAAAGAATCTGTCAAAGAGCAAAATATTCCTGTTGTCACAAATGCTTGATAATGGTTGTGCTATCTGGAACAGTTTGGTATGTGGCAATACTGTGATTCTTAGCATTGTTGCTGATAAGCGTGATTGAAAGATCAAGTTACTGTAGACACATTTTTAAAAGCGACTGGCACACAGGATTTTTCCTCTGGTTTTAATTTGCGACCTCTGCACAAACTTTTGTTGCTCTTGGTGTTATTCTCACCATCTGCCATTAAAGCTTAGCATTAGGGCTCTATCTGTTCATTCATGTTTCCTTTCCTTCGTTAGTAAATATTTACGTAATGCTGAACTACAGTGTTAGTGATTCTGATGCACCCAGTATTCCTGTTTAGTGATACTTGAAAAAGCATGCTCGAGCCGTTCCAGTCTGGGACTTCCATTGCCCCCTGAGCAGGCTTTGAGAGCCGCCTTGGGGGTGCTGTGGCCCTACCTGGGACACCTCCAGCATTGCTCGTTGTTAAGAGCTTGTTGTTAAGAGCAACCCTCTCTTCCTATTAGGAAAGTTTGTGTCCAAAACTACGTCCAGGAGTTGTGAACAGAGCAGTCTGCTCCCCTTTGGGTGCAAACATTAGGTGACAATCACTTCTACCTGTAGCAGGTCCTTGTTGAGCACAGAGACCTGATCGAAGTCTCTGTTTTGCCTGCCCGACCATGCACATGCTCCATGGCGACTATGGAGGGTCTTGGCATCTCCCAAAGACCATAATGTCACCCAGTACCCTTCTTCCAAGTAACTGGTCTCTGGCCAGTGGTCTGGGGCTCCTGTTAGGCGTGCCAGAGTATGCTGAGTGGTGGCAGCACCAAGCGTGGAGTTTTGGAAGATGAAACAAGTGCCTGGTCTCCATCCATGCTGTCTGCAGCAAGACACTTCCTCCTTCCCAGTGTGCGTACTCTTTAGTGTGTAGTGGGAATGAAAATCCTTGGAACTGGCTGAGAGGGAGGAGAAAAGACAGAAGGCAGAAACAGTAATAGAGGGTACCAAGATTAGGCCCTAGTAAAGAGAAATAGGCACACTTTGAGAAGTGATTTGTAGAGCTGAAAGTGATGGAAGATGCCAACCTCTTGCCTTTGCTCCAGGATTCAGCTCAAAATTGCCTGCTTTTGTCTTGCTTCAGCCTGTGAGAGATTTGCTTACATCTCTGACTTCAGTTGTGGCTGCCACCTCATTTTCTTCCCTTTGGGTGATTGATGGTTTCCCTCTATTAGGTATTATAAAATTCTCTTCTGGAGGAAAAAAAAAATCCAGAAAATATCTTGGGGGGGTGTGGGGGTGTGGAGAAAGAACAAATAGTTTTTCATTGTCCATGGCCACAATTTTTCTCTGGCTTGTGACAGTTCCCAGTCTTTTCCTCTCCTTGTTCTCAGGGGCTGTCCGGATCTTGCCTTAAGCCACTGGAGATGAGGAGTAGCATGGTGTTTTGCCCCAGGTTCATTCTCCAGAGCCCCAGGAGCACTGTGGGAGGCTGCTGGAAACTTGCGTATTGTCTTCTGCTCTAATCTTGACTGCAGTTCCCAGACCCCTCTGGGATCTTTTTTCCGTGCTTGCTTTAAACTTTTCCTTTCCCCGAGTTTTTACCGCAGCCTTTTTCTTAGTCGGTGCTGTCTGCCCTCTGCTCTCACCTGGACAGCCCAATCCCACAGCCAGAGCAAATGTCCAGGGCATGTGAGTCAGGCCTGTCAATTATAGTGTGTTACAAGATTTAGAAAAAAAATACTACTTTTGCTTGCCTCCCATTTGTTTTAACTTGTAGTATGCAGTTCTGTCAGAGAAACTGTAAGGGTTGTAAACTCACTTTTTTTTTTTTTTTTTTTGTCTCAGAAAAGTAAACTGCTTATTTAATTTCATGGCCCCAAACTGAAGCTTTACGAAAAACACCAAATATTTTTAGGCTGCCTTTTGCATTATGAATGTTTTACAGCACTCAGCTCATCTCCATACTGGAAAAAAAGCAGTTTTCTTCCCTTTGCTACTCTCACTGTTGAGTCTGCGAGGTTTCTCTTTGACAATCAGCTCTGAGATTCTTTAATTTGTAGGGGAAAATAGGTATGGGTCAAAGTGGGGGTTTTAAGTCACTGGGTTATGTTTACTTTGCTTGGTATGAGACAGCACTATGTACTGATACTCAGGAGAGCTTTAAATGTGCCTGTATATCTGTGTGGCGCAGCATGTAAAGATACTTACTTATGCCCTGGGAAGAGTAGAGGTCTGTTAGTTCAGTGATCCACCAGTGCTAATTAATTTGATTGCCAGGTTTGTTAGATATGGACCAGTTATCTTTGCAGAACATTATTCTGCCTTGGGTAGATGTGAACTTGGAGCCCAGCTCAACTTCCCATGCGGAGATTCTGTGTTAGACCTGAAATTGTTGCTGTGCCCATCTATGCAGCAGCTCTTTTTGTCTTCAGAATTTTATTTCTTAGATGTAAGAACTTCACCTTCTGCAATTCTTCCTCCCTGGTAGAGCATTCAAGAAAGAAGATACTATCTTCTTTCAAACATCCCCTGAAAATGTGTGTTTTTCTCCTGCTTGCTTATACCCCTCAGCTATTCTTTTGGTCTGCTGTTATCTATGAACCCTACTCGCAATATTAAATTCTATGTTGAAATTGAGTTTTAATGAGAAAAATGACAGAAAATAAAAACACTTTTTAATGTAACAAAGGTGTAAAATATGTATGTTTTCTCTAGCCTGGCTTTCTCTAGCATTTTTTGGCTACAGTGAGATGGAGAGAAAGCTCACACATTCTAACGCTTAAAGACAGAGAAAGATTCTCAAAACCAAAGAGATGCTACCTGTTTTAAACCACATTGAACAGTATTTAACAGCAGCTAAGAAGTAAACCTGTGAAATTCATTTTACAGTGAGAGCAAAAAGAAAATTGCTTTAATTTATTATGCCCTGATTTATTGGGTCAAGAAGTAAATAGGATTTAAACAAAACTAAAAAAAGAAAATATGCCTAATGGAGCAGATTTATTTTTTTTCCTTGTTGTGAATAAAACATTCGTTTCCTGTTAAGAGCCTTCTATCCCTGTAAAAGAGTAAATACTAGACTCTGATCCATTGTTGCCCAGGTTCTTTGTTTCTTAGAGACAAAATATTTCCCGAACAGATAAGAGAAACAAGTTTGATTGACAGCTCTTAGCAGAGTCTCATCAGCTGCTGTGCTGACAGCCTGGTGATGCGCACTGTGCTGATGTGGTAGGGACTGACAGGTGATTGACAGCCCAAGACTGTGGAGACAGGAAAGATGAAGCATGCTCAGTAAGAATAATGTGCAGTGTTTATGCAGCACTGCAGAGAATAGGAGCTAGAAAGTTAACTCTTTCAGAGCAAAGTGACACTGTAACGCATAATGGATGCAGTTGCCACTGTACAGAAAATTAGAGCTTGTCTACATTTCTGTTCACTAAATGCTTTCTGTTCGTGGAGGAGCTATATACTGTGAGGAAGTAAAAGCATGAGCTATCACATTTGTAGCCGTACAAAAAAATTCATGTGTGGTAGGTATGATGGAGTCCTCAAAGTGGTTTTATTTAAGCCTATAGATGTAGAATGTATTGAGAATTTCAAGCACTTTTTATGGGCTTCCGTCACCCAATTTTATATGGCATTGCATAATGTTACACAGCAGACATTTCAGAAGGAACCAGTTGAGCTCTTTTGCTTTATGTAGCCCTACAAAAATACAGCGATATCAGCTTTATTGTTGCTCTGGATCTGTAGCTGATAATTGAATATGCATCCTGTGTTATAATTGCTGCTGCAGTTTGTGCTTGGAATGTACAATATCACTATACCATGCTTTGCATTTTATGCACTTACTATTCATTTTCTCTATTTGGTCATGAACCCTGCTTGGTTTTTCTTAATTTCTTGATTTTTTTGCTAACCGGAAAGTTAGAGGTAGATTTTGGGGGCAATAGTTTCAGAGTACGGTGAACTTTGGGCCAAATGGTAAAATCATCAGCTTTAAAGTGCTTGTTGAAGTTTCTCTGTGTGCCTTTAGAATATATTACATGGCTGTATCTTAGACTTTACTACAAATTACTCAGTGAATGCACAGTGAGTGAGCTGCCGCAGATTCGTTGCGCTTTTTTCCCTGTTTATAACCTGTGCGATACAAGTAACTTTACAGCCCTTTGTTGGATAACTTCTGTGCGGGTCAATGATGGAAAGCCATACCTAGTGGTCATTTCTTACAGTCAGGGAACATACTTTGGGGATAAACAGGGAAAATTTGCCACATATTACTTAACTATTACACACACTTGCTTAACTATTGTCAAAAAGATGGGTTTGAGAGGCTAATGCACTACATTATCAGCCCAGGTTTCTATAAAACTGTCGTCTGGCTTCTCTCACATAACTCTTACAGAGAAAATTAAATTTGCCAAGAGAAACAGATTGCAGTATTTCCAGGAATGCGCTCTTTCTCTTTCCTTTTATTTTTTTCCCAAGGAAATCCCAGTCATTAAACATGATTTGAGCGTTCAGGTACAACACAGTAAATTGGCCTAGCTCAGTAAGTGAGACAGATCATGCTGTGCGACTGCCTGGTCTTCATCTTTGTATACCACTCTTCTAGTTTTGGGGTTTTTTTCAAAGTTTCTTAGCAATACTTTTAAGTTTAATTTCAGAACATAGATTAACATTTCATTAAAATCAGGTCTAACAGGTCCACAAGTGCCTGCGGATCACCAGTAGCACCTCCATCCCCCAGTTAATGATTTCTAATTGATTATTACTTCTTAAAATTGGTATTTTAAGCAGATCTTAATTCATTTTACGTATGCTTTATTAAAACTATATATTGATAGTTTCTATTAAGAATATAAGGAATGCACTACTAAGTCAAATGCATTACAGGTGTCTAAATGTATGACACCTATGCACTTATCTTTATCACCCAAACTTCTGTAAGCTCATCAAAGAATAAAATGAGATTTGTTTGACAAGACCTATTTTACATAAACCCATGTTGACTGGCATTAATTACATCCCTTTCACTTCAGTCTTTGTCAGTTAAATCCTGTATAATTTTTTTCACTATTTTGTCTGGATTGATATCAAGCAAGTGTATTATGTTATACCGTCACCTGACTGTATAGTGTCCCTTCTTAAATATCAGCACAACAGTAGTGGTTTGATTTTGGGTTTTTTAATTCCCTCAGTAGCTCTTTTTTTTATTATTATTATTATTTTATAACACCAGATAGAAATCTGCAAAAGGAACTCTTAGAACTGCTGATTTTAAAATGTTTACTCCTAGTAGAATCTATTTAAGATCCTTCTTAGCTGCTGATGGACTAGGAAGCACTTTTCATCTCAAGATCAATATTCTTTCCAAAAGTAGAACAAAAATGCTTTTTTATGTATTGATATTAACATTTTTTTTGGTTTCCAAATTAAATTAAGTTTTGAATAAAATTCAAGGTCTGTCTTATTTTCTTTAGCCCATACAGCAGTGGATTTTTCACTGACACATTCAGCACCTGATTCTAATACTTTATATTTCATAATGTGTTTTTACAGAATGCTTTCCCCTTTTTTATCTTTTCTTTTACATACGATATTAATTGTTATTATTATTATTATTCATAATTATCAAGGTTTTTTTCCTTCTAATTGTTGCCTTGATTTTTCCACTAACTTTTTTGCCAAAGTTGTTTTCTTTCTCACAGTATAGTTGTGGCTTTTGGATATCTTACCAAGTCTGTTTAACAGATTCTTAATTTTCATGCATAGTTTTTAGCTGTATTTTGTCCCAGGCAGTTGAGCTTTGGCGAATCCAGTATTTTGAGGCACCAGCTGTATCTCTCCTACTGATTGGGATTACCTTTTCTTTGTCCGTACTGAATGTACGTTTTGGATGGTATTTGTATAGAAACACGTGATCCGATTGGAGAGTGTCCAGAGGAAAGCAAGTCTTGATCAGTCTACAGAAGAGAAGACATGGGAAAAAAGAGAGGGGGAAATGGGACATAATAACAAGACCTATCAAGGAAAGGCATGTAGTCTGTTTCAATATGCACGATGAGCAGAAGAGATGCTAGCCTTAATTTGTATTAAAAAAAAGGTACATTGAGAGGTTAGTTTCTACCGATAAGCAAAACGAGGTCCTGGGGCACATCCCCTGGGGAGGCTGTGCAGCTTCCACCAGCTGAGGGGCTGTGTCTGACCTGCATCTCTGGTTCCCTGGAGTCACTGGTCCCAAAGCAAGTGCCAGCTTTCAGCCCAGTTCAGTCTCAGCCATCGTAACAAGTTCTGGAATTATTTTCTCATCTTGGGTGATAAACTTATTGTGATTAAAAACACCCTACTATTTCTCATTTTTAACAATATGAATAATGTTTTTCTAATATTGCTGGCTATGCAAGACTTCTCGCAAGAATTTTCCACCAATTTCCTTCAGAACATACATTTTTCTTTTTCTCCATGTTACTGACAGGTGCTGAAGGAATAATTCTTTCTAGTTCCTGGTTTGTGATTAGCAGGTATGAATTAGACCTTCATCTCTGCCCACTGCAGGCTCGCTAGTTAGCCTAATGTTCCTGCGCTTTTGAGTTATCGCTACTTTTAAAATACAAAGGGGCTTCTTTACTGTAAAATGCATGTGCAACCTGTGTGCATGCATGTGTGTATACACACAGCCTCGGTTAGGTACTCCGTGGAAAGGTTTATCATGAAAACTGTTCTATCAACCTCTTTTCCAAGTGTTTTGCAGGTAAATACAAGAATTCAGGTGTTTTAAAAATGGGTATCTCAAATCTTTTCTGCTTGTTACTAAGCATGTTATACAAATCAATGTCAAAGTCCCTATGTCTGTAAAGTGGCACCTGGAAAAGGGCTGCTAAACTCCTAATGTGAATATTGCACAATTATATATAGCCTCTAATTGCAATGGCACACCGAAATCCCAGTCAATCAGATTGATTCTGCTGCTGTATAAACAGATTAAGCGATAAGCTCTCTTTGGGAGAAATCATAATATAATAGGACATGATATATTATAGGAGTCTAGAGTCCATTCAGAGAGCAGGAAGAATAAAAGCAAAATTAACATGAGAGAATCACAGTGATTTATGGGCTTTTTCCCTGCCCAATACAAATAATCCCTTTGTTGTGGTTGGCTTTTGTTCACCCATTTGGTCCAAATTATGTAGTGTTCTGTTCTTTCTCTCTGCTGGAGACCATGTTAATACAATGCTGGAAATCCATGCAAGATAGTGGGAATCAATAGTTTTTTACACCAAAATATTAAACAACTTTTCACTATTCCAAACTCAAGGTAAATAATTTATTTCTTTGCATAGTGTGACAGCAGTTGTGAAGAATAGGTCAGTACTTTTTCTGTTTTGCTGAATAACTGGCAGGCAGATCATTAATTATTTTTTTAAAATTGAGAAATAAAATTGTTGCTATACTATGGTATTTTAAAGTATTTTTTATATGAAATTGAAAACATTCAGTTGTTATTACTGCAGCTTTTAAAATTATCAGGTGATTTTTAAGATGATCAGTTAATATATGTTACATCCTTGCAGAAAAATGTTCTAACATACAGATTTCCTGTAAGAAGCAAGATTCAGTCTGAATATTCATCCAAATCTAGAATTATATGTGTCTTTCCCTTAGTAGTAAGGAAATATTTTTCTTCTGCATTTTTCATTTCATTTCTTTTCTTTTATTACACTTACATTGTTTCTCTTTCAGTAGTGAAACACCCCACTCTATGAATGACCTAAGCAATACCATAAAAAATTGGAAACTTTGCGGCAGAGCGTATTTTTATATTGTCATCTCATTTCTAGACCAAAGAGAGGCATTTTACTAAGTATAGTAGTTTTACCCACAGCCAGTATAAACTGTAATACTTTGCAGCATACGAATTGCCTGAAGGTATTAGAAACGAATTTCCTTTTATAGAGCACTGAATAGCTGAAGAGTGGACTGGCAGACTTTTTTCTTCCCGCTTTGAATCCTCAGGTGTAGATGAATCAGAATATCAATCCTAATGGGTCTGAGAGCTTTACGTATATTACGATAACTTTATAATAATTTGAAAATTGCATATTGTGCATACACACTCAACACTGTAAGTAGTGAGGTTGCAGACCTCATGGCTGTAGGACACTAGTAGGACAAGGCTTATAGTTGCGCATAATCTTTTTTAAGTTCGGGTAATAAAAAATTCACTGCAAAATATGACCTTTACCCACACATTTAATCTCACAGACATGTATGCACACACAGATAGAACACAGTCAAATATGCAAACATGAATCCTAATATAGTCTTTGTTTTATTACACACATGTGCATGCTTGTGTTTAGTGTACAAATAAAACTTTAATAAAACTCTTACATTGTATTTCAATGATGCAGTACTGCTGTTCCACATGATGCACCTTATTTTCGGGTGTTAGGTATTTACTGTACTGCAATATTTTTAAATGGCTTAGGAGAATACAATGTGCAACATCACCAAAAATTATGGAATCTTTATAGAAATACATTTAAACTGGGTCAGCTGCAGCACCATGATTAGTAGCAATAGAGCCAAAAGCTGACTCTGGACACTGAGATACTGTTCCCAATTCCATATTGGAAGTTTCCTTGAATAAATGTAGTCATGAATTTTTTTTCAAAGTCTGCTGTGTATGAGAAGGCTGAGATATTACACAGTGGCTATCGTTCTATATCATATTGAATTCTGCACTCCAAATTATATTACCTTTAAAATGTTGCTGACATTTTGCTGTTCCACTAGTCTGATCCATACAGATTTTATACCACAGTATTTTAAATTCATTCTGGCGCATATAGCAGTGTAAGCAGTACCTTGCATTTCTTCTTTCCTTGTTTTCTCCGAGAAGTGGGTTCTGTGGGGTATTCATTTAGGATTTTTCAAAACAATAGCAGCCAATATAGAGATACTACTAAAAGTTTACACCAGAGAGGACAGTTTACAAGAGTATGTATTGTATTTGAAACAGAACGATTGAGATTTGTGACATTGGTTTTGTGGAGTTCAGACTACTCTTCTACTCAACTACTGGTCCAGTATTCCAGAGCTCCTCTTTTTTGAAGGATCTTGACTCCAAGTCATTGAAAGTGAGTGTTGGTACCTTGGTTTTATATTGTATGGGAAGGCCAAGAGAAGGAGTCCAGGCTAGCTCTGATGTACTAGGGCTGAGCTGGGCTGCTGAGGAGATGATGCTGCAGCACGTGGAGGTACCTGCAATCGTCTAGTTTCACTCTGTAGGTCTGTTTCATTGCTGTCACCCAGCCAAGACATGCGGATCATTCACTGGTTGAGAAAAGTTTATTGCTCAAGGGTGCTGTCACATGTAGCTTAGCGTTGGACAAGAGTCTAGGTGATGCCTCTTTCGTATCTCTACTCCAGAATGCACCGCCTGCTTGGAAGAGTGTTACTTCAGCCAAAGGGGCTTGCGCCTTGACTACACTGAACTTGAAAGTGCTATTCCTTTCTTATCAGCGTTGCCTCTTTCATGCCATTCAGCTTGAAACAGCTGCTTTTCATCTCTGACCTGGGCTAATCTTAGAAGTTTATCATTTTGGCTGTAATGGAAGGATGTGGGTACCACAGAGAAGCACCAGTGGGCAGCTATCAAAAGCAGCAGCTTTTGAGTCAACATCATCTGTGCGGTTCACTGAGTGCCTGAAAGTAGATGTTGACCATTTCGTTATATCTCTTAAAAATCCGTTACTCCCATCTACATTTGGCTATGAAAAAGGCTTTTACATATAATTTTATCTAGTCAAAAATATTAGAATACTGTGTAATTCAACTTTATTTTTGTCTTTAATGTTTGGACCTAAATTAATACAGCATTACTTTTCATCCTGATATCAATCTTGTTCCTTTCATTCAGATCTAAATTCCTTTGTAGTATGATTTAATTCACTAAAATGAGGTAAAATAGAACCCTGGTCCAAGGGAGCATTAAACTAAAATATTTTTGGTGGCACATGTGAGAGCAGCAGCCTGCTGTATAAACTGTTTCCCTCTCCTCTTTTAGTTTCTCAGAGACTTTAAAACTTTTTTGACTCTCAAGAACTGGTATTATCAATATTTGTTCCCTTCACCTGTCCTGCCTTTCAGCCTTAAGGAAAATCAGTTCATCCATTATTAAATGAGATTATAGAGATTAAAAATACACTTTTCTAAAATCAAGTTCCTATGATTTTTTTTTAAGCAATCCTGAACTCAAACCATCTTGGTATTCCCTAACTGAGGATCAATGCTTTCTTTTGTGGCAAATTAGCTTTGATTTGACAGCTATTTTTGTTTCAAGATTGTATGCACACCAGCTTTTCTGCTGAGGCTTGGCTCTTAGGGACAGTTGCACATGCATGACTGGCTATGCATCAAATTCTGTAATCCAAAGGGATGCTCCAGGTCATGGTTATTTTTAAAAAAAGTAAAAAATATAAGAAAAGAAAAAAGTCTAGGCAAAGAGATGTTGAACCAGAATGTGGCCTTGCACCAAGAAAATGTTTATCAAGTCGAAAAACAAAGGAGTGTCTGCCCTTTCCCATTTCTACACTGTTTCTTTTCAATATTCTGCTTTTCTTCATCATGCATGCACAACTAAATTGATTGAACTGGTTAATAGTTTTAGAATGAAAATGACATAGAGGATATCTTATGCTGAGAGAAGGGGTTAACAGCTTAGTAAAACGTGCACAACCAGTGAAGTGAATTTGTGTACAACTTGAGAACTGTGTTATGGTAGGGAGAAGGTGCTTGAATAGAAAGAAAACAGAAAGGACAATACATTCCAACTTGGTGATCCAGCACCTCCAGCCACCTTCAGAAAGGTAGAGTCTGTGCTATTAGCACTGCCAGGTGCAGCTTGTTGATTTAAGGCTATAATCTTGTGCTAGTAGCTGGAGGCCACATTGATATTAGTAAGCAGGGCAGTGTAGTAGGAGAGGATCTGACGAGCAAAACAGCTGGTGCTGAGGACACGACATCCACACAGCACGTTTTGCAGAGGTTTACCTTGGACTAGGTCCACTCCAGTCTAGAGAACTATATGTTTGTTAATAGCTGGCATGCATTAGACGTATTTCTGGAGTTCGTCCGATTCCTCTCTTGTGAAGGGACTCCAGTTTGTGAGCTTGGGGACCTCTCTGCAGCACGGACCAAAGTGGGGTGATTCAGCCACTGACTTCAGAATGGTGGCCGTTAACTGAGCTAAAAAGTGAGTGTGAGTTTAGCTCTGGAGAAGGAACCCCTTTGTGATAATCCTTCATTAGACATCCTGCCAGGTGTCATGGCTGGCATCCTGGGTAAAAAAGTTAGTTTCATTTTACTTTTTGTATCATTTATAGCATAGAGGGAATAATCCTCTGTTCTCCCTTGCTTCCAAAAAAAGCATGTTAGTCATAGAGGTGTCTGTTCTACATATCCAGCACTGATAACGCTCCTGTGATAATGCTCTTCTCTGGTCTGATGGCTATTCCTCTTCCCCAAACACCTGCTTCATTTTTTTTCTTCTAGAGATATGGAGAAAGTAGACCTCAGCACAATGCCTTCCATCTTTTTCACTTATTTTGGTCTTTGTGAGGTCTGCAGTCTTGCTCTTCAGCTATGTCTCTGCCCTTCTGGTGCTGCTGACCTTCCTGGGGGGGTAAGACGGTGGTGAGGCTCAGTAGTAACTTGTTTCTCTGCTCCAGACCCGCTTTCCCCCATGTCTGGTCAAGCGGTCAGCCCCAGCGGCCAGTCCTAGAGTGCTGTATGGAAGGAAACCCCATCGCTCAGAAAGTGGGGTTGTATGTGTTCTTAGCATACTTTGAAAGCCAGTCTTACATCCCAAAATGCCTTCTTCTGAAGCTTCTTCCCCCCCGTAATTCTCTTTAATAAGAACAAAGATGAAAGACCTATTTAGAATCCCATGGTGTGATTCTACAGTGTAGAGCTCAGGTATAATAAATATAACTTTAGCTGCTCCTAGCCATAACTTTTTTCAAAAGAATGTAACCAATATGTCAGTAAAAATATTGTGGACTGCCGTGACTTCAAATTAGTGTTACTATACCTTGGTATGTCCCTTGATTGTAGAAAGGTACACACAGATCTAGATGGTAGTAAATTTGTGTACTATCAAATTCATTTGTGCAAATGTATGTGATCATGTAATTACAGTCTGCATTATTGCAATACAGCTGCGTAGGGAAGCAGGATTAAGATTGTGCTGTCAGCTTCAATTTGAACATCCCCTGGCATCTGAGCACATTGCAATGCAACATTAGCTTTTGGTGAGGATTTTGCTGCAACTGCTAGAATTAGGATCAATGCCTGCTTCTCTTTGGCAAGTCACTGCTATACTAAACCAAATTATGTGGACCTGGTGATTCTGATCAGTGCTTTGGTCACCCACCCACAGCACACAAAAAAAAGTGTTAGGAATGGAAGTAATGTCCATGGGGAACGTCGTTATCTAGTACAGAAAATGGCAGTGTAGCTCCTCAGCAGAAGTGGACAGTGAGAGTTGTTACCAAGTTCACAGTGCCAGAGCATCCTCTGGACCTGGCCACCACTAGTGCATCTTGCTGCAAGAAAAAATGAAGTCTCCCACAAGACAGTTAGCAAGGAGCGGTTCTCTCCTTGCCTTCATCATTACAGAACTGCCAGTTCTGGAAAAAAGGGACTGACCCAGCTTTTAGACCTCCTAGTAAGGAGGACAATGTCAGGATTTGATTCTTGCTTCTTTGTATGATGTATCATGAGGTAGTCATTCAATTCTGTTTAAGTTGAATGATTGTTTAAAAACATTTTAGTATCTACTGAAAGTGCTAGTTAATATGCGGAAACAATAAACAAAAATATTATTTACAAAGAGCATGTTAAAGCCATTTTAAAGCAAGGCTTTAATGAGATAATATTGGCATGTGAGAATTTTCTGGCTTGCATGTCTTTCTAATTGAGTATTCCACTTCTGTGACTTCTTTTTTAAAGTAAGGGTTATTGCAATTGCACAGCATTTGTAATTTGTTCTTATGAAACTGATACATTTACTCACTAGACCGTGACACATTTCTCTAGACCTGTTGATAGGATCTAAACTATACTTCTTCTATGTGCTTTGAATTCGCAAGCAAAAGTCAGCAGGATTGAAAGGGACAGCCATGAGCCCTTTACCATGAAATTTTGAAACAGTTCTAATAGTAGAGAAAAAGAGCTGGGAACCTGGATCAGACAGCTGTGTTACAATAGCATGTACAGCTTCTCATGTACACATTACCATCCAATTTTCATTCTCTCTGAAGAATATTATAAATTATTTTTTTTGCAAGCTTTTCATGTGCTTATGTCTTTCTCTTTTCCTTTATACAGCCATAGTTATACTTGGATTTTCGTCACTGTTTCACTTTATGAAAGATGCTATTTGACATGTCTAGCTAGTTTAGCTATGAAGAAACGAGGTAACAAGAATTTAGCAACCTAATATAGTCATTATATTAAAGTCAACAATGCTTGGGCAAAGCAGTGCTTTTGGTTTTTACCCATGTGCCTTACCTATGCAATGATGAGGCAAAGTGGCAATGACCAAAATTTTCAGAGGCAGAGAATGCTTACGGTCATTTTTACAAGTGTTCATGTAAACTTCTCATTAATATATCCATGACTGTCATTATATACAGCCATTTGAGGAAAAGAGAAATCACTATTGAAAAAATGATGCTGTGTATTTAGAGTCTTACCATCATTTATGAAACTTATTCATGAAACTTAAACTTTTACTTTTTCATAAAATAATTACTAGTGTTCCCAGGTTTCTGGCATAACTGACTTGGTAAAACGTCATGCATGTATAGCCTTTCTATTTGAAAAGCAATCTAGGAAAGATAATGTTTGATTGATTATACATAAGTAAACCTACTATTTCAGACAACATAGCTGAACATATTTTCTTCAAAAATATTAAAATGCATGGTTCTTCTAAAACAAAGATAGGCCAAAACATCAGTAATTATAAGTCTTTATGCAGGTTCACAGCAGTACAGCGGTTCTCTTTCATTTGATAATTACCTTGTTAAGCTAGTGTCCAGCTAGCTCTGTATCTAGAAAAAAAAAAAAAAATCTTCTCATTAATTCATGGCAGAGATCCAGCACTCTTCATCAAAGTATTGGTCTGGAAATTTAACTGAGTTTTAGATATTTTGGACTATAGTAAGCAGCTTCCTCTCAGATTCCCCCTGGATCATTTGCCACTGTCTTTTTCCCATTCTTATCTCTACTATGATACTTCAAATTATGCCATACTTAGTCGCCTGTGTTTGGATGAGTCCTGCCCAGCTCTACATAAATGGCAAGAACTCCATGTCTCAGTACAAACCAAAGAGTATGTGATTATTTTTTAAATCTTGTTCATTCTCCTTCTTTGCTGAAACTAAAGAAAGAACAATATATACCACCTTTTAAACTCATCACATGTTTTTTTCAGACTAGAGAGAGATGTCGTTCACATCGCAGGCAGAAAACATAAGAATCCTTCAACAAAACATGTAAAACGTTTCCTTGGATGATGTGAGAATGGCTACAAATCCTCAAAGGGAACTGAGACTTGTTTGGTGGGATTGCTGAGTGCGGTTGACAGATCCGTGGAAACCTTTCTTAAAAGTTACACTTTCTTCTTTTTCTTCCTCCAGAAGAACTCTAACTTCCTGTTTCACATCTCAGATCCCTTGTGCTCACTGAGCAACAATCAGGTTTATCCTGTTGCTGAACTAACTTAAATATAGACATCTACAAAGACAGCAATAATGAATCTCAGCTAATATCCTGTTTATTCTTACAGAGCTTTTGTATAGATTCCTTTGCTGTCACAGAAGATGCTTTTATGATTTCTGTAATGTATTTCTCTTTCAAAACAGCAGAGAAGCTTTCATCTGTCTGCCGTCATTACTATTTACAATTGCAGTGGCACTAAAGATCATCTTCCTCAAGTTTCCAATCCGCAGTATTTTCTCAGGCGCTTCAAAACTGCCAGAAGTTATTTCAGGGATAATACATTTAATATAGACTATTAAATCTGATGCCTTGAATTCCTCAAGACATGTCAGGAGTGACTCGAGCTTTTATTTGTTTTCCCTCAGACCACATGAGAGCATCCTTTTGTTTGAAATCAACCTAATTTTACACGTTGCCGAAAGTGCAATGAAAATTAGTTCAGGATGGCTGGAAGGTTATAAGATGCTTTGCTAAAGGTGTATCTCATCAGAGCCCTCCACCCAGTATTCTAGACATGCTGCAGAGTAGGGAAGTCCAATTTTCTACTTAAAGGGGGGGAAAAAACCAACGGCACAGAGGGGTGGGTAGCGGTGTTTCAAAGTCCTTTGCTTTTACTTAACATGACATCTTAAGTAGTTATTCTTTTTTGACTTTGTAAGGCAGTTGCGTGCCCAGTTCCCTCATACGCTTTCACATCCTGACCTTGTGCATAATCTGAGAAGATGAAAGTGGGAGAGGGCAGGAAGGGGCTCTGGCCTGGTGGATCCCCCTGTGAAGGACTCGTTAGCCTTACCAGCTCCGAAGCTGTCAGTGCAGAGTACCACGCTACATGACATCCAGAAGTGCCTCTGCAACCTCTGGGATGGCTGTAATTCCCATGTGGATGGAAGCTGAATCAGCTCTAGCAACTGCTCCCTGCCTCTTGGTAGGAAGAGCCAGATGAGTTCAGGAACATTTATTGGCATGCGTTGAGCCTGCCTTCCCCTCACCATGCACTTCTAGTTCCAAGGATCCCTGAAATGCCTTGGAAATACCGCTTTACTGATTCATCCCACCCAACTGAGCCAACCTGTTAAAAGGTATCTGTATTTATATGGTTTTGGGGTTTGGGGTTTGTTTCCTAATTTTGGTCAAAGTAAGAAAAGAGCCTTCCTTCCCTGTTCAAATAGCAATGCATTGCTATGCAGAATTTACTGAAGACCACCTGCCTTTCGTTCGAAGATTGGTTAGGCTGTGCTATTTGTTTTCAGTTTATTGGGACACAGGTGTTCATCAGCGCTATGTCTCCGTAGGCAGGTGCGTGTCTTTTGGAGTTACAAGGATGCTACCTGCAAGTGTCATGGTCTACAAATTTGACACAGTTGGGCACAATTTTCCTATTCTTGTTTCTGCATTATTTGGAACCTCCAAGCTCCTTATTTCCTGCCACTTCATCTCCTCCTCTCCAGTGCATGAAAAGAGTTAGTGGGGGCCCTACCACAGGCGGAAATTCTTCTGGCTGGAGATAGAAGGTCCCTGCTGGGGCTGGCCAGGGAAAAAGGAACTGAGACCTTGAGGGGCATTTGTTACAGGGAGAATGAAGGCTTGTAAGAGTTTGTAATGTCTGCTACTGGGGTGAACGCTGGAGAAGGAGGTAGGAGAAGAACAGATCCCAAATACCTATTTTTGTGTGTTCGTTTCTAAGACGTACTTGAGGCTCAGTATTTGGCTTATAGCAGACATGCAGGGAAACCTAGCCCCTGAAAAACACAGTGATCCTCCCCAGAGTGCTGTGAGATTTTTTTTCCAAGTAAACATCAAGATGGATTTTTTTCTTAATACCATTTTCTCAGGTCTTATCTCCTGTGAAAGGCAACAGAGTGAGCTGGGTAAGTAGTATTCTTAAAACTCTGAAAATGTCCAAGAGGAATTGTCTTGCTATAGTTATACATGCTAGGAAGAAAACACAAATCCTCTGAGTTATAATTCCTGAACTTTCACTATAAAGTAAGATTTATCTCTTTAGACCACCCTTCCTAAAGCTTTGGACAAGATGCTGCCTAGTTAGAAAATGATTTCTGTGGTTAACTACTTTTTTTTTACTATTATGTATTTCACTTATTTTTCTGGTTTTGCCACCATAGCCACATTTTGCATCTTTTTGGAGAGAAGGCACTGAAATAGCATGGGAACCGCTGTTTTCTCAGGATCCGAAAAATTGCCAAATACCATGCTAAGTTACTTATCCTTCTAAGAGGTCCAATCTGATTTAAAGATCAGAGTCAATGAGGTCTAGCTATGCAACCAAAAGTTTGAAAGCATGCATGATCTGAACCGGACCTCTTGTGAATTGTATCTCACCATAAAACACAAAGCAGGTATTTTTCTTTTGCTGTAAGTATTGCTTGACGTTTAAGAATTCACAGAACTTGCACAGAAAAAAAGTCTCTCTTCCGCATTGGCATCATTAATTCTGCATTTTCTGCAGCAAAATACAAATTAATTTTATGTAGCACACAGCTAAAAATCAAAGGTAATAAAACCTTGCAGGTTACTTCTAATCTTCTATGGTGTGTCTGACTGCATCACATTATCAATGGAGAAAAGACAGTTTCCACTTCAGCACACAGTCTTTTTCAGCTTTTTATGGTAAAACCACTTGGTTTTATGTGGAAAATTAACATGATTTCATTTATTTTGTCTCTGCCAGTTTTATCATCCTGGAGGTGAAAAATTCTGAACCCAGTGATTCCTGTCCAGTAGCCATTTTGAGAATTTGTGTTTCTATGTACTTTTTTAGTGAGTTTTTCTTCTTTAATTCATAACGAAAAGCTACTGTAGATAATGCTGTGCAAATGATGTATGTGCTAAATAAAGCTGTTGCCTTCTGCTGTATTTGTGACTGAAGTTACCCCTCAACATCTAGAGAAGGTCTAAGGGATTCAGCTAGCAAAGGATCAAAGTCTTGTCTACTCAGGTTGTGAAATTAAATTCAGGTAAGATTTGTTCTGTTGGACAAGCTCAGATGCCAACCTATCCTAAACACTGCCACACAGGGGAGATGGGTATCTGACTGCATAGGTACTGGGATCTCCCAGGCTCATCAGAGCGTTATCTTCTGCACAAATCAACTGTAAAGACTTTCTAGTTGACCCTCTTGGAAATGGAAGTCCATCTACATCTTAGATGGAATTAGATGATGTGATTTTTGGTCATCAAATTTGCAATATAGTGTTTGTCTTTACTTGCAAGGGCAGCCCTGCTTCGTTCTGTTTCTTGTATCTACAATTCCTTATTACCGAGGCAGTGCTTTAGTGTTAGGCTGTGAGGATGATGAACATGGACAACGGGTTTCAACAACAGGGTGCTAGAATATGTTCTAGGGCATATATTTAATGGCTTAAAAAATTGCCCTCATTTTCAAAATTCCGAAACACCTAATTTTCCACAGTCAGTGAAAGTCATTTGCATGGTTGAGGGGAGGTTTGCCAGGGGCACACAGAGGAGATACATGCCGTGTGCATATGACAAGCCAGCGTGAGGTTAGGTGGCTGATACCACTAATGCAGTTGAAAATGCAGACCTGAATATCAAGGCACATTCTAAGAGCAAATCTGTACCACAGAAAAAACTCGTCATGCAAATAGCCAGCATTTTCACTCATTAAGATTTTAGCATCCAGGATACCTTTGGTCTGTATTTCTACGTTTCTTATAGGTGAGAAAGCCTCTTAGACGCGGAAGAGAAATGCTGGTGTCTCTCTCCGTTATTAAATGTCTGACAGAAAAGGGCAACGCGTGTTCAATCACATGACAGTCGTGCATTGGATTTGTGAGGCTAAACGGTTAGCGATTCATACCCGTCTCATTTGGGATCGGAGAGGTAACCTGGTAGGTCCTTGTGAAAGACTGAGCCTCTTCCATACCTTCTTCATACTTCTTCCATACTTTTCCATTCACACCTTTTTGGGTAGTAGTGACACTCTGTGTAGACTGCATCATCTTGTCTGTGTCTGGCATTTGTCTTGTAACTGTTAGGTATCCATATAAATACATAGCTAAGGAAATATAATTGCATGAATTATACAATAATTTTATTAGCTGACGCAAAAGTCAACTTATACACTTTTTTCCCCTAGAGAAATGCCATGACATTTGTGTAGATGTGAATTAAAAATGCCATATAGATAGGGCCTGGACTTCTGAACTCTGTTGAAAATGGAATATGTATAGCTGTCAAAAACAGTCACAAAAAACGAGGCAGTGAGGAGGCAGATCTGTCATTCAGACTGATTGGGCTTACATACATTCACCACTCTCTGTATCTTGCACTATGCAGTATTTGATCATCCAGACGGCTTTTATCAGCTGTTCAACTGACAGAAGTCCATTGAAAATTGCCCTGACGGTGTGTGAATTACCTTGCTATGATTCCGCAGGCACCTGAGGGCAGCTGTTAAAGGCTGAATCCGATTCACCTCTGCGCTTATGTCAGACTAAGTAGGTGTTACTTCTGGTTTTATTTGTTTTATCTGATTATTCATTTAACAGAAATTGCCAAATAAAAAACCCTGACAACTTCTTTTAGCTAAAGAGAGGAGAATTTGCTGGAATGCAGTGTTTGCTACTTCCCTAATGTCAGTTTCGTTTCCGTTCCTTTAAAATACATATCCATGTTCAATTAAGTTTGGTTTCCTCAAACAGCTAGTTGTCTGTGCTGCTTCTGAAGCAAGCCAGGCTTGAGTGTTTGCCTTATGTATTCTAATGTCCAAAAAAAAAGACAAAAAGGATGAGAGAAAATTGAAATGGAAAGACCTTATTTACAGGAGGAAGTCCTACAGATGTGAACGGCTTCAATGAATTGAGTAGATTTTATTTTGATATTTCATAATCCCCAAACTTCTGTTGCTGCTTCTGAAGTGCTCTTCCTGCTGTTTAGCAGTACTTAAAAATTCACAAAGAGCAAAGGCTTTTTGCATTAGTAGATTCATCATCTCCATTTCCTTGTCCTTTCCTCTTTTCAAGATCAGGCAGTGCTTCACAGGGAGCATGCTGGTAGCTCACCCTGCTCCCTGCTACGTAAACTGCCGACTGCCTTCATGTAAAAGGCGAGGCTCTTAATACCTTAAATTGATAGAAACTAAGTAGCGTAAGGCATGCGGTGTGTTACACAAGTTAAAAATCACACACGACATGAAATGTACGTGGTGTTTGATGCAGAACCACAGCTATGGATGCAAGACTCGCTGCGCTCAAGCCCCCGTTGAAGCCCACCTTACTCCATTCTGTCACAGTTAGAAATTTGTGTGTGACGCTGAGTGCTGCAGTTCTGCTCCTTACTCTGTGCATGGGAGTGGACGTGTATATTTTCAAGAGTCTAAAACCATAACTCATGTCTGCAGTTTTATTTATAAAGCAAAGTCTTGGAATGGACAATGTTTTAATATGCACAGAGTGAAGAGGGGCTTTTAAACCTCTCGGCACTGCTTAAGTTGTAAGTCAAATTTTCTAGTCTTTGGCTCAAGTCTGTGACAAATCAGGTTGAAATCAGGGAATGCAATGACTGATAATTTAATATTTTGAGAGGAATTTCAACCTAGGGGGGAATTTTCCCATTTAAAAGACTCAGTTCTAGGAGGTGGGACCTGAATCTGATATCACGTTGGTTTGCCAGTGCTGTCAGTCATTGGCTTGGGGCAATGATTTGGGGCAATAAAGCCTAGATTTACACCTTGTGAAATGGGCATTAGTCCTTTCATGCCTGAATCTAAGCTTGATTTTCTAGAGCGGATTTAGACATATCATTTGGATATGTCTAAATTAGATAATAAAAATTGCTTTGTTTTCCTGGCACAGTTGGCAAGGAACTGGAACTGGCGAACATCTCAGCCGGTACTTTGAGTCACAGACAAATCCCACTGCCTGCTAGGAGAGTCAGGAGTAAGTTTAGCATCTGTGACTACTTCTTCTGTGTTACACATGGGGTTCTGGTTTATCTACGAAGAAATGGCAAAAGCATCCACATACTATCAAACCAGCTACTATAGTTCATTTTGTGAGGTCTCTGAAATAGATTGTGTGAGTGCAAATATTTGTCAGAACTGGTCTTGGCTATTCACTGATTTTAAACAATGGGACAACTGTCTTACTACTTCCCCAGGTGCTAAAAATCAATGATAATGCCAGACTACTTCATTCATTGTTATTTTAGAAAATCTCTAATCAAAACAAGCGTAAGTGCTGATGTGTGCTCAGTGGTGGAGTTTTGTGTGTTCCTTGGAAAGATGATGTTCCCTGGAGAGAGAGGAAAGGATTAGAAATGATAACCACTTTTTAAATACATCAGCTTGCTCATGTGTGTGGTGTTTTTTATCAGCTTTACAGCAAAAGCTTCATTTGATTTGTGCAGGGATGTGGATAATAAGGAGAGAGGCCAGTGAGCTGATTTTTATAGTCTGTTTGTAGCTTAAACAAAGATCTGGGATTTTGCGGATAAAGACCAACTGAAATACAGCAGATTATGCAGCTTTGGGTTTTTTTTTTTTCGAAGATTTGTTAATTTTCCACACACAGTCTGATTTTCGTGTGTCCACGCCACATGAAAACAGTGAGTTTTAGAACAGAATTTATGTCAGGACTTCATCAAATCCTGCTCCTTGACCACGGCTGATTCTTGCGTTCAGGAACATGCCATGCTTAGGCACTGCTGCATTTGTGATAAACGGGGTTTGAGCTTAGGCCACCATGATATTAGCAGGCACAGTTCTCACTGCTAAAATGCCACTGTTCTGGATAAAATTCTTGAAATCAAACAAGAGGTGGAGCAAGCTGCTCTCTTCACTGGAGGGTGAATATGAGTCAGTGGCAGGGCTCCAGTTTTTCTGTGACACAGTTAGAAAGCTTGATGAGAACTGTACTGCCTTGTCTCCTGTACAGGAGTGGAATGCACAGCCCTGCCAACAGATTTCTCAGTGCAGGCAGAAGTCGTATTTTTCCTTTTTAAATTTAATTTCTTATGAGCATTGTATACTTTATGCTTAAGTTAGGATCCCTTGAATGCAAAGTGGCTTCTGGATGCTGAGAGTGAGAATTGCTGTTAAAGTCCAGCACTGTGGCTCCTTCACAGAGGCCGCGTTTCACAGCTTGCTTTCTAGCAAAGCTGAACAAGATGCCTTCACAACAAAGCTGGGACCTCCTGCATTGGACATTAGCTGGAAGTGCAAAGAACCAGATAAATAAAAAGCATCACCGAGTTGCTCTGTGTGAAAGTATCTGTGTTATTTTTAAATGCATAGCTGAAAGATAGGCGAATGCAAGGCGGAGTGGCAGGACAACACATCATTTTAGCAGTGCTGCTCATTTTCTTATTCTGATGAAGTTTTTTTGTCCAGTGATGGAACAAATGGATGTTTTTAAAAATAATTTTTAGCCTGATCTAGAATTTAGTTTCTTTCAGTACCTGAGATAGAGATGTTGGCCACATTTATTTTTAAATTCCAAAGGAAACAAATATAGGAATAAAATCATGTTTCCCTGCAGCACTTGGAAAGCAGCTAATATTTCATCCACCGGGTACATGACCACCTGGAAATTCAGTTGACTAAAAATTGACTAAACAAAGCTGAATCTGCAGGGAATATTGCATTGCAGAGAAAGCTGCAAGGAGGAACTCAGCAGCGTTCTTGCAGGCAGTGTGATACGGTGGCAGAGCTGTGGCACAGGCTGGGGGGAGCACGAGAAGACATGGGTCTCGACTCTTGTGAAAAAGTAAAGCAATGCTTTTGACTTATGTGTTTTAATTTTTCTGAGACATGACTTATATACTTTACATTTTCAATTAGACATCCTTTTTTATCTTCCCTGTAAGCAGGAAATAGCAAATTTCAAGAGGTGATTCAGGCAAAATTAAGCATTCTTGAATAAACTAGAGCTACTTGTAGGAAGATTGAACCAGCTGTCAGTGACTTAGAACGGCTAAGGGATGGGAGCTGATCTTGCTCTTAATAGCTAGACTGTCCCTCATTTTAGAAGACTCCTAGATATTTTCAGCTTATGTTTGTAAATTTGCCATCTTTGCTGCAGTCTTGTCATATCTCATGTACCACTGACATCCTGATGAGAGATTTCTGAGGACAGCTCAGCCTGAGTGATCAATTACTGCATATTCAATCTGTAAAGCACTTCGGGTTCTTAGTGAGGTTAAAATGCTGTCTGAGTTTTCCTGTACTAAGGGTCAGACTCTGATGCTAGTCCTTACATTAGCTAGTACCTAATCCTGTATCAACTTCAGTGGGGATGTGTGTTGAATGCACTATTATTACGCAGGAGTCGAAGTAGCTGATGTAATCCTCAAAAGAATACACATCAGTATATAATAGATATAGTTTAAAAAACAATGCCTTTTCTAAAACCTTCAGCTATACATGAAGAGAAAAATCTCAAAAATAATATTCAGAGATTTCTCAAAAACAATTATTAAGACCTCCACTTCCAAATCATCAATAAATGTGTTGTATTTTGTGGTGTGATTTTGAATGGTACCAGGCTGTGATACGTTTAGATCATATTCAGTTCTCATGCAAGTGCCTGGCCACAAAACAGTTTTGAACAACCTGCTTTTTATTTTGCTGATTTTGAAAGGACTGAAGTAGTGGGACTGCTGTTGTGGGACTGCCAGCCAACTGCCATTCTCAATTGTATCTGGCCTTCTTCAGCTTCAGTAGGATAAAGTCACAAAGTCCCTTTAAAAGCCTTTTTTGCTCTGCAGGAAATGTCATGTTTAAGGTATAGTAGTGCATCTCTCATGAAATGTGCAGTTATGGGGCAAAACATTGCTAAGGGAGGTAAATCTGGTCTCTGGGAAGCAGATGAAACAGAAACCAAGCCAAGAGTCTCCGATACAAAATGAAAGAATTAGCATCAAAAGAATAATTGTGATTGTATGAGACAGACCCTGTGTTGCTCTGACTTTCATACAGCTGGGCATTGAAATTCAGGGTCAGGTTGTGCTGGACTCATTATGACATATTGTGAGGACTTGGTGCAAAGGGAAAAGCCTCCAGTGTGACGGGCTCCATCAGGCCAGGATGCAGGGAGAGGACTTGGTATGGGCTACATTCACAGCAGAGGACCTGAAGCAGAGGCATGTTGCACAGGTTGGTGTTTTCATTCCAGTTTGGGATGAACACTGGCCAGTGCTGGCTTTTAAACTGCCCCCACCACGCAGGGTGAGGAACCCCCTGCTCCATGCAATGACATCCTCCCCGTGACACAAAGTCTTTAGGTCACCACCAAGGGGAACTAATTACCGGAGATTTAGAGACTTGCTGCTATCCAGAAGGTTCCCACACAACTATGTTCTGGTTTTTTAAGAAGTGGGTTATCTTGGCTTAGCTCAGCATGTGGACTTCATTAGTGGCCTTTGAAGGTACCTGCGCACTTGCTCCTGGCAGTGGAATTGGCGCTCTGCTTTTCCAGCCCTTGCCTTTTCGCAGGACAGAAGCAGAGAATGCCCCGAAGTTGGGGAGTGGTGGCAATCCTCAATCCACTGCATTCCCCAGGTTCTACTTCCAGGAGTGCCAGTGAGCAGGAAATAATTTCTATGTCTTACTGTCTTGTTCCGTGCATTCCATTGATCCGCTCAGCACTTCAGAAATGGTAGAAACATGACCCTTCCCATGAATTTTTAACATAAGGGCCCTTATCTTGCAAACTCGTCTGCCTCTGCACACCCTAGAGGGCTAAAGTCAGAGCAGCTGGATAGGTTAGCAGGGTTTGTTAGCAAAGATCACCCTGAATCTGGCAGGACTGAAGCCTAAATACTTTCTGATTTGTTTACAAGTGTCCAACAATTTTAGGATTTTTCTGGTTTAAATGTATTAAGCAGAATCAAATTTTTAACCTGTGCTTTAAATTACCTTTCTGACCATACAGCAGTAATTTCAACCTGTCTTTCTTAGCCTATAAAGTTAATTTTTAATGCTTCAGTTTACAATTTGGAATAAGATTTTATGACGTTCTATTACTGTACATCAATTTGACAAGATTCCACTATTAAAGTTAGATGTTTTAACACACATTTATAGTTGGAAACAATCTCTATTATTGTGAGATTGTTTAGCAATAAATACAAGCTGAAATAAGTAAATTTTATCTGTTGTGTAAATAGTCCGTCATTGTTAAATAGAATTTCTGTTATACACATATTATTTACTATTATTTGAATTAAAAAGAACAATTTATTTACATTACAAACTGTAAATTTAATTTACTGTTAAACAGTTAAATTACAGCATTTGCGAAGCTAAGCTGCCAGTAATTTGACCATAAATGTATGCGATTTTTTCCCTGAATGCTTTACACAAAACACGAAAATGCATACAAGAATCCAGAGAGGGAGTGCAATTCAAGCTCTCCTAATTTTTATCTGAAAATCTATCCATTTTCAGCAATAGAAAGTAAGATGCAATGATGTATTCAGAGCAATAGAAGAAGGGATTCTAATGGCTTTCGGTGTCTAACACCCTTCTTAATGCTTCTAGGTTTTGATCCCTTAAGATATCATCTTGAAAATCATTGCGAAGAAAAGCTACTATAATGTATGTGACACAATGCATCTGGTATCTGCTTTCATGCATTTTTTTAAAAAACGGCCCTTTTTTCAAGAGCTTTAAACTCATAGGTGTTTTTGAACTTGTTTCCACAGCCAACACATACTACTGACAACAGTTTTCACATAATTCACCACGGTCTGGGTCCTACAAGGCGTTTGCTGCTCTGGTGCTATCTCCAAGGGTTACCCCAGCCCGGCTCCCTCCTGACTCAGCGCAGCGCTAGCGAAGGGCTCACATCTGGCTGCGGGGTTTGGGGAGGGAGCGGCCTTGTGGACTGCAAAATAAAAGACCCACCAGAGACACGGCACCAACAGCGTGTCAGCCCTGAAAATGGAGATGGTCTGAGGCTCCGTTTTGAGTCTTGGTCTGAGCCTGACTTACGAACTGGAGGCCTTCAGTTCAAAGTCTTGCTGGCACACGCTTCTGGATGGTAGAAGGTGCTGACCTGTGTATCTTCTGCCACGTAAACTTTAGCCCTGGTGGCATACGGAAAGGAAACATATGGTAAGACCAGCCAGTCCACTGGCAGGACTAGTCAGGTGACAATCTCAGGTTTTGAAGGGTCAGTAAGAACCTGTAAGTTATTAGTGGGACGTTGCTCTTGGGTGTTTTCTTCATCCGTTTTCTGCTACCATGGAATGTACAGAACATGCGCGGATCATCTGCCACTTCGGCACTTAATTTAAGCAGAGACCTTAAAAGACGCCGATAGCTATCAGTTAATTTGGCAGAGACTATACAGATCTACTTTAAGTGATCAGTTTGTCCCTTCTCAAGCCTAGGCACTTAAAATTTGCATTTAATTGTCTTGGCTGTGCATTCCGGAGCTGGCTTTAGTTTTCCTGCTGCTGCTTGGACCCTTGTGTTTAATTCTGTCCCTGTCTACACAAGGACTGTGTCTCCTCTTCTATAGCTGTACTGGCATGCTCGCTCTTCATCTTGTTTGGAAGAGGAATGAGTCACGATTTCTCTTACATAGAGCTGGCCAAACAAGAAAAGATTTTAAAATCTGATAATAGAGAACAAAGAGAATTTTAACATCATCAATAAATGAAAAGCTGAATTGCTTGTGCAAGTGCAGTTGGAACGATTACAGTTTCACCATGTTTCCTCTACTTCAACTACTCACTCACTCCATCCAAACTCTCCAGTGAAAATCTCATCCTGGCTTTCCATTTCCTTTAAGGTCTGTGTCTGTACCCATCACCTCTTACACTGCTGCACACTTGACAAACCAGAACAGCGTATGTCTTTTCTGTGCTGTCATGTGCAAGAAACAAATTAAAGTGTTTTGTGAATCTCACCGCTAGTTTCATTTTTACGTGAGGTGGTACAATGTGTTTGCACAAACTGTGCTGACAGGATGGAAAACGTATACTTTCCTAGAACAACTGTAGCCTTATCGAACAGTAGTTGGATCTGGTTTTGTGTTAGATCTCCTGAAGAGAGGTTCAGTCAGTGGTAAACACACTGCATGTGCTCATCACATCTCTTTTGAGAAAACTTCCATTCCGAGCAGAATGTTATTAGAGAGGCACCCACTTTGTCGGGCGGTCATCAGCTTGGCTCTGCTGTATGTTCCTCGTGGCACCACCGCCCCATCCTCTAGCTGCCTCTGGTTTATTTGTAGTTGGCGGAGTCACAAGGATGGCCTTTGTGGGTACTGGCACAGGCAGCTGGCACGAACCAGTTGTTCAGGATGAGCAAACCCCTTTCTAAAGTCTGTGAAAAAACATTGCCTGGAGCACTAAGAGGTCGAGTGTATCTTTTTTAACATCAGGAAAGCCTTTCGTTGGAGTGATGCAAGCAAATTTGCTCGATGCTTCTTTTTCTCTTGTCCTGTGTTACTGAGCTCCTTGCCTCACAGCAGCGTGCCACCGGTGCGTCTGTAAAAGGTCAGTATATAATGATGTAGCAGTTTGTACCTGACGACATTTTTCACACCGGATTTTTTCTGCTAAACATTTCTGAAAATATCACACAGTTTTTAAGCACTTCTGAGCTGAATTTGAACAAGCTGCTGTTAGGAATTTGCCATCCCACTGCTCACCCATCCCTAACCTTGAAATGTTTAAAAATAAATAAATAAACGGATTAGAGTAAAATAATATAGTAACCCACTGAATTTATTTAGTCTAATTTATGCTAATCATGGCATATTGGTGCTCTGGCAGATAAAATAAAGCTGGTGGAGAAGATTGTGTCGAGGAAGCTATGACAATTAACCCTAGAAATTATCACTCTGAAAGTGGGTTCAGCTTTGCCATAGAAAAGAACCAGTCCAGCAAATTCTGTTAACTGTCAGTAATAAGATAGGTTTATTAATTTTAAGGGGGGGGTAAATTTACTTTTCTATTTATATATCTATACACACGCAGATGTACACATGTATTCCTGTTAGATATTAGAAGTTAAAATATTTGAAAAGATGAAAATACAACTTAATCCAGGAGTAAATTTGGGTTATTTTATATAGGCTTTTAATTATTTCTAGCTTATAATTCCATTTTTTTCAGGTTATATACAATACCATTTTAGGAATAACTGTACATAATATGTAATTTAATATTATCTTAGGCTTTCGGTAACGTCAGAAGTAATGAACATGATCAAGCAGAAAAGGTTGTATTCATCTTTACTGCTGTTTGATCAGAGAAGGTTAGATAGACTGCATCAGGTTGCATCTGTTATAATTGTGCCTTGGCTTTGACTGCCAGAGGAAGCATACAGCCCACAAAAATAAATAAAGTTATTATCATAAACAAACAACTATCTCAGGGCTTCTCATGTGCTCTAGTTCCTGTGTGCGCTGATTTGCTTTTAGATGCAAATTAACTCCTTTGGTTTCTGACTGACAAATTTGTGTAGTACTCAATGGAAACAGAATTTTAGCTGTAAGTTTTTTCCACACAAAATGAAGGAGTGAAGCTGGGGGCGAGGGGGGAGAATAAATGCTCCCTTCTTCACCTTAGACCACATTGCATAAGATAAATGTCACACAGGATTTAAGTGCGAGCAGTCTTTGAAAAGGCAAGATATTTTTACTGTTTGCTAGGTTGGGGCTAGGATTTTTGTTGTTTTGATTTGCTTTTTAAAGAGTAGAACCACAGGCTTAAAGGTGATGGCAAGGATTTTCCAAATAAGATGCCTCAATTAGATTTAAATTTTATTTTGGACATAAGTAGGTGGCCTGATTTTCAGTATTGTGGAGCAAGGGATGGCAATCCAAGAGCCATGAGGACTGCAGGATTTTTAGAATCCATCCATTTGTTTTGCTGCTGCTTTTTGTGGCTTTAAATCATATTATCCTGAACCTTAAAACAGTTCTTTCCTCTGGTTACTGCCTGCAACATTTGAACAAATGGCAGGAGCTGAGCAAGTAGATGCCTCTGCACAGGGAAGAGTAAAACTGATGATGTGCAACTTCTGCCACGTATGCAAAGCAAATACAAAAACAAAGCTCATTTTCTCAAATGACTTTTGTTTGCTGTTGTTATTTGAAGCAAGGGTCACTGGCAAATTTTTGGGTGCAATTACAGTCTCTTACAGATTGCATTACGTGTTGAACTTGCGTAATAGTTGTCCTTTGAACTTCTTGTTTTCAGTCACTTGTAAGTTGTTCACTTGGGGTTAAAAATGCTCCCTCTGCGTACCTGCCTGGAAATCCCATTTGCTGGCCTGAACACGATTTGAGCCATTTCCTAATATGGACCGAGATAAAACGTTCTTTTCCACTTTTACAGAGAATATTTGTGGACACGACAGCTTGTTTGGCTGTAGGTAGAAACTTGAAATTTGGCATGGAAATAGCTCTCATGAAGGAGAAGTGCTGTTACTTTTTCTAGAGAAAATTGCTTTTGATTTGACTGAGCTGTAAGCCTTTGAGCAAGTGGGGGGGAAAAACTATTCTCTGAGCTTACAGGGTGTGCAGCAGAGGAAAGACTCCATGCCTATGGTTAATTTAGTGGAAGTGCACAGTATAGTGCAATATGCTTCTGAAAATGGGTGGAGGCACCTGAGGCTGGGACTTTATAAGGTATGAGGGGCACACTGAAATAACTTCAAATTTTTAGGGACTAAGCCAAAGGCTTCCTTCTCTCCTCAGCTCTTAGAGATTTAACTGATGCTCATAACACAGGCAAGGAGGTTTTCCTACACACGCAGAGTCCTGTCACTCTAGCCCAGAGAAACACAAGAAGGAAAAGACTTTGTACAAGTGTTTTTAACCTCTTATGGAGTTGAAATGACGTTACGGTCACGCTACAGAAAATCCAGCAGATCTATGATGCCATATACACCATGGTCCAGGTGTATCTAATCCATCACTTGCCACATCTGCTGCCTCAGTGTCCTTGCTTCTAGCTGATATCAATCCCACATTTAAATCTTTGAAAATCTATCTTCAAGTATCTCACATATTTTTAATTTCCTTCAAATTAATTTTTTCTCCAGCCATCTTTCCAGCCAACATATTCCACCCAGTCCTTTACCAAAGCTTAGGGGTTTTTTTTATATTATTTTTTTTTGGTGTAGACTTCCCATAGGGTGTCTACAGTCTTCTGTTCCCTAAAGTTCAAGCTGTTCCTCTGGATCTGATGGCACAGGACAGAAGAGGGGACGTGTGACATGTTCCCTGAGCGTACAGCAGCTCTCCTGAGCTTTGGCACCTTCTGCTCTGGCTCCAGCTCCCCAGCACCTCCCTTCCCTTCTCACTGCCTGAGCCCCGAGCTTCCTTCCATATCCAGCTGTGTCACCTGGCTGTCACTTCATGAGTAGATCTTCAATTCCATCACCCATGAAGTAGATGAAATTGTTGAACCCAACATATACTTAGAAGGCTATCTCTGACCAGCCCGAGCACTTTACACTGTGCAGTTTTGCTGTCTAAAGCACCACCCAATTATAATTCCTCTGGCAGATACTGATTGACACCCCAGCTCCAAGAGGGCTGGGCCCAGTCTCCCCAGAACACTTCTCCGTGAACCCTGTCGTGACTCCCTGCCGGCAAACACAGGCGGTGAGATCAGGCCGGTGCTCGGGGAGCAAAGCATTTTCTCAGTTGCGAGCAGTGAGGTGACCCAGACCTCCCTGCAGGACCTTCCTTCACCAGAGCTCCCTCACCAAAGGCTGCAGGTGGAGACCAGAGTGCCAGAGCAGGGCAGATCCATCACAGATCTACCTATCGTAATGGCCATCATGATTTTCATATCGTCTTTATTACAAAGCTGTTTTCTCTGGAAAAGCGGCCAAACATTCTCATCTTTCACGCTTGCTCAGGCATGCCCGTTGGCCCGTCCGGCTCCGGCAGAGCCAGTAAAGCTCCTGACCCCATTGGACTTTGTCCCCATGGAGACTTCAGAAAAGGGATGCTTTTCTTCCTTGGGCCTCTAGCTGCCAGATTTCCCCAATACAAACTGACACAATATCAAAGCCAACTTGTTCACTGCTAAATTAATTATGTTGTTAATTGGTTAACCTAGGGCAGACTGTATGGAAAAAAATCCTTAATATGTGTTTGCTGGCAAGAGTGGATGGAGCTGGGCAAGGGAGATGCACAGATTATGGCAGTGGGACGCTTTCATTGTAAAACATTGGAAGATGATGTACAGTCGAATGTTGTAAAATGTTGCTAATATTATTTGAAAAAACATCATCTGGAATTAAATCATAGACATGTGAGGACTGAACATAGGTAATTTTGGTGTCTCTTCACATTTTCATGCTTAACCAGTACAGCCTTACCATTCTCCCAGCTGCTTGGCGTACATAAACCAGCATGGCACAAAATGGTAATGGAGTGGTACCAGTTGAAATGGTGAGCTGCAACAGCTGGATCCTGGACCTTGAATCCAGTTCTAGCAAAAGGACAGGATGCCACTGTGAGCATTAAAAAACCAAAAACAAACTAGAAAAATGTGCAAAGGTAAAACATCTCCAGCAGTGTGCCTCAAGGAAAAAAACCTCTTATTTAAATTGCTCAAATCATTTTAGCCCTAGAGCTTGAAAATGTCAGTAAATAAATAATTGGTTATGCAAAGATTACTCTTTTCTGCTAATAGACCATAGGAGGGAAGAAGCAAAGCCACTAGGGGTTCCTTCTTTGATCCATAGCTAGTAATAAAAACACAGACAATACCACCAACATGAAAAAAAAAAAGATATTTCCTTTCATAGCTGTCAGTCCTCTTCTTGCTTTGGAAGGGAGGAAGACAGCTTATCACTTGTGCATGTGTGAAATTCAGCCTTGCTTACAGTATGATTGTGTAAATGGCACTTTATTAAAAGCTAACTGTTATTTGCAGACTTTAAACTTAAACACAGACAAGTTCAGAGATAGATATAAAATCAATGTAACTCTTCAAGTATTGCAGACAACATTTTGAAAGGCAACTGTTTAGAGTGCAGCAAGTGATTTACTGATAAGGTTGTTCTGCTGATCTGTTTGTTGCTGATTTGCTATACCTTGTCCATTAACGTGACGGCAAAACGGGACTGATAGCTTGGTTTGATTCTGCTGTAGGACTGTTATTTCATTCTCTGAAAAAATTGAGAGCAGCGTACATGAAAGTTTGTGCAGAATTCCTAACACCTAATGTGAAGACACGATGTGGTTTTACACCAAACGTGCTGTGCATTTCCGATTATTTTTTTAATTGTGAACTGTGCTAAAAATCTTGATAATCTTGATTTATTTTGGAATGATTAGATGCATACCAGACACTGTAGTGTTTAAGCAGAGGTAATGAAAGGCTGCATTACTGACTATGCCTTTACTTCTTACTGGTTTTGTATAGATTCTGATGAAATTATATATGAATTCTGCAGTTTAATATTAATAGCATTTTCCTTGTATTGCATGGACCGAAGTGAGCACAGTAGCCATGGAACAGAGCGCCAATATTTCCTTGATGGCCCCATCTTACTACATTAGTTTTCTAGCTTATCTGGTTCTGAGTACTTTCTAATAGGTGAATGTCACTCATGTCAGTGACATTAGTTCGATGTCAAATGTGACTTAGACTTTGAGGTTGATGGGATGATAAGTAGCCCACCATTTCCCCCTGTGGGAGATAACGTCTGCACCAACCTGCCTTTTTACATTCAAAGGTCATGTCCAGTTGGGAGAGCAACATGTACAAATGGGATTTGAGGTACAAATTACCTTTTGCTCCTGAAAGTACAGGGGGCTTGTGACACAATAAATATGCAGGTTTTTCTTCAATCTTACCTCTTCCTATGACTATTCAAGCAATTTTAAAAAATGTACACAGCTTTAGCTTAGATATGCTTGTCTTTTGAATTAATTCCCCCCCCCCCCCCCCCCAAATTCAGCTTTTCAAAGTGCAGGTCTGTCAAAACAAGAAAAAAACCTGCAAGCATAGACTGGACAAGTGCTTATATATATAGATAAAGATATATATATATATAAAAAGAGAGAGAGATTCACTGTGATGAGCACAGTAGAACTCCTATATGGTTTAAGGACAACAGATGGAAGCACTTTAGAAATTTTTTTCTGAGGAGCTTTTAAAGTGAATTCAACAATGATATATTTTTGCCCATAATACACGTAATTAGTATTTTAGGTCCCTCATTTTACTACTACTCCAGACATCTGAAAAACTAAGCTAAAATATGAAAAGAGGTCGTATAAATACACACTGATAGAGTGCTGAAAATGTGATGGGAATGATTCTTATCACTTTCCAGTCTGTTGCGAAAACATTATTTTTTAATTGTGGTATTTGGTGCATGGGCACCTATTTTGGACCAGCGTGAGTTTAACAGGTGAGGCATCATTTTGCCCAAGGAAATACGGAGTTTATGGCAGTATCACTGCCAGACCTCCAGCTGCTCTTACTGTAACACTTTATGGTGACACTAGTGACCACCACTGTCATGGATGTAAATTCTATGTGCCATAAGCTTTTATACTCAAGTTGAAGGGTGAGTGAGGGAGGAGGAAGAGGAGACAAGGCTGTACAATACTTCATGACTGGCTTAAGGGATATTAAATCAACCTTAAATCCTTGCCAACCGGTTAGATGGATAGCCCACTGTTCTAAAATTTGCAAGTCAAAGGGAGACAGGCCTAAATTCTTTCCACTATGAAACCCCCACAGTCCTCTGCCTTTCAGGCAGAAGCAAAAAGGAATGGAAAATTCCAAACTAACGAGCGCTTCATTTTTTTTTTTCTGCAGTGCTGTGCTTAGAAAAAATTGCACTCTTTTTTTTCTAAGGCAAAGAAGTAAAATTAAAGTTGTATGACTGTTATAAATATTACATGTTCAGGGTATCAAGAGTACCTGTAGTTCTCTGGTTTCTGAGGGTGTTTTTGAATTAACCCTTCTATAGATACCGGGTGTTAGGAGGAAAGGAGAACGTTCAAGCTTACTCAAATGTTATGCTGTCTATTAAGGAGATAGTATCATATGTTAAAGATGCACTCACTGGAGTAATAATTTGTAGTATTTTTATCCACACTTTTTTTCACGTCTGTTTTGTAGAGGTGGACTGTAGATCATTGAGAGAAATAATGACTTGGCCAAGTTTGCCTGACAAGTCAGAGATGGAGCAAGAAAGAGAGCCCATTGTCTTCAGTCCACATTCCGTGATGCTTTGTAATTCCTTCAGTCTTACTCAGTATTAAAGATTAGTCAATGTAGATGCTGGTTCTGTATTAAATACATATGTATTCAACAGCAGCAGGATGCAGGATGCCGGAGATGGTGAACTTTTACTGAAAGGCTGAGATAAATATGCTGTTGTGTTTCATTGACGTGGTTCAGAAGAACTTCTGACTGGTCCTTTGGGAGGAGTAATGTAAGACAGAAGGAAGTTGGAGATGCCAAAATCCTTGGCTGATTGGTCCATCCTAAAGCTGAAGGACCCATACAAGCAGGAATGGAGCGTGCAGGAAAGCAGGCTCTGCTGCTGATCTGGACAAGAGAAGCGCACTGTGCAGCGCGCTGACGTTCGGGCAGAAGATGTTGCCTGGAATTCACTTTGTCATGAACTTCATTTTAGCTGAGCACTTTTCTTGCAGGAGTTGATATGCTCCCAGATATGCTTCCCACATGGTTAGTGCTCATGTGTAGCTTTCTGCTGGGTCTTGTATAAGCGGTAGAGAGACTCTCTATGTCCTCATTTCATGCATTCACATCATCTTACATAAAATCTCTCTATAATTTAACCCACACTGTCCAGATTACAATGCTTAAGGAGAACTTCCATCCTAAGCCAAAGTAAACAAGAATACTGTCCAATTTGTGGTATTTCTTCTTGTTATGCTGTGGATAACTTTTTAAAGCTGCTTTACTTCTGCTTCACCATTGAATTCAGTGAATTTACTCATTGGATCAAACTTTGTTTCTCCCTTTCATCATCATACCCCAACCACACACCGTAGCATCTCTCTGCCTGTCTCCAGTCTTCATTTTGCAAACTGCTCACAGCCAGTAATAATGATATCCTTTCATTTTCCTCATAATCTTCAGCTGTCTTTGGGCTCGTTGATGTTCCCATAATTTAGGTAAATGCTACCCTATTTAAAGAAATAAACACATTAAGTAGATTGTCAGGTATTAATGTAGACAAGACATCCCTAACATAATTATTGTTCTGTGCATTAGTGCTTCAGGAGAGGATCTTTTCTGTTTATGGCATTATGACACTGTTTTTGGGGAAAATAATACCAACTCTTAAATTCACTACTGTCTTTACTGCAGAAGGAACTGGTGATCTTTGAAAAATTGTACTATTTTCAGTAAACATAAATAGCTTTACTAATTGTGTCACAGACAAGAACAACAATTTGAAAAGATGTTAAATTTTGTATTTAATTTATGTGGCAGTTCTTAAACATTCCCCAACATGTCTGTCTCTTTAAAGTGTTCACTTGCTTCAAAGCTATTTTTGCCTCTGACCACTATCTGATGAGAAATTCACATGTGCTAAATATACCCATGATAATAATCTTATTTTCAGTCCTCCACTAAAAATGCTGATGGCCTGAAAGGGATTTGAGTCCTCAGTGTAGCTTCCCTGCCATTATTTTTCCAGTAGATTTCAGGAGAAAGAAATGGTTAGAATGCTAAGCGATAAATATTTCTGTAATGTTGCTTACCAATCATTTTGTCAATATAACAATAATATAGCAATAACAATATGTCAATATAACAATAACAGTATATATAATAATAACAATGTTTGTATCACAAAGGACTTTTAGTGAATAAGTGAGTAGAGAAGAGGGTTGGGAGAAATGAAATACACATATAACGCAGTGCCAGGTGTGAGTGGTATAATTCCACCTGTGTGATAAATACGGGACAGAAAGGAGTGTTGCAAAATTGTTGAGCTGTTCAACCAAACCTCAATTTGATTTTCAGGTCTCTGGGCTACTGCTTGAAATACAGACCACGGCACACTTATCAGTACATATATATGCATTGTTCTTAGTTTGAAGTCCATGAGACTATTGCAAAGCCCCCTCAGAAAGAGCGGGTGTTGGAACCCAGGTTTCTTCTGGAACAGATTTAAATACCAGTTTCCAGTGGTTATTTTGGGATGCTTAGGGCAAATAAGATCTGCCTGTACAATAATGTGCCATGTTTTGGTAGCTAGACCGCAACTTGATTAGAACTCTTCTGTGGTTTCTGTGTCAGTCCTTTAGCTGAAGAAGCGGAAAAATTAGTTCTTGCATCCAGCAGCTCCTGATTTAGCTCAGGTTGATGATAGATACGCTTAGGTACAACTACTCTGTTACTAAGCGCTGAGCCTCTCTGCTGCAATGTCCTGCAGAAAGAAGAGAGCACCCTGGTACATGGTGCTTTGTTGCCTTTGTAGTATTTATACCTAACCTACAAGTAGCAATGACTATTTTTATCTCTCTCTGCCTGAGCTGGTCTACACGGGAGGCAGCAGCATCCTTGGTGTCCACCACACATTTCTGTGAACTGACACAAGAAAGCTGTAATGAGATTCGGAAGGCTATTGATACAAACTTTTCAGATTACCAATGAAAAACCAGACAAACATCCAACCAACAACAAAATGACTAAGCAGAACCCCCCAGGATTTAAGAATCTGGGCATTATTGTTGGAAAAAGATGGAAGGGAATAAATGTGGGTGTTATACCAACAGTGGGTTTATTCCTGCACTGTTTTTGTGATTAAGGCAATCTCGCAGAATAGGATTGTTTCTGAGAGTGAAAGCAACAGGAAGATATCAGCCAGTGTCGAGAATACAAGACCCTGTTTTTGTGAGCTCCAAAAACATTAGGAACTGATTTAATGAACTAACTTTTCCAGAAAAACCTGTTCATTCTCAAATGTTCAACTAGCATGGCCAAAACTAACTGCTTTGAAGTGATAGATCACTCTCTAAAATAGCATAAGCTTTAAACATAATATTTTTACATTTTATCGCTTGATTTCAAATGGTTTGGGTGTGTGCTGGTTCAGTTTTGGTTTTCTTCTGCAACCATTAAGTCTGTAAGGATTTTCTTTTTATCACATGAAGGCTGATTCTTATTCCAGGACACGCTGCTTAAGAAAGTTGTCAACTATCATTAGGCCGTCAGTAAAATTATCACCTAATCGTTTATGGTAGACTGCATTCTTCAGGGCACTATCAATGAGCCACAGAGATGCTGTCACCCACGGGCCACCATTTCTGACTCCCGTGAGATGAAGGCTGACACAGACAGTCATGCAGAGCATGTATTTCACCAGAAATCCAAAGTAGCAGAACTGTACTTGTGGCATACTTATCGGGGTTAGGTGGAGAAAATTAAAAATCAAAACAGGGATCAGGACCTAAACTCTTAGTTTAATTTAATTCAATTTAATTTTAGATTTGAGGTCAAACGTAAGCATTTGTAACTTTAAGGCTTAATAAAGATGACGCCTATAGGATCTTTTTCTACCATGATTAGTTTTGAGGTTTGTGAGCAGTTTCCACACTTAGTCTGTGAGGGTCTCAACTTTGCATGCTTTTTCATGGTGGAAGTTCACCTTGAAGACTGGATGAAGTTAGTGCGATATTTGCAAGTTTCTGTCCATCAAAATGATTCCAACAGTAGTAGAAGTTACATAATAAAAAGCTTTCTCTGTGTATTTAGCCCTGAAATTAAGTAATAATTCCAATTATAAGTTATAATTATTTTACTTAATTACTTATCGTGCCAGAAGATAGATAGATAAATGAGTCATTCTGGTAACATTCTGAACAAAAGCATAATTTCAGTGATCAGGTGAACATTTTCTTCCTTCTACTATCAAACTGACAGAAAACTACAATGCAAATGTATCCTCATAATCAGAAAACATATTCCTTCAACAAATATTTGACTTGGGTTTAGAAATGAGGAAGATTATAGCTGTCTCTTGGTGTTTTGTACTAGTGATGGGTATCTAACAGGAAAAATTAGGAATGTGGCAAAGAACTACATGGAATTCTGCATTACAGAAGCACATTTTACTTAGTAAATCTTATTCTCTTTTGTATATGTTAAGTGAAAACAGATGACTTTTATCTTTGATTTCTTTATGGTATGCTCCACTACCTCACATGAAGGTTTTGCAATTTAGCAGTACCAATAAGTGTTTCAGCAAGTAGCTTTTTAAGAAATTAATCTGTAGCCTAAATTAATGCCAGGTTTTCTTTATCTTGAAGTTGCTTTTGTGTTTCAATGGAATTTGGTTATTTATAGAAATAAATGCTGATTATTTGTCTGATTCATGAACATACAAAAATCACTTTGTGTCAACTCTTGGAGGCTAATTTAGCCTCTTAGTGTGGTGTGAACCTTCAAATATGATGGGGTGCTTCATTTACTAGCTCAGTTTAAAAATTCTGAGGATTGTCGTCCTTTGGCAGGGGAAAATGGACAAAAGTTTACTGCCTTTTTAAACCAGAAATTAGTCAGTCAAGTGAATCATAGGAATATTTAGGTTGCTAGGGCTGTCTGAAAGCCATCTGGTCCAAACTTTGTCTCAAAGCAGTGCTAACATCAAAACTAGAAGGTATTCTGAAAGAATTAAGTCTAAGATCTGGTCAGTGGCAAAATAGCATATTCATTATTAATGTAAAAAATGTAAAAAAATTATTTAGTTTAATTTTTCTTTCTAAAGGAAAATAAGTGACAGTTCTTCCAGAAATTAAGTAGTGGGTCTTTAAAGTATAGGTTTCTGTATTGTATAACACAGTCTGGATTATTGCAATCTTAGCTCAGTGAAATTCCATCGTTTTGTATGTATAACTTGCTAGGCTAGTGGTATGTTTGGTGCTTCAGCTAGCTAATATGCTAAAATATCTAGAAGGAAAACAAACCACTGCTTTTCACTTTACAGATAAGTAGTCTGAAGGGCTACAGGAGATCTCTTCAGGCAATGACAGGAATCGAGCTGATAGATCCAACTTCTATCCGCTTGTTTGGAAAAACCATGTTCTTTCTGCTTGGCTGTCCTGCTCATGCACACTAAAATACATGCTTCTCCCATAGCTAGAAATAAAATCTCACATTTCTGTTTCCTTCCCTACTGTCTAGTAACTGCAATAGCAGAAACTTGGTGATTTTTCCATCTAGCTCTTAGTTCATATAGAAGCTATATAACTTGTTTGGGCATTAGAAGTCCATGGTCAGGAGCTGAACATGTAAGAACATGACCCAGGTTTTGACAAGACAAAACAGGGCTGGAAAAGAAATCAAATTGAGTTTACTGATTTGAAAGCATAAACAAATCTTCTGCAATGAACACCAATGTTTTGCAGTAAACTTTAATCTTAATCTTTCAGTTGAAATCATACAATGGGATAAGAGTGTTTTACATTTCAATGACTTCTCAGACTTGGATTTGTGTGTATTTCTCCTCAGAGGCATTGCAGATGGGAAGCTGTGAAAGCAGTTATATATTTTGGCCTCAGTGGTCACTTTGCATTGTTTTAGATTGGTTAACTTTTGCAGAGCAATCCAAAAAAAGCGAGGGGCGTAAGGAGTCCATGGTGGTATTCCAAGAACATAAATTATGGCTCTCGGGGCCTTTGGGCCCTGGAGACCAGCTGTGTTAACTGTACACCGACTGCTTCTCCTCCTCCTCTTCTGCCTCTGATAGTGCCACACATTTCTGTGGAGCCGAGCTCCAGTTCATTGCATCAAGTCTTCAAAACCACTGGAGTCAGCCTTCCCCTCTCCCTGCCTGTTGAAGGCAAATGGGAACATAACACGGCCAGTGAGCTTTGGCAGCTGAGGCCTTTCCCAAATGTACACGAGAAGTCAAAAACATTTATATCAATCATGTGGAATGTTTTATTAGTATTGATAGATACAACCCCCCTGTCTTTCCACTCCACAAGAAAGAACTTCAGGCTTCACTGAACCCCTAGAGGATCCACCATCTGAAAAAGGAGGAAAGCACAGATAACAGAAAAAGAACTCAAAGAGGGGAGAGGAAAAAAAACAAACTAGAGGTGTTCCCAAAGCAGTGTATAAGCCCTTCCAAAATGTCACTAGGTTACTCTCATAAAGCAGCTTAGCTCTAGGTTTTTTGCACTCTTCATCCAAATTTTTTTGTGAGAGCAAGCAAGAACGAGACTCTTGCGAGACTTGCCATTTTTGGTTCTTTGGTCATTTCCTACCTAATGTTTGGAATATTCATCTGCCTCTTTCCACGCTTAAGAAATTTGGTGATGTCTTTCATCTACCTCACCAGAGACTTGGGAAGGAGGAGTGTTTTATTCCCTCGATGAACCTGATCTCAGCTGGGAACACCTCTCCTTCTCTACCCTTCTCTCTCTGCGTCTCTTCAGCTTTGTGTCTATGTATCTTCCAGCAGGTTTTTAAGGCCAGGAAGCTCAGCAAGGAGAGAATCTTGTCTGCACTTGTACCCACAGTTTAAAGGAATTATAGCACAGAATGATTTACAGATATTTTCTAAAAGGCAATATTTTGAGGCATGCACAGTCCTTTTTTTTTTTTTTTTTTTTTTTGAGGAACAAGCAAAGAGCTGTGGTAATTACCTTCAGTCAGCATAACCTTCAGCGTTCATTGCTGTCACAGAACAGAAAAATATTTCTTCTTTGTATTTCTGGATGCAATGTTTTCCACTTTTAACTGCAGTATAAAAGGACAATGATTTTCTTCTCCACCCCTAGAAGAGTGAGAGATGAATGTTTAATTAGAGCCAGAATTTGTAATGTTCACAGAACAATTTTTTCTCCAGAAGTGTCTTCGCTGATATGGATACCGTTTGTAGCTCATCTCCATACGTCCTTACTATCTGCTAACAACAGAGCCCTGCTGCAGCTGCTGCATAAGCAGTTTTTGCTTTTTTAATAAGGAGCACAGAAATCTTGTGGTTCATCCCAGTGGTGCAGTTTAAGAGAGAAACAAGAAATGAGGCAAACAAGGGCAAAGACAAGATTCTTTTAACCCTCTGATTGCTTTTGCCATGTTGCTTAATTTACATTGGCGACAGAAGTTTCGGCAGAGTGTGTCTGGTGCACTGCATTCCCCCTTGCTGCCGAGAAGTATCAACTCGGTGCTGGCAAATGACTTTCACCTGGCCATTTTTTCTTGCATTATTTGTCATAGCTTGTTATCTGTTTCAACTATTGGCTCCCTCAGATCGCTGCGGCACGTCAAAAAGGAGGAGGGGAAATAGCAAACTGTCCAAATGGGATCTGCTCTGTGGGGGCCCTGGTGAGAGAAAACCTGCTGAAGCAGAAGAGAAAAGTTGTGGGGGAAGCAGGGGAGAGCGAAGACCGGGACGCCAACCGCCTCCTATTTTAAACCTTCTACAGAAATCAGCAATTGTTTTCCTTAACTTTTGCCCATAGAAAGCAATTATAACAGAAATAATCCATTGTTTGTAAAGCAGCTATTTTCTGCAATTTGTGCTTGAGCGCTTTCCATAGTCTCCTGAATCTTTCGGAAACAGGCGAGACTCTCAGGGCCGTGTTTTTAGGGTGGGTTTGCCCAGCAGATTCTGCACTGACCCACACAATTTCCATCCTAATAGCCAATTTAATTGCTGTTCTCTGATTCCAGTGAAACGACTTACAGAAAGGCAGCGCAATGCTGCCAGGTGTAAAATCCAAACCCCACAAAGGGGTGGGATATAGGAAGAGGTGTGATGTTCATGTTAATCACTAATTCCAGTAAAAATGAAATATTGGGGAGGGAGGGTTGTGTGATCGCACACATATTGCTGGAGTGGAGCTGCTGTAGTATCTCATTTATGGAGCAGTGAAATGTAGGAATGATAATAGCTCAAGTTTATATAGCACCTTTCATCACAAAGGATCCAGAGGTGATTTACAAACTTAAACTGTTATACAGATGACACTTATAAAACAGAACACAATTGCTGTTTTCAGAGTAATGGTCTGAAACACTACAGATTGCATTAGTGCGACTCAAATCATTTGGGCCATTATTGGGGAATAGGTAGGATTTTTTATTTTTGTAGAATACAAACTGGATTACAGCGGCCAGCTCGTGAGTGAGCTGTGACAGCTGTTTAAAAACGTGCCCAGCAAAAAGCAGCACAATGCAAGAACCAGCGCATCTGGGGAAAGGTCTTTCTTGACACAGAAACTGTAGGAGTGGTTCAGTGGAAGCAGTAGCATCACCATCCCATGGAAAAATCCATGTCTAAGGGCTCTTGATTTCTACAGGGTGGCACGGGCCTTTCAGGAAGCCTTGACTTTTACATTTCCCACAAAAGTATGTCCGGCAGCTTGACGGCCTAAAGCACTGCAGGAGGAAGGCAGCCCTGTGGTCCAGGCTCCTGGGGAGGAATAACGCTGCTGAATTTGCAGCCAAGGCTGCCTGTGCCGCCTTTAGGTTCCCTGCCAGGTTTCCAGCCCAGATGCTGGTGCTGGCTGTGGTGTCTACGCGTGATTTATGGGGAAATACACTGAAGGTATGCTATGAAAAGTTAATATAGGTGGATCTGACACTTGTAGGAGCTATCCCCTTTTTTGTCACTCATTGCCCCTCAGACTGTGGTTACAGAAGTGGTCTGTGCTGGCCCAGGTCCAAGAAGGCAGGCAGAAGCAACTGCTGTACAAACTGCAGCTCTTGTCTGACTCCCAAGATGTGAAGCATCGTTCCGAGTGCCCGTTGCTGCCAGTTACAGGAGAAGTTACAATACAACCTTCTCCAGCACGAATGTATGTCGTGGCTCATCTGCCTATAAACTGAGCACAAACACTCTAGTTTTTTCTCTGTAGAAAGAAGTTGGTGTCGTGGGTAAAACTGAAAATCAGACATCTTCATTTGGTACAGACTGAAGGCAGATGTAGGTAAAAAGGGGTTCAAATGACTACTAAGCCTTGACTACTAATTCCATACTAATCATGAGGAGGTTTTGCTGACACCTCATGCAAACCGTGCTTCTGCATTGTGCCTGTTTCCACACAAGTATCATCGCGCAGTATTAAATGGAGGTTTCTTTCATCAGTGCTTACAACAGGACTTGCATTTCCCCGTCTGAAGTAATTGTATCAAATGCCCACTGTAAACTGTTAGTGTGAAGTGTTTGGAAATATTTAAAAGATGGGCAGAGGAGTTGTGTGGGTTTTGTTTCTCTAAAGCTAGAAAGATTACTTTCCCTCTGGAATACTTCTGATTTACTCCTAAACATAAACAGTTGTTTTCAGATTTAACCCAACAAGGTGTGGGGGGGCTGTATCCATTTTTATTTTTGTTCTCCTGTTATCCTGATTCATTGCATACCCATCTACTCCATGCAGTTTATTTTGACCTAAAAAAAAAAAAATATCCTAATGTAATATGTTCTAAGCACTTAGAATTGAAGGAAGGTGTCTTGCTGGCTATATAGAGTACTAACGAAGTAGGTATTAAAAAAATTGTAAAAAATTTCAATTGCAGGATGTGAGATCAGCAGAGTGTTGGCAAATCTCTGATTGGTTTTGTTGGTATGTGACTCTCATGCAATTTAGTCTGGCAAATGCAAGCTTTAAAACTTTGCGTAGCAATTTGAAAATATTTGTGCCTGTCCTGTGCTTATTCCAGTAACAAGTGAAGTGTAATTCCAAATGCAACTACAGTAATACAAACTGATATACATAATGAGATTTGTAGATTAAATCCTAATTAGGGCAAGTAGCTCATGAAAGCCTCCTCCAAAGTGCAGCTGCTCTCCAAAAAAAATGCACCACAGAGCAACTTGTAACAGTTTTTTACCAAACAGTTCTGTATTTGTAACTAAGTTGACCAAATATCAAAAATACAATTGGTCCTGAATTTATATCTTGGTTCTGTTAAAACTGGAGTAAATAACCACTGCTGGAGATGAATGCTGTTGGGTTTTTTTTTAGTGAGAAATGGGGAATTTGCTTAGGAATATAAAAAGTTAAAATAATCAACTAGATGTAATCCTTCTTTCTAAATGTCTGTACAAAACTCAAAGCTGTTCTTAATTCTTCCCCAGAAGATCAAATACACTGCCCCGGACAGGCTGATTTTTGAGCTAGCTACAATATCAGGAGACCATGCTTCTATTGTATTGTACTGTAGCTATTATTATTATTGTTATTGTTGTTGTTGTTGTTGTTATCATTATTATTATTATTAATTATTATTGTGGTGTCGTTTTAATAGGTTTATTTCTTATATATAAGTTGATGAGACAAAATAGGACAATATACTTTCATGTCTTCGTCTTACCAATTCTGAATCAGTGCAGCAGTTCAACAGAGATGCTTAAATTTAAGCCTGTGGATGATTACTTTGCTAAAGTGTAATCTTTACACTTTACACTTAACCTGTAGCAGATCTTACTGTTCTTGGTCAGTTTTTGTTCACTACTTCACCAATGTTGTGAATGTCAAGGGACATTCTGATTCAGAAAATATTCACTAGAACAAAAAGTAAGTGTTGATACTTGGAAGGTATGACCTAACCTATAGATTTGCTTGCACCACAGATGCCAGCACGGGAAGCAGCTCTTACACAAAGGATGGTAATAGTGCGCAGGTCTATCCAGCTGAAATTGCAAGGGAAGATTACAAAGCATAATGTGACAACCCAAATTAGATTTTGGCAAACTGGGCAAAACTAGCACCTTACCTTCAATTGTTTTTTACAAGATTTCCAATGTCCCCAGTAGGCAGGGCCTTAGATTTATTTCTTGTAAAAAGAACGGTGTGTCCAGGAGCAACAGATGTGAATTACAAGAAGAGAACAGGGGCAAAATAGGTCGAACAGGAAAAAAAGACCCCACAACCCCCCCAAAAAAACCCCAAAACCCCAAAAGCACTTTTATTTATATGAGGAGAGGATAACTGTGTGTGCCTAGAAAACTAAATCAAATTCTGTGTGTAGATCTGAGAATTGTTCTGCTGTTTTATGAAAATTCAGTGTTGATCTTTTCAGCAGGCATCTCAGCAAAGAGTGCTGATTTAGAGCAAAAAAAAAAAAAAAAATGTTGTTGATGTCTGTTTTGCTGATGGCCAGTTTTTGTGGGAAGGCAGGGCCCCTTGGAGACTGCACACCAGGCTGTGCTGTTACCTGCTCGTGCTTAGTTAGCAGCAGACTGAGGCAGACCCGGGGGAAAGCTCAGCCTGTGCCAGGAGTGGTTCCAGGGGAAAAGAATCTGTTCACTGACGCATCAAGTCTTTTCTTGTGCGTCCCCCCGGCTCATTCAGCCTTGTTTCCCGAAGTGACTGTAGGCTCTTCTGCAGCACTTCGGGCACTGCCAGCGAAGGTGCTGTGGGGCTCCGCATCGCCTGGCTGCAGTTCCCAGCGCAGCGTGCCCCTGGCCAGGGGACACAGCCTCCTGCCATGTGCCTTCACTGCAGCTCAGCTCTCGCCTGGCTGCCCGCACTGCTGGCACTGCCACCTGCCGCAGCACCCACCCCTGGCAGGGCTGTGCAGCAGGACTCTGCCACCGCCCAGCCACGCCGTGCTCCCGTGTCTCCACAAAAGCCAACCCACTTATGTGGGTGCCCCCAGTCCCCTCACTTGGACGATGCAGGGATTAGAGTAGGAGTGTGTTTCTCCTTCCTTTCGCTCTGCCTGGTTGTACAAACTGCTACTGGGGATAAGCAGCGGCTGCCAAATTGCAACCTACATCTGTTCATTTCCAAACGCGCCTTTGTTAGGTGCAAACGAAGGCCTCGTTATTGGCTGTAAGTATGTAGTCACTTAGGAAAATAAGCCGATAAGTAAACATCTGAGTGAACAAATTGGTGATTTGCATCTACTTGTTCCCTGAATGTGTTCACAAGTGGTAAGAAAAAGAGCCACTGTCTCCAAATAAGTCCACGTGGCATTTCCCCACAACGTACTTTTTCAAATGGACTGTCTGGCTTTTGCAGCCAAGCAATATACAGCAAAGTCTAGAGAGAAGAGAGATAAATGTATTTGATTTAGTAATATAGAGGACTGTGGTAAGGGTAGAAAGATTACTTTCCTTCTGGAATACTTCTGATTTACTCATAAACACAAAGTTGGCCATATGGAGAACTTTTTATGTCTGTAGAAAAGCAGCTCACTAATTCAGATCTGCAAGGGGGACTTCTGCTTCTTACGACAGTAAGTGCCTGGGCTCTCCATTCCTACAAACTGTCCATTTTTCTGTTCAGTAGACTGAAGTTTAAATTCAGGAACAGTATAGAACTAGAGGCAATTAAAAAAAACCAACACCCCAAAGTGTTAGAGAAACTCTTAAGTCATGTTGACCAAAGTGATGAGATCATGCCAAGAAAGTGAGTACAGGCAGCTCTAGGTGAATGCTGATCAACTGATTTATTAACCTCTGTTTTTGAACAAAAACTCTAAGCAAAAACATATGTCTGAGGCAGCTTTCAAAGCAGAACAAAAAGCTAAACTCCCCCCCCCCCAAGTTTCCTTTAAACCCTTGTTGTCTTCACTCCTTTCACTATGTATTTTTTCATATAGAGATAAAACAGTAAAAAGACATGAACACACAGCATAAATGCCTTTTAAAGTATCTTTTCAATTCTGCATTGACATTTAGTAAAAATTAACTTTGGATTCCAGATTGTGTGGTCCCACGTCAGTGGGGCAGAATGTAACCATGTGTTTCCACTTGCCTTGGTCACTGCTCATCTCCCTTGCCCACTTCGGCTATGCTAGAGGCCACTGCCTGTGGTTTCATTATAAATAATTTTCTGCAATTTATGCTTGCCCGTAAGGCAGCACAAAGATAACTTGACAGGCCTAAGATCTAAAGTGAGTTTAGGCTTTTTCGAACTGTTGAGGCACATTGCCCACACAGGCACACGGTCCTGTGTTAAAAGGATGAAGCTTTTTTTTATCAGTCCTCTCCCTTACGGAATCCAGTCTCACCGTGCCAGGCAGATTTGCTGAGAGTCTGTTAGTGTTGTAAAGAAACGGGATCCAATTTTCATTTGAGAAATCTCTCAGAAATGTAACAAAACAAAAATTCCAGACAGACATACATGACACAAGCATTGTAGGAACACTTAGAAATACCTTCTATTTCTAGACTACAACCTTTTCCAGAAGTTAATAAATATACAATGTCTACAACAAATCTCTGCTCTGGACTAATTCAGTGTGGACTTCAATATAGTTAGTCATCTGTCAGTATGAAATATACAACATTTACATCAAGGCACTGAAGAAGCTGTTAAATATTGTATTTTTAATATATTTAATAGGGAGTTATATGTTTAATTGTGATAGACTATTAAGCAAATAATGCAGATCTCACATGCAAACATACGGCACTGAGGACTGGCTGTGTAAATTAAATTAATTTGTGTAACTGTGCTTTTGCGTGCATCTGCCTGTTTCTGTCATAGATGGATATATTACTACATCAGCAATGAAACCCTCCACCCATAAGAGAATTCACATCTCTGATCATTCAGCTGTCTATGGCCAGTGTTTTGAGTCCTTTCTCGTAAGGATTCTTTGCACGTGCCTGGCTTTATTTATGCCTTTGCTTACATAAGAATTTAAAGGCTATTTTCTCTTCTGCTTCCATGTGTAAGCATTAAGAAACGCATTTAGCTGTATGCACCAGAAAGCAGGCATTCTGTTCTCTCTAAGGTTGTATTTTTTGTTCTTAAATATTTGAGATCAGTAGACGTTAGATCATCAAAGCGTTGAGAGATGCTGTGGTTTTGTCCCAGAATTTGTTACCACAAGTCTTTGCTACAGCAGAACCATAAAGAGATCCCTGACAAAGCAGGAACTGGCTTCTGGGAGGCTTTGGGAGAACATTGTAATTGAGTGGGTATGGACTGACTGTCATTGCTTGAAAGGACAAGTCCTGTTGTTAGAAAAGGAGCGAAGTGATGGATGGGCATGGTCTGGATGAGAACTGCAGCCAACAGTGAAAAAGAGGTTTAGACTAAAATGTTATGGGAGAATGTCAGATGGGCCCTACAGTGCTCTCCACTGAGAAGTGGTTAAATAAAACAGTTGTGTTGGGTTAAAAAAAAAGTGAAGGAAGGGTTGGGAAAAGTCACAGAAGTGTATCTCGGGGAATTAGTTTACATGGTTTCAGGAAATGACCAAATAATGCATTCAGTCTTATCTCAGTGATTCACCTTAATGTGAACCAAAAGGTCTTCAAGTGTCTGAAGAGGCACATGGCTCATCATTTTTCAGTCTATATAGGTGACAGAAATGAAATCCCGTATTCTTTCCTTCACTCCAATTAAGGCACTCACTGTTAAACTTGATATACTCTTAAGAAAAGGCTTTCCTCATTAGGCACATAAATCCTAGTGAACATAAAGATTCCCCATTTACTGCTTGATGGACAATTTGGATGTAACCAGAATCAAAGTTACCTTTGAATTCCTAAAGCAAAGATGACGGTTCATTAGCTCAGGAAATACTGCTCGGTACAGGGTGTTCTGATGAACCAGCAGTTAACTGATTATCTAAAAAGCATTTGTTGCCTATGTAACTAGTGATCATGAACATTTTCTGTCCGTGAATAGAAATCATGGCACCAATCAATAATTTAATTTGATTTATTATATTATATATAATATTATTTATTATATATATATAAATATATATAAAATATATAAATATAAAAATTATATATATATTTTAATACTTAAAAAAAACCACCCACATCTTTTTTACCAAAACTGAAATCTCTCCTGGCAGAAGTGATGGCAATATTATAATTAAAATTGGAATTGTAAATCTTTGGCATTGTTGAAAGAGATTGTACTGATTGATCCAAAAGCCATGACTGTAAAAACATGAAAAAAGTTCTGAAAAGTCTGTGATAGAAGACATGTAAAATCATCTTTAAAAAGTAAATACAAGTAAATATAGAAATAATGGGAAACTGTGGAAGTGGAAGCAGTGAATTTAAATTACAGGTTAAAAATGCATGCAGTGGATAAGAGAAGCTAAAGAAATCAATGAGATATAAGTAGAAATAGAATTAAAATAATAAGAAAGATTTTAAAGGATATTAGGAATAAAAGTTACTTTAATACAAGTCTAGGTCCATCATAAGACGCAGAATGTAAAATCAAGTAATACAGAAAAGTCAGAAATGTTCAATTAATAATTCTGTTCAATGTTTGAAGAGAAATAGGAGATAATATGGTGGATGAAATGAGAAGTTTACCATCTGCAGTGAAATAGAATGTGAAACAGTATCTGCTATAATTAAACGCTGTAGAAACAAAAGGCCCAGAGAACATAAAATTAGAAGTCTTAAAGGAATTATCCAAGGAGCAGAAAGAGCTGAATCACTTGATGATTGAGACATAACTTTAGGACTGAACATGGATAATTGCCTGTGGAAGACAGGCTTGATGGAAGCTTAGATGTCGCAAACAAAAGCACATAAGAGGCCGGTGGGTAAAAGTTGAACTTACAGAAATTCAGCCTTGAAGGAGACAGATTTTCCTTGTATTAAGGTAATTTAGCATGGGAACAGCTCACCAGGGAAGGTGGCAGACTCATCAGTTGGAGACTAAAATGAAATAACTCTTAAAAGAGTTGCATCTCAGAAAAATTCAGTCCTGTGTACAGACAAGGTCAGACTAGATGATCAGAGCAGTCTCTTTTGGCCACAGTGTATAAATTATAAATTAAACTCAAACTAATTTAGAGAATGATGTTTCAACCTAAACTAGAAACTAATTTACTGTCTCCTGTATTAGACTCTTCCCTCTTATGATGTCTCCAGCATAACCGCCATTGATTTTTATTAATTAATGGCATGTGTTTCTAACGTGGTCCGTTTTGTGGGCAGTTAGTACTTAAGTTCCTTCTGCGTTGCAGCTGTATATGCACATGTAATGAATTATATGTGAAAAAGAACTGTAAACGAACTTACACTCAAAAGATAACATGTGAGGCAACAGGTGGGCACAGCAGCCACATTGAAGGGGGCCGAAGGATGGTACAATAACAGGTAGAACTGAAGTGTTTCTGTTCAATATGATAAGGTGCCATCTGTCCAGACATGCTTGGATGGACTTTAGGGACTTTTCAGTGAGACCAGCTGCTCTAGCAAAAGGCTCAGAAGTGGCATTAAAAATGACAAGGAGAAAATTTTATTTAATTGTCAAAGAATCAGGCTCAACAGAGGACAAAGAGTACCACAACCCTGCAAATACAGGGAGCACAGGCACAGAGTCCAGGCCTACACAAATATAAATATTTTCAACGTCCTTATTTTAGAAGATGTTGAATGTAAGGATGCTGGCATTCTTAGAGAAACTGAAATGGGTCATTAAAGTTGCTCCTTGAAAAGCCTACCTAGAAATATATACTTCTATTCTGTAACAGCTACTTCCAAAAATATCTGAGCAGTAATGGATGTTTTACCATCACCTCCAAGAAAAGACGGGTTACCTCTCCTGCCATTTAAAATGAGTTTAGAATGGATATGCAGTGAGAATGGTTGCTTGTACCGAGTGAGCTTTTAGGCTGAGAAGAGTCGTACTGCTTCCTTCCCGACCACTCAGAAGGGAAGAGTGTACCTAAACCCTGTGAAGGATGCCCTGCTTTCAAACCCTCAGTGTCATCCTGCGCTTTGCTGGGTACTTTTCACACCTTCAGACACTGTTCAGGCAAGAGTCTAGTTAATTATTTTTAAAGGAGGAAGACAAGAAGAGACAAAAGGAGCCAGAGAAGCATCCCCCAAAACAACTTCTAATACTTGGAATATAGTGGGCTTCATATATATACATATATATATAATTATATATATATAATTATTTTTATATATATATATATAAAATGTGTATTGTATAGTATTTGTTTGCTTATTTGTTTACTTCTGTAGCTGGCTCAACTGGCTATGCTAGGTAACCTACAATTATTGCAATATTTCTGGGAAAGCATCTTGGATGGACTGGGGAAAATAATCTTTACCTGCAGTAGTATGCATGTTGATATGTTTGTCTATAGCTGTATGTGGGACGAGTGTATAAAAGGTGATAGAGAGCTTCAAACCTTTATGTGTCACCTCTATCTCAGATGGCATTTAACGTGCACTATATATGCTACTTTTATCTGTAGCCCTTCCTAGAGCTTGTTAGGAAGCAGAGGCAGTGGTTTGCTAATGTGCTCATATATACAAGTACTGTGCAGAAGTACACTGTGCAAACCGAAATGTAGATCGTTTGAAAAGTGGGATTTGTCCAGTGATTTCAGTGGGCAACAGATCAGGCCCATACTGTTCATCATCGTTCCTTTTTAAATTCCCAGAAGTCTCTCCTGAAGAGTTTTACGAAGAGCAGCAGAAGAAAATCTGTAGTTCCCAGCGAGTCAAGTCATTCACCGAAGTATTGTGTGTGTCTGAGGCAGAGCAAGGGTCCTCGTGGTGCAGGAAGGCAAGGCAGACGCCCGTGGGGATTTTCCCTGCACTGAAACCCCAGGTCTGGGCCAACAGTGCAGTTTTTTCAGAGGCTGCATAGGTCAATTTGTATTAACATCACGGCTCATGGTCCTTGGCACAGGAAGAAGGATAAATTAAAAAAAAAAAAATCTTAATACATTTCTCAGGGCCCGTTGGTTTTTGCATTATCACCTGCATAACTGCCTGCTTCTCTGGGTGTCCAGTTACCAGTCACACTGTGGCCTTCCTAGAATGCCGTGTGTACTTATCATTTGAGCTACTTTGTCAGCCTGCTTTTTTTTTTGTAGAATTTTAATGCAAGATAGTGCAAGCTGAGGTGTTTCTAATATCCTTATAATTTGGAATTCAGGTGCGTTAAGACAAATTTGTGATGCTGTTCCTTGCCCAGTCAGTTACTTATCTGGAGTCGGTTTATTTTTCCTAAAAATTGAACAGTTACAATTCCAATACAAGTGTTACATGGTTTTAATATATCATTACTTATGAAAGCAAAGCTATTGATTGCAAAACATAAGTGACTGCAGATAGCTGCTTTTGTTTCTTACTGTGTTTGGCCTCACCATCTAAATTCTTAGACAGCAGCTCTTTTTCTTCTTCTACACAAGGCACATTTCATATTGTATTACTGAAATGTACAGCTGTGTTTAGTAGCTCCATCCTCACACATTTAAGAATAGCCATGCCTGATTTTTCTGAGATTGTGCCAATAATCCAAATGGCATCTCTTTTGTTTTTGAGAAGTTAAAGCTTAATTTTGGCATTTATCAGTCCTGAAGTTATGTTCGGTTTCAACAGCTTTTTGTTGCCTAAGATTCGTCATCTGAAATAACCCGCAGTAATTACAAGAGTTTGTCAGGATATTGCCGATCACCTCATGCACGTGTCTTTTTTGAGAGAGGCGTGGGGCAGGAGGCGAGGCAGCGTGCAGGTGTGCGCCAGCACTGCCGGGGGAGCGCTCGCTGCCTGCTGCCCGTGCCGGGCGTCAGCAGAATCCACCCCGACGGCTCCCTGAGCCTCAGTCAGTCTTGATGGCCCCCAGTCGCTTGTTGTTCAAGCTGTGTGTCACAGCCAGTCACAACAGTTACTTCAAGCAAATTTTCACACTCTTTGGCTCAAACTGCTGGCAGCATTCCTAAAGACTCTGAGGAAATAATTCCACAAAGTGGCATAAATTAATGTGACTAATTAACATGATGTTAATTATTTGTAAATTGTATGTTTGGATACACATTACTTGAGAGGCATATGTTGCATTCAATGTTTACTGAAACAAGTGACTGCTAATCGCATCTCCTGAGTGTTCCTTTCACAACAGTCAGCAAATAGAGGCTTCTCTAAAAATAAAAATTGTGTCCTAAGGGAACGTGTGAACTATAGCATGCAGTGAAATGAGGAACTGGAGTAGGAAGTTACCTTCGTGGTGGCCTGAGAAATGCATTGGAATGATTTTTGTAGGTAGTAACTACTCTCACCTCACATGCAAGTCAGGATGTATGTAGTATATTAGCAAAAAATGTTTTAAAATGATCCTTTTACAAGAGTGTGGAAAAAATAAATGGAGCTCATGTAACTAAAAGTTGCACACGAGGACAAGACCTCAATTTAGGGTTGAAAGAGCAACAGTAATGTAGGGTTTTTTCTAACTTGCATTTCTGATGTGATGCTGAGAGGATCCTCCTGCATCATTAGCAGTAGGTACATGGCACTTGAGTGGTAAGTGCAAGGAGGGCATAAATATGACGTGCTGAGTAACCTGTGATGTTCTCCACACGAGAGCCTCGTACAGGATAACAAGCTGTCTACAGACAACTGCTCCAACTGCACCTGGTAGCAGAGTAAGGTACATGTTACACTGAGCCCACATGGGTTCTCGCGTGCTTTAGAGGGTGACAGATCACATTGGTGCTCATCGTTGCACGCTGCTTTTGTGGACAGGGAGTTTTTCTTTTGAATGACAGTACCAAAGGGATAAAACAGAGAAATGCAGTAAGTCCCGTGGTGTGATACCACAGGCCACCATGTCATATAATCTCTTTGTTAAATTGGTCAAGGTCCATTATTTAGGATTGTTTTCTCATTACTGCTGCAGGAAAGTTATTTTAGAGTACAAGGCAATAATGCTCAAAACTCTTTTGAAATGTCTAGATTACCTTTCTCAATGATTGCTTAAAGCTTTTTTTTTTTTTTCTTACATCAACATTCTTTTATAGATTAAATAGTTATTTTACCTCTCCCATGTGTTCCCCCGTCATCGCTGTCCCTCCGTCCGTGTCCCCATGTCCCCCCCGTGTCCCTCCCAAAATTTCATTTACATTACAGCTTTCAAAGTACAGGTCCGTGGAAGCTTAATTTAAATGCTGGGTTATTTTCCTGCCACATCAACTCCCTAAATTCACTTGCTACCTGACTGCTCGTGTGCTAGTGGTGGCACAAAGGAGAGGGAGGGACCTGGAATAAAAAGACAGAGACAGAATTATAGATATATAGGAAAAAGAACAGGCATACAGTAGTGGTGAATTACATCCATTTAAGCTGCCATGGTACAACACCTTCAGGCTTCACTTCTCTGTACTGAAAAATTAGCTCTAATTTCATCTCTTTTCATGAAATGAGCTCTGAACCCTTCCAATCAAACCCTTCTAGTCATCTGTTCTAGTTCATGTGCTGTGAAGAGCTGTGACACTGTGGGTTGCTTTCAGTTACCGTGTAGATGGCCAGAGCCATTCAAAGCACCCTTGCATTGCCCACCTTGGCCTCGATCTTCCCGAGGTCTATGGCATTTGTGCCAGCCCCATGGGGATGTCTCAGATGATAGCCTGCAGCATCTTAGATAGCACCAGGCACTTAACATTGGCCATCTCAGTCAAGCCCCGCATGACTGACAGTTTTAGATGTAAAATTTCATCTCCTGCAATGAGGTTTATGTTGTTCCTGAGTCAGCAACCTTGATATTATAGAAATATCCTTGAATTAAAAAAAAAATAAATATATATATATCCCTTTTTCTACAATTTAAAAGCAAACACTGTCTTGAGAATTGTTGGAATCTTTTGCTGCACAGAATAAGTCTCAATTTCTTGAACTATGCAGTTGGCAGCTACAGAAAACTCCGTCTCTAAGAGATGTACTTCAGCAGCCACATCCAAAGGGGAGAGCATGGTCAGTACAGACATAACATTTGGTGACAGAGGTGGCTGATCTAACAGCCTCTGATGTATTTTATTGTGTGAAAAGTAAAGAATTTTGAGAAGTGGATTTTCAATCACAGTAACAACCATATCCTGGATACTAAGGAAACCTTTGCATTTTTCCCTTTCTCTTCATCCTGCCATACTTCCTATTCTTGCTTCAACGCATCAAGGCATTCGAGCTTCCCAGTAAAGAAAAAGGCTTTGACTTTTTTTTTTTAATCATTTTTTAACACAGGCAAATAACATGTTTCCCTAACACTCTTTTCTTCCAGAAAGACAGAAACTGCTTTTGTTAAAAGTTAAAAAATAAAATTTCATCTGAGGCAAACATTTAGCCTGGAAAATTTCAGCTAAATAATTACAGCTTGGCAAAGACATAAGCAACTGAAACCAATGTATTATATTAAAAAATATTAAGCAAACTTAACCACAGCTCTTGTCTATAATAAAAATGTATGCAGGCATACATATGTATATACTGTGCTATTTTCTTATATATGTAATGAATAATGCAGTTCATTATTTTTGGAACTGTATCATTTGCAGTACTCTTTCAAGCCAGCTCCTGAATTCAATGGGGCTCATTGTATATGTAAAGTTTAATACATGCATAACTCTTTTGCAGGATCATATTCTACAATATTAATGTGGTATTCACATTATGAATTTACCTGCCTGAAAATCCAGAATATTTTAAAATATGGCTGCATGCATACTGGCAATTAAATTACAAACCCTAGCTTTCTACATTTTCATGCTTTCTTTGTGCAAAACAGTTGTATTATATTGAAAAAAAAAAAAGATAACATGCAAGTTCTGGCTTTTTCCACAAATAAGTTATTGTGGTTTATAGGTGGTTGTTGTTGGGGTGTTTTTGTGCTTTTTTTTTGTTGTTGTTGTTCTCCTGGAAAAGGAAGGGAAGATACATTAATACACAGATTTTGCATTTTGCTTGTTTCTGGAGTATTTCAACAGTTGTGTGCATGAATCCTCTACTGGCAAGGGTGGGATGATGGAATCATAGAATCATAGAATGGTTTGGGTTGGGATCATCTAGTTCCAAACCTCCTGCAATGGGCAGGGAACAACATCTACTAGACCAACTTCTACATCCAGCCTGGCCTTGGAACACTTCAGGGATGGGGCATTCACAACTTCTCTGTGCAACCTGTTCCAGTGTCTCACCACTCTCACAGTAAAGAATTTCTTCCTAATTTCTGATCTGAATCTACCCTCTTTTAGTTTAAAACCATTACCCCTTGTCCTATTGCTACAGGCCCTACTAAAAAGTGTGTCCCCATCTTTCTTATAAGCCCCCTTTAAGTATTGAAAGGCCACTGTAAGGTCTCCCTTCTCTTCTCTAGGCTGAGCAACCCCAACCCCTTCAGCCTGGCTTCATAGGAGAGGGGCTCCAGCCCTCTGCGTATCTTCTTGTGCTGGGGACCTCCAGTTCCTGTTCTTCTGGGGTGCAGATGTTCAGCAGGATGGTTTGGGGCTTTTGTTGGCTTAGCTCTACTCAAATAAAGAGCCTTCCACAAGCAGATACTCTGAAAGTCCCTTTGGTGACCAGGAGTCTGATCTGTTTGAACTCTCTTGACTGTTAAGTTAAAGGGAAAACTCAAGTCTGTGCATGGGTGGGCAACCAAGACTGGATTTGGAGCTGAAGTTATACAGAATACTATAGCAAACTTACTTGCATGAAGTTACACTTTCCAACCACTTTTCAAAAGAAACTTGGAAGAACTTTATTATGTCACAGTTCATATGACTCAGAATTCTCCATGCAATGCATTTTCAGATAAATGGAAATAGGTGAGTACTGGGAAAAGTTTTTGTTCTATAAAACCAAAAATGCAATTTCTGAGGTTTTGCAGACATGTTGAAGTCATATTAAGGTTTTTGAAAAGAGGAACAAGAGGGTGAAGAATTACATACAAATAATGTCTAACAGCAGGTTTTTAAGCTGTGAAATCTATTTCAAATAGAAGTGTTTATGTATCGCTTCCTCAGTTGAAGTAGCTTACTTAGCATTTAGGTATTTCCTACACGTTTTCTGACCACGGTCAGAAAACAACAAAAAAACCTAGGATAACTTAAAATATTTTTACAAGAAAACAAATTATTGATTTTTTGAAAATTAAAAAATGATTACACTCTCTCACTCATGTATCCCATTCAGCCAGGCAATTGCTAGCTGACTCAGATCAATTACACTGGCTATGCCACCCTTAAAAAGGTGAGAAAATGCGTTGACAGGTCCTGTCTCGTGTGGCTGCGCTCAGTCATGTGAAACAGAGCCACTGCTCACAATAAACCAACACGAAACAAAGTTAGGATAGGGCAGGAGGTAAATAACAGAAATTGCAGAGAAGAAATTGCAACCTGCAGGCAGAATTAATCATCAGAGCTGGTGCTGGGAGATACCATGAAAATACATCCAGAGGAACACCATGTCACTGAGCACATGTGCTGAGGACTGTTTCTTTGGGGATCTGCTTTCCCCAGTGGCGTGTTCCTTCCAGGCTGAAACCTTGCCCAGCATCAGGTCAGCTGAAAGGAAGGCTTGGGTTTGTTTGATGGCCGGTCCATCCTGCAGCGCTCGAGCTTCCACTAGACGTTTCAGGCAGAACCCAGCTGTGATTAGCCTGAGAAGAGGCCAGGCTGAGACGCTGTGGAGTCAGCCATATGACACGAATGTGATTTTAAGGACCTGACACAGACTCCAAAGATTTGGCAGGGAAAACTGACTTCCACTCAACTATTTAACTATTTGTAGTTGTTTTTTTTCCTGGTTACTATGCTCCCTGGTGCTGAGCAGCCCATACAAACTGTTGTGAAGTCCCGGTTGTGAAGACCTGTGATGTAAGGCTGACAACCAGGATTTGCTAATCCCATGGATTTAACTGGGAGTTCGACCAGAGCTCAAACACCAAGACACCACAGTAAATCCAGAAAAGAAGTTTCTTTCTCAGTTCCTCCAATCTCAAAGTGGTATTTTGAACTATCCCTGAAGAAATTAATTTGAGAACTACAAGAATCCTACGTATATTATGAAAATTATAACCAAAGCTATTGCAATCCCAGACTGCACTGAAAAGAGCTCATATCAAATATCTGAATTATTTTTCAATGTTGAAATAATTTCAGACACATAACTTCTGCAGTGTTTTCTAGGGAATAATTTAAGTTTCAAAACTGTGATTTCTGATTTTGTTTTACTTACCTTGCTATTTTATATTACTTAAAACTTTTAATTTATATCGAGTTTAACTATTTATATTCTTTGGGATTTTTTAGAAATGTTCAGCCTCATAGTAATTGTGGCTATAAATTCATCACAGTTACATTCAAGCTGTAAGATTTATGTTGATGCAAATGCCCCCAAAATTTTAAGAATTGGATTTCTAGAAAAATGGGTTACAACTATAAAACAAGGGAAGTCATCAAAACCTGGCAGTAGTGACTTTCAATGTATATTTTCATGCACTGCAAAAATTGATGTGCCTTCTGGAATCACTGCTGCCATCTCAGGTCCAAAAGGTGTTTTCTGAAATAAAAAATCAGATTTTCAAGAGTCTCCTTGGGTGTGGGCAGAGGGTTGCCTGCAGGTGAAGCTGCTGAGAATAGATCCCAAAGGTAATGTGAAGTAATGGGGCAAGAAGAAACTTCGGGAGGCTGGTGACTTTTTTAACTTAAAGGTGAATTTTGTTGGTGGGATGGGAATGGAAGAATCCTCAACAGATTTTGGGGAACCAAAGGGTCAAATTAGGCCCTAAAATGGCTGGGCCAAGTGAAGAACTGCTGTGTCTTACAGAGTTTAAATTTTAAATCAGCATCTTGGGTTACATCCTAATTGCCTATTGGCAAAAAATGTGCCAATGTATGAGATGTTTTTAACTTGAGCATATACTCATTCACAAAAGTAGTCAACTAAGATAAAACTAAACTGCAGGCATCTAACCTTTTCATCTATGTGTCACCTTTCTTTTAGGAGTGTTTCTATTTGTATGTTATATCCTTCGGAATATGCATGTCCCTTCACACAAAACTAGAAAACCTTCTGTTGCTATATCCATAAAGGACATGTTCTTGTTCATCCCTTCTCTGTCTCATGTGTGACACACAGGACAGATACACCCACCAGCGTTGCTGGTTTTGTGTGAAAAGGCACGGGTCCAGCTGTTGTTAGGATGGTGCATCTCAAAGATGCTGAGTTTCAGGTATGTAACCTTCCCAGAACAAAAAAACCAAAAAACACCCCAGCATCTCTACATTAAAATTAGACTCTTTAAAATGTCACATGAATGTAAAGTTCATATGTTAGCTGTATTCTTTAAAATATGTGATGACATTCAGTGATCCTTTTTAAGAATTTTGCTATAATATTGTCACAGTTTTGCCTATCCATTACTTAGACATCTCTAATGGAGAGATGTCATTTAAAAGTGCAACAGCAGTGTTACTTGCTGGATTTATAGTCCATTCTTCTCTCTAGCTTTCTAGCCTGCAATGGGATTTCTATTGTTGTCTGTTGTTAAATCCCAGCATAATGGATACCACAGCTGCAGTGGGCAGCTGTAATTCTTACTGACTTCTGTCTTGGTGTGTGACTCAGCTATGGAATTCAGTTCTCAGCCCATGTGTTTTGAAAATAAATTTAAATAACCTGAGTGTATATATTGTTTAATTAACAATAGGCAATGTTTATTCTTTTGAACTTCACACTGTTGAAAGAGAAACAGAACGTTTCTGTTTTAAATTTAATATTGGCATTTCCTATGTGCTTAATGAGGGAAGGTATTGGACAGCTGTTTTGGATGTATACAGAACGTAAACCCTCGGTGGAGTGTTTAAATTTTTGAAACTACATTTAATTTTAAAGTCTCGTGAAAGGTAAAATAATCACAAAACACTGAAGGAGTCATATGATCTTACTACAAAGACGGCAGAAATATGGTATATATTAGCCAGGATCCTTAGTACCTGACACCATGTTTTGGTGTTTGAAGAAGAGTTTCTTGCCACCATTCACTAGCTCGCTCTTTTTTTTTGCTTCTTCTTTTTTTTTTTTTTTTTTTTTTTTCTGCACAAAAGCCTTAGAAAGTACCTTCATCATCCTTGAGCTGAAATTGAATTGATATACTGGCTTTTCACTAGAATATCCCAACACATTCAGCTTGTCATGCTGTATGTTGGATCTTGTCCATCGAATGACACCTGATACCTCATATAATTGAACAAGAATTGTATGCTGCTGTTGTTGGGGTTTGTACTTAATAACAGGTAACACACGCTTACAAGTAACTTGCTTGAAAAGCTGAGTATTTTTCGCCGAACAACTTTTACTGTGAGAACATCTGTAAACACACACTATCCGCCTGTCACTTCTCTATGGAACAAAAAAAGAGGGAAGGTGATATATTTCCACACGCTGAAATGAAGCAGTGTGCCCAAAAAAACATCCCAGATTTAGCTACATGGGCAAAACCCCCTGAGAAGTAAGAATCATCCCTGAGAAGTAAGAAAAAGATGTTACCCAACAATCTGGCCTCTCTGTTTTGTACCTGATATGCCAATGAACATCCCATAATCTCAAAAAGCAAATCTGGATTACTGAATGGTTTGCAGGTGAAAAACTCAGTGCTCACTACAGTTTAAATATTTAAATAAGCAGTCCTCTATTGCATTAGCTACAAATCTGTTTTCTGTCAACATTCAGGCATTCCAATCTAGGATTTTAAAACAAAATATCAGTTAATCGTAAATCTATCTCCAGGCTGTATGAGCTTCTCTAATGTGTAATTTCAGGAAAATTGCCACAGGACTAATGTGTATCCAGCACTGAAGCATGTAGCACTCTCCATGAGATTCTGTGTGATAAAAAAGTGGAAATAAAACCCTCAGTCTCTTCAGGAGGAGGTACATTAGTGTAGTGGTTGGCCATTTCTAATATAATTTCATATCTTGTAAATGCATAAGAGTAGTGAGAATTAGTAGTCGGTTTGGCAGGTGGTTTTCTAGCTCTTCTCCAGGTGAGAGCCAGTTCTGCTGGCAGCAGTGGTCTTTTAAGAGAGAAAATAGTGTCAGTATTTCCACATTTTTATCTGATTACAGTAGCCATTTAACATGATACTTTGCACCCTCAGTCAGGAAGGATGCTAGCTACAATCTATAAAAACTGGAAGGGTTTGTGTATCCTTAGAAGAATTTTGGTCAGCTGTCAAGTGAGTGGTCGGAAGGGACACTGGACACTTACGGGAATATTCAGCTTCCAGCTATCACGGTCAAATTCTGTATTGGACTGATAAAATTCAGAGTATAAAGCTGTAGAATACAATGTAGTAATAAAATTTGTTACCTTTGGTATCTGGAAAATGAGGATAGCCAAGAAAATTTTGAATCTATATAATTAAAACCTTTTGCCTTTGGAAAACAACATTTGCTGCTATGGATCAGCATATGGTTTACTGTTCCATTTGAAGTAGTTTGATTTTTAGCTGGTTTAATTCAGAGACTATCACTGTATTAGAAAAAAACAACAAAACAACACAACTTGTTCTAAAAAACCTTTTCACCTGATTATGATTTACATGACTAATGCAATTATTGTAATAACAGATAAAGTAATGTTTGTCACAAATATCCCGGGAATGGTATTATCCCTTTATTTCTTTTTTGTTATTTACTCTTTGCATCTGTGCACTGTTGATTTTTTCTTGTTAATAGTTTATTTAATTTTGTACTGTCTTGTAGAATAACTTCCCATTACAAGAAATACCTTCCATACAAGATCAAATGTTGTGCTATGTATTCCACTCATTAAAGAATCTGTAAGCTGTTTTCTTTATTGTAAGTAGCTTGTCCAAAGTAGGAGCTTGCAAAATAATAGTAAGACTTCTCTAGTCTGGGGTGGTTTTTTTTCTGTTTCTCGGGATATAAAAGGAACAGCTGGATAGAATCTGTCTGCCATATTAAATAACATCCCAGTAGAAACTGCTTTTCTCTCACAGAAAAATCTAACACAGAGACTTACCAAAATGTGCAGACTGTAAATTCTGCTTTAGCTTTTACTTCATCCTATAGGTTTTGTCCAGCTATATGTTGCTACTTTTCTACATATGATTTTTAATGAATGTATTTTTTAGTATTTAAAACATAATTTAAAACATAAAAAATGGGAAGGGAGTATTAGATTTTTCAAAGGAAGGACGTAAAACTCAAGTCCTGAATTCCGAGTTTTAAACTCCTCTGGGAGGGATGAAAACCCTATAAAGATGGTTTTGGTGGTGGTTACAATGTGCATATTCACATAGTGTGTATGCAGGTAAAAGCAGTGCATAAGAATTTTCCAGAGAGCTCTGTGCATCTGCAGATTAGATGCAAATTATTTATTTTATTTAAATTGTATAGCCATTCCTCACATAGCTTGGAAAAAACCTGTAAGTTAGAAAGGGTATGTTGAATTTTACATGGCTTAAAATATCTGAAGAGCATTCTGTTTAGGTGACATCCTCAACTATTAAGTACAAGGTTCTCATCATCTGAGTGCCAAATATAAAATGTTAAGACAGCTATTTGGCATGTTGGCCTGTTACATGTACTTTTTCTAAAATTTGTGTGGTAACACTTGTTAGATTTTTAAAGGTTTTCCTTTGTTTTGTAATCAGGTTTGTTGGTGAATATATTTGGAATATCTTTGTGTAGGTGTATGCAGACGCACACCCTTAGACACATGTATAAAATAATGAGGTAACAATTTATAAATAGTGAGCTATTTATGCCTAAATGTGGACGATAGATTCATTATGCTGTTTGACATCATTATATTTGTATGTTTAAACCATGAATAAGTCTTCTTCCATAGCAAACTTAAGACCATAAGAATTAAACAGTGGAAAAATAGAAGTAGTTGTTAACCAGGAGTTCACCTTGGTGAGTTATGTTCTCTGGTCTAACTCACGTCCACTCCCCGGTGAGATGTGGGATGTGAACAAACTCCATGCGGACCTTTTCCTGCACTATACCTGTGGGAGAGCAGCTGTTGTTATTAGGGGGTTCAGCTAATCAAAGAGTAGGGGGTTGTCCAGTAGATTATATTGCACCTGTGCGTAATTGCCACATCAGGGGCACCTCCTGGAAGCTGCCCCAGGAGACCAGACACCACCAAGGGGACCCCTTGCAAACTGGTAAGGGGTACAGAATGTGGTCCGGCAGATGTGAGCCATGTATGCTGAGGCCAGCTGATGTGTGGCATCGGGGCCTGGGTCGGTGCAGTCCTGTGCCACATTGCCTTGCTGTGACGTGGAGGTACATGTATGCCATGGAGAGAACCTGTCCAGTCGCTGGGGAAAGGCTAGGGGAAGACTCTCTCATGAAATCCTAGAAATGAAGGGAATGTGTTACAGAACCGATTCCTTTATATTCTGGGCCTTTTTTTGTGATGATTGTGCAGGATTGTGCTTCCCCCCCCGTTTGCTTTATCTTTCTTTTGGAAAGGAATTGTAAAAGGGCGTGAGCAAACATGCTGCCTCTGTGAGGGAGGTCAGTAAAATTCCTGTGCTCACAGGACGGGTTACAAAGAGAGCTTTGGCATTAGAGACAGTGCAAATTCCAGCGATGCTCCCTGTACAGCAAAGGAGGAATTGCTCTGGCACCTTAAGTTCCTGTGGTAGTAGAAGCTCATGCAGTAATGAACTCTGGTATTTTTATTTCTTTTTATTGTTACCATCCAAAATGAGAAAAACTGGGGCCTGTCCCCACTTGCTTTCCTGGCCATAGTACTGTAGTTCAGTGCAAGACCACTGCTCAAAAGCCCATGAAGTTTAATCCCGCAGTCATGCCAGTTACTGCTCTAGAAAGTGGTCTGTAGTCTAGTTTCTCACATAGGAAAAACATGAGTTAGTCTTATAATCAGCTGTGTCTGTGGTGAATACTGTGTATTGCTGTCGTATAACATTATAACAGCAAGTAAGAGAAGCTATCGTGAATATCTAGGGAACGCTAATTTTCCTCAACTGTTTTCAGCTGTTCCTTACCCAGGTACTTGCCACTGGACATTGAAACTTTCATTTCTGATACAGAAAGTTGCCTGACAGTCTGGCTGATAGCTTTGTTCAGAAAATAGTATCTTTCATCTTTTAATTAATATCATCCGATTCATTCTCCAGACTGTACATTTTTTCATTTTGCTGCTCATGTTGTCTGTAATCAACTTCTTGATTTTTTCTTCTTGGAAAAAATGTGTGGTTAGGTTATACTTTTCTCACAATTCCTTCTGTTAACTAACTCTTAACTTTGCCTTCATGCATATTCCAGTGTGTCTCAGAAGGTCTTAACTAACTCCAATAACTAAATAACCTCTGAGGTGGCAGCAGCATTTCTTCGTGTTGTGTAATGTTTCTGAGGAACAATATTAAATTTAGTGCAATGATGAAGCAGGAAGCCATTCACTGTCACAAATAGATCATATTTAAAATGTAGAAACATTTTACATTACAGGTTTATATTAACAAAGACCAGGGTGAAGGAAATAAATTCAAAACCTGCCCTTCAAGCCTGGAAGTGTGTGCCTCAGTCTTACCTGAGGAGAGAAAGAAGCTGCTGCAGAAACTGACTTTATTCATGTGACATTGCACCAGAGGAAAAGGGTCATCACTCTTGAGCTTTAAACAGTCTTTTAAACATCCTACACCCAGATCTTTAAGTGATTTGGAGCTAAGGCTGCAGAACTGACCTTAATGTAATATTCTGGAGGGAACTGGCATAGCTAGTGCTGATAGATTTGACATATTCTTGGCAGTATTTCTAACCTTTTGGCTGGAGTAGCCTATAGAGGCCCTTTGGGAAGTGTTTGGTGGCCCCCTGTCCTGTTGTCTGACTACAGATATGGTTGTCCTGCGATCCAGGTAAAGCAGGAGTCAACCACATGGCAGCCACACGCTTGTCGCGCATGCCTCTGAGCCCTGGTGGGACATGCAAGCAGCCTTCATCGTGCCACAAAGGGTATGAGCGCTCCCAGGACGGGACACACGGGAGGCCGTGGAGCTCCAGAAAGCAGGAGAAGGCAGTGAGGCAATCCCAGGAGGCACAGCTGGTTTCTGGGCTGGGCCTGGGCAGTCTTCTGGTCACAGCATCTCTTCAGATTAGGTAGCATACTGCCATATTCACTATTGTGGTTTCTTGCAATATGATGCTTAAAGCCCAGGCAAGCTGCAGCATTACAGTCGGGCCAGACATTTCTTTTAGCTGCAGATAGGCATGTTAATTTAGTTACATGCTCCCAGAAACATCCTTGTTATCAGTTCATGGTGGTTGCCTCCTGGGTGAGTACAGTTCCCCAGTAAAGATCTAAAAAGCTCCAGGAAAAACTGAGTCCAGTGGCACAGAACATCTTCCAAAGCTCTTTCCACAGCCACATATTAATTACTGAATTTAGCCTAACAGCTACAGGTCTTCCAACAATGCTGACTTACTTTCTAGCAATAGGAAGCTTGATAACCCTGCTAGACCACAATGCTAATCAGTCTAATCAAGTCTCTAACCAGACTGGAAAATGTGTTATCGGTTTGAAGAGCAGCAATTCATGTATTTGTCATTTTATATTTTTCTGCCTAGCACTTACAATAGCTTTTTCTTGCTATGCTCCATCTTCTATGAGAAGCCTGATACGTCCTCACAGATCTGTGCTTTTCCACTTCTTTTCCTGTACTGTGAAGATGCATGAATGCTTATTTTGATAGATACAGATAGTTATTTTTAAAACACGAGGTCATATCAGAATGTTTATTTCTTGACACACATTGTATTCTAAGGTTCTATTCCAAATCTACATGGTAAGTTATCCTTTTTCTTACAACCAATTTTAGATCACTGCTGCTTAATAGCTGATTTTTAAGTGCTTTAGTTAATTTCTTGCATATAAGTTGTCTTTATGTCACAGGTTGCTCTGAAATAAAATTTCTTTAATGGCCATTTTCTTAAGAGGTAATTTACTACCATCTCATTTTGCCTGACCTTTAAATTAGTTTTAAGCAACCACAATATTAGAACATTTGAACAAATGCAACATAGATTTATCAAAGTTATTATCCCAAACTACAGGAGTACCTAGATAACAGGAATCATGGTAGTTCTGATATTATTTGAAGTTCAGCATTTGATACAGGATCACACATGGGCACTTATTAGTCCAGTTCAACAAGGCGGATGTTAGTAGTGACACTGCAGAACCGAATGGAGCTGAATAAAAGAGAGATGACAACAGGTTATGTTAAATGGGGAACTGTCACACTGGAAGGAAGATATCAGCAGAATTTTTCAAGGATCAATCTAGAGGACTTGACTTACTTAACATTTTAATTAATGACGTTGGCACAAAATGTAGAAGTAGAGGAATGGAATTTGGTGATGGCAAAATATTGTGAGGCATCATTAATATGAAGAATGATCAGAATATTACACAGGAAAAAATGTTCTGACCTTGAGGACTCCAGTAATAGAAATGAGATGAAATTTAAGAGTATGGATGGCACTTAAGGGCTGCTAAAAAGAATTTCTGCTAAAGACTTATCAGTTGAAAACGACAGGGGTGGCAAAAGACCTATGTGTAACAATCAGTCATAGAATAACTACGAGTCACCGACATGATACAGCTGAGAAGAAAGCAATGTGATCCTAGAAAGTATCAAATCAGATATTTCCTGTGGAGACAGGGAAATGTGAATGTTGTAGCAGCACTGGAGAGATCACTTTTGAAAAACTGGACACCCATTTTTAAGAAAGATTAAATCCAAATGGAGCAAGCATTAGGAAGAGTTATAGGGATGATTAGAATGATACAGAAGATTATGTTGTGCAAACGGAGTAAAAAGTTGTGTCTTGTTTTAGTCCAGTACTACAAGGTTGAGAGGAGACTGGACTTCTGTCTGCGTGCTCTTCAAGGGAAGAAAGAGCAGCATGGGAGAAAAATGGCACCTGACACCAAAACAAATGGGGATGAGTGAATGTAGGCTGGAAATTAGAAGAACATTTCTAGTCGTCAGATCTGAGTCAGTACTAGCAGGGGAGGAAGAAATGGGCTAGTTTTGAGATAGAGCTCGGTAAGCTCATGCAAAAGATTATATGTTGTGATTTGCTGAGTCAGTAGGGGACTAAGTCTGCAGATTTATGAGGTCTTATGTTCTTTCTGTTCTTGCTGTTAATCACCTATGTATGCATCATAATGCGGCACAGCTTGCTTAGACCATGCAAGCTTATTTATCCTCAAATTGATATTGAACAGCAAAATGCTCCCTTTCCTTGAGAGGTATCCTCATTCATGCCTAAAACATTGCTCAAAAGTATTCAGACTCACAGAACTGTAGAATCATAGAATCATTTCGGTTGGAAAAGACCTTTGAGATCATCAAGTCCAACCATTAACTAAGGACTGCCAAGTCCATCACTAAACCATGTTGCTAAGCACCAGAAGATTTATTGGAGGTACTTCAGGTTGTATAAAAGATTGATTGTATTATTAAAAAAAAATAATGGAATTATTCTCATTTATGTTAAGACAACATTACATGATTTTGGCAAAGGAAACACAAAATGGGTGTAAATAAAACTGCTGGCTGCTAAGAAGACATAAACCACCTTTAATACCAACAAAACTCGGATTGTCTTTGCTGACACAAATGCAAACCTTAAAAAATACATAGTGTCTGCTCTACCTCTTGTATGATCGCTTCTACAACTAATTCACCAGAACAGTGGTAGGAAGTTTTACTCAAGAAAGAGGTTGAATTTGGCTCAGAATATAAAAGGAACTTCTTGGACGTTGTCATCCTTGCAATGTGAATTCCACCAGTAGAAATTCTAATGCACATCATTTCTAGCAAGGCAATAAACGTGAAGGTTCTGGACAGGTAAAAATGTTGGGATTTAGATGCCTGTCAGTAGCAACTATACAGGAAAGTTTTCTGATTAAAAACATTTGTAATGGGCTAAGTTATTTTCTGACTTTAGGAAACAAAAAGAATTGAAAAATATATGCAAGAAAAGAAAGAGGCTCTGCTGAACAAAGCAAGTCCAGGTTATCTAATTTCAACTGTGAAACAGTTCTTCACATTACTCCCCTACAGTAATGGATTTGGGGGGGTGCGGGGGCAGTGGTGTTATGTCTTAATAGAACACTTAAAATAACAAGAGCTGTTATTAAAAGAAAGTAGAAGAAAATTCTTGGTGGGGAGCATCTTGGGTTGGCTTGGCTCACACTACTGGAGAATACTTGTCTTGTTTGAAAAGTATTTTGGTGTTATAATTATAGAACCCTCTGGGCTCTCTTCAGCGCAAAGTATCTGCTGCTTTATTATTACAGACATTACAGAAGGTTGTGCATAGAGCTTTGCGCAAAAACAATTCTTCCAGTATAAACATCCTTTTTGTAGAAAGTTGAAACAAAAAAAAGAATGCAGTACAATGACATGTTGCTAAGCAGCAAAAAGGACACATGTCAAGAACCATCTATGTCTTTTGTAGCATTATACTTCCTTTCCTCACACCTTCATCACACAAGCTGTTAGGATTCTTATGTACCCATAATAGGGAGAGAAAATGATACAGAAGCTGGTTTTTCCTCCATTTCTTCTCCAATTCCTTTTTTAAAAATCTAGTGTTAAAGACAGGTCCCTGGTGGGCCTAAGCTGGTTGAGACATTACTAATTTCAGTTCAGTCCAGGGTTTTAGGCATTTTTGGTGTAGCTGATTAATTCCTTAGTTGATGGGCATCATGTTGAAGTCTTTTGGGCATGGGTTACTCTCAGAAATGAAAGGAAAATCTTGCCAAAAGGGAAAATATTAACCTTAGAAATGAAATTGGCCTCTCTAGACAGTGGGGAGGTCAGCAATATTCTGCTGCTTTCCTATTGGGATAGTTAAGACCTGCAAAATGGGGACTTCCAGAAAAAAGAGGTAAGCTGGAAACATTACCAAGCAGAAGTTTTGAGATGGCTTGCACTGACCACTAGTTTATGTTGCTGATCACGTCTCTCATTCACTGGAGTAGGTGGAGTTTCTTCCTAGCAAGTTTTCACTGAAAAAGCATTAAGGTCTCCCTCTTGCTCTCCCACAAGCATTTATTTCTGTGAGTAGTTTCAGTGACATGCATTTGTAAAGTGTCTTGTATTAAAGACCTTTTGCTAATTGATTACATTTTTTTTGCAAGGATGTATTTTATGGTAATAACATTCCATGGTTTTAAAAGCATTTATTTACTGTGAAACTATTACAGAGCACTTTCAAGACACACTATCTTCCTGATAACAAATGTCTCCTGAAATGAGAAGGAGCTTTCCTTAATTTAAAATTTCAGTATTCAGATTATTTTTTATTATTGCAGCTATTTAATAATCTCTTCCAAGTAGTTTCATACTTTCAAGGTCAAGATTTTTTAAAAGGACTAATGGGACCCAAATTTCTTTTCACTTCTATCAAACCAACTGTGATGAAGTAATGGTGTTCCGCAAGTTGGCATTGCAACAACAAATTATACACCAGCCAGGATTCATCAGCGAGGGCACATGCCTTTTTCCCGATGTGCCCTATGACTATATGACTAATAAAATGCCTATTTTTATTGTGTGTGGTCCAGCTTCAGAATAATAATCATCCTTGAAGATGAAATTAATGAAAAATCAATTTAGCAATCAAATATTTCAGCCATAGTGGGTGGCTGAGTTAAGAAAGTATTATAAGCAGAATATAGTTTGTTCAGCCATATAGGCAGTTGTTGAATTTCTTATTCAGCCATCAATTACTGCAAAACGGTTAGCTGAAATTACAATTAAATAATGGTGGCAAACCACACTGTTCGAGCACAGTCACATGTGGAAACAGCTGTAGTTATTTTGAAAGTGACCATCCCCGCTGTTTGCTGCTGCTCTTCCTCTGGAGGTGGCTGATCCCAGAGGGGGGCTTTTGTCACCTGGTGCCTGGCCAAGGCTTCAGCCACCACCAGGCTCTCGTTTGCAGTAGGAGCCTTCACGAGGGCTGTTGTGGTGTCTCTGTGGGCTTGTAACTGGCAGCAGAATGACAGCAAGCAGCTGAGGCTGGTCACATCTATTGCTCCCGCTCTGCCTCCCACATGGGTCTGCCCTGAGCACAGGCCTTTGCTCACATGAAGTCATCCTTAACCCCTTCCCTTGTGGAACGTTTGTAACAGCATGCTCCATGCTGTGTGCAAGGAGGAATAAGCTTTACCTGAATAATATCTGTTCACCCACTACTGCTGTGACCACACTTGGAATGCGGCTGCTCCAAGTCCTTCAATAATATTTACTGTCCTGCAATTAGACTTCTATCAAACTGTGTGTAGATTAGGAACTAGGCTGTAAGAGCAGTATTTTCAATGGAAGTATTTGCATTAAGCTTTCTCTTTCAGTTTCCCATGCGTTCAGTACCCACCTTTACGACACAAGTGAAAATAATTAATTGCTTCTTGATGAAATAATTGCTCCCAGTTTACTGTGTGCCATAAGACCCTGCAGAAGACATGGGACAGGCTTTGAAATTTGCTCTCAAGATTTTCAAGGGAAAATGATGACAAATTAAGGAAGACTTCGGGGCTTATCTTGTGAGTTTGTGATTCCATTTTAGGGTTTAACTTCTCACAGAAAAGCAGTGACATAATACTGTGGGCCAAGTCTTTCCTATTTTTTCAGGGTACAAGGGTTTTTTAGTACCTACTGTCTCTTTCGGCATTATATGCTTGCTTACATATTCAGGGGGAAGGGTTGTTCTCTGCGAGCTTATCTGTTGCAGTATTTCCAGCTATCCTGTTTGAAAGCATTTGCTGGTAAGCATATAATGTATGCAATACACCATGAACAAATGCCAGAGAAAAACCCCATAAAAACTTATTTTGGGTCTTGAAAGAAGATGTGGGTTCAGATGTGCTCCAACACTGCACCACTACAGTGTCGTTTTAGTAGTTTTACATGTAGGCGTTTGCTATTAGGTGTTTGCTATTGTTAAAAGTGACAGCTACATCCCCCTCTTTAGGCAAGCCTTTTAAAAATCAGTGTGATTTACATATTGTTCGCATATTTTAATTCACGATTTGCATATGCTAATTAACAGTGCATTGCAGCAACAAATGGTATTGCATGTAGTTAGCCTAAATTGTAAAGAGTTACAGGAAGGCTTGTCTGCTCCAAGGCAGGGGGGGTGTCCCTTCTGTATCTCAGCAAAGGCTGAACTGCTGTTGACTCTTCCCAGTGATGCTGAGGGGCGTTTCTGCATTGCACACATCAAAAGCATAAGTAAATAAACACAATGGTCTTGTTTCCTATTTTCAAAATATGTCTTGCAACTCTAGAAGGGAATCATCCCTTGCCGTCAATGTCTTTCACGACAGTAACTTTGTGCCAGATCATATAGGGAGTTGCTCTTGAAGTCAGCCTACATTTCTGAAACTTTTTCAGGTAATAAGGATCTTCACCTGAAGAGCAAAATCATATAAAAATTAAATGTCTCTTATAACCATGGATAGGAGTCAGGAAGCAGAACTGTGGTGTAGAGCAAACCAGATGAACACGCTACTTTGTAGCATGGACTGTCATGCCATGGAAAACAGCAGTGCTGCAATGTGAGATTCATTTCTGCAAAAATACGTATTGGAGGAAACATCCAAGGTTTTGCTCCAAAAAAAAAGTTAGATAGGAAAGGACACAGTAGGGAATAACTACTTTAATGATATTTAGGTTGCTGAGTGTTACAACAGTTGACCCATACCAGAATAATCTTATAAAGAGAGCCCACTGGGATCCTTCCGTTCTGTAGCAGACACACTGGCATCAGTTTATATATTTTCTAGGCCACTACGTTTCAAACAAGAGCAGTTTCATATTACTACTGTCAGTGATGCATTGAGAAAAAATAGTGAGAAAAGACAAAAAGAAAACCTGTATAATTTTCCATTACATTGACACCAATGTGGTATCAATAATATGGATCATCCATCTTGCAATAGTGTATTCCTGCGGTTAGCAGACGCGCAAGTGGCCAGTGATTCTTTCCTTCAACATATCTAATGTTGCTGGCAGTACAGTTTTTATTCGGTGTTTCACCAAGACTCCTCTTCATATATAAAGGCAGCATAGTAATTCCAGGTAAATCTAGGAGCGTGACTCATAGATGGGTAGGTAGTTGGAGGAATCCCCTATACCTGCCATCTCACTGTGCCCGTTAGGGAACATCCATTGGCAGTCACCCTCCTGCGACTAGTCTGCAGACTCGGCAGGGAGCACAGCTACATTTGCTTAAGGTACGTCAACCCAACGTACCATGGTCAGTATAGTAAGTATGGTGTACGGGAAGGAGCTGATTATTCAGTGTAAGTAGGCTAGTTACATAAATGTTTTGTGTTTCACATAAATCACTATATAATATACCAAACTATTAATTACTGGAATCACTGGAGGGACAAAAAAAGATACCCAAAACATAGATATTGGCATTTTTTTCATAACACTCGAGTGTAAACATAGAAATTTCTTTGAAAAAAAGTAGAATTTTTCCTGGTTTCTGATAGCATTTGGGTTAAAATTTACTCCTGATAAAGTAAACACCACTTTTTCTTGACACTGTTAAGAATGTCATTCCTCAAGTGTAACTTGTAGCTCTGATGCAGTAAACAAAAATGTTGTTTTGTTAGTACTACCATGTGCTCTTAAATCTTCTCACAGTTGTACAAAAACCTGTGTTCTGAAATTTAACCATTCCCATCACCTTTCTTGAGATTATGCAAGTTTGGGTACATTTATCCCTACTCGGAACATACAGACCACCGGTAACAAACAAGTGGCAAACAAGAATTCTTCAATGGAAAGGCTTTGGGTGACCTTCTTGTGAGTGACTTCCTTGTGAGTGCCCCTTTGAAGGACACTGAATGGAGCAGATGGCTTACGACATGGGGGAGTAAAATGTGAATGGGATGACATACAAGTGATGAAACTCGGTGAGGGGGAGGGGAAAGCAGGTGGAAGTAACAGAGGAGGAGGAAAAGTTCAGTTCCCCTACGCAGCATCCCCACGCAGAGCGAAGGCTTCCTGTTAAGTTGCCTCTTTGGGGGTGTAGTCTGCCATCTGCCTCGGAAGTGGCGGATTTCTAGGGGAAATTAAAGGTGAGAAATGTCACTCAGAGCCACTGCTTGTGAGTGTGCTGCACGCCACCTCATGGGAATAGCTCTGGGAAACCAGACTCATGCTGCTTTGCTGGCACAGTGTGCGTATGGCTAGAAGCTCCTGTTCTGCCCCGGTAGGATATTGCGTGAGTGGGTAGGCATAGAGGATTAGCCCGAAGAAATTCAGAATCACTTTGCTAAAGCTTATTGCTCCTGGAGTGCACACATTATGTAGATGCAAAGCACATACTGCAAGAGAGGGTTGCTATTTTCTTCTTTCCTAAGGATAGGACCCTATATGCCGATGTGAGTTTCATCTGCAGTAACAGGTTAGATTCAGTTGCGTCATGTGGCAAAAAGAAACTGCTCCACAAATCTCTTCTGTAGTTATGTGACATGCGCTTGGTACATTGCGCTGTCAATGTGGACACCTACTGGGTATGAAGCCCAGGGGAGAAGAGTCTTCAGTATCACTTTGGTTGCTGTGAATTTCTTTCTCCATTAACTTGCACACACTCAAATATTTAATAAGTTAGTTATAAGTTCCAGGCCATAGCTCAGGCCATCAAAATGATTTTACTCTTTTCCAATGGCAAGCAAAATAGCCATCCCTTTCTAAGAAGCACTTGCCTCTGAGGTTCTTGCAAAGGCAGGAAGCAAGAGTTTCCAGCTCAAAAGCCTGCGAGAATAAACTTCCTTATATGATTTTTAGCACTTCCTAACTCTAACCAAATGTGAGGTGTGTGGGAATAACCTTTTAATTTATATTTCTAGCTGTGCTGATTCTAGGAACAGGAGGATAGGAGAGATGTGGATAAAGTACTGTATAAAATACAAGAGTGCTGATCCAAAAAAATTTTAAATGTCATGTCCAGTCCAAGGTTTTTGCAGAGGTCTGGGAACCACTCTCATTTGTCTAAATTGCTTTATGCCTCACTGTGAGTGATTTTCCCGTCTTTTCTAGTTTTTTTTGTAGCAAAATGACATTTTAGTTTTGAACTAATCCACAATTTTGCTGAAAAAAATAATATGCAGAATTCAGTTTGTATTGGCGAGTAGTTGCAGAGTAAAGCCCATGTTTTCTAAGGTTTTCAAATTGCACACGGTGTGCTTTACTGACGTGATCCAGACACACAGGGAGGAGAAAGAGTGCAGCTACCTGTCCTGCATCAGGGTATGGCGCTCCTCCTCTGCCCTTACCTTCATGAAAATGAAGATCATTATCTTCAATTCTTCTTATTGCTTTGCAAGCAGAATTCCTCCTGTTTTAGTGGAGATCCATGAGAGACCAGGATTTGTCCTTGAATAATGTCTGAAGTAAGTTCAGGATTATCAGGGAGAAAAATGATTTGAAAATATTCATGTATGAGCGTACTGAAGGAAGACTGACTTTAGGCAGAGATATTTTTCTGTGGTTAAGGTGAAAATATGACTTTGTAGGAACGTTGCTTTCTATTACTCTTCTGTGTAATGGATGCCCACAACATAACAATTTTGGACGGGCATTTTGTGCATTTTATTCCATCACCTTTTTTATTTGTCTTATAACGAATGTATGTTTGGTTCCTACCAAGCTTACTCTTACATGGCATTAGGTCTTATAAGCAAGTAAGTCAGCTAATTTTCACTGCAGTCATCAGCACAAATTTGTTTCCAGATCCTGAGCTATTTACAATGTTGCTGTTAAAAAATCGAATATTCCTATTTGTGAAATATGTACAAATTATTTGAAACCCAGGGGATATTTCAAATATGTTCGTGTACAGCACCAGATTTGCATGTTTAGATTGCAAGGTGGAATATCTTTTTATTTTTATTATTCGGAGTTCTGTTTGATCGTAACAGATGTGAAAGATACCGAACTAAGTTGGTTTTCCCACATTAGATGATTCCTGTGCATTTTTCAAATTTGGTAGATTTTGAAAAATACTTAATTTGTCAAAGAAGTATTTTGAATTAGATAGTCATATGCATGTTAAGATATGAGAACACTGAGATATTGACCTGGATCATTCTCCCTGAAGCCAACAGGAATGCTTACTGGCAGCATTTCACTGTAACCCTATCAAGGCTGCTGAAAGGTGAATGTTATTGCTAAACCTTTGGCCTTGAATTTCTTCTGTTCTGTAAGAAACTATGTTCCAAGACAAATTTTTTTTATGTTTCTGGTCTGGGATCAGAAAGTATGTATATAGTTTTCTGTAATGAAATTATAAGTTGTTAGTTGATATTCAGAGCATGGAGTTCCCTGTGTTCTCTTTGTACGGGGATGTTAATAGCTGTTAGCAGCCATGGCTTCCATGCAACCATCACCTTTGTAGCTTTACATCCGTTAATTTTTGGAAACAGATATGATGGGCCAGGGCAAGGATCACATCACACTCGTCTTTTCACATCACACTCGTCCTTTTTTTTTTCCATTTTTTTTCATAGGTTTTTAGTTTGGCTGTTGCCAGGCATAGGTGTTGGTCTGGGTGGCTGTTTGGGTTGATCCTGTGTGGGGGATGGTTATGTTTTGTGTTTGGGGGTCCCTAGAGTGGTCCTGACAGTGGCAGTTCAGCATTGTCATGGGAACTACCTCTTACCTGTAGTGGTTCCAGAAATGACAGTGAGTCGTTGTAGCAAAAATACATCAAGATGATGATATAATGACTCTCTGTGAAATGTGGAAAAAATGTATCATACAGCTCAAAGGACAGAAAACATAGGAAGAGGCTATTTCAACTTCAGCACAGATTTGTTACAGCACTTATTACTGATGTTACCTTTTTCAAGTTAAGAGAATTCTGCATTACTTGCAGCATAAAATTTTATTAAAAACTACGTATAACATGTTCAGGCTGAAGCTTATAAACCTGTTACATCGCTTGCCCTTTTCTGAAAGTGGTTCTTTATTATTTGACATTATTTTGTCAAACATCCGATTTGTATAGCTGAACGCAGGGCACTTGCCTTCGTTTTAAGGGTAATAAACAAGCTGCACTTTTAAAACCAACAAAACATTTTTAAATGGTAGAATATTTTCCTAATTATTTTATCTAGTGTGCTGAATACCTTTTTACTTTCTCTGCAGTTAGCTTCCATGAGCTTGAAAGAGAAAGAGAAAGAGAGTGGGAAACCAAGCTTTGCTGCAGAAAAAAAAGAAATCAAAGCCAACCACCAACGGCTTTTTGAAAAAGAGTGTTCTGGTTGTTATAAAACATGTATATAACTGACAACTGATATTATCCACTGGTGAGATATTGTTCATATGTCTACAGCATAAAATTACCAGAAAAATCATGCTGGTTATCAATCCACATGTGCTCAATGCAGTTTGAGGATTCTGAGAATGCCATGTGTATCTTTTATCATATCACCATAACCCCTCACCTCCCACCAGTTCTCCAGACACACTCCCCACTACGTTATGTCCCCTTTGATGCACGTATCAACGCATTTCACCTCCGATATTTTTCACCTGAATGTGGACCATGCTGTGATGCTTGACTGACACTGCTTGAGCATCAAGTCCTGTGTTCAGGGAAGGGACTATCTTCCTCCTTCGCATCGCCTGCCTGTGGGCTTCAGTCTTGCCATGACAAGAAGTCTTGCAGCACTGAGGAGGTCAGCTATGCCTGTATGGCAAACGCCTATTTGAGGCTGTTCTGCCCACACACTGAGCTGACCAGATGCTGTGTGGCCATTTCCATCTGGCTCAAAGCCCAAACAAATACATCCTGCCTCTTCACAGGGTTTACTTGCTCAGATGTGATGCCATGCTGAGCAAACATGTAGCTCCTGGTTTACTTGGAGTTTTAGCAGAGCAAGCTGATGTCTGCCTACAGTGTGGTTTATAGGCACATTCAGGGCTATGTTTCCACTGTAGTAAGGAGGAAGTAGCTTTAACTTATTTAAACTAGCTGCCGTAAGTACTGTTACTAGCTTTCTCTCAGTAGAAGGGAGCTTGTGGAGAGCTGCAGAAAGCATCTGAGAAGAAAGGTAAATTCTGCCTGAACTGAGCCCTGCGAGGTCCCAGCAGCCTGTACTTGTCCTCAGGCTTCTCATCAGGCGTGGTGGTGGTGGTGTGAGGTGCTGTTCTGGCAGATACAAACTGGACTGAAACCAAAAATGGGATTTGTCAGAGTTGCAGGTAATGGAAGGTTTATGTTGCTCCTGATTTTGCCTGGATATAAATCAGCAGCTTTAGAAGTGAAAAAAAATATCCACTACACATGGTACTCTGTCTCAGTCACTCACAGCTTCTCTTCTAGTGTTTCTAAGGGTGAAAGGGACCTATGCATTATTCAGATCAGTACTTTGTCAGTTGTTTATTCTTCCCTCCTATAGGCTGTAAATGTTTAATAGTATTTCTCGAATACATGTAAGATATTTTTTTTCACTGCCTCAACTTCCCATCTCAACATGGTTCAGAGGAGAGAGTGGAGATCAGAAACTGGAAGAATTCCATTTGCTGACATCTGTCTTCGGAATAACTTCGCTCCAGCAAATATAGCAAAACAGATCTTCCTACATGCGTTTGTAGGAATGGCTTGAATATTATTTATACAATCTGGGGCTGGGGGGAGGGGGGCGAAGAACCCCAGCATAATGGCCAAATTCTTTGCAGGTTGTAATTGGTGTGGTTCTAGTCACTTGCTTAATTTTTGCGGAACTGTTTGGATTCAGATCAAGAGATCAATTGAGTCGATTGCTGTGAAACATGTGGGCTGGTCAGTTTACCCACCAGCAGCATGAACACACCACAGAAAGGCATACACCCATTTTCTGCAGCAACTAAGCTTTGGTTTTGAGCTTTACGTCTAGGTACTGCCCCAGACCAGCCTGGGTACCTGCATAAAGGAATTGTGGCAGTATGCGAGGTTTGGCAAATATCATTTTATCTTAATGCTATTTTGCTTGTGCTTTTACATAATTTTTTTGTTTAATGCTGTTTAGTATTCTGCTAGGTCAGATGAAGTCAGGGGTCAGGGGTGTGCTTGATTTAATACAACTGGATGGTTTGCCTGGTTTTTGTCTGTTCCTTTTGGTGTCCTGTCATTTGAATTTTATGTTTTTGCCTTTAGTCTTGAGACGACTTTTCTGGGTATCATTTTCTGTGCTGTGTAGGTCCTTTATGCTGGTACAGATTGCATTTGTTCATCTAAAATGCCTGTCCTGCACAATTTCCATCATTTTTATGGTCTTACATTTTGTCATTTTCTGCTTGAGTTTGGTTGTGGTTTGTTATGTTTTGACAGTGGTTTGTCACGCAGCTGTGAATAACCTCTTTGGCTTGCCTTTAAAACTTTTTTCTTTGCAGTTGTTGAACAAAATTATCTGTAATACTCTTTCTTCAAATAGAATGATTAGCACAGACAGAAGTGTGAGTGACTGTATACTGCAACCAGGCAAACCATTTGTTCTGGCTTTATTTACTTGCAGAGTGAAGATTTTTTTTATGCAAATATAAATATTCTCTTCACTAAAATATTTGAGTGTAGATCTTTGCTGGGGAGTGATGGGTTTGTTTTATAAGATGTGGAAGTTTTACAGTTAAAACTGGACCTTCCTCAACTACGGTGTATCTTTTGTCTGTAGAAAGAGAGTATGGGTAACCCCCTCAGACATTTCTCCCCTGCAGCCCAAAAAATCAGCTTAGACCATAAGCTTCCTCAGAAATGTGCCTGCCATGAGAAATTCTGAATTTTTCAATGTGGGTAAGGGTCTGGCCTGCTCTGTCTACTAGAAACCTAGTTCAGTTGTTTAAACAACAAATTATATGGACTCTGAGTTTTCATTTTGTGACTGGTTAGCAGGCTCCCTAGTTCTTGGAGTGTTGTCACTGGGCACATAATGAAAGCCTAAAGCTTGAAGCCGGTACGGAACCGTGCGGGGCCAGGGCTCTGCTGTTGGTGCTTGATTCGAGGTGCTGGTGCTGCGGCCTGCAGGAAGGGGCTGACGGCGGGGCACGCGGGGCGTTGCAGCAAAGAAGCCAGCAGGAGGGTCGGAGGGAAGGGATTGCCTCAGTGCTGGTGAGACACATCTGGGTAGGATATCCAGTTTGGGCTCACCATTGAGGAGCAAGGCATGGAAGGACTGGAGCGAGCCCAGCGAAGAGCCATGAATACGATTAAGGGCTGGGAGGCTTTGTCGTACAACGAGAGGCTGAGAGAGCCGAGACCGTGCAGCCTGGAGAAGGGGCATCTTCTCAATGTGGGGACAGATCTTCTCAGCACTGCCCAGTGAAACGCAAGAGGCGCTGGGCACAAAGTGAAACACAGAAAATTCCATTTCAACATAAGGAAAAACATCTTCCTCAAAGGATGGTCAAACGCTGGCACAGATTACCCAGAGAGGTTCGGAGGGCTCCATCCTTGGAGACACTCAAACCCCAACTGGACCCAGCCCTAGCCAGCCCACTGCAGGTGACCCTGCTCTGAGTGGGGCGCTGGACCAGACGATCCCCAGAGGTTCCCTCCAAGCCCAGCTGCCATCCTGTGGAAGGGATCTTGGACTCCTGCGTGCTCTCCTCACCCCCTGGTCCACAATATCTTAGCCCGAGGCTTAAATACTTGAGATCTGAAGACTGAATTTTGTAGTGAGCAGTGATTTAATGGCTGGTAGTGGGCTCCAGTGTAATAAGGAAAGAGCTGGGAGGAGATTTTGTTGTAATAGGTAGGCTGGCTGAGCCTTAGTGAAAACTTAGGCTGACGCAGTTTAGCTTTGTACTGGGACATATAGAGTCTTTTTACCGTTATTTTCTGATTGTTTTTGCCAAGATAAATTGTAGTAAAATATTGTCTCTCTTCAGAGAGTTGATGAATTTAAAACTGAGTTACAGATTATGTGTCTATGAGAATAAGGGTCACAAGGTGTGAGGCAGTAAGCCGAGGTCTCGTTGTCGTGAAGTTTCTGTCACTTATTCTTGACCCACGTGTGTTTTAGAGGATTGAAGTGCTAGTTACAGACTTGTGAGAAAATGAAATACACTTGTCAACTGAATCAAAATTACACAGGCAAATCCTCACCAAGGTAAAATGTTGTTAGAGAAGACTTATTGGAGGAAAGGCAGAGTCAAACCTAACACAATGATTTAATTTCACAGGACAGAAGGAAATGGAGAGGGAAACCCAGATATTTACAGTTTTATAAGTGTTAGTATTTTGGATTATAGCTTTTTTTATTTATAGGCAGCATTATTGACATAAAATAAATGAGATACCAAAGATACCATGAAAGTATCAGGGATCAAAACAAAAACACCCCTAAACATTGGGTTCCAGATGTGGGAAGGATTCCAGTCACTCAGTCACAGTGCTCATCCCACTTTGCAGTTTTGTTACAAAATTGAGAACGAAGGCAAAATGGTTGGAAACCTTAGATTTCCCCAGTTTCCATGGAGTGCTAAGTAGATCGTTAACGTTAAGAACAAAATTGTAAGGACATGGGAAGAACGTATATATGGCTAATTTTACTCCTTAAAAAGCTGTGCTTTATTAGCAATATGGAGGGAGTGCTCCACTGTCTTCTGAACTTCATGGGAGTTTAAAATCTATAATGTCTGTAGATTACAGAGATGTTTTATGAATGTGTAAATACAATTTACTATATCCCTAGTATACTACTATTAATAGTATACCATGTATTATTATTATGATTATTACTACTACTGCTGTAATAGATTTTAAATCATACATTTAATTTCACTTTAATATTTGATTTGTATGAATGACTAGAAATTTCCTATAAGTGGAAATTAATCATACATTAGAATTTTTATTCTAGAAGTAGTCTAAATGATAGGATCCCAATCTTACCCGCTAGATAGGGAGGAAAAAAAGGACAGGTCTGTGTGTGCCAGATTCTGCCTTGGATACATGTGGGTGGTTTAATCAACATGGCCCACACGTCTCTGAAACAGAAGTTGGACTTATTAGACTGTCTTTTCACTGCCTTTTGTGCTGTACTATCAAGTCTGACAGTAGCTTTTCCTGGGAATTGACAGTTTCATGTTGTTTGGGTTTGAATCTACTCAGCAGATAAGGTCTCACAAAGGTGGAGGGGCACTCCACGAGCAGCCTACCTTGCAGCTCTTCCAGAGAGCAGGTCACAGTACTGAAAACTGAAAACTGGAGCTTTACTGTTGTCCAGCTTCATGGAAGGATCCCTCCCTCCACGTCCCAGCCAGATGGACTGTGTCTGGGAGGGAACACACCTGATGTGCTATTTCACTGGGACAAATTTGGGCAAACAGAAGTATAGGCAGAATAACAGCAATGACGTCACTGTGTAACTCCATGAAGTTTTGCTTTATGCGTACTGATTTTTTTTATTTTAGTTACAAAAACATACATAACTGAACATGACAAGGTCTGGCCCACACAGATGTCAATTAGCCATGCCCAGAGATGTCAATTAACAATTAATGGAAAGCTCAGCCTTTCTTCTGCAGTGCTCAGGAAAGCCCGTTTGCAGTCAATGGGAAGTCATCCCCTGGCTTCCCTAGCTCTGACATCTGGCTGAGGGAGAGTTAGTTGTAGCATCTCCATTTAATTACTGAGATCCAACTGTGATAATCACTCAAGCAAGAGGCTTTCATGGTCCGCCTAGAGCTTTACAGGTCACCTCAACGTTTTGTGCTGGGAGCCAAAAAACCCCACAGCCCTAACCAGCAGAGTTCCTCAAGCCCATCCATAGCATGTTGATGAGATAATCGGCTGCAGGCTGCACCAGAGCTTCCAAACAGAGCTCCTTTAAGCTATAGGCACAGGGTGGTTTTTCTTCATTCTGTTGCTGATTCTGTGGAACTTTTAAAGGCTTTTTATACTTTATGTTTTTATTTGTGTCTGTTTTATTACTTATTTTATATCCTAACTCTAATTGAAGACATAGGACTTGACAGGATTCAGAGCTGCAAAAACCAGCCTGGAAGCAATAAACCCAATATTTTTATTTCACCGATTAACACTTCCACTGTTTCAGTTCTATACCAACTTGGCAGTTATCTAACATGGTGTATATGTATATGCTAAATCCAAGTCTCTGCCCCTGAGAGCTTCTACTGTAAAGGCAACAGATGAGCAGTTCAGTGAACGAGGAGGGGTTTGCTGTCAAGCCCTGCTTCTGCAAAGAGCCTGTGAACATGTGTTCTGTAGAGGGCATTGAGATTTTGACAGCCTATCTTTGGGACACAAAGGGAGGAAGTGTTCTTCTATTCCTAGCCCACAAATAATACCAGCTTCCTGTGAACTAGGAAAACATGTTTACTTTCTATTTTATTCAAATCATCCTTGGGAGGAAAAAACAAACCAACCATCACCACCACATGGTGCGTGCTGGTACCACAATTATATTACCTACTATTTTTTAATTGGTTTTCTCCCATAGCTAGTGTGAGGCTTGCAAAAACCCTGAACGTCACAAATTATTGCCATCCCACCTAGAGATCGCTGGACTTTTTGGCTCAATTTGTGATGGAAAAATAATTTTAGACTTAAACATATTCCTGAGAGAATAAAGTATTTTACACTCAGACAAACGTATTTAAAAGGGGAAACAAATGAAAGGACAGCATGAAAATAATGATTGCCAGGATCAGGATGGCAGAGGGGCACTCTAACCGCTAGTGTTGCTTGCCCGGGCCAAAAAGCAGGAGTGTGGCCTAAGTGCATCCTTACCCAAGAGGCAGACCTTGGGCCATTTAATATGTCAGGTACTTTCATTCTTTTCTTTAGAATCTCAGTATTAATACTTAAGAAATAATAAATTGTATATATATATATATATAAAAAATATATTTTTTATATATATATAAATTATATATAGTGTAACTGTTACTGACCTATAAAGCTTCTTGCCTACATTTGCAGACTGAGTTAATTGATTTCTGGACCACTCATATTGGGAGAGTGTCACAAATCTACGTGTCTTACTTCAATTCTGAAATTGTATTTCGGTCTCTGATCCACCGGAAAGGTATACAAAACCACATGTAGCCAAGCCGTTATAGCACTGAATAGGCTAAAGTTACGTCATTCCAGCAGATGACAGCATTATATTTTGTGCAAAATAGTCCCTTCGATATGCCTTTCTTATAGACATTTTCATATAAATAACTATTCCCTGTTGCTAAATCCAGCTGGTCTTTGTCAGTTTGCTTTACTATCTGGGGATTTGCTAGCACAAATGAAGCAAATGTTAAGGGGCAGTGCCCGCTTCTCATGGGAAATAGTACATCCTACATACTCAGCTAGGGATGAAGGATGCTGCCCAGGACAAAATGATAATTTAAAGCAGCATTCGAGTGATCTGCAATTAATGCCTGAATGCTGACAAGCAAGTGAATTTTTCTTCTGGTATATCCAATATCTTACAATGCAGGGTGTTGCATTTCACACTATAAAAAGGTCTTTTCTGGGTAATGTGACTGTAAGAGCCTGTTAGTATTTGTACAGATGTAGGTATGAACCTACTTCTGCTTTCCTAAGCCTGAGTATTGGGCTCAGAGCCTCAGCATCTGCTGTCATGGCTATTCTAATGTATTCCTGCAGGCAGATGATAGAGTATCTATTATTAATGTTGCTTGGTAAGTCCCATTAAAAGGCCTTCTTTCTACTCATTTATAATTTTGCCAAACTTGACCCAATAAGGCTGAAATTGTTTCTGCTTTTAGCTAGTTCTTTTTTAAGCCCAAAATAATTTCTTCTTTCCCCCAAAATGGAAGAATACCATGTTGTCAGCGTTACAAAACTCTTGCAATTTTAATGTTTTTTAAATGCCTGAGAGTCGGTGTGCTCTAGAGTAGGGCTGCTCACCTTTGCAGCAGGGGTTTTGTCCTTTTTGTGGAAATCTGACTGAATTCAGCAAATTTATCAATCTTTGAGGGGGAAAAACACCCATTCTCAAGTACTCAGTGCAGGCTTTACCAGAGTTTGACAGCTAAAATTTCCAAGGAGTGCCTTTCCCAAGAACAAAGTAAGGCTCCTTGTAGGAGCCCAGTGCAGCTATCTACGTGCCAACTGCAGAGTAACTGGACATGTTGCAGCTCAGGGCTGTGGGAACCGTGGACATTTCCACTGCGAAGCCCACGGGCAAGGCTCAGCAGTGAGAGCAGCAAGCCCTTCCTTCTCCTGCCCTGCCCGCCGAAGCACTCCGGACCCAGGTGGCCCTGCAAATTGACCCGAGTGTGGAGGAAGGAGGAAGGAAGAGGAGGGAAAAAAAAGAGAAGGGAAAAAATCAGGGCAAGATGACATTGACGTGAGAGAGGGGAGAGAGATAGTAACTGAGAGGCGGAAGGAGAAGATGGAGGATGATTAAGGAAGGGAGAGTTGGAAGTCAATGAGAAAAAACATGGGGAATAGGGAGATGTGTGGCTGGGTGGGGGGCACAGAGGGAAGAGGTCCTCTTGCTCGGAGCCTGGCTGGATGAGGAGCTGCAGGAAGGAAGGAGAGGTGGGGTTTGTTTGGGGAAAGAATCTCCTGTTGAGGGGAGGCAGAGTGTGGAAAAGGGCAGAGACAGAATCTTGGGAGAAAAAAACAAAATCAAGATACAGCAGGAGGGCTTGGACTGCTGAGGTGGGGGGTCTGGGACAAGGTGCTGGGGCAGCCTGGCTGGGTGGGAAGGGCACCAAGAATGTGTGTGCGAAGCTGACATTTTGGGGAGAGTGGAGGATAACGAAAAGACTGGGACTAGATAGCTGGAGCTGCTTAAGTACAGAGAATGAGGAAATTGGGTGGATTTGGGAAAGGTTAATGAGCTTCCTTGGGCAAGAGATAAAAGGGCAGCATGTGGGGAGGGGGGAGAGAAGAAAAGACAGGGAGATACTGGAAGATGAACAGTGAATTTGGAAGATAGCTGATGCAAAGCAACCACACATAAGGTGAGAAAACGGAGGATGGGACCATGGGGGTAGGTGAGTAAAGAGACTGGAGAAAGAATAAAGAGCAGCAGTTGGATAGGAGGCAGGAAGGAAGGAGATCCAGTTGCAGGGAACTGCGTGAGGACATAGGCAGAAAGCCTTGCAGTACCTGGGCAAGGATTCCTCTTAGAAGCTGGAAAGAAAACCTGCCTGGTAGCCTAAGCCTGAAGCAGGGGTGCTCTCAGGGCCCTGACACCAGGGAAGGAAATGACAAGAGTCTCCCCATACTCAAACTACTGCTGCAAATGCTTGTTCCCAGAGCTCCTGCGGCAAAGATCTGCATGCTGGCTCTGAGGGCGTCCATACGATGCTCCTTCAGGGAAGTATGGTGTGGGAGGGAGAGGCTCTGCAAAACCATGCACAGAGATACATTTGTAAAAGTGTGTTATGTGGACTAAAAGCCAAGTTCTAAAGCATGAAGGAATTCCAATGGCAGTAGCAGGTAAAGCTTTATTCAGCCCTGATGGCGCAATTGGATATTGCAGCTTATGCTATTTAGAATATGCATTCCGTTATTGTCTCTGACTGCCTCTGGGGACTTGCAAACCCTTAGGTTTTGCAACCCAAGCTAGCATACAGCTTGCTCTGTACTCTGCAAGGCGTGAGCTCATGTTGCTGGTGCAAGGATGGCTAAACTTCATCCTGAAGTGGCCACAGGTATCAAATGGTCCCGTCATCCTGCTTTCACGTTTCCTGGAGTCCTCCTAGGGCTCTGGCAGAAGATACGTGGTGTTGCTAAAATCCTGTTGAGATGTCCAGGGGCAGACACAGGTGGAGTGTGTACATCCACACCTCAGCGTGTCCGTTTGCTGCAAGAGGAGAAGGAAAATCATGTTTGCCACATTCATATTCCTATGCCCAGGAAAGGATTGCATGTATGCATGCAGCAGAGCTGGGGTGCACACACATACATGCTTGAATAGTCATACACACAGTTCTGTTTTGGAGGTGAAAAAAATCAAGGAAAAGTCCTTTGCACTTAACATTGACAAAGTTTGTGATGATCTCTAGACTTTATAAGAGCTGTTCCACAGCCTTGTGTTGTTGTTAGAAATACCATTTCCTGCAAAAATGAGCTTTGTTACCGCTGTAGAGTTTCACGTTTATCCTAGAAATGAAACAATCTTTTTAAGCCATTGAGCGCTTCAAGAAGAAAACGAAAATGGTGAAGCTGCTTCAGTCTTCTGTGGCAAGGCAACATGGTGAGCTGAGGACAGGTCTGCTTATTAATACAGGTTTCCATTAATGTTTCTTCTGGAGCTCATTATTAGCTATAATGGTTTATGGTGGACATTTGCATTAGCTATTTTCAACTTTACAGACAGTCTGCACATGCATCTGTCATTGAAAGTCAGGTTCCATGGGGCATATACTTTTGTGCACCTCTGTACTTCATCCTTTTGGTCCCCCACTTTGTTCTTCATAGTAGCATATCCCTGTGGCAAACACAGATAATGCTTACTAGGAAAAGTAATAAGAATAAGGTATTTAATGTATTTCTAGCCTTCTTTAATGTGTTGTAGCTGTGAATACAAGGCAAAAAGCAACACCATATGACCATGCTACTTTGGGAATGGTCTATCAACCGCAGTTAAAATAGTTTCAAGATATTTATGCAGTGCATAAGTCACATGAATAGAGGTTTATCACAATCAGTGGGAATGCTGGATTTTCATATCACACATTTGCTGCTTAGGATGATTAGCAGGAAATTTAATTTTCACTAATTAGCCTTAGGGGAGCAAGAAATTAACTTGATGGGTAAATTTCACGTTTTACTATATACCGTACCAGCATGGAGAAATGCTAGTTAAAGCCTGAGCTGAGTCCTATGCTGATACACTGGACTTCAGTTTTTCTAAATTAAATTAAAAGACTGTAGAAAATTAACATATGCATGGTGAGTGGGTGGGGTTTTTTAGGAGCTAGAGTTGTAGAATAGTTGTTCAACGTATTAATTGAATTGTCAGCCACTTCCAGAGAGTGTGCTATATTTTTGTGCATTAAATTACATTAATATCTAATATTACACCAAAGACTTTAACAAGTCCTAATTGTCCATATTTATAAATTTTCATTATATAATGTGTGTTATGATTGCACATGCAATATTTCACATTGTAATGCACAGAGCAGAAACGGTTTTCACAGAACTACTGTGAAAACACCATACTTTTTAGTTTACAACACCCACTTGCAAATACATTTTTAGGGTCAGGAGCCTTTGTTCATATGCTGGCAAAATTTATATGAAAATAGTTTTTTTAGAAATTACTTTCAAAAGTATACAGCAAATGAGGGAGGCATGAGTCACCACTTAGTCCAAATAGACAAATAAGAATCAGGAACTAATAAACTCTAATCTCGCCTGTTGATGATGACTTTTCTATCTCATTCTTCCAAAACACAGTTTACATCACTTGGTTTTTCCCTCTGTAAAATGGAAGCAATTTTTATGTATCCACCACTCAGAATTACCGTAGACTGATTAATGCATGCAAGGCAATGAGTCATCCGGTATGGAAGTATCAGTCTGTCATAAACTGAAGTGTTCTGTCATACCAGGCTTGTGGTTGCATCCAAATTTATCTGTATAAAAGGAGACGGAAAACATCAGTCACATATCAGATAATTGCCTCTGATGTCGGTGCTTCTGCTAGTTTGTGCATCTGAAGCACTCTCAGAAGCTCACTGTTACTGTCACGTATTTGGAATTAGACCTTGTAGTACTTACCTGAAACTGCTATTGAAGTGAGAAGTGTGCCTTCAGTGGGAGTTTGGGCCAAGTAAGTATTGCAGAATTGGGTACCTGGAGTCCATAGTTTGGGGTTTAAGTGGTGCATATAAGGTAGTTCAGGCATCTGCTCAGACTTTCTAGCCTGTGACATAAATACTTCTGGTCTAAAAAGAGATCTCAGACAGACTTGTGGGTAGTCACATATTGTGTAACATCTATTGTATTGCATCCTCAGATCCTTCTCCAGTCCCCAGGACTGATTTCTCAGCAGTAGACCTCCTATTCAATCAAGAGTGTGTGTGTGCATGTGTGTGCATGTATTTTTGGGTGGGTCCATATAAATATACATGTGTCCACACACAGACAAACTTATTTGTGTACACAACTTCCCTATATAAATGTGCTTTCCCTTTTTGGGTGTACGAGTATACTTCTGTAAACGCTCACCACTTGTATTTATACATTTATGGGTAATATCCAATTTTCAGTCATAATTGACAGTATGTGGCTTTCTGTATAATAATTACTTCGGGACAAAAAACCTTGCAGATGGTTTCAAGAGTAACTCTAACTTGCCATCAACATAAAAAGCTTAAACAAGGCGAGCCCACTCCCTATGAATAGGGTAAGCCATTTTCATTGATTGCAATGGGAGCAGGCACAACTTCATTTCTACAGCAGACAGAGAACATGTATTCTATTCATTAAATGAAAGTTTGATTTCATTGCACTTAAAATTATTCATGTTCTGTTAGCAAATGGTTTGAGATTTTATAACCTAGAGCATTTGCTGAATTCTGCTTTGTATTTTCCTCACAGCAATTGGAAGGACCCTCATTCCTCGTTATTTTAGCACTGTCTTTGAAGGAGGTGTAACAGACCTGTATTACATTCTCAAGCACTCAAAAGAGTCATACCACAACTCATCCATCACAGTGGACTGTGATCAATGCACCATGGTCACTCAGCATGGAAAACCCATGTTTACCAAGGTAACAGGGAAGACTCAATAAAGCATGTTGTTGGTTTTTGGTTTTCTTTTCCGTGTGTATAAGGGTGAAAAATATTGGCTGTTGCATTTTTCTGGTAGACTGAGATTATTTCTAATACTGAAAACCCTTGAAGCTATTTAATTACTATTTTCTATATTCATTATGTGACTGGAAAATTCTGCGGACATCTCTGCAGTTCTCCCAGAAAGATTGCAAGAGAAGCACATAATGCCAGGTTGCCATAACCATCAGTTGTACGTGAATTAAATTCAGCCTGCCCTTCTCCTTTTCTCTGGGCTTGATTTTAAAGCAGCAATGAGATTTCACATTGCTGCTACCTACCATTTGGGTTGGTATGCATTACACTGGATACTTACCCAGTCCAAGGACTGTAAATCTCTAGGAAAATAGTGATTTAATATAGTAGGATGCTGGTCCAAAGGGCAGTGAAGTCAATGGAAGGAGTCAATTGATTTAAACATGCTTTGGATCAGGCAGTTAGTGAATATTCAATATTTGTAATTGATAGTGAATTATCTTCATGCATTGGCCACTTCTAGCCCTGTAATTAAACTGAGTGCCATATATTTTATAAAAACAGTACCGAAAAGGTGGAAAATACAAATTAGAACAAAATTTTCTTATACTAAAAAAAAACACCAGTAAACTGATTTTCAAAATGGAAATATCCCCTTTCATAAATTTAACAGCAAATGATGATTTTCCATCTTGCACCTTTTCATCTGTATGAGTTTTAACCTTTGCATGGAGAAAAACACAAAAGGAGAAGGGGCAGCAGGAGGAGATAACCCATCCACGTTGCCCTTGGCCTGCAGGAACGCGGGGGTTTGAGAGTCACTGGATATTGACAGCATCATGACCAGGGCCCTCGTGGCTTACACTGGTTTAGCACGTGAGTCTCATCCCTCGTAGGGTCTTCCCTGCCATCTTCATGGCTCTTGGAGTGGGGCTTCAAGAAGATGGAGAGGATGCCACCAGCGTGTAGAGCACTGATGAGCTGGGAGGTGTGAGGTTAATGGTGTCACCACTCCAGCTGTCCCACTCCAGCCCCCTTGTGTCTGATTTACACAGACACTGACAGAGAGATGGAAGAGACCAGATATTCCCAGGTGGCACCCCTTGGCCTCCTCACAGCTCACAAGGAGTTGTGCGTGCTGGCCGTGTGCAGGGGACGTGACAAGGGTATCCAGTAGCCGCTTCTCTGCGGAGCTCCCTGAAGCCATTTCTGTGTCATTCCCCTTTGTGTTAGCTTTAACGCAATAGCAAATAAAAGGGGGTGGCGGGCGGGGCGGGGGGGGGGGGAGTTAATCAGTAAACAGAACATGCTTTTCTCAATTCAATTAGTTTATTTACTTATCGTGGCAGCACATTACAGTGTTGTTGCTTTGGGAAGGACACTAGTGCCCGGCACGTTGGAGACAGGCTGGCAGGAGGGACCGGGCTGGGTCACACCTTGCGTGAGTGGGGCCGCAGGCGCCTCCCGTTGTGAGCCCCCCCGTCTGCCGCGGCCCTGGCAGCACGCGGCCTGCTCCAGCCCCGACGTTCCCGTGGCAGGCTCCAATATAAACCTCTGTATCCTGGTAGGAAAGTTCAGGTGGGGATGTGATTTGGATTCTGGGTGACAAATTAGGGAGGGTTTGATGGTGCTATGTTTAAAATATGACCGTGTTAGTAAGAGCAAATTCAAAATAAGACACAGTAGTTGGTGGAATAAGGGAGAAAAGAACATATTACTCTTTCAGAAATAAGTTAGAGCCCAATGTTTCTCAGCTGTGTGTGTGTAACTTCTAGCAGATGTACCGAGGGCACAGATCTTGCACCCAAAGGTAAACTACTCCCACAGCATCCGTGGTGGAACAAAGCAGACCTCCTGTAACAAACAGCACTCCAATGGGCTGTGTAGCTCCTTAGATCACGTCTGAACCTCACCCGGTGAAACTACCACAAAGGAGGTTTTTTAATGCAAAAATGCAAAGTAACTGTATTTGTTAACAGCTGTTTCAGTTTCACAAACAACTTCTAAGCTGCAAATTCACTAACTTCTAATATAATGGGCTGAAACAGATCTCATCATGTATTGAATCAGGAATCCACAGCTGCATTTTATTCATTTCAACATTTTCCTAGCAAGAGCAGCTTACTGCACACTGCAGTATTGGACAAATACGTAAAATGGCATTTCCAGTTTTTTTCAAACAAATGTGGCTAGAACATGCCCAACAGTAAGAATATGAATAGTCCGGCTTGTCTATAGAGGGTAAGATGTTCCCGTAAAGTCACACGCTTAAAAATTGTTTTATCAAGGTGTAAATAAATACTGGAAAGAATTTAACACAGTTCAATGGCATGAATTAAATGGGGTAAAAGAAGAGTCTGAAGCCCTGACTACCATTTTGTTTGCTGGGAGAGGCTGCTTTTTCTTTTCCCCCCCAAGTAAAGGAAAGCCTTAGGAGTCCTCCTAAATCTCTGTTTTCAGTGCGTTTACCAACACTCCAACTTTGTGTGTAAGCACGCCGTTCCTCCGCAGTTATGTTTATATTTCCCGATAGATGGGCGGCGGCAAGCTTTGCCTTCACCACCGCAGCGCCGAGCACCCTGCGTTCGAACCGGTCTCTTCCGGCACCCACCGTGGGGCCACCGGCTGGATTTTATAGGAGAAGCCCTCGAAACTCAGTGATTTTAATCCTTACTAACAATCTCAGGCATTTCCCAGATTTGTGTAAGCTCTAGGCTTCTTTTCAAGCCACGGCTCAGGTTTGAGAAATGGTAGTTAATAAAAGGGGAAGACTTCAAAAAGCTGCCTGACGGTAGGAGAGCAAGACTCCGAACGACGAGGCACAGGACCAAACCCCGTTTTCATAGGTGCAAGCAGTTGAAATTCCTACAATTAATAAGTGCAGTGAAGGGGTTAAAAAGCGATTGGTTAGTTTGAGAAATGTTCTTTTTTAGTTTTTTCCTGGCCTAGTCTAGAGCAACCACGTGATATACTGAATGCCTGCCAGCCTCTTTCTTGTTGATCCTCCGGAGACCATCTGTGCTGGGGGCATTGATTAGAGTGTGTCTGCTGGGATTACATCTTTTCTGTTGCCATGCCAACTAATCAGCTGATTTTGGTTACCACAGAAACAAAATGTCAGAGCTCACAGTACGGTAACATGAATTCAGCACAACAGAAAATGTTTTCTTAATTGGAGACCCTTTTGATTTTTTGGATTCTATGTAAAAGGCAGCTTTTAAAGAAAAAAAGAAAGGGGCCCATTTAAAATAAAACAGTGCCAATTTTATTGATTAAAAGCAATGTGTAAAATTCTGCTCTACATAAGGAAATTTTTACCACTGTGATACCAGGAATGTTTTCTGGGTTTTCAATTACAATTTGTTAATGCCAGTGCATAAAATATATCTGTTAAGAGCTGTGGGGGCTTGAGTTTAAGAGAAGAAACGTTTGAGAAGCCACAGGTATTATTACAAAAATGTATTTTAAACCTGAAAAATTTTCATTTTAACTGGTCAGTAATCAGGATCTTTGGCCTCAACACAGTAACATTAATTAAAAAAAAAAATGTTTTTCTTCCTGCATGAATCCTTATGTGTGTCCATGTGTAACCCTGTGTAATTTTTCCTCATAGCACAAGCTATGTGAAAATCAAAACCAGGGTCATATGACAAAATAAGTCACATTAAAAACCTGAAGGCATCACTAAAGTGTGTTGAAAAGGGCAGATGAGAACCTGTTGCAAGATTCTCCTTCATAGGTCCACAGTAATTCATCTATATAGTCTGCCTGCTAAAATTACCTATGGGCTTTTGCAGAAACAACCAGGAGAAAAAACTATGATGACATTAAGTGAACTGTTAACCAGAAAAGCCAAATATTGCCCAAGTGGGAGACAGCCAAGTCTGAGCTGGGGCTTGTAGAAAGGCTCAACAGACACAACTGATTCTAGGCTGGCTAGTTGTTCAATCAAATATTAGTTATATTATAATTACAGTTACAGAAACCTTTTCTTTTGAAAGCAGTTACACCCTGTTTCCACAACATCTCTGTACCCTGCGCTTTCAGGTTTACTTTGAACAGCAGTTGTAAGCCTAAACATCCAATATAAAAAAAATAATAAAAAAATCAACAACAGAGGTAGTTAATTTTCAGATCAGGCATCATTTACAGTACTCCAGGGTACCCCTAGTCAAGATACCATGTCAGGCTTATATTTCGCAGCTTAAAGACCCACAGCAGTTTATTCCACATAAAGTTGCGGACAGTTGTTTATAAATATCTCTGGTAATTTATTTCATTTTTCATTTCCACCTGCTGCATTTACTCCTCCCAGATTTTCTCTCCTTTCTTAGACAAAACCCCTCACAAAGCTGCGTGAGCCCCTTTCTGTGGAAGCAGCTCCATTGTCCATGACGGAACCTCTCTGCCTCCCAGCTCTCAAACCTGCCGTGGCAATGCAGCTCACACAGCTGACGGCAGACACCCCACCTGGCTTTCCTTGCAAGGGGAGATTAATAAAAGTAGATAAGAAATGAAAGTAAAATAAAAATTGGATAAAATGCCTGGAAAGGACAAAAACATTTAGAAAAGGCAAGGGGAAAAAATAATCAGGTTTGGGTTTTGGCCACAGGCATTCAGGACACCGAGTACTCCAACCAAACATGAAAGAAAGGTTTATATGCCAAGTTATTGTAAGGAAAGGGCGACGTAAACCAGTTTAAGAATGACTGGTTCAGCAACTTGACGTCGAGTGTGTGCAGTTGCACCACAGCCACCTCCACTGCGAGGTTCATTCATTAATTAGCAGGAGTGAACTGTGAGGGAAAGAGAATTGATGCAATAAATAAGATTTAGCACACCAATATTCTATGTTTGTAATATGCTATAAAATCTGTAGTATTATAAGTTACTGTCTCCATGGTAAGGCCTATGAAGTCATTTTCCCACATTTGTTTTTTTCTCCCCAAGAGAACAAAAAACAATTAATCTAGCAGAGATGAACAATAGAATACTGCTCTGATATTTCCGAATGTTGTTTAATTGATGATACGATACCATTGAAAACAGAATTCCTGGGAATTTATTTCATGTATTTTATGTATTCTAGGTATGCACAGAAGGACGTCTTATCTTGGAGTTTACTTTTGATGATCTTATGAGAATAAAAACATGGCACTTTACTATTAGACAGTACAGAGAATTAGTCCCACGCAGCATTCTAGCCATGCATGTAAGTAATCCTTTATTCACTTGACCTAATGCAAAGAGATGAGATTAGGTTTATGAAAAACTCCAGCAAATCTCACACCCAAGGCAATTAACTATAAATATTTTGTTTTGCCTGCAACTACGTCTATTTACAAGTTCTTTCATCACTCCCTTGTTTCTCAGTGCTCTATTGTTGCCACTGTTGCTATGTTTTCATTTTGTTTTAGCACATAGTTTTCCTTTTAATCCCATCTGGTGGTTCTGTATGATTTGGGCCCAAAATCTGTTCCTACTGATACAAGCTACACAAAAGTCAATGAATTTTCATCATTGTACGTACAAACTATATTTAGTCTTTAAATGAAACAAACATTATACCTTTGCATGAAACAGAAAATAAGTAATTACCGTATATTTACTTCGAAACCTTCAGAATTTTAATCCAGCTCTTCTTTTTCGTCACATTTCAAGACTTTTGCAATTGAATGAAAATGCACACAAAAGTAAATATTCTACAATTTGAAGTCAAAATATTGTAAGGTAAATCACTGCAGAGAAACAAAGGACAGAGCCTTATTACCACTCCCAGATCAACAATGTAGAAGCATTTCAAGTAGTAGTGCTCCACATACAGAAGTGATTGCAGGACTATGGTTTTATAGAGGGTAAGAACACAAGCCCAAATACATACCTGTGTTTTGACATCAAGTTACTTAGATTTCAAATAACTTAAGAAGCCTGGACCTTTTTGAAAATGCTCTTAAAGGCCTGAGGAAAATACCTTTGAAAACCTGCCCTACCATTTCTCTCCCAGGGTTATCTTTTACTTTAGAGGTCTGATCTTCTGAACTCTTCAGCAGTATCCCATTAAGGGACAGCAAGGATAGCCATAAGCAACATTATGTATTTAGGGGGCTGCTGAAATTCAAAGAGAGTGGAAGCAGGTTAGCCAGCAACCAGCAGGTATTAATTTCAGTAATGAGATTGATCTCATTTTAAAAGGCTGGTCTCACAGGTAAAGTTTCTGGCTAGGGTCAGAGAAGGACTGTACTTGCATTTTTCCTGTTTAATTCTGGGAAAATAACTTGGACCAGAAGGGTTCTCCAGTCTGTGCTTAATGCTATTTACACGATCAGCTCCACTGAAGGTGCCTTGATGATTTCTTTCTGCTTTGGTTTCTTCTCCCTAAAAAGAAGGCAATACCCTTTTCGTTCCTGCCTTTATCTGCTTAGTTTCCTGGGACTCCCAGCCAACAAGTGGAAGGCTCCAAATGTACTGTGGTCCTTCAGGAAGCTCTTTGGTGGGGCCCTGCTCATTTGCACCCCGGTGCATGACTAGACCTCCTAGGTCTATCTTTTGAATGGACAGGGACAGAGGAAGTTACTGGAAAGCAGTCTTTATTCTGCCCCAATTTCAGAACTTTTTACATTTTTCCTATGCAAACAGAACTCTGTAGCTTATTACACATATTCAGCATCTATGTGTAATTTTTCCATAGGAGTGGCACTGCTTTTCAGAGAACCCTCTTTGCATTCCACCAAGTATGTTGAGAAAAACAAACAAAAAACAAAGTGAAAATTCTTTTTTTTCTCTGTTTAGGCACAAGACCCTCAGGTGCTGGAGCAGCTGTCCAAAAACATCACTCGGATGGGTCTGACAAACTTCACCCTCAACTACCTCAGGGTAAGCATACTCCATAGCCGATTATTATTGTGAGCATTTTTAAAAAGTTGCTGCTAGCTTTGAGTCAAGGTAAGGAGCGTGGAGCCTGTGTCGGTCAGGTAAGAAATAGACCTAACCCATAATGAGGGTGAAGGAGAAATGCAGAGACTGTAATAAAGATGTAGCTGCTAAAACTGTGCCGTTAATAAGGGGAAGAATATTATCACTGAGTCAAAGCAATGTGAGAATAACCCCTGTTTTCTAACAGTCTTTCTTCTCAGTTTTGAATAATGGCTTCATTTTTTGGAAGTGAGAAGCTCCCCTTCATTTCCTCTCCTCTGCTTCTCTGAGGAAACGGCTGCACGCTCTTGTTCAGAGCTGCCAGTCTTCCCCAGCTCTTCCATCTCCCACCTCTCCCAGGCGGAGGCAGGGCTGAGGGAGAGCTCAGCTCAGCCCCTTCTGTGGCCGTCCCTCAAAGCAGTCCTCACCTCACCTGCCTCTGGGAGCCTGAGCTGCCTCCGCAGCCTTGCACTGAATCAAGTGGGGGGTTTATGATTAAATAATGCATTTGTTCCCATTGCTTTTTGACCCCTAAAGTGCGTTCAAAGTTTGGGATCTTATTTTTATTTTTCAAAGTATTCCTTGGTGTGTGCATACAACGCATATGCCGAAATATGGGTTTGCAGAGTTCATATTTCAAGGTTACAATTCAGATTTTTATTTCTAGATATGACATTAGTAGATAAAATGAAGGCAAATTGCTCAATGACTAACTTGGCCAAGAATATCTGATCTTATTCCTTTTAATTGTGTGAGTAATTATTCAAGATGCTTTTATAAGATAACAAGAACATTAGAAAATGCAGTTATTCTCAGCCCAACATAGAGCTGTACCTGACAGTGTGTATTTAGCTGCACTTCTTTTGGGTCTGTGAACCTTGTAATGCCATCCCTACGGATAGGTTCCTACCCCCAGACTGTCTTGAACTGCAGGGGAGACAGTGTGCAGGACTGAGATGTGTGGTGACATCTCTCTCACCGTGTCACTACAGCTTATAGACAGCCTGTAGTTGCACTTACTCTTGCAGTATGATAAGACGTTGCTGATTGTGGCTTATGTGGTGTTAGCGTAGAAGTTATATAGTCTTATAAGTTCGTATTATAGTCTGAGTTGTGCAGGGCAGGGCAGGTCTGCAGTGGCATAATGGAAAGAATATGGCATAAAACCTCCGAGGAACAATACATTACATTAGATTTTTTCCATGTATAAATTCAAAGATAATATGTCTGTGTTGTGCATATTGTATTCGCATGGTTATTTTAGTCTGTGGTTTGGTAGAGAGAGTGACCATTGTGCTTTGCCAATGCTCCCATAGCCGTGCTGCCATTGTCTCATGGTGAGGCATCCTAGAGCGTGTTCTCCAGAAATTCCCACTGGGGATTCCTTCTCAGTGATGTCAAGTTTTGCATTACACCCTTATGGAAAAATGGGTAGGAAGCAGATGGCTTAGGTAGGCTGTTCCCATGTTTTCTTTCCAAATTGTCCTGTGGCACAAGGCATTGCCCTGGTTTTGAGATCTTTGATTCCTTTAGCATGACTGGACACACCACTGGACTGGCCCCATGCCAGCCGCAGTACCCATCCTCCGCAGGGCTAGGAGGGCTGTGCTGAATTTGCTATCTTTGTCACTGACCCCTTCTGGGTCCTTCCTGGTACATTCTGTAATTGCTGAATGTGAGGATGCAAATGAGAAAGGCAGGGTCCCTGTTCGGAGGCAGCTGGCATCAGGCACCCATGCTGCACCCCCGTCAGCGTCGAAAACAAGCCAGAAAGGAAGCAAGGGAGGGAGAAAAAAAATTTTCGGAAAAAGAAAACTGGGATCAAGATAAGCACTAGGGAGATGAGCAGTGAAGTGGAAGGGGATGAAAAGCTGTAGTCTTACTTTTTTCCTTCTTCCAGACTAGTTTTGTTAGCTTAACAGACAACATTAGGTCTCTGGGTGCAAAGCTTCCTCTGGCTCCCGCTGTGGTGATTCCAAAAGGAAATTTTTTGTTTTTTCCCAAGCCAATCTTTCTGTGTCTCTTTCTTGCAGTGAGGAATTGATCATTCTGCTCCCTTTTTCAGATGTTCAGCTCATCATGGGAGCTCATATTACATGATATATTCCATTTTGATTTACTTCTTCCCTAATTACTTTCTTCTGTTAACTTTAACATGAAAATCTTTTCTGAACTCAGGATTGTAAAATCATGCACTAAAAAATTGTGGTAAATGCTCGTAGGTTTAAGGTGGTTTGTGGTTGATTTTTAAGTCAGCATTTTATGATATTTTATTCAGTCGTCTCAGTGTTTAGTAATTAGCACTGTTACATGGTTTTAAATAAGGATTTGAAACTAAGCATAAAAATGATTTTAATTTTTTTTCTGCTGCACGCAGCAAAGCCTTGTGATACTTATAAGCAAAAACTTCACTGATGGGCAGAATTAATCATTTTTATTCTCCAACGTGCACACAGCAACAAGCTGTGCTGCAGTCTCTTTAAAGGCAGAATTTAAACCTGAATTTCAGATGGTTGTGATATAAAGGTATAGCCTGTGTTTTTTATGCTCTAGACATCACAGAATGCTAAATCATTGCTAGTTGGGATAATTGCAGCTGCTGGCATGTAAACCTCCATTCCAGAGTGCCACATGCTTGCGGAACCACAGCTTTGGATGTATGCCCTGGTTTGTCTTCATTCACTCCCAGTAAAGCGGTCCAGCATAGAAGAACATTAATTTTGTAAATCATATTTAATACAAATTCAAAATATATCTTCTTGGAACCTAGAGATGAAATGTTTTGTCCTGTGTCATTTGCCAAATGCTCTTTCTCTCTGTTTTCTCTGGCTCTTATAAAACCATAGGCTTCCCTTCCTTCTAGTTTGCCGTTTGTTTCGTTCCAGCATAATTGATTACCTCATCAATGGGGTCGGCATACTTTGCTGTAGCTGCTGACTAGGACTTGAACAGGAATAATGTTTCACAAATAATGAGCAAAACCTTGTGTGTTTTAAATTAATGTCAAGCTTTTGAAAATGTAATTTCTTATCAAGTCATCGAGTAGTAGATATTGCGAACTATCAGACAATGAGGCCCAAGACCTACACCCTAGCCTCAGTCGGTACGAGTTAGGAACAAACAGGAAACCTGTACGGAGTTTGAAGGTTGAGATAACACTCAGAGGAACAGTTTCCACTGAGCTACAATAATTCAGTCCTCACACATTACCTTATTTTTTTTTCCATGTCATTTCCTAGTTGCTTAGCTATTTTATTTAGATCTTCAATGTGTAATGGATTTGAATGCACTCTAAAAACAGTCGCTTTATACCAGCAGCACTATTCACAATTTGGAGCTCAAACATTTCTTACTGCCTTCTATAAAATGAATTATTCTCTCAAAATTTCTGACATTATAAAAAAAAAAAAAAAACCAGCCTCTACTGTCAGTTAGGCAGGACTACCTGGCCTGAGCCTTGAAATACACTTGTACCTGGCCCGGCTGGTTTTCAAAATTTGCCTCTGCTTTCTGGCTGGGCTGGAGGGAATTCTGAGAGCTCTTCCCCAGGTGCAGCTGTTGCATCCTCCCAGGCCGTGCTCTGCTCTGCTCGCCAGCTCGTTGCCTTCATGCAGCCCAATCGGCACCTGCCCTTTGCAGAGTGGAAGTTTGTGTGGCAGAGCCCTCCCGCTCTGGGTCAGGAGAGGTGTCTGGGCATGGGGATGCACACTCCCATTTCCCCTTGCATCCTGTACAGCTATTTTAACCGAGGCTTATCTGTGCTGCAAATTACCCAATTTGTTTGTTTTCTGTGTAAACCAATAATGAAGTGTTACTGTTGCAACACAGAGGACAGTATTTTCAGAATCCCCGCTTTCACTGATTTAGCTCCTCGCCAGACACTTTTGGATTTCTTTTGCTGGAAGGATAACGTGAATTATTTAATGGAACACAATTTTCTAAAGGCAATGCTTACATTGTAATCAGAAGCCATTTGTATATATACCCATTGTGTATGCAAAATTTTCTTTTGCACATGCAAAATAGATATGCATGCAACAGCTTCCTTTAATGCACAGGGAAATTTGCTTTTCTTAATATGGTTTCATCCATGGGAAGGATATGAACTCAAATTATTTGGGGGCTGTTTTGCCTCTAGTACATAACAGTTTGTGGCAGCTATCTGGTCAATATTTTACAGCTGTTTGTGTAGCTTCAGTGAAGAAGCAGAAAGATTACATGCAAGCATGTGAAGGATGCAAAGTCAGGTACTCGGGGAAGGGAAACACTGCATTCATAGTCGCCCATGGAACATGAATTCATTTCCCTTTGTGAGTTACATTATGCCAACACCTTTGAACTGCCTCATCATGCACTGTGTTTCCTACAGACTCCCCAATGCATGCAGTGCACGGGATGACTGCTCCTCACTCATCAGCAAGTGCTCCCGTGCTACTCATTTCCTTGTAGGCTTTGCTACAGCGGCATGCTCGTATCTCAGTTGCAAATGTTAGCGGCTGCGTAGCACCTACCAGCTGAAGAGGCATTGCCATTCCCAGTGTGCGTGTGTGGCATCGAGGCACACGGATGAGTACTGGGGCACTCCAAGGGGTCAGCTAAGGGGAGGTGGCCATTCTGAGAAAGCAAGGGCCTGGTTTTGCAGCACACTTGGAATTTAATATCGCCTCATATACTAACAACAAAATTATTGCTGTTGGATGCAGTCTGTTGTCTCAGGCTAGCTATGTAGTTGGAAAATGAGCGGATGGTGTTTCTAGGAACATGCTGGTGAAAATGCTTTTTCCATGGCTTAGTACCCCAGCAGAGATTGGGGGCAGCAGCAGTTTGATAAAGCAGCATTGGGTTACTCTAAGTTCATCCCTTCTTGTTCTGCAGTTTCATGCTTCTGCCCCGTTTCCAGGTCTTCAGTAGATATGAATGAAGTCCTACACGCAGCGACTTCATTTACCTTGTGCTGTGCACTGAATGGGAGATGCTAGGGAAACAGTTTATGATCATGTATGTAGCGAGATGCTGTATCCTAATGGTTGTTAAGAAGAGGTTCGATTAAGGATTCACTCAAAGGAGGAGGTTTGGGTCACATAGTCATTCTGGAGCTTTTCCTATGAACACTGTCAAAATTCTAAAGAAACATCAGAACTGGAGATGCTGAAAGCAGACACAGCATTGTTTTAGACTTTAGTCCTATGAATGATGGAATTTTTCAGCCTAAACCAATTCAGCTTGGGGCAGCTTTCCCCAGGAAAATGCATTCAAAGTCAGAGGGTTCTCACAGAAGGATTCAGATGACTATTAGCTGGCTAACTGTAATCTATTTGTGCCAACTATAATTAGCTGATTCTGCCAAGGATTTCTGCTAATGTAATTTCTTAGCATTTATTCTAGTAACGATCACAGTGGGTTTTGTTCCTCTCTTTTATGCATCTAATGCTTTATAGACAGTGTTATGTTACTTTCAGAATAATAAATGAGAAGAGGTGTACTCTGCAACAGCTCATACAGTCAAATGTTAGCTTTTCCCTTTTTTAAATAAAGACACAACGTCACAAAATAGTTATATTAAGAGTTAGGCCATCATAAGCAGGAAAGATCAGAGAAAACAATACAGCAAAAATTTAAAAAAACAAGTGGTCAGGGTGTAGTGGGTGGAACAAGGGAGCAGGGATGGGAGAGTTGCGGAAGATGGGAAAGGTAGGGAATGAACCACCAACTTAGAAATGTTCTGAAGAGAGGACTGAGTCTGAAGCAAACCCTGGATAGGACGTGGGTTGGAAAGACAGCATTCATATTGTTAATAATAGTGGTGGACTTTGCATCCATTGATCTCTAAGTATTTTATTAAAACAAATGAACTGTTTTCTTGGTGGGAAAATTGTGTCCCATTGTGACACATGAGAAGCAACAAAGATGGAGAAAACCCAACAGCATTTAAAAAAATCAGATAGTCATTTCAAACCAGTCTTTGGAGAGTACAGTGAGCCGGTACAGTAGTGACCACTTCTGCTTCTTATGGCTCACAAACAGATTTTATTGTCTGTGGATAGCAGGTATTTCAGAAGTCAGTGAAAAATGGGGAATGGGAATAAAGTGCAAGGGATTAGAGATCGAATTGGGATTTTAGCAGAAATGGAAATTTTTATCAGTATCCTGGAGATAGTAATGGTCAGTATTCATACAAAAGGCACTACCAGGCTCATGAGTATCAGTTAAGGAGAAAAATATATTGTGTATGAACACAAGCCAGCTACCGTGCCCACTGGACATACAGACCATATGACCTTCAAAATAAAATTAAGGTCTGGACTAATGGGAATGGAAGGATGATAATCAGTGGTAAGAGTCCTCGAAGCATCCATGACTAAGAAATCGGAATGAAGTTAGGTTAGAGCAGTTTAAAAATAAAAAAGTCAGAAGGATAAAAGGGAGAAAGAGAGACAAAGACAAAGCACTAGCCATATAAAAACAAGCTACAAGATTTGAACTAATAATGTTATTTCAGAAAAGAAAAAAGATGAAGAAAAAAAGTCCAAGAGCACAGCCACAGGCTCTCTTTTTAGAAGACCAAATTAAAGCTTGGACTAGTATGCAGTGCAGTCATAAATAATAATAACTATTAATTAAGTTTAGGAATGAGAGCTGCAGAGGTGTGATTTGTATGAAGACCTGAAAACGCCAAAACCAGCTTCGTGTTCAAAGCAATGAAAACGGCAGAAATTCTAATTAGTTGTTTAATATTGAATATCCATGGGTGTTTGGTGCAAATTGTTATGCAGGGAGGGGTGGGTGCTCAGAAGAGGTCAAGAAATAGGCTTTAATGCAAAGCTGGTGGTTCAGATCTTTGTTCTTGGAAGCAGTTATTGTGGAACCTGAAGTATTCACTGTGGAAAGCTTATGGCAGCCCTATGGTCTGCTCGGGAAAATTAATCCTATAACACCCCCACCCCCATGTTTTTCATCTTCAGAAAGATTATTTCATGAGTCTATTTATTGTGATATTGCGAGCAACTAGGTCATATAATCTTTTTTAATAATTTTATGTATGTAGTTAATTGTACTAGTTAGCCTGCTTGTCCCTTCCCCTTCCTTTGCCACTCTTTATGTAGGTAAAACAGCATTACTGCTTACCCATCTCTGCTGGAGAGATCATCTTTGATCCATCTCAAGATTGTTTGGCTCTTCCGTGTCTATATATGTTGGAGGCTTGCTTTGGGCTCTTGAGTTTGATCCTATTTCTAGAATGTTTCTGAAAATCTTACATCTTTCTTCTGTGATGCCCTGATCCTTGTCTGTATGGAGGATGCCTCCTCACTCTGTCACTCAGTCTGACCATATGTGTACTCCCACTTTTTCGTCTGTAATCTCACCATGTTATATTCACAACAGAAACCCTAAAACCTGACTCTAAACAGTCAAATAGAGTGAGGATTTAAAAAGTGAATAATAGTCCTGGGTTTCTGTGGGTTTGGGAGACTGGCACATACACGGCTAAACTCACCTTCCAGTCACCTCCCTTGTACTGGTGCAAGCACAGTCAGAGCTGGGTCAGAAGACTGGTCTGATGAAAACGCTAATCTAGTCCTTTCCACCCAAATAACGACCATCCTTAATAGCTCCCTGAGTGCTACTTGGGCTGGGCAGGGAAGCGAGCAGCAGTATGGATTCATATCAGCTGGCATCTGCCTTGAAGTTGGACCTCACCTCTGAACTTGCCAGCACTGAAAGGAGAAGACAAGAAAGTGCTGGGGAATCCTACAGATCCTAAAATGTAAATTTCCCTTTCTTGCTTTTGTATCTGGGAACATTATAGTGTTGTGTCTGACCTATTATGGCTTCACACTGCTATAAATTTATTCACTTCAGTAGAGTTACTACTGACTTTCAGTGGAACAATTTAGAGCAGACTCTTGCTCATACCAGATTACCATCATTTACAAAACTTGAATTGAAAACAAAATAAACAGAAAGATAAAAAGGTTGATTTATTGCACTGGTCCTGAGTGAAAAATAAAATTATATCTCTATATATGTACATATGGATATAAATGGAATGCACATTTTTGTAGGTATCCTATGAACCATACTGTTTAGTAATTTACCAATTAATTGCAAATGTTCTCCATTTGCACTAGCCTATTAGAAAACTTCAGTAAACTTTTTCACTGCTGTATGTACATGTGTATGGATATCAGTGTTTATCTGGTGGTCGTTAATGTGCAAATCTGTATATCACTTTTGGTTTCTAAGCATGCCTTCTGGTCATGGTAACAGAACCATCGACGGGTGTATTAAATTAATAAACAGAAGCCCATGGGTTTGTGTTTACCTTGCCTAAGGTAAACACACCCATAGGATGTAATGTTCTGCACAGCTAGAAAACTGTGCTATTTTGAATATTCCTCCCTACTCCAAATTGCTTCCTTGATCCTGTACCTTGTTACCCTTTGTAGTCCGTGCTGCTGCCTCACTGTTACTTCATAATAAGGCAGTTTTAATAATCAAAGGTCCAGTTCAACATCCATTAAAGTCAATGGATGTACCTCCTTTGATCCAAATGTCATCTCATAGTTTTTCATTTATTCAGAGGACTTTCATTCCCATAAAATCCAACGTACTGAAATTAATTTCTCCATTCCCTTGGGCAATTTTAGCCATGAAAATGCCATGCTTCATGAACAACAACAACAAATGGTTATTTCTATTGCGTTTTTTGTTGTTGTTTTGTTTTGGAGTTTTGTGACAAATGAAAATTATCTTGATTTAGCCATAGATTATAGTCCTTGGGTGAGCCCAAAGGAACAAATATCAGCTTGGGGGATCTGATTTGAAGAAAGGGTTTAGTAATAGAAGAGAATAAAGGAATACAAAAGAATAGAGCTTTCATAGTAAGACAGAGAATTTTCTCATTTTATTAATCATTCAGGCAAAACTTAGCACTGATTTAATTAAAGGACTGTGCACCATTTCTACCCCAGATAAGATGATTTTACGTAAAGTGTGAGGCACATGAAAAAACCCCACAGCCATATTTCCTAGACTAGATTTCATAGCATCTTATTTATAAAACAGGACTAGACCCCGCCGTGCTGGATCAAAAGCTCCAAGGCAAACACAAAACTGTCTAAACAAACTGGTGCGGTGATTAGGTAGAGATCGCAGCACCCCCCGGAGCGGACCTTGGCTCCCGCTGGTACTTCGCTGCACCAGCTTCATCAGGTGTATTACCACTCCTCATCCCACAACGTAATGTAGATTCCAGGTCTGCAAGAAGGCAGAGGCTTCTTTCTAGAGACTTCCCAATCAACGCAATGAAATATAAAATGGAATAATCTGATAGTGATATGCAAAAGAAGGAAGTAAAGTTTCAATTTTCTAAACACTACACTGGACCTTTCCACTGATTAGCTTCTGACAAGATGTATTAGAGCTATAGTGTCGCTTGAAATATTATAGTCTATTTAATAGCAAGTCTGTCTTTTATAACTCTCCCAATATCACTGTGGTATTCCAATGTATCCTTGGATGCTTTACTGATTTTTTTTCCCCGGTGTGTATGATGAAATGCTCAGCCATAGAAAGGAGAGAATATCATATATTCTATTGCTAAGTGCCCTTGAACAATGTAATTTTAAAAATGAACTAATTTTATGAAAATAATTGCAGTAAGAAACAGAACATGAAATACAGCTTGCTCATTATGATAGTTAACAGTGTAAGGAGAATGAAAAATTATTCGGAACAAAATGTATATTCTTGGAGTCTTTCAATGTTATCACCAAAATCGTAGTCATGACACTTTTTGTTTCTTTTGTACACCTTCTTGGGGGCTAATTGTATCTTGAAGACCATCTGGTCTCTTTTTTTTTTTTTCTCAGCTTCTTCAAATTCTTTCTATTTTAGTATAAGAATAGGTTGGTTCCTTTAGTCTTATATTAATATTTAGATTCCCACTGTGGGCCACCTTGCTACCTAAAGTAAGCTTCCTGTTGCTATAATAAACGGGAAGGAAAAATTCTGCTTTCAATTGCACAAGTATACAAACTGCAACAACATCTCAGAAAGTAGTGGCCTTTCTCCGAAGTGACGTAATCTTCTCGTGTGGTATTTATATATTTCATTACCTTTAGAAATACAAGGTACGAATGCTATCAGATTAATCAGTGAACTTCACAGCAGCAAAGGACACGTGAACACTGTCATATTCTGACCTCCAAGGCTTGCCCCAAGCCTCTGCCAGTCAGCCCAGTTCTGCTGAGACCACAGGGAGCAGCCGTGCACTGCTTGACGCTTCTGAGTACGAACACAGTTTAAAGGCAAAAGGTGCCTCCCTTCTACACAAAAAAAAAAAAAAAAAAAAAAGGACCACAGAAGCTTCAAGAGCTTTCTTTTTCTTTTTCACTGACTGCTGCACCAGGGATTAGAAATACATGAAGCAAGAGGAAAACCAGCAGAAACAAAATCTGCCCACATAAGACAAAGCACTGTACCCCCCCAGGGGGCTTGGGAAGGATGCTATCTATGAAGATGCTCTCACTTCTCTGTTTACACTGTCTTCCCAAGTTTCATGCACCAAATTCTGCTGAAGACCATTTCCTTGAGGAGGACAGAACACCAGGGTAATCATGGGAAGGGTCAAAATAGAAAACGAAATACTTTTTTAACACTGATTGGTTTGGATTGATGTTTTAGGCTTTTTTTCTCTTAATTTCCTTTAAGTGAGTTTCAAGACAAAAGCAGCCTTGTTTGACACCTGCTATGAAGGCAGTTATTGGTCCTTAATAATGCCTTTGTTTAAATGGAAGTTGTGGCTGCTTAGTACTTCTCAAGATGGATGTATCATTTATGTTCTCACACAAACCTAAAGGGAGCTTACATTTTTAACTTCCAGTGTTTGATTTCATTATTCAAAGTTTGTTTTTTTTTTCTTTTATAGTTTCTTTCTGGACAAGAATTAGATTAGAAAGAACTTCAGAGGATATCAACTGCAAAAGGGTTGTTGATACCAGTTATCAAAAAATCAGTCCAAAGCAGGGGGAAAAAAAACTAGAGGAAAAGTACATGCACTTAATATTCTTCAAGCCTGCTTTTGAAACTACAAAGCTTTTAAAAGGTGAGCTGCTTGAATTTTGCTCACACTCATTTATTTTAGGCACGTAAACATATGCTTTCCCAAACAATTAATACAGTTCATCTTTGCTCAGCTTCCTACTAGTAAGGCTGGAATGAAAGTCTTGAGACAGTGTCTGAGGCTAGTTATGGATACAGTCCAAAAAGCTATTCATCTATACGTGTAATCGTGGAAGGTGATATATATAAAGGTGAAAACAACCATTTGTCATCGCAAACTAGCTTAAAGATGATCTCTGCCTTGGGAATAAGGCAGTTTTTCTTCTCATTAGCTACTTTATTCGTATCTGCAGGGGCTGTCAGAAACATGCATTTAATAACACTCAACTCTGTTTTAATAAATAAGGCTGTATGAATCTATAGAATATCATAGAAATTGTGATTGTGCAGAAAATGCCTTTGGTGATGAACAAGTCAACCTCCCACTTGGGAGTGCTCAAAAAAATTAAACAAAACCCAGAAGGTATTAATCTATGATGACTGTTTTGTTTTTTGCTTATCATATAGATATTTTTATGTGAATATAAAATTCTGTGTTTCTCCCAGTTTTAGTTGGAAAAAAAATGCCTGTATTAGTTAGCCATTTTAGTCGGTGTGTTACTGATGCAATGGGAAAGTCCAGGGAGTGCATCTGTGGTTGGTTATCAGTATTAAACACCTTGAATGAATTGCATAGCATCAGGAAAACCAGATGACTTCAGCCGTCCAGAAAGTGCAAGAAAATACATTGCCTGCAGGCTCTTGTGGCTATTATAAAATAGAAATAATTATGAAGAGGGGAAAAAAGTTCATCCACATACATTTACTAAAGTATATGTCCATGACATCATTGAAAACATGCCTGAAAGTTCTAGCATAGTAAAGCCATTTCCTATAATGAATTTTGTTGTGCCTTCTCACATTTTCTGCGGACTCTGAAAATCTAGATCTACCTGCACTCCCATCGTCATAGTACCTGATCTTTTTTGCAATTTTTAATTTTTTGCTCTGGCAATATTATTATAAAAGCCATTATACCTATTGCGCAGGCGAGGACCTTTAGGATGCTCAGGACATAAAGCCACAGTCAGATTTAGGGTCTTCTCTGCAGCCTTCAGCTACAGGCTTATCTTTGGCTGGAGGTCATTGCTTGGGACACCACAGGCATCTGTGCTATGCCGGTTTCAGCCGGCCACTCTTTTATTTTTACAGCACAGCATTGGAGGTGGTAAGTGACGCCTGGCTTTATCTGGTATTCCAGAACCCTCGCCCAGAAGTCTTGACGTATGGGTCAATGTGCTGCTTAACCCGAGGGAGTTCAAAGCCTCACGTGCTGATGCATCATGAACAGGCTAAAAAACCAGCGCGTGCTGTGAGCGATCTATTGGAACTGGGCCCCAGTGCAACCGGGAGGGCACGGCGCCCTGGGCCACAAAGGAGAGTACAAAAAGGAACCAGATTGTCCCAGCTGACAGGGAGAGTGGCTGACTAAGAATGAGGACTTCGGTGCTCCGGTCCTTGCTCTCAGGATTCATGATTTTTTTTATTGAAGAGCCACTGAACGGCAGATTACAGTGAAGGTGCCAGTGACTGCTCTTCTGTGTACCCAACTGCGTACTTGAGCCATCCAGGTCTGTCACTCTTGGAGCTCAGTTGTCTGTTCAAGACTGTTGGGTTATCTCCATCCTCCAGTATTAAATAGCATCTAGTGATGTTCTTAGGTACCTGAATGCAATGTCTATACCATTAGAGCTGTCCCTGGCCTGCTTTGCTGACTCTAAAAGAATAAATTCCTGGGCACAGTTTAGGATTTGGCATGATATAGAGTCCATTGCTGGAAGGCAATTTATATGTGGTCTCCCATCCTGGTGCATGAGAAGGCTTACCATCAGGAAGGTGGGACATTCCCAGCCAGTCAGCCTCGCTGCCAGAGAACAGCACCGGCACATTTAGTTTACCAGGGTCGCTGTGGCTTCAGGGGGCTCAAAGCTCGCTGTTTTGTGAATTCTGAATTGTTTGAGTATGTGCCAAGGCTCACCCCAACCAAAGCAGGTGAAACACAGGCGCCTCAGTAGGACTTCTATGGCTCATACTCTTGGAGTTGGATGTTTAAATGTAGGTACTTGTGGATCTTTTTTTTTTTTTTCCCCTGATGTTGCATTTAGTGGTACGACCACAGTCACGTACCGAGAATGAGATTGAAGACCAGTTCTTCTATTTGTAGCCTGATACCAGTACCACAGTTTCATTCATTTTTTTTTCTGCATTAACAGAAATGCGTGCTTGTGTGTACCTATTCGTTCTGTCACAGGAAAATGCTACTGTTGTTCTCCTGCATACTGGGATCACAGTTGGTGATAACAATTTGCTCCGTCAGCTAGCAGAAGAAATGGCAGTCTCTTTTTATTCCCATCCCATATGCACTTCTAGTAGTGACAGAAACACCTTTACTTACCTTTCTGGAAGAGGCCAGCTGCCTGGAGACGGGTGTGTAACGGACAAGCATCAACGTGCCCAACTTGTTCCAGGATGTGAGGACAGCTCCTGGGTGCTGTGGAGAACCTGTAACACTTGGAAGTGTGTACCTGGGTCCACAAAATGGGACTACAATCTAAAAAAAAAAAAAAAAGCCACCACCTTCTCGAATACCTCTGGTCCTTGTGTGCCTGTGTAAAGTAAAACTTTACTCTTTGGTTTCTTTTGTTAGGGCTGCAAAGTCATGCAGCTAGCAAAGATTAGAGGGGTTCCTGCTTTCTGTCGCACTTTACAACAGAATTGTTAAGCGCTGAGTGTAGTGTTTTATTGTGGTGATGTATGAGACAGAAGGAACGCAGCTTGACTTTCAAACTCCAAGCAAGAGTTTGCAGTGCTAGCAATTAGGAAAAAGGTATTTGTACATGTAAACTGCAAGCCTTATCTGGAAATCACTGCGAGATAATAATCTTGGGACCTTATGACGTTATTTTACCAAGACACAAATGAAGTATAACAGCAGTTTAAGGACCTTGTTGTGCAAAACTTTGCACAAATCTAGCAATAGATCAGCTGGTCTGTTTTTAAAAGGAGGGAAGGAAGACTATTTATTTCCCCCCAAAGGAACTGCTACAAAGCTATTTTCCTTATCAGAAGAACACCTTTTTCCTGAATGTTATCTCTGACATTTGTTCTGTATAACCTAATGAGGGCAGGTGGAACACCATGGGAATGAGTTATTGTTGATTTGATATAATTTTAACTTTTGTTTCAAGCCTGCACATGGAGTTGGTATTTTGAGCCTTCATTTTGCTTATTGGTGACCTTGGGCTATTTTATAGTCAACAAGAAGGAAAAGAATAGGAAAAAAAATGTGCCTCCTTTTGCTGTTAGGCTGTTATGTGGCTCAAAGTCTTATCGAGAGACTGTGACAGAATTTCTGTATATTTTTTCTTCTGTGAGCAGCAGAGAGTGTTGCTTGATCTCCCCATATAAAATGGTAGGGAGCGTTCATGATTTAGATTCTTTCCTGAATGTTTGATTTAGACCTCTTACGCATCTTGCAACAAACACAGGGCAGCCTGCCTGGCTGAGGGACCCTGCTGTGCCGGCAGGGTGAGCCCCCGTTGCTGAGCGGAGCTGGCACTCCGCTGGGTGCTGCCCGCCCTGCTAGCCAGACACAAGCTGACCTTTCTGCAGGAGGGAAGGTTCCGGGAATCCCTCACAAAATGGCCTTCTGACGTGGGCATGCCCACAAGACGGGCTTTCCTCTGCCAGACGTAAGGGGCTATGTAAACCTGATTGCTTGCCTGGTGTCAGTGTTATTGGCACTGGGGTTGGATCCTGCAAGCGGACGCAGCGTTGTGCACGCAGTGACTCCCAGTGACCAGGAAAGAAGCTTGGCATTCTCGGCGATGCCATGCTCCTCCAGTGGCCACCCTGTTTTAATTTGCCTTCTTGGCTCTCAACACATATGAGGGAGACTTGAGGATTACAAATGATCACCATGGAAAGTAAGGATTTAACCTTATCTGTGCCCAGCTGCAGTCTCTCCCCATCCTGGCATGAACCCAGAGGTGTGTTAAACTCTGGATCAGGCAGAATACGAGGTTGTAGAGGATCAAGGCTCAGGGACTTTGACATAGTCTCTTGAATCTTAAATGGCTGAACAACCGTGGTCTGTTTACATGTCCCTAACACTTTACTTGATCCTGTAATACCAGACCTTGGATGAAGGTGAATTCCCAGTGTTGCTGCTCTGCCAGGATCAGGGGTAGCTTCTATCACAACAAGAAGAAAAACTGCTTTAGCTCAGCTTGCCAGATAAATGACCATTCTTTGGAATTCCATCAGGAAAATGGTTCTTCTGGAAAACATTCTCTTCTTCACCATACCTGGCTACTGGGAAAACTAGAAGAGTCATACACAGGTAAAAAGAAATTTAAATGCAATATAGAACTAAATGTACTTTTCTCCATTGTCATCTGTCCTGGCTTCTGGCCGAAGAGATTTGGTCCCCAGCTGTTAGGTCATCATACTTGTGCAGCCCAGCCATAGTGGAGTAAGGGTGATCCCCAAGAGCTCTTCTGAGTCTGGACCTGAGAGCCACAAGCCTCCACAGTACCATCAGTCTCTGCTCCAGAATGACCCTTTCTGGGGAGCCGAGATAATCAGCAGTAATTAGTGCTCAGTAAGATAGCTTTCCTTAAGCAAGCCAGCAAGGATCTGGCTCAGAACACAGTCCTAAAAATGCCTTTGTCTGTCACCAAGCAGAGAACCGTCTCCAGTTGCTTTCAGAAACCCACACATGGATCGACCATCTGTACCAGTTTTTAAGCAGCATTTGTCCCACATCACCAGATTCAGCCACACATTTCTGCCCACATTCTGCCTATTCCCTTGGTTATTTTTTGGACAGTTCTGTTCCCCCCGCTGGTTTGCTGTACAGCCACACAGATAGCTGGGCTCACCCAGCAGTGGGGACTGCATGGTGCTGCTTAAGCTGCCATTACCACCTAAGAAACAGCAGCCTTAGTGTAGTGTCCATTGGATCCTGTCCCTTCCTAAAGCTTCAACACGATTTCTTCTGGCCTTCGTTTCTGGGAGAGGGGGGGAAGGGAGAGAAGGTAGCCAATTAGTACCAGCACCTCTGAAACAGGATTTTTCCTACGTAGCAGCTTATTCAGTATTGGGTGGGTCATTCAGTCACAGGTTCTACAGTTGGGTAAAGCAGTCTTCTTGTTTCTCAACACGAGATGTTTAACTCATTTCTCCACTTAGCCACAGATTGCTGAAGGGTTGGGGAAACTGTGGCCTACCCAATGAATATAAAAGTATTGCTATAATTATTCATGTTCTCCACACCCTAAACGTTCACTTTGTGGTGCACATACCGTGTTGCTTCCCAGAACACCAAGACTAGGGTTCTTTTGCAGTCTGCCAAACCAGTTAAAAGCTTAAAAACAAGGGGTCTGAAAGAGCACATTCCTGCTAAAGCTTTGCTGGTCAGTGATGTCTGCAGACTAATTTATCCTCATGTCTTGATCAATTGACTCATGCCATAATGATCTCATACTTTTCCCATTCAATCTCAGAGTATTTCTAATGATTGGAAATCTCTGGCTCTGGCTGTGCTTTGTACCTTGTGTCATCTCTTAGACTTTTCTTAGCAAGAGTTTCCACCTTTTGGTGGAGCTAACTAAAGGGCTCTCCAAGCTGCCTGATTCTTCATCAGCAGCATCCGGGAAGAACAAGATAAATCAAACAACATAGGCAAGGACATAATGCAGACAATTCACAATAATAAAGTAGCTGCATTAGTCTCAAAACAGCAATTCAAAGGAGCATAGGATTAAGCAAATACTGTATATGCCAGTTCATTTGCACCATCTGCTGAACCAAGTATCAGAAGGGGAAAGGATAGTAGACACATGGGACTGTGTGTTGGAATGCATTTGGAAAAAGAAAATTGCTTCAGAAAGCTATGAAAACAAAAATCTGGGTGCTTACAAGTCTGTATGCAGGAAAGGGAAGGAAGAATGATGTCATTTCATAGACCTCAGAGATCTGATTTTTTCATTTACCATTTTTAGGAGTGGGGAAGGTTGTGAAGTTTAATATTATCTACTCTGGAGTCTAGTTCAGCCTCAGCTAGGAACTGATATTTAACTATAGGAAACACAAGTGTGGAAGTTATTATGCAGAGAATAAGCACAGCTTTTTCAAATGTGCTTCGATGCTGTGAGTGAGTACATGCCGAGTTTGGGCTTGGACACAGGCGCCAGGACACGGCCGCAGACTGTGTTTTAGATGGTTTAGACGATGCAGCTGTTGTGTCGGTCGGAGCGGGCGGTAGGCATTTGGATCCTTTCGGCTGTTCCTTGGATCGATAACGTTACAGGATGCTTTCCTTTAAAACATGGTCAAAACCTGAGAAACTCAGTTGTTCAGATACTATTGTGAAATGTGTATTATTCAAAAGATGGTATTGGATTTATGCATTGCCAAACAGGAAAGTAATATAGGAAAAAAAGATCCCAGTATCCCAGTATCTGGGAAGTGCTGGTGCATCTCTCTGAAGTGCCATGTGGCATATTAGCCTACACCAACCCATTTCAACCGCTGAAAATATGTGTTTATTTCTCTTCATCAAGACCGTTTAAATATTGGAAGTTATAGTTTTTCCAATATAACTTTTCCAATATGAATTGCTATAAGAAACGTAATTGAATTGTTGCTTATTTAATTGGTAATAATTACACTTAACTATCTATGCCACAAAAGATAACGGCTGTGGAAATCAAAAGGCATTTGCACAGAACTTGGTGATAAATGGCTTCCTGCGTGCAATGACACAAGCGCTGCAAATACCGACCCAGCTTTAAAGACCTGAAAAATTCTGGTTTGGGGGGGAGGGAAGGAAAATAATTTTGTGTTGAATAGGACAATATTCTGGAACATGATTGGAAAAATTAGAAAGATCCCTTAAAAATGCAGTAGAAAGTATTAGATTTTTAGATAGTTTAATTTTCAGTTCTTATAGTATCAGAACACCTCAAAATTACTCATAAAAGCATCATTGATCCATGGATAGGTAGTGTAAAGGGCATAAGGCATCAGCAGAGATCCCAGTCAGACTTCGTGTATGTCATAGGCCGTTATATTTTACTGAATTACTGCCAAACTGAGCCCGGTGGCTTCCATTTCACTGAGACATAACTGGTGTTTGGCAAGAGCAGAAAGTATCCTCACAGTACCCATTTCAAATTATGGAATTATTAGTTTCCTTATTATATAGATGGTACATAGAGTAGTTCAGGGAACCGTTGGAAGGTCTTGCTGGATGCTGCAGGCTCTACCAGGAGGCTATTTTCTCAGGAAAAAAAAAGAAGAAAACACCGCAGGAATCTTAAGGTCTCAGTAACTCCTTCCCCATAAAACTGACTTCTCCTGACACTAGTGGTGATAATGAGAATTTGACGATTGTTCTGTGAGTTGTGTGATATTTTCAGTCCTGGGTGGAACACATTAAAAAGCTGTTTTGAAGACAGAGGATACATTACTGTGATCACACTAGCAGAAAAGTTCAAAATCTGTCCTTGCTCTCTAAAAGTACTGAACTGCCTGAAGAAAACTCATGCGTTAGCATAGGCAAAATTATCCAAACCGTGTGCCAGAAGTAAAATTCACATTGCCTTGCTCACGTAAGATGATTTAAATTGTAAATATATATTTTTTACATATAAATTAAGTATAAAAAGCCAAATCATAATTGTTGTGGTCAGAGTTTCCAGAGACAGATACTGTCTTGTGAGCCTCCAGAAACATTGTGGTCACTCTGGAAATCACAACTGCACCGTCCCCAGCAGCACCAGGACCACCGCATACTGTCTGCCTGCACCAGTAATGTAGGGACAGTACTATCTGCAAGCAATCACAGATTTTGTCCTCCTGATCCAGAAATGTAGGTCTGTCCAATTTGCGTCGTTCCTCTTCACCATGGAAAAAAAATAGGACCTCCCTGTCACCAGACCTGTAGCGGTCATGACGTAGACAGTATTTGTGGTGTAAGACCCTGGCTGCAGGTCCAGTAAACCGAACGGAGCTACAGCACCGACGGGAGAACCCACCCAGGTGAGCTGCTGGCATGTTCTCTCAGACAGTTTATCCCACGCCACTTTGCAGTCTCCCAGACCGCATCTTGGTACTGTTCTGAGAGCAGCTCGGGTGGGGGATGGTTCCCAGTAAGAAATGCAGTTTGGGCTACCCTCCGCTGGCGGCAGGCAGAGTTGAGCTGTGTGCACACAAGCGCTGCGCTGTCACAGGCCCTGAAGGCGGGAGGATGAGCCTCACCCTTTTTATTTGGGAGCATAATACGCCCGTAAGTCTGTGGCTCCATACCCATCAATAATGGATCCGTGTGCGCTGGATCACCAAGCCATATAAACTTAGCCTGGATCAGACGGGAGCAAAATTAATTTCTGCTTCATGAACAGAGCATCTGTTGTGGAGTTCAGACTGACTTTATTCTTCCGTGCTGGGCAATACCTGATCCGGTGCTGGAATGGAACAGGCAGATGATTCCTTGTATGGCGTGAAGTGTGCTGATACAAAAGTAATCTGTCAAATATGTTTTGTAAAAATTTGAACTGGTCAAATTCATTTCTACAAGCACAGCTGTCTGCATCGCTGGTACCCAGGAGCTTTAACACCAGGGCTGCTGTGCTGCTGAAGCACAACCTTAGTCGCACAGTTAATGGCACTGAGAGCAGTGCTGCAGTGCAGTTGGTAGCACCGATACACGCACAGACCTTTTTCAATATTGCTATTATTGAAAACTTCAAATGAATGGATGCATTTGAAAGACTTCCCAGAAAATACGTTTCGTTTTCAGCTGGCAGCCCAGTTATTCATCTAAGTAATCTGCGGATTAAGTAATTTGACAACCATTGAAAGGTTTCTTTTTGTGAAACAATTGTGTGTTATTGCTCTCTCCTTTTTCTATTTCACCTGTACAACTAACCCAGAAATTCAACACAGACATATCAAGACACACACCGCGACCAGATGGCAGCCACACCGAGTAGCCTGTGATGTTGCTGGTGCATCTCAGGAATTACTACTGCAGGACGGGCTTGTCGAAGGCTGGGGAGGGAAAAACAGAAGTAGGGGAAGGGTTAAGAAGGTTGTTTTTTCCTATTTGCTTTTTAGCTCACTTCTTTACATACATGGGGAAAGAGAGAGCATGGATCTTAGTCATTTCATGTCACAGAAGATTAGTGCAAGGGAGGCCAAGTTAAGGTACAGCATCACGTGTTCTAAGGCAGTTGAATGATCTGGTATCTAATTTATTGGGATACCAGGCAGATTGGGCAGTCTGATTTTAGTAAGTGCACAGTGACTGTCGGTTTGGTTGGTACTTCTCCATCTTTCTGTCTATCCTATGCTGCATTGCGGGGTGGGTGGGAAGAGGCTGGACTGTCCCCATTTGGCTACAGCCACTGTGCCGTGGCACGTTTCCCTCTCAGGGGGCCGTTAGGTGTTCCCTGAGCGCTACCTCCGCAGCACCGACAGAGCACTGAGCGCTTGTGTGAGCGGGTGGTGTGAGGTGGTGCCATCACCATACGTGATGCCCTCACGGCGCTGCAAGATGCAGCTGTTCTGGGAAGCAGGGGCCACGCGTGCCACTGAGCCATACCTCCACCTGACCACCACATCCACCCACCTTAAATCCCATCTCTGTTTCTTGTATAGATCCTGACAGAACAGCCTGAGTGCACTGTGTACGCTCAGAGGAAAAGTATTGATTTTGCTGTACCTGAATAGAATTCTTAACAGAAAAACAAACCTAATGTTGGTGTTTTCATTTTATTTTCTTTTGACTTTCGTGTGTGGGTTTCTGTACGCACCGTATAGTATTTGATCCCATGTGAAGTACAGAGTTAGAGCTGGATTTTTAAGCTGAGCGCAACCCAGGCTCTGAGCCGTGCAGGCACAATTTCAGAACCAGTAAAGGACTTTGCCCGTGTCTTATTACCTGTATTTAATTGAAGTGCAAGGTAAAAATTTCCTTCTGACCTACAAATCAGAGATCAGATGGGCAGTTATTGCATTTTTCTGGGACAATTATCAGGAACTGTACCCTACTACATCAGCATTACCAAAAAGATTCAGGGTGTAGCTCATCCGCAGTTCACTGGACCAAGGGACAACTAGCCTGATCCAAAGTGTATCCTTATTTATTTCGAGGATGTTGCTGTGAATTAAGTTTATTAAAACATTATGTTAATAACAGGTATAGTATACATTAGTTGTGTTACTAATTATATTGTTATGAAAACAGTTTAAGCGTTATTAACACACGCACTATCAATACTTAAAAGCATTGTTGCCTGATGGTGATAATACAGCTTCACTAGTGGATGATCTATGACTGCAAGCATTAAATACTCAATGCTTTAAAATCATTAATCCCTACTTTCTTCGAATACGTTTAATTAAAAAGTTCCATTTTGCAGTAATTGCTGTTTTTATATAACCCCGAAATGGAATTTTATTGAGGCACAAGGTCTTTTATATAAACATCCATCTGTCCACAGAGAAACAGTGCTGGGACAAGTTTTGTGGATTGGGCGAGAAATGGAGAGATTACAGAAGACTTTGTGTCCCTGTAAGAACTGTGAACTTTTGTCCTCTGTGTAACAGCTCTGGAGGATTTTTGCTTTCATAATTTCAGTACTAAACAAGGGAATTGCAGAGTCAATAGAAGAGAAAATCAAGAAACAATGGGTTTAATGTCTAGTGGAGTTGCTTTATTAGTTTGTAAAGAAAAGCTCCTTCCTTATTCCTTTTTTTCCTGTGTCAGGCTCTGCGCTGCAAAGTATCATCTGCTTCTGATATTGTTCCTTTCTACTTGAACACAGAATTAAGCAAAACTCCATTGCATATATAAAAATACATACGTATATATCTATGCTTCAGGCTGAGAGATGTCACTAATAAAACAGAAAATACGTTGGCATTAATAAGGCTGGCATTCAAAAAGTATGAAATAAATGCATGGAAGTTTGTCAGCTTATTAATCATTCCATTATAAGTGGTGTTTTTACTTTCATTGCTCTAACATCTAACCACAGTTCATTGGCTAAAGGCCAAGCTAGCTTTTGCATTGGCACATTACCATGCGGTGTAGTTCTGTACTTCTCTTCCATTTATTAATGCTGCAGACTTCCTACAATTCAGGCTAAAAATAGAACTGGTTATGTGAAAAACACTGCATTTGTGCTTGAGCTGCAGTATAGAAACAAGAGGATTTTATATGGACAAGGGAAGAGATTCATGACACAGAAGAGCTAGCTGCTTATACTCTGGAAAAAGCTTTCTTTTTGCATGGTTGTAAATAAGATTAGAGTTGCTATGTACACGTTAGTCTGAAGGATGAATCATAGTTGTGGTATTGCCTCAGTATGTATGAATCTTCGTGTGTATCTATTGTATGAAAGCAAGCTGATTTCTCATACATGGAAATCTGAAAAGAGTACAATTCACACAAACACGAATTTGTGAAAACAAAGGCAAAGGTAATGTTTTGTTTTTCGCTATAAAGAGTGTCTTCATCTGTGGCACTTATTTTGAAGTGTCCTGAAAAATTATACATTAAACTAAAACTTCTGCCGCACCACTAAATTTTTAGACTTGTGTTTTGGTCAGGCATAGCCTCTCCTACCGTCCTGCCTTGGGCATCTTTAAGGCAGCATTTGCTGTCTGCAGACCACTTCACCATGAAAACATTCCTAAACTTATTTCCAAGTTGTAATGCAGCTGCACACTAAAAACTGTCAGAATTCAAATGCAGTCCCTACACTCTTGATCTTTTTTATAATGCTGTGATTTGTTTTGGATCAGCAGTAGTTTGAACAAGACAAACAACATACCGGATTCCATCTGAACCTAAGGGAGCTGCCAGGGACACAGGTGAAGAGTGATAGTGGATGCATTTCATAGTCAAAATGAAAAGCGGCAAACCCGATAAGGTCTCATTGTTGCACAAATAGAAAAAGCTAACAGTTTGCATATCAGAAATATCAGGTGTTAGGATTTGACTCAGAATTGCTGAATAGCAGCTTGTTTGCCTTTGGAGAAATAGAGAGGAAGGAAATGTCATGCAGCAACATCACACGTGATAGTGATGGGAGATGGCAAACAGGGAAATAGACCTTTCCGATGCTGCTTCCTAAAGATACTGTTCGGACTGGCTGCGATGGTGGATTATTAAGGAATTCTGATTATTAAATATCTGCACTTGGCAAAGAATGAGAGAGGAGCTCACTTCTTTTGAAGTGCACAACAGTCTCCAAAGTCACCCTTCTTTTGTTCTTAACTCAGTACTGCATAAGAAATAAAATCGGTGATTGTGTTAGGAGCACAGGCAATAATCATGAAATGAGAATAAATTGTAAGCTGTATGATTTTTTGAGCTATCTAGAGAAAATGAAATTAAGAAGGCTTTCAAATGTCATGTGCTTTGCACCAGGCCACCGAAACACAGTGAGCTAAAACAGCAGCTATTGTGTTTTATAATATTCACAACCTATAATTGGATGTAAAAAAGGAGTGATTAGTTCACAGGACAAGGCTCAAGTAAAAATTATTTAGTCCAAAGTGCCTAGTTCCTCCTCTTAATTACTACAGACCACCCTTCACCCTCACATAGTGGTGGAATTCCATCCAACTCCAGTATAGGCTGAAATCAATGAATCTGTTCAGATTTACATTAAAATTTAATTTCGTCCTGACAAGCCCTCTGAAATTGATACTCAGCGCAATACCAGGCGCAGTATAAAGGATCATATCGTGCAGTCAACATGATGCACTCTGCAATATAATTTAACACTGATGTTAAATTGAATTACAAAGATAAATCTTACGGTCTCTCTTAAAATCATTTAAGAGCTTAATTCTGATCTGAGATGTGTACGACACAAATCTTGTCTATTGATCATTGAATATACAGATAGTTGTGAGAGAAGAATCCCACAATATGATGGGCTGTACAAGACTTGGTTGTGATACATTGATGGATGTATTGATCCTTTTTTGCAGTTAGGATCTCTCCTCAAGGAGAAGGCTCCAGCAGGTTGACCTCATTGCAGAAAACACCAAACAATCTATATACTTTGGATGAGGTCAAATTGCATCAGGAGGTCCGTAAGGAAGAGTCAGATGATGAATTATTCAGATTCTGGGTTTTCACAGCCTCCAGAACTAAGCCCATCAGGAGGAAGATGAGACTTTGCCTGCAAGTTCTTCTGTTTTCATTAGCTGGAAATACATACAGCAACTGGGTGCAGTTTGGCTCTGCCACTGGGATTCCAGGAATACATACTTGAGTTACTGAAACCAGCTGCCCTTGCTTTGCCTGATTTGTTATCGGGAAAAAGGAAAGGAACGAGATAACCCTCACTGTTCACTTTGGTGTAGGAAGTAGGAAGAGCCATGAGCCCAGCTGGTGCAAACAGTATTAAAAGCTCATAAGACTTGTGTGATGCTCTTGAAGGAAGGGTTTTTTCAAAACATCTCCCCATTGTACAGAGGGTGAATAGGAAAAAGAGCATTTACTGAAAGGACATTCTTTTAATGGCTGGGTAATGAGAGGAAGAGCGAATAATTTAAAGTTGCAAAGTTCTTGCGAAGAGTCCAAAAGATATAAATCTATTCAAAAGCCAGTGTTCAAACTTCAAAGAGAGAAGCAAAAATACAAACTGTAGAGCTCCTTTCTAAACCCATAATACAGATCTAAATAGAAAGATTAAGCAAAATCACAAGGAAAGTAGGAAGATCTACTTTTTCAAAAATTCTGAGGGGAGAGGGTTATCAAATGCTTACAGCTGTGACTTGGAGGCCTAAAACATTGTTTTGATGCTTAAGAGTATTGTGAAACAGAATTAATTCCAGTACACACTGTAATGATGACTGTACTGCCGGAGTGGTAACTAAATATGGCAGGTGTCAAACTCCTCTCCAAAAATACAACTCCAGCATGAGCGCTTCCCCTCAGATGGGGAAAGGAGACCGCAGCTGTCCAGTTCAGCATCCATTACATGGCATCTCAAAGGTGCTTCACACCGTTCATTACGTATAAACTGAAGATGTCACTTAAGCCTGTTCATGTCCAGTGTAAGAAACCCTTAGTTTGGTACAATATGGATGCTAAGGAGGCCCTCAAATGAGGTTCTCCTCAGGGAAGAGTGTGCTCAGCTGTCTGCAAAGCACTTCGGCAGTAGCTCAGCAAGAACAAGAATGTTCACAAGAATGCTTTTCTGGTTACGGAAACGTTGCGCCCAAAGCCCTTTCACCAGCATGGGCACACTGCAGGGAGTGAGTACCCTGAACTCCTGGCTGGGATGCAGGGAAGGAGGAAGAAGCTTTTTCAGTTGTAAGGGAGGTTGGGGTTCTTGCTGACCAGGTGCACAGTTTTGATGCTGGCACTGATGCCACCACGCAAAAGGGCAGTATTAATGGCCACGAGAGCTAGCGAAGTTTCCATAACCACCCGAATTGCTTCAGAGTGCCTGGAGGAGAGGGCTTGGTGGAAGCTGTTAGCTAGCTGATATGTTAAAAAAATATATAGGGAAGGAGAAAGAGAAAGAAATTAAATTGGGGTCCAGCACACTAATGAGAATTAGCTGCAGTGCTGGTGATAATTGTGCTGTGTTACGAACTGTTTCTGTTTCCTACCCACTCAGAGTATTTGCCTTGAAAACAAAATATTTTTTTTTAAGCTTAGCCTTACCTGAAATGAATGCTGCTTCTTTCTGTTCTCACTGTTGCTGGGAATTGAAATGGCTGCAGATACAGAGAAGTGTAAAAACATGATGAGCTATGTAGCTTGGGAGCAATTGAGCAGCTGAATACTGCATTATTGAGAAATCATTTGCTACCTCTGGGTGTTAGTGAGAAACTGGAGAGTCCTAGACTGGCATTCAGGGCAGAGCATAGGATGAATAAACATTACTGAGTGCTGAGTATTTACTCGTGAATCCAGCATGGAGCTTCAGTAGTTGCATGTCTTCCCACTGCATCTTGCAGGGTTAGCAACACACAGGAAAGAAAGAGTGAAATCCAGGAGCCTTGTGGCAGATTTGATCTTATATTGTTTCTTAAATAACCAAATTATCAATGAAATGAATGACATTTTGCTTAATATGTGGCAGGCAATCTGCATAGCAAAACAGCCATATCTTCAAGTGACAACACGTGAGAACCATTTAAATATATATCAGTGGTCCTCAAGGGACTTGTAGATAGCTACATGAAATCGTTGTTTTCATGTGCATACCTTACTGTTGCCAAATTACTCCTGGCTTAGTATTTTCCCTCTTATCTAGTTGAGATAGGAATCTTTTCAGAATGAGGGGCTCAGTAGTTTGTAAAATATCTGTGTATAAGTCTGACATTGTATAAATAATAAATAATAAGCTGTAGATGCTAATGATCATTAATATTGCAAGTGTTAAGCTGGGAATTGTCATTTCTAGCTTCTTAGGTGAATGCAAGTATAAATATTTCTTGACTCAGCATGGCGAGTAGTCACAAAACATGGAACCTTCTCCAGTGCAGACCGATGGCTGTTAAGTACATCCCAGACCCAGTAAATTTCACATTATGGACTTTGTCCCAGAATCTGCTCTTGCTGTGGTATTGTGCTGCAGAAACTCATCCTGCATTTTTTAAAGCTAACACAAAATATTCACTCCATATGGTTTTGGAGACATACTTAAAATATGAGCCAAGTTCAAGCTGATGCAGAACTGTCTTGCTGAGCCCTGAACTAGTCTAAAACAACTTCTGGGAGAGGCACGACTCCATTTATCTCAATGAGCTTTTAAGTCAAAGCCTAAAGAAAGAATTTTAATAACCTTTTTTTAAACCTTTTCATTACTGTCTGTTTAAATCAAATTTATTTAATTTAGGAGTAAATACAGTAAATGTGCCTATACCATATTTCCAGGCAGTTTCCCACCTCCCTGATACCAAAAGCTCATCTTGTTCCCTATCTATGTAACAAAACCAAGGACTTCAGTCTGCTTATACACTGCCAATTTAAAAATCTTTGGCACAGAAGGAGTTGGAAATACAGAGAGAACAATAGTCACAGTAAACAAGTCAGGGATTACTCTGTGGTATTGGGCTACTTAAGCTATTGGGGTTAAGAGCTGCCTTTTCATATTCTGTCCCAAAGATCATCTAAGGTTTCATTAAAATAAATGATCCTGTGAAGACAGGATTTTGAACAGTCAAGTTAAAATAACTACTTTTATAATTAAAATCAAAGTGGCTACTGAATTTGCTGCTTGCTACACTAAGTACTGCAAAATTTCAAAACTGATCATTTATTTATTCCATGTATGTCATCACATGGGATGTACAATGAACTTGTCTTATTAGTGTCCACATCTCAGCAGGAGTGTACAGTGGCTCTTCAAAAAGTGAAAGCAGGTAGCAAGAGTAGTATGTTCAGTGATGGGAATCTCAAAGCCCATTCTTCTGACTTAAAGTTTATCATGCAGGGAAAGAGCGTGGATATAGTTGATCCACTGAAATGCACTGATGGAGGAGACTTGTACTTGACTTGACATACTGGGCAACAGTTTAGACCAAAGCAAAAGCAATGCCCTCCAGAAAAACAAGTGTGCAAAAAAAAACCCCAAAACCCAAACCTCAATTCTTTTGGTTCGTAAAAAACCCAAAACATTTCTCATTTATATCTCCACAGTTTTAATGGAAAACAGAGATTTTTTAACATGAAAATGTTCTGTATTCATATGTGATTCCTAAAAAAACGCAAGCTATTTTGAGCAGTGAATTGCAAGCCGGCCAGTGAAAGAAGCAGCAATGTGTTCCTTGGAAATTTTCATTCCTCCCTCTGTTCTGCAGAGGAATGATACTTACACTAATTTTGAAAAACAAGCATAAGCAGAGAAAATTAAACTCAGCTATAAGCCTTCCCTATTTGTAATTTCAAAGCCTGAGCCATACTGAGGACTGCAGCACAGCATTGCTGTTTCAGTGCCATGCTGCTGGGAGTGCAGGGCTTTGACACACAACTCCTGGAAGTCAGACTTTCAGGTGTAGCTCTTTCACAGAGGTTGAGAAAATATCCTTAATGTGTCCCCTTCCTCACTGCAGGCGTATCAGTAACGTAGCATGGACCTGTGGAAATACAGGTCTGTGGATATCCATGAAACAGGGTGCAGAGACATTTCAGCTCTGCTCAGCAATCCTGCCCCACTGAAGTCAAAGGGACTTTTCCCAGGGAAATGCATCGGGGATGGAATTTCACCGGCAGCGTTAACTGGAGCCGTTCTCTCTAGAGCACGTACAGGGTATGCAGAGGGAAGACTGCATTTCAGCATAGGAATAAAACGTCATTGTGTTCAGATTTGTTAGTTAATAACTCAGAATCTTTTGGAGGATAAAGAATGAGCTCTAAAAGAAAGCACTGAACCCCTTCAAGGCTGCACACTGTATTCCAGGTATACCTTCACTGTCAACATCCTACCTGAACACAAGACAGTGATTAATACTCCCGTTCAAATGGGTTTTTGTCAATTTTAGGAAGGGTTATAAATCTCTGTGAGCTCCGACTATGTAACAATTCCTATAGTTTTCAAGTGATTAATACAGGCATTCAACTAGGAAAAGTTTCAAGCATCTAAAGAGTTAAAACTAAATTTCAGTAAAACTTCAGAAAACACCCATAGCTGTCAGGTTCCTTGCTGGTTTCATTCAGAAAAACTGATGTTACATTAAACGTTAACATTTTGAAGTGTCATCTACATGAAAATTTTGGCTAATTCCATTTTTTTAATTGTGGTTAGTGAAACTTTCGCTTCTACAGAAAAAACTGGTAACCAATGGAAGGTACAGTTCTCATAGCTCGCTTCTTTTGGTAGACCTGGTGACTCATCGGCTGGCCAGCACTTACTGACCAGATGCGTTTCCTACTTTAAAGAAACTGGCTCGGTGATTATGTCGGTCTCACCAGCTAAGTATTGCAAGACTTGAGTCCCACTGAATTCTCTTTAAAAAGCAAAAGGCACTGAAAAACTGAAAGGCTGCAGTTCTTTTGTGCTTCTGGCATGTAGGCAGGGGATGCCTGTTAGCTGGGCTAGCTCTGCCACCTGCAGCTCGGAGCTGGCAGGACCATCTTCACCAGCAGCCTAACAAACCTTTGCTACTGGAAATGTAAAAACTGGCATGGAGACAAGGGGTTTCGCTGAAGAGGGCAATTGCTAATTAAATTAGCAATAGAATACATAATCTTATGGTATGCAAAAGTAAGGTAAAAGAGAGCTTTCACATTGGTCTTTCTGCTAATCTTCACTCACCAGAATGAGCATCTATTGTCAGAATAGAATAGAGACCTGGCATTAGAACAAAAATCATAAAGCTGAAGCCATTCTTGGTGTGACTGGAGTGATCTCAAGAACCGAACTTGACCACTTACCTATAAAGGTCAATTTTGGCTCTGCTGATAACTGAAGCGTTATAGAAAATTACGTATAGATCCACATTCTCAGAACCCTCTAACTTCTGTCTGCAGTACCTCCAGTATCTCCTCATATAACTCCTTTCTTGAGACACGCTCTTTTCTGAGACCTGTAAATGCTAGTCTTCCCCTCTAAGAAAAAAAAAAAAAAAAAAGTCAATAAAAAAACAAATCAAGTCCTTCCAGATGTGTTTTGCTAACACAAAAACCCATGTGCTTTATTATGTTCCCTACTTTCACTTCCCAGAGCCACAAGGGTATATAACATTACCATTTTCTCGAGTTGGATACAAGCCCTGTAATTGACGAAATGTCCATAGGATCCATGTGGAACCCTAGGGCAATCACTGACCTCTGTACAGCACCAAAATGTGTGCTCGTGTCCCAGAGTGCGCTAGGCACCCATAGGTGCTCCTCACGCCAACGGCTTCTCTCACTGACACGCCGTGTTCATCTCTTTTGTGGGATCCAACCCACAGCCATGGTTCAGCAGTACTGGTCAGACATCACTGCCATGAGTTGAAGTGAGAAAAGATGATTGGAAACTAATTTTAATAATATTGGGTTACAATGCATCATGTGGAGTTCTTTCAGTGGGTTTTAGTACTGCAGAGGGAAAGTACATAAGCTATGATGATACACGTTTCTTTCACATTTGTTTTAAAAGCTAAAAGAAGCATAAATTTTTTCTTTTAACTTTGGGGTTTGTTCACTGCCCACACACTTAAGACACCATCTACAAATCCATATGAAGTGTTGTGTTCTTCTGGGACAGCAAGAGCAATCAGAGGGACGAGATCCAGCATAACCCAGGGCATTTTGGCTGGCGCTGGACACCTACGGGAGGGCAAATGAATCCCACATTTTGTGTTGCCTAAACTCAGAGCCTGGAAATATCTGTGTCTTTTTAAGCATTGCCATTAAAGCTTCTGGGTTCCTTAGTCGTGTGGAAATCAGTTCTGTGATCATACATCATCACTGCGCTAAAGCCTTTAATTCTTTAAGATATTTTCCTGGGTGACTGATTCTGAGCTGTGCAGAAAATGCTTGTAGAAGAGATTGGTTTTGTTGGCGTTGCAAATGTTGTTCTAGTACTAGAGTAAAGACTTGTGCCTTCTGATAGTATCCAATGCTTGAAACAATGTTAAAATAGATGTTTTGAAAGGGAATCTCACGGGGCAAGATGAGGTGATCTTTCGGGAATAGGCAGTCTAAGCCTCAGGCTTCTTCTATATGCCAATGAATGTCGGACTGTGTAAAACGTTTAGTTAGCTTTGTTTAAAGAAGTCACTTTGTAAAATGATGCAGTCAAACCAACCTGCCATTTACCTTGCTCGCTAGCCGTTAAAGGTGGCAGGTGGTTTTGGCCAACCTAATTCTCAAATGCATCTTGTCCCCACATTTTAAATCTAGCTTTTTGCAAAATCCAAGCTACTGATTGTCACTGGCAGGTTCCTCAGACTTAAGATAATTGGACCATGATCTTTTCCTTTTTCAGGGATTTGATTTTGAGTCACTTTAGATTTCAAGTAGGTCCCAAAGGTCGCAGAAAAGGCTGTGAGATTTGATATCAATCATTGTTAATTCGGTTCAGTTTACATTTGTGCCCAATTCACATGAGCCAGACGCACTTAAAATGGACTTGTCACTAGAGAGTGCGATGCCCTCCTATTACACAGGCATCCAAAGCTGACCTTCCGATTTCCAGACTTTAGAGGGGGGAACTGGTTGTGAGTTCCCGCAAACCAGAAGAGGAATTCACGAGTCCATACAGCTCCCAAATATCCAGAAGATGAGATCGCCCCGTGTCCTAGTGTAGGGGCCGTTTTGGCCGTAGCGCTTGCCGCTTTGCATCCATGCGTGTGGGATCAGTCGGGCGTTGCTCCATTTTGGGTCCGTATCCCATTTTAGCCTTGTGTGAGAAGTGAGAGAGATTCTAGACAGGACTGGCAGTCAGGATATCTACAGGCAGCGGGGACTGCGTAGTTCTCCTCGGCGTGCATTACGGTTAGAGCACAATGGGAAACATCTTTGCCAGATGATAAAGAAGAAACATTCTCTTTGTTGCCAACAATAAATATATATGGAGAAGCAAATGTGTCATGAATAAAGTGTCCCTAAGGAAATCTTGGAAAGCCCTACATGTGTATTTACATACTTCTAGTCCCAGCAGCAGCAGAGCTATGTGAGTGTAGTGCTCTGCCCAGGCTAACTAGTTTGTTAAGAATTACCACAGCTATCTTTTTCGTGCTAGTTACTATCTGCTCATAATGAGACAATTTAGGCAGCCCTGCCAGAAACCCTGACTTTTGAGAACCAAAGCAATGGTGTCCGTTATGATCATGAATCTCTCCCTCTCTCAAACACACAAAACCTGAGCAAGTGCCTGCAGGCTTCAGAATAAATTGGATAAGAGCTCAAAATACAACACCTCTCTCACAGCATAAACTGGATCCTGCACATACTTTAGGACCTGATGCTCTTAATTTTGGGTAGAATACTGAACCGGAGGAAGATCTGAGCCCAAAGTGCACAATCTGATAGCAGCTCTCTGTCTATTAGGTTACCTTGCAGATATTTATCTACAAAAATATATGTAAAAAGCCTACTTAAGGAAAAAGTCAATGAGGCAACTGCAGATTCAATTTTTGCAGTTGGAAAAAAATAATTCCTCACACTGAAGCTCTTCATTCTCCCTGCTGCTTTATGTTATCTCTGTTTTAACTGCCGTTAATGAAAGGCTCATCTAAAGGCAGTGCCAGTACACAATAATATTTAAATGCTGAATTAATCTCTTAGCCCTCATGGCAGCTCCCTTTCAGCTATTTTCCCTGCATACTTTGCATCTCCATTTATATGAATGAGAGTGGGGTGCGCATGGGGAGAATGGAGCAAACATTGATCGGCTCTGCAGCCCAGGGAGAAGAATTTGCCTCATGTCTTATATATTTGTAACAGCATGAAAGGAGAACGTCATCCACTGAAGTAAATCGACAATGCTCCTTCAGCAAGACTTGCTAGAATTAGTAAATAACTCAAAACAAGACTCAGCTTAAGTTATACCTTTCTGCAGCTGCCATTCTAACTTCTAGTAATTTGACCAACTCGGTGCCTTACTTCTGTTGGTAATAACAGCCAAACCTTCCTCTGCTTCTAAATGCAGTTCTGCTTTGAAAAGTGGCTAAGGATGGCATGCAGGCTCCATGCTTGTTCTGTGTCAACGATTTCCTTATCAAATGTTCTTGTTGGCAAGCAGGGAACCTTTCCCTCCTGTGTGCCAGCCATGCAAATTTCAGTTGGAACCTACAGGGTCAGCCTGGATTTTTTCTTCTCATGTAGGATGACCAAAAAGCAAGGATTCTGCAAGCAAGAGTAAACCCTCAATTACATGTGTGCAATTCTGCAGTCTTCTGTGGCTTTGTGTAAGGTTTAACTGACTGGAAACAATTCTGTGGTGATAAACAGGAGGGAATAGAAACCAGCTCACTCTCTTCTTTATGCTAGATCTACTGTGCTAACAGGAGCAAAAAGCAGTGAACAGTGATTTTAATTATTAAGTGAACAGATAGAAAATATAGAAGACTCTGTTTGAAAAAGGTGTTTGCTTGAAATTCCATATTTTCAGAAATCTCCAGCTTTGACATCATAAAGCATTCAAGCTGACAAGGAAAATAAAATACTCCTCTTTTTTTCCCCAGGCATCTCATTCATGTGATGGGAGGAAAATGTATAGTCATCATAACTAGAAAGGAACACAATTATTTTAATTGTTTTGCATACAATAGCAAGGTAAAAGATAGTTTATGAGAAGTCTTCATTGTGGAGTGCAGAAGGTCAGAAGATCATTGTGTGTACAGTTTGTTGTGTGGGAATGATAACCCACTATGGGAATTTTATTATTTATTAATTCACCTTTGCAACTTTGGCAATCAAGCATGAACATTTTCTACTCTTCTGAAATCTCTGTAGTCTGGAAGACCAGAGGTGAAGTTTTTCTGATTTTTTTTTAAATACTTAAGATGGCAAATAGTGAGCAAAAGTTTTCTCAGTTCAGAGTTTTGATCTTGCAATCCCAGTGCAGATTAAACTGAGCTGTACAAGGCATACTCCCTTAGCAACGGTAAAAAAGAAGCCAAGAATATACTTTCCAGCTATGTAAATACTGATCAACTGAGTCTTTGCTTGGATGAAATCATTCTATTCTTTTTCTTCCAGTTGTGTGTAATACTGGAGCCAATGCAGGAACTGATGTCAAGACATAAAACTTACAATCTAAGTCCTCGAGACTGCTTGAAGACTTGCTTGTTTCAAAAATGGCAGAGAATGGTGGCCCCACCAGGTATGTTTCATTTCCAGTATTTTACTTCTTTTGTAGTTAAATTAATATAGAAACAGTGGGAAATTTTACTTACAAAGGAAAGTAATAAGAATTAGCACTGTTCCAAAAGTAAGCCTGAAAATTATTTTGATGTTTTATGATTTCAGTCTGACCCAACTGATTTATAGATGTGCACATTCAGATGGTTTCACTATGGCTGGGATATAATTTAGTACAAAAATATGTGTAGATGGAATGCAAAATGCCTACTGGCTCCATTAGAATTCATCATTTGTGTAATTCAGCTTCCTGCTGTGACTCTGAAATTACAGCTACAATTCATAATTAATTGTCTTTGAGACTAATATAACGTTATTTACAGGCCTGGACCTAATCTCCTTCCTCTTACACCTCAAAATAATAATTCTCTCCCTTTTCAGACTGTTAAAGATTTGTATATCTAAGACTATTCACATGGGTGCCCCAGCCAAATTTTGAGAAGTACAATTGCCCCTCTGTTCTTCGCCAATTTAAGCAAAGTTATATAATTGTCCTGACTCGCTCCGAGTTTGGAAGACTTGCAGAGAAATGGCATTCAGCAGGCTGTCACGGCTTCTCTTGGGAGGGTCAGTTTGAATGATGAAGGCCACCTCAAAAGTAGATGGATCTCAAATGGTAGTCCCTTGTACGCTGCGCGGATGGCCGCAGTAGGGTAGCGAGCTGCCTTTAGCCGCTGCCTCTGGCTGGATCGTTTGAGGCTGTACCCTACATCGGAATAAGACCTCGATTTTTGTTTAGCACTGTTGTTTGCTGTGTGACCTTCAGCAAGTTACATGCTCACTTAAAGCATCACGATAGTTATCACGATACTCCCACTAGTAAAATGCCTTCAAACTTCTTTACAGATAATGCTGGAAGAATAAGCTTCATTAGTCTGTTACGCAAAATTGAAGCAGATTCCGTTGGTTTGGGTTCAAATATTATTCTGCAGTTCGTGTTAAATCTAGTACTATTACTACTTGTAAACACAGAAATTTAAATCTAGATGCAAAAATGTTTCAGCACTTCTGCTTGTGGATCATTTTAGTACGTGCTTTACGATAACTGGCACTTGCTTTCCTTCTTACCATTTTATTGCAGCAGAACCCACAAGACAACCGACAACCAAACGGAGAAAAAGGAAAAACTCTACCAGCAGCACTTCCAACAGCAGTGCTGGGAACAATGCAAATAGTACCAACAGCAAGAAAAAGTCCGCTGCTGCAAACCTGAGTCTATCAAGTCAGGTACCTGTAAGTCTCACTTTCCTTTTAGGCCTGAATCACTTACGGTGCTTTAATTCTTCCCTTACATTGTAAAGAAGGTGCATTCTTGAGCCTAAACTATCACAGGCAAAAGGTGATCTTGCACAGTGTGCTGTGGGAGCTGGGCAAGTAGTGGAGAGATACAAAGAAGCCGTTCTGCAGGGCAGCTTTAATGAATGACCCTCAAGCAGGAGTACCCTGAGGACCAGATGTGACTTTTTTAAGGCCTGGGCCAACTCCCGTTCTTGTCAGTGGTTGTCCTTCCACTGATGGTGGGTCTCAGATTAGGTCTCACGGTTTTAGATATAGCGTGAGTCTTGCAGACTCCCACCCGCTAGGCGCTGAGGATGGGTCCGTGTGGAACGGGACAGCCACACCTGAGCAGACCCCTGGTCTCTACGTTCGTACCTTACCTCTAACCGGTGCCGGGTTCAGATGCTTCAGTGGGACAGGTCATGAATTAACTAACTTACCTGCAGAGGTTATCTCTTTTTCAAACCATTCCACTTGCAGAGGGTAGATCCACTGGACTATGGGTCTTAGCTTACCCACGCCACTAGCTTAACTGTTGACGTCCTAATTATACAGGGAGACACCAAGTCCTTCCTAGAACTGTGCCAGCACTTTAACAATGTCACGTTTATTGCCTTAGACACAATATAGGGGTAATCAGACCCCAAATTGTGACAAAGTGTGCCTTAGTCAATAAGGAGATAGCTTATGTATTTTAAAGCTGGGGGAGTTAATTTGACATTATAGGAACTACAAAATGGTATCTTGGGAATAACATGCAGGGATTTTTATTGGATTTCTGATCAGCAGATAGGAAAGGGCTAGGTCTCCTCTGAAGCCTGACAAAGAATATAGGCCTTTTGTTAGCACAAAGCAGGCACTTCCTAGGAAGCTTGAATACCCAGATGAAAAAAGAGTAGACTAACACCAGTGAAATGAAATGAAGATTTTTGTTTAGCAACTGATTCAGCAATCCACTAGCTTATGAAGCTTTGGGCTTCAGTACATTAAACTCATATTTTCTCCTTGTCACATTAAAATTTTCACATGGCTCGCATCCCTGCAGTCAGATTCTTTCCCTAATATAGGCATCGCTGGGTTTTCCTGGCAGCACAAAGCAGTCAGAAGGCCAGCTACCTGATCCCCTGGTGGCAGGGACCACTCTGCCTCGCAGACTGTGTCTGCCAGAAAGCCCTTTAGATCAATAATCGACCATATTTAAGAAAAAAACAACAATTAAGTGCAAAACTGAGCAACCAGCTAGTTCCCTGCTGTCTCTGAGTTTAAAGGGCAGTAAAATCACTTTTTCTTGGCTACTGCCTGCCCTGAGTTCAATTCAGCAGGGCCAGAATCTGACCCCCTGCCTCTCTTCAGTCTGCTTCTCCCTGGAGAGACGACTTGTTGGATTCAGTGGTAGTCAGGTGTACTTGTATGTTTGAGTGTAATTGAGCCCTCTGATAGTTACCTGTCATTCCCACTGATACTCAGGCTGACTTCAGGTACTGAAAGGCTGCTCCTGACAGATGAAGTATTCAAGGCTACTTTTCCTGATGGAGATGATAGTTGAGCTTCTGAGACATAATGTTGAAATTTATCATGGTATGAGGGATGGATTTTTGGTCTTCATTGACTTTCAGGATGCTGCATAGTCAGTATTTTTCAATATTGTTTGCCTTCTGTACTGTAGTAGCAAGATGGTCCAAACTGTTTTGTATGGAGGATCAGGTTCCATTTATAGGATGCTTCTCCTTTCCCTCTGCAAAGTGGAAAATGCTTAGCTGTTCAATTTGACATACTAACAGCTCTTCCCATCTTCCCCACAGCAAAGATAGCAAGCCAGATGGAATTAATGGTTGGGCCACCCTGTCGAGTAGACAGAACTCAAAATAATTTTAGCAGTAGGATATTCTGGTGTAAAACTATTCAACACTTTTCAGTTAAATACAGAGATGATACCATGTTTCTTCAAAATTATGTATTCTTTGAAGTGGACCTTATTACAGGCATGCCACTGCTTTCTGAAGTTAGGTGCAGGGAGCAGTAACTTGCTTTCTGTTTCTGATAACTTTACCTTAAAGCTAATCATTCAGTGGTTAGTGTTCGATTTCCTTTATATGCAGTAGCAGACAAGATATCCTCAAACACAATTTTGCAGTTTTCAACTAATGAAAAGCTTCATTTGGCCATAGAGCTTTCCGTGAATGGGCCTTCCTTGCTCAGCAGAAAAAAATGTTACTGAAATCATTCATTTCCAGTGTTAAAAGCATTTCCACCCTCATTATTAGAGAAAAAGGATCAAATCTTCTGTCCAGATAACTCACATAACAGAGCTAGTTTGAGTTCCATTTTTCCCATCCTCCTCTCTGGAGTACCCCGACAATAACCCCATACCCACACCAAACCTGGATTGATGTGAAGTCATGTGCTCCAGCTTTGTCTTTTTTTCTCCACTGATTTCTTCCCAGCCAGCAAAGACCGTCTCTCCACCATAACAGAATCTAACTCCTAATTTCCTGAGACTTTTGTGCTTCTAGGTTGTTTTCTCTTTGATAGTAAATTAATCCTACTAGAGGATGTTTCCTTTGCCTCTATTCTCTGTCGTGTTTCTTGGTTTAGGACATTAGTAATTATTCAGTTTTGCTCCCACAGTGATGCCGTGTACACCCTGGCAAAGGTGTGAACTTACCATACACCTCATCCACATTTCTCACTCACACTATTAACTTCTGTTTCTTTATTGAGGTCTTCCTGTCTGCTAAGGCAGATGTTCCTTGTTCAGGACAGTGACCGGAAAGCAGCTGGAGTACCATCAGCTATGACAAAGCTTGACACTTCAGAGGAACGTATCATTTCCCCCCTAGCCCCTTCCAGACCTTCAGATAAATACATGGGGCTAAGCAAACCTTACTCCATGAGATGGAACAGTACTTATCACGTAACACGTTCTTCTTCAGTGATAGGAGTTTGTGCCATTGCCTCTACCTGTGTCATTTTCTGATCAGTTCTTCAGGCAGGAACTGTGCTGACAACATGGGGCCAAGCCCAGAAAGTGAAATGATGTGGTTGTATTTCCATGCACGGGTCAGGTTGGCACTGCACCCTGAAGTCCAGTTGCTGAAGCCTAATCAATCAGTATCATTCGTGCCCTTTGTGTTGCCTTAAATTTATTAGCACTTTGTGCTGACCCATTCTGATACATCTTTAATAACACACTCTTCAAAAGCATCTGAAGGGTCTCTGCCAGTGGGTGGGTGTGCATCTTCTCTCTCATCAGCAATTTGAAAAGGGTCAGTCTCAGCCTGTTCTCTTACCTCTATTTTTTTATACTGTCTCAACCCTGCTAAATAAAATATGAAGTTTTCCCTTTTGACAGTCACTTGCACTCTGTTACACTCATTTTCCCTTAGAGCGGTGGGAAAACCCAGTGGTTTCTCCGGCTCTGTTATTTCTCATGCTACTGATTGCAGACCCTTAGCATCTCTTGTCAATATGACTTTCTGCTCAAGTCCCTTGTTTAACACCTTTTCTACATATTGTGTATTTCCTACATATTTCCTACGTTCTTAAAGCAAATATAGTGAGCCAGTGTGCTGCATGATTGCACCACACAGCTCATGCCTATGTTGGCCTATTACTTGTCCAGTGATGCTTTTGACCTGAATCCTATAGGTGCTGAGGCAACACGCTGTAGGGTATTAGAAGTAGAACCAAGTGCCACTTAAGTCGCTCCAATAGCACAAATATAAAAATATTTTTTCTCACCAGAAGTTTTCTTCTCTCGGGCTTTCATGGGTGCAGGTTCAATACTGCCAGTGCTTTTCACAAATACATTGGCTGTTTCTAATGTGTAAAGAAAGTTGACAGAACAGAGACCCAGAAATTGTGGTCCACTCAGCTGCCTTAGTCTTAGCAGATGCCAGTAATTTGAACTGCTCTTAGATTTGTTCGTGTTCTTGATCATATCTGATCTTTGAAAGGAATGTTAACCCGGTGTGCTGACACTGGAAATATCAATTTCCTCTGTCTTCTAAACAAAGAGCAAAGATGGGCAAGACTCCTTCTGCAAGGTTCATCAAAACCCTGCCCTTCTAATGTTAGCATTTATATGATTTCAGAGAAATCAGTTATATAATTTGGGGGTGTGTCATTGCCTTATCACTTACACAGTACTAATATCCTCTAATACCTGAAGCTAGCTGCAGTGTTTTCCCAAGTCTTTATTTGGTTTTCAAGCCTCTTTACTGGATAAAATTGGATTCATTTACATTTTTCATATTCTTGTGTATCAAATGAAACTATCTTGCAAGCCCAGGCCCTTGTACATAGAACAGTGACTTGCACACTGTGATCTGCAGTTTGCAGGTGTATGCAAGATCATCAGAAGGGGTCCACGCAGCCATTATCACTTAACTATCACTTTCTGTTACGTTTAATAAGAACAGTGCACATTGATCCATTTTCAACTATTTGAATTAGGAAATTTGACAATGATGTACAACTGTCACAAACTCTAAGAACCATTGCTTTAGACTGTTCCCAGTCACAGCCATAGAAATTAACAGGTGGGTTTCGCTCGCATTTACTAATGAAGATCTGTAATACTATAACCATGAACCCAGTGAAATACCATTTGTGTTGGGAAGACCAATGTATGCCTACATGCCACTAAGTAAATCAAATGCTCTTTGTTACATCCAGAGTCTCAATTAAAGCCTCCTTGTGCTCTTCAAGCAAGTAACACACCTCAATAATCTCTCCTTCTCTTTGTAGTTCTCTCTAAGCTCCTCAAAATCCAAATCCGTAAATAAACCTGCTGATGTGGAAGGGAGCAATGTGATTTCTTACACGTTTCACAAAGAGGGGTAGGTTTAGGTGGTTTGTAATGGCTATCATAGTACAGAGCTACAGTGCCCAGGGTCAGGAGATCAGTGTCGGAAATTATCCCATGTCGCAGAACTGTGCCGTTCAGAATCTAAGATTTAGCCATAAGAGTGAACAAATCTGTTTCCAGTTTTTGTACTTTAGGAAAAATATTCCAAACAAGACCAGAATGTCAAGTTAACAGAGAGGCCTATGATGGGATGTGAAAGATAACCGTTTTCCTCTAGAAAGTGTTTACTTTGAAACCTAATTAAAATGTCAGTTCTGTTTCTATAGATCAACACAAGTGTCAGTCCAATGTTTTTGTCTTGGAAGCACTGACCATTATGGATGTGGGCAGCAATGGGGCTCTCAGTCATTAATAATTTTTGTGGCAAGGAGCTAAGAGGTCAGTTATTAAAATAATCACCACTAATACAGTTCCATAAGAAGGAAGGAAGATCAGGAGGAGGTACGCTTCTTCTTTTGACTTAGCACTTAGAGGTGGATGCTTAAACTAGTGCAACTTTCAGTCCTTGGAGTACAAGACTTGCTTGAACAATATACTTGGTAGTTTCAGGTGGTTTTAGTTATCCCAGGCTGGTGAAGCACTGCCTATTTCTGGGGACTGTGACACCTAAGCTAGGAACTAATCACTCTCACACGCTGAGCGGGGCCACGTATTAACAGCAGCAAAGATGGCAGGCGCAGGGACAGGGAATTTTACATGGCCCACCACCCATTTTTACCTCCACATTCCAGTAAGACATTGTTCAGCCACAGGATGACCTTTAAAATCCAAAATTAAAAAGTTTAGTTACGTAACTGGCCATAGCAGACCTAAACTCGAAGCCAGGTATAGAAAAGCTGAAGCCTGAGAAATGCCCGGTCTGTTAAATAGAAGTGCTTGCATTTGAGTGGTGTGTGAAGTGATCTCTGTGTATAGTTTATGTGCATCGATTTAAGTTTGGATGGCAATTAGGGTTATTCAGGATGAAAGGTATGATATACATGAAAGCTGCTTTTGTGGTTATATTATTAAATAATACATTTCTATCACATGATGTAAAACATCCACTGATTTATTTACAGTGCTTCACTGCAACCATATTTTACTATCATGAGACATTCCTTGACCAAAAATGTTGTTTCTAATCACCGAGTAAATTAATAAGATCGAGTGACTACAGTCTAAATCTTTTTTCAACTAATCTAGTCAAATATGTGCTACCATAACTAGGCCGTAGCAGTGTGTGCTGCCGTGCAAGAGACTAGGGTTTAATTCTTGGATTCTGCTTCTCACTCCATGAGCAGGAGCTAGGAGCGCTCCAGAGCTGCAGCCTCAACCCTGGGAGGGATGGAGCCCTGTGTCACTCAGCAGCACTGACCCCCACGGGCCAATTTAAGGAGAAGCATTGAGGGGCTCTAAAAGGAGTCACTTCCAGTCCTCCTCAGAGGTTGGTGGTCATTGCACGGGATCTAGTGAGTGGAGGTTCAATGGGGTGCACTCGGTGGGGGCTTCAGCTTTCAGTCTGAGGAGCAGAATCCTCTCTGGGGAGGAACCAGCATGTGCGCTTCCTCAGACACGATTTTTGCCTGACATAGCTACAAGTGGCAAGATTGTCAAGAATATATATTTTTTTTTTTTTCAAATGTCCTGTAACTAATGCTGTGATATCTATCCTTTAAATAGAATGAGGGAAAATTCCACTAACCTCAATATAATTGTAGTTTAATTCCCAGAAAGAGAGAGAGAGAGAGAGAGAGAGTCTCAGTAGCATGGAGAGAAATACAAGTGCAAACTGTCCTCTCAGTGGGCATCATCATACTAAAGGAATAATATTTGCAAAGAATCTGAGAAATGAGAGATGGAAATACTTACGCAGTCACTGAACATCTCCCCGCTGATGCACAGAAGTTTCCTGCCACAGACTGAGATTTTTCCCAGCCCGGTGTTAGGCAACCTGAGCAGCACAGCTAGCACTGTTCCAGTGGGGTCGTTAATCCTCAGCCTGCAGTTCTCAGTAACAGGAACATTGTCTTGGCAGTGGGGATTACATGTTCGTTTACTTAACGTCATCTTAGTACCCTAGTTTACATCTCATCGGATTGGCCTAAAGCGATCCTCTTCCTTTCAGCACTTGCAGCTGTGAAGTGTATTTACCCCTCCCAACCATTCGGTAGACGTAATACACACGTAATTCTTCCACGTGGCCTCCCCAGCCAGCTGTCCTAGCCCCACAGCTATTTTTGATGCGCTTCTCTAAGTCTCATCCAAGTTGCCAACCTCTTGCTAGTAAGGCAACAGGGAGAACTTGAGGTCCATCCTCAAGAACATTGAAGTAAAAGGAACGGTTGCCACCTCGGTCTGTGATCCTGTGTTTCAGCCACTGCGGTCCCTTTGCCCTCCTGTATCACACTGCACACTCCAACCCAACTCGCTGTCCTCTGCCAGGTCTCTCTTGTCATTAACGCTCTCGCAATACAACGGGGTCAGGTCTGGTTCAGCAGTGCACGCTATACATTGCCTGTTGTTTAGAGGGGTGGAATAAATTAGAATAAACTTTTGGTTATAAACAACTTTGTCTTTTAAACTTCTATGTTGCAAAGCTGTGTGTGAGTTTTATTTAACCAATTATTTTATGGATATACGGAGTAACAAAATATAGACAATGTAAAGAAGAAATCATATAGCAGTTTCCATCTACTCGCAAATTTTTTCATGTAGCACAGGCTGAAAATGTGATTTAAATGTTCTTCTGTAGCATGTCAGCCTTTGCTGAGGGATATTGAGAACCTAAATACTTGCAACAATTCGTATGGTGTCATGGTGCAGGAAGTACGTATCTGATTAAAAAGAAACCTTATTAAATGCAAACATTTGTCTTCTGTTTGCTTTTTACAAATGCTTTTACATTCGTAAGGAGGAACAGATCCTTTAAAATATGAATCTGTTGTTCGCTAGGATTCTTGGAAGGGCTTGTTAAATCAGCGGGTACAAAGCTAGACAGCTGGAATTACTGCACTTTTACCAAACGCTAGCTGATGCCCTGCCACCTGAGCTGCATGAAAAGATGCATCCCACATATTTCTTTAGCGGTTAGCACAGCAGCCTGATTCTCCGTTGAACAGAGAGAACAAGAGAGCTCTCTGGCTTTGCACCTTTGCTTTCCAATCTCAAGTTTGCACCTTTCTATCCCATGCTGGTTAGGTTTTTTGCAGCAAATCTGTGATGCACTGGAGTACAGTAGGCGGTTTACTTGTTTTCATGGAAGGACAATTTGTACTTAAAGCAGTGATTAGATGAATTCTTTCTTTCTTGCATGCTTCAGTTTTTGATGACTACTAGCTTCATCAGTGTAATTATAATTAGCACTCTTCATCTTCCTTTTACGGTACCAGCTGGACAGATTGGTCCTCTTACTGCACAGATTGGCGGCAGGGTTGCCTACATGGAGTTAGGTGACAGGCACCATGAAATAACAGATGGTAAATTCAGGGCTTGTTGGCAATCAGCAGGTTTTTGCTAATGACTTAATTAGCTATGCAAATTGTCAAATCAGTGTGAACATTGTTTTTATCGAAAACTTTACCTAAATTAATTACCATAATTAAGTAGCAGAATGTCAAGTATATTGGATGCGTAAAAGGGCTTGGCTGGCCGTGGATAAGAGAGTTACCATCTTTATTAGAGTGCTGTGCTCCACATTTGAGAAGGCTGAGGATAAGAAATGCGGTTTCTTTTAAACTACTTTTAAAACACGCATATCGCCAAGTTCCAACTGAGATGCACTCTGGTGCCTTTCCAAATAATATGGCTCAGGAAAAAATTACTGGATATAAGCTAAATATTTCAAGCAGGAGTTTAAGGCAGTTTCGCAGCCTGCTTATTTGCTTAAAATCATGCACATTTTTCAGTCTACCTGCTTTTTAGTTCTGGGGTTTCTGATATCTGGAGCCATGAGCATGCAGTTAGAGAGATGTGGTAGTTTTTCTTTTAAACTAGAAATAAAGTGTAAGCCTGTCTCCTGGTTCCTACTATGCAGGAACTTTTAACTCTGTTGTTCAAATATCACAAAGTTAAGAGATGCAAATTCTCTAACATAATTTTTTTAAGTTGATTTTTTCTCTCTCAAGGTTTCCATATAACAAATATTGGGTGCTGTTCACAGGATGTGATGGTGGTAGGAGAACCAACTCTGATGGGAGGCGAATTTGGGGATGAAGACGAAAGGCTTATCACTAGATTAGAGAATACACAGTATGATGCAGCAAATGGCATGGATGATGAAGAAGATTTCAACAATTCACCTGCACTGGGAAATAACAGCCCGTGGAACAGCAAACCTCCTGCTAACCAGGAGACTAAATCTGAAAACCCCACACCACAAGCTTCCCAATAGGTTATTCTGGAGCAGTACCCACTGCAATGTATGTCAGTGGGTTATTAATTACACTTTCACACCATCCTTCAAAACAAAATTTAGAAAAAAACCTTTCAACAGATACAGTATCTATTTCTAAACTAAACTATCTGATTTTTTTTAAGTAAGGAAAACTCTTGTATAAGCTTCCATATACATTTCTTGGAAGCATTCACATACATGATACTGGCACTGACCTCAATTAAAATAATTGAAAATTAAATAGCATCTCATGGCAAATTTATGACAATGCATTTTATTGGAAGGGGTTGTTTTTTTCCTCATCAAACAATGGCCATATTTTAACAAGTCATCAGTGCTCAGGATCTCATTAACGTAACTATGTAAAACTTTTTACAATTGTAATATATTTTCTGCTTTTCAACTTGCACCTGAAATTTCTTGTTTCAGAAAAAGATCAGCTTTTACGGAAAAGTAATTTAAAGTAACTTTTGTTCTTTCTTTAACTTTTTTTTAATTGGTTAATCATTTAAAGGATCCAGTATTTTTAATTTACATTTAGCTGATGCCAGTAGATACTCTTTCCATCATTTAATAAAAATACTGAAACAAGAAATGTCTTTTTTTCATCAAAGACATGAGAAATATTTTTATGTGGAAAAAGACACCCAGTCTTATGAGAGTTTACGCTTTGTAAAATTGCTGTTGATCCAGATATTTTAAAGCCATGTAATCCATTAACTTTGTGGGCAGCTTAATAAATCTAAAACTTTTGTGTTTTTATTATTGTATCTGAGTTGACTTTGTTGTTATTTCTTTTCATAGTATATTTCTTGTATAATATTTTTGTAAAGCCCTCAAACCATTTTTTGTTTTACTTTTTTTTTTTTCTTATTCCGGTGTATTTATGTGAAACTTTATAAAAGAAACTAATTTTTTCATTTACATATTAATATGTTCAACTCATCATGTAAAGACACAGTGAGTCAGTGTGTTATATAATACGACTGTATTTTATGTATGCTTTGCCAATAAGTGTGCCAATAAACTGTGTTAACAAATATGCTCTTATACAGTGATTTTACAGTTCCTTGCATACAAAAGACACACGCCCATGTGCAGGGTCACGCACCAGGAATTTTTGGAATTAGTGTTTCACTGAATCGCAAGTCTTTTTCCAGCAAAAAAGGAAAGCCTGTAGTTTAGGCGCGAATCGCTTACAGCTCAATTTGGGTAGATGCTCTTTTTTTAAATTTAATGAGGTGTAACACCACAGGTCAGTAACAGCCGCGACAGCCACCCACAGGGGAGTGCGGGGCATCCAGCAAGTGCACCTCCATCCTGAACTCTGCATCCCTCACCTGCCGGGGCTGGGGCTTATCAGAGCAGGGATTTCCACTCTGCTGAATTCTGATGGATAGTTTTATGATGAGTCCCTCAACTGGGGCTGAGAAGATTTTAAAAAATCTCCTTCTTTCTTCCCTTTGTTATTGAATCAGTTGTTCACGGGAGCAGGCAAAACCTCTGGACTGGTGTGGCCACTGCGAATACAGCCCAGCGTGTAAAGCCACCCAGCTGAGCTGGGAGGTGCAGAGGCACACGCCAGCACCCCGAGGCACACAGCAGCACCCCGAGGCACATGCCAGCACCCCGAGGCACATGCCAGCACCCCGAGGCACATGCCAGCACCCCGAGGCAGCTGAGGAGCCCTGCAAGGTGCACCCTGCGGGCGGCAATTGCTTACAGGGAGACCTGCCGACAGAGATACTGAATCTACACTACTGAATCCTGCCTTTTGTGCGGGGGACTGATGTGTTACTCTTGACTGAAACTGTACTTTTAATATTACTGACATCATAAAAGCATCTGAAGAAGTGCTGGGGATTTTTTCTGGGTGGCTGTACGTGTACCCAGAAGCCACCCTAGGGAAATGTGTCTCTCAAGCGTATATACATGTTTTTTAAGCATGCTTTTGCTGGACATGATTCCACCACATAGTTTTGAAACCACCATTGTAGAAGAAATACAGGGCAAAGCACCCTGTGTGGCCACTTGGTCCTACAGCAGGGGACAGCTCAGCTCCCTCCCTGCCCGAAGAACAAACCTCAGTCTCCAGCGTGGGCCCCGCTCTCCTGCAAGTAAAATCCTCATTCCATGAATTTTAGCACCTGTAGTAAGCCTCACAGGTAGACAGCCTAAAAGGCACTCCAGGTTTCTGTAGGATCTAGAGCACAAAGGATATCAACTATAGGGTAGAATTTAAACCTAACGGAATAACAAATGTGGACCGAGTGCATCAGCATAGATAGCAATGCTGCTCCTTCATAACACTCAGGGGTTGTAGGAAACCATAGGTCTATCATTCAGTGACTGTATCAGTCCTGATTTTTCTGTGTAAATAATTAAATTCACAATGTATTCCATTAAGGGATCAGTGGCTCCTATATAGCTGCTATAACATTACAATTATAGACTGTAATTCTAATGTTCAAAACCACTAATCATTCATATTACATTTCCATGAGCACACTCTAAAAGGCATTCCTTATTATTAATCTTTCGAGACTGGCACTACTATTTCAATTTTTAAAAGATTTATGATGTCATATTACTCCTGTTGTTTCAGTAAATAAACATAGGAATGCTTGAAAAATGGGCAACAGGCTCCTCAGAGTGCTGTCCTTGAATTAATCTGGAAGGACACTTTCTCCATATCTCCTCAAAAACCCCATCTACAAGCTATCAATTCACCCTGTTGTTGTTGGGGTGAATAACAATCGAAGATAGCTGATTTTATTTATTCACTTACTTATCTATTAAAGTAATGTCCAAATGGGCCAGCTCAACGAAGTGGTTTGAGGTGTACAGCAGCTGGCCACGCAGCCTCGGCATTGCTGCTCCCTTCATCCCCATGCCTTGGGCTGCTGCGTGGGCTTTTCTTACCGTGTTTCAAATGACACAGTGAACCCATCAAGACAGAGCCTGTGATCCTGGGCCTGATCCCGTGTGCTGGTGCCCTGTCCTGGGAAACACTCCCTACAGGTGGAGAATCAAGGTACAGTGATCACACCAGCTACTGGATGCTGTGCCTCTCGGCTGTGGGCTGCAGTGCCATGGCACCGTGGCTTTTGTGTGGTCCGTGACCGTCTGGTAGAGAGAAGTGGGAGAGGTGAGCAAAGATCACAGGTGAGTTGAAGTAACAGGTTCGTGAGAGCTGAGGTTTCAGCCTGAAGAATGAAAGCTTGAAACCGGTGATTCATTTTACTGTAACCTGCTCTCACCTCCCACAAGAACATGTATCTCTCTCAGAATTTGGAAGAAAATAATGTTGATGCTTTCCTCTGGGGAGCCCTGCGATTATTAAAAGGAGGAAGGAAGCTTATCTCATGATGCTGAAATACATCCAAAGAGTAAGCTTTTGTTTGTTTTAGCTAAATGGGGGGAAACACTAGCCCTGAGAAGTAACCTCGCAAATCAGAGGGAGGAAATTCCAGGAGTTTACTTAGAAAAGCAGAATCATGTAATTAGTAAGGTGATTGAGTAAGAACACTGATAACTGAGCTGGTTGCTCTTACAAAGGACTCGGGACATGCAAGAATCATCAGCACTGGTGGGTTTTGGTTATTCTTTGAACTGCTTTGTTTGGGGATATCTTTTTATTTGTTTGTTTGCCTTGGGTCAGCAAAGTCTACTTCTCAGAGAGTTTCCAACTCACATCAGTCATCAGCTGGTCTCACCAGCTGCCCCTCATGAAAATATTTCCATTCTTAAAGTTCCTTCTTTCTCCCTTTTCACAACAAGCAAAAATAAGCAATATTTGCAGCTTTGTTGTCTTTTCAGAAAGAAGGTGTCCCCGGGTTTCATCATCTATGCATTGGTGTGTATGAATGTAATAATGTTGTAAGGCAATTCAGTTTTTAAGGGACCTTGGGAGGTATAACTAGTATTTGTATGCTTGCAGCATCACAGGGCTCTGTGAAAGTCACGAGCAACTAATTTTTAACCTTGGTCCTGGAGAAGGTCCTACTCACACACTTGGAAAGTGTAAACGACTTGCATCCTTGAGAAACAAAGCAAAAGTACCCATTACCAGAGAGCTGCCAAGGATAATCGGTCTTGAAGTGTGCAGAAAGAGATGGGGTAAAGGGGAAGGAAACTGCTGAATGGGAAGGCAAAATATGGAGCCTTACTGGGTGTTCTTTAACACTAGGGTGGAGAGAAGTTCCTTACCCAGCCTTTACTGTGAAACACCATTAAAGGAGCCTGAATGTAAGAACAGACTAAATTTTGCAATTTCATGGCCTCCACGAAAATCCCATTTTAGCAAAGACAGGATGAAAGAGAAAACATGAATGATTGATATTGAAGGAAACCCAGTTTGTGCCTAATATATCCTGGAGAAACTGCTAATGGAAATTGAATAGTCCTGAAAATATTTCCTGAGACTGCAACTCTGATCAAGTAGCCCTATGGTGATATATTGCATGTCCAAATTAAAGCTGCCCTGGAGCACAAGTAACCCCAGCAGCTGGTTTAACTGTGTAGGACTGGATGATTTGTGTTTTTTCGAGCTTTTTGACAGCATATTTTTATACAAGGCTAAGGCCTGAATCTTCTACTATGTTAGAGGAGCTACTGAATATTCAACATCCCACTGAACTGGTGTTACTCTAGCATATCATTATGCTTCTATTAGGAAGTCTGGTGGTACCCCAGCATTGCAGAATGGCAGATGGTACCTTTAGATAAAGAGTCACTTATGGAAGTCTCTAAATTTATGGACCATGCTGCTATGTTTCATGAGAAAATATTAATTTACACTGAATGTTCACAGTATTAAAATATGTTCTAATTTAGCATGTTATTTTGACAGTGACTAGTACCAGTTCGTGCAAAGGGAGAAGCTTTATTAGGAAAGGTGGTGGAGCAATCTAACTGTAGGAGCATTTATGCCATGACCCTGTGAGTCACTTCTGAAATAAAAGAACTATATGCCTTACATGAAGAAATAATTTTAATGGGTCTATGGGCAGCTTTAATCCATAAGCACATTTTAAAACACCATTAGGCACCAAAGATGACATCAGAGATTAATACACTTGTGAATACAGAATCAAAAACTTTATTAAAAGCATCCAGCCACAACAGCACAAACACTCCAGCTCCCCAAGAAACTCCTGATTGTGCTTCCATCAGCTTTACAAGGAGCAGGATGGAATTGATAAGCTTCAGTTTGGACAAGCTACTAAATGCATTGCTGCTAACTCAGGCACTGAATGCCATTACTGCCCATTAGCAGGGGAACCTGCTTCAGCTGAACCCAGCCAAATGCCTGCCCAGTGTGCCCCCACACCTGCTGGCACCCAGATTTAGGATCCTCTAGGACTGGGCTCATAGCTGGAGCCCCAAATTCTTCAGGTTGTTTTTCTTTTCTTTCTGCGTGTGGTTGTGGGGATTTTATGTGAGTGGAGATTTTGTTTGTTTGTTTGCTTGCAAATTGTTTTATTACAAATACTTCCCAGGTGTCCAAGATCTTACCAGTTAGAGGGTGGCATGCAGAGCTGTCGTTAGAGTGTGTGTGAGAGCAGTATTTTGTATTATGCTAAAAGGAATTCTGTCTGATCTCTGGAGATCCTCAAGTTGTGTATCTCCCCAGATTAATTAATAGCTCTGTCTCAACAACTCTGAATTCATCTGAGATACTATGTATAATTTTGTATTGAACAGCTGTAACGTATAGGGCTAGCATCTCCTTTGTAAGTGCATTAGGAGATGTTTTAGCAAATGCTTGATGTGAAGCAGGCGTTTAACACTCCTTATCACATTCAACTGCAGCTCTCATTTCATCGCGTAGTTTCATCCTCCCTGAGTGATCTCTTGGGGGGGGTCTGAGTACTGGAAAAGCTTTTAAGAACTGTGTTTGGTGCTTTCAGATGCTGGGTTGAGGGTTTGGGGTTGTGGTTTTTTTTTTTCCATTCAATTTTGTTTCATCTGTCTTTGATAGCTTATGAAAATTTGTTTGCCTTTTTGCTCAAAGTTTTTAACTTTCCGTCTTCCTCTGGCTACATGTCAAACAAAATGCAGGACTTGCCTGTACTCTGCATAGACAAACTCATCAAAACCAAGGTGGGTTGCTTCTGGGTTGCCAAGAGAGATCAAATTCAGCAGACAGAAGGTGCGAAGCTTAGGAACTGTGATGGATACTGGGGCTATGTCTGTCTTTGACTGCAAACTCCATTTTGAAAGGGAATTTTCAGCTGTTTTCTTTGAAGTGTCCCCTCGAGGTTAAACTCATGTTCCAAAGGGTGATAACAAAAGGTGAGCAACTGAGACAGCCATCTTTCAATGCAGGTTTTTCAGCAGCTCTATGACTGTCTCTGTGCTTAAATCACCAGCTCCTCCGATGTGAATCAGGTGTGAAGTGCTGCAGAAGCTCAATTTATAGGAGTTGGGCTCATAGCTAAGGTGTCCCTGGACAGTGATCAAGAACCTTTATTGTGATTCCCAAGCTCTGCAGGAGCAATGCAATTTCATTTTTGCATATCACAGCTATCTCCTCTGCTTGCCGTTGTGTCGATGGGGAGTTTCAATTGGGCTTTGTTTATCAAACTTCCAAGTTTTGCTGCTATTTCAGCCTAAGGGCTCCAAAAAATATAACCTAAATCAGCCTTCTTCCTGCCAGAAAACGTATTACTTTTAAACACACACACCACCACCACCATCCTTTTATTATTTTTTTTTTTTAAGTCAGAGCTCCCTTGCAAAGAGCCTAACTCACAAATTTCATGCAGCAGGATTTGGTTTTACTGTAGGTGCCAGCTGCATTCCTGTGAGGGAGGGGGGAAAAATACTAAGGGCCAGTTTATAACGAGTGACTGAACAGTGGCACCCCACAGGGAGGCAACATTTTGAAGCTCAGGACCATGTAAGAGTGGGATGTGGGCTTTTAAAATGGAAACAGAGTTGTCAAGTCCTATGATTTTATTGTGAGGCCTGCAGTGTAGCCAGTTCTCAAGTATGGAGGGGAACCGCCGGGGAAGAAAGGAGTTGCCTTCCACACTTCAGAAAGTGGCACTCTGCAAGATGGCAATTGCCAAGAAAAGCCCGTATACCAGGGAAGAAAATTGCAATCAGTAATGGAGAAAACCTTCCCGAGATGGGCCTTGTTCAGGCACTGCCAGGTGGCAGGGTGAGCACTTAGCTGCAAGGTCAAGACTCCAAAGGGAAATGGGAAATTCATTGTACTTTATTTTTTATCCATTTTATTAACTTATTTTTTAATCATCTGTGATAATGTAGGTCAGTGCCAAAACTATTCTGGTTTCTTAAACTGCAACAGTCTCCTTTAACTGATTAACAGATGGATTAATTTGAAATAACCTTTGAGGTAAAACAAAACACATGGACGGTCCTACCTTGAAATCAGTAGAGTCATTTTGTCTCGTTACAGGCCTGGCTGCAGTCACAGATCTTCTGGGACTATTATACTCATCCACCTGCACCTCACCCTCCATCCCAGTACCCTGCACTCTCCTCCAGGCCAGTGTCTCCCCTAGTGGGAAGGTCTGTGGACGTTTGACTTTCACTGCAATACGCTGCCTATGTGACTGCAGGCTGCTGCGAAACACCTAGAATACATGTACAGAAATAATTAAAAATATTAAATTATTATTATTGTTGTTGTTGTTATCATCACCATCATTTCTAGTTATATCTCAAAATCACAAGTTTTTTAAATTTTATTTTATTAAACCAGAACTCTTTTGTTTGGTTTGAATGCACTTTTTCTTTCAGTTCCTTCCAGGTACTGAAATGTTAACTTATACTTTGATAATTTTTTTTTTTTCCAGACTTGATTTGCATGAAGGTCCAAGCACGGCAAATTTGGTTTTGATTTAAAACAAACAGTTAAAAAATGTTGGAGCTAAAAGTTGAGTATCAGATACAAGCAGCTCCGATCTACCCGGGGGTGGGCTGATGAGGTTCCCTTCTCAAGGCTCCTGACTAAACCATTATGCTGCGGAGTGAATTACACAGATCGCGTCCTCCCCAGGTCTCTACAGAAATATGCTTGTAAATGTTGCGGAGTAGTAGCTTGAAGGACATACGAATGATATAGATCACCCAAAGCATCAGTAATGCCATCTTTCTCTTCTCCTTCCTTCCCCAGTTCCCTTCAGTATTTGAAAACAGACTAATCCAGGAAAGTCACAATAAAAAAAGTTTACAAAAAAAAAAAAAAAAAAGCAGCATGAGCAGTTGTGAGCTCTGGCTTCCCAGGTACAAGTGCACATCTCAGGATGCTCTTGTGGCAGCTGGTGCTTTAAAAGTGACCAGAAGTGAACGACCCTGAGTGTAACGTGGCTTTTAGTACCGGGTTGGTTTTTCTGCCTTTTCCGAGCACCCCGTGCAGCGAGCAGGGCTGACCCCTCGGTGCCTGCAGCGCGGGGCGATTAGCTGCCCCCGTCCCAGCTTTCACTGGCTGGTACTACCCCCCTGCCTGAGCATCCACCGTCCTGCGCTGAAGCCACTCAGTCTTTTACGTGACCCAAGACACTCGTATGTCTCAACATTAGTGAGTCTTGAGTGGAGCTGTGCCAATTTGGATCCCTTTATTAGCAGTATCAAATTCCATTGTGCAGGTATTTCCACAGCTGTGAGTTATTCAACATAAACTCCTACTGTAGTAGAGAATAGGCTGCAAATAACCCACCAGGGAACAATTTCTTAAGTGCTAGTCATCCAGCAAATTCCTTTATTCTCAGTTTTTATAGCAGGATTATTCGATGTAGAGGATATGTCCAGGTTATAATGTATTTGATTATTTATAGCAGGTATCTTGTGGCGTGAGCTCCATTTTAAAATGGACAAGGATTATTGGAACTAGACAGATGTGATGTTAATTTCCAAAACTAACCTCATTTTCAGTGGAGCCTGTGCGATTGCTTGCACTCTTGAGAATATCACTTTTCTGGTAATTTTTCAAACCCCCAGTTGTTTTCTTACTACGCCTACTTCAGCCTGTGATTTTTCTGTTTCCCATGTCTTTCCCTGATGATTATTTTGATTTCCTAGCGAAACGTTTCCCTTCCAGTACCACCAAATGGATGCCCTATACAGAAAAAAAACCAGCTTTTTTTTTTTTCTGTTCCACTCTCCGTCATCCCTTGAGTTACGTTTTCAGTCCTAGAGAAGCCCCAGGAGCAGCTGTCGCTTGTGCCGTTACAGTACCTTGTACCACAGAGTGGAAACTGCCCCTTCTGCCCTGCCACTGCCTGAGCCACCAGCCTGCCCCTTGCACTGGGAAACGTCGTTGGAGCAAATAGACCCTTCTCCGATGGCCTCAGGACAGGCAGACCCTTCTACAACTCTTCTGGTGGTGTCTCCAAATCAGGCTATTGGCACAGCATAGCTCAGTGCCTTTTTGAAGCCACTGCTGCCTTGCCTCCTCACCCCTGTTTGCTACTAAAAACGCTTTGAACCAACCCAGTAGCTTCTTCGTGGGCCCCTACATCTTGTGCTGAGGGGGCTGTTGAACACCAGCTCCACATTCAGCTCCTCTGCCACCTTCCTGCTTCCATAAAAGTGACCCCTGTACCTGGCCTCGCTGCCTGCAGATTTCGGAGCGGCAGGTCAGCACAGGGCTGGCTTCGGTCCCACCGAGCAGCATCCTCAGCGGGGATGGTAGGCGTGCTAGCGCAGCAGCCAGGCAGGGAAGCTTTAGCAGATGCTGTGTCCCTGTATCTGCAGCTCTCTCTGCCCCTTTCCTCCATGTGATAGAGAGAACCGTTACGGAATGGCTATTTACGAGGTCATTCCATGAGCTGAGCCATTCAAGTGCATTGCCTACAACGAAGGAAATGTTAAAATTTATTTATTTAATTATTAAATCCAATGCATTTACGGAGGCACACTGGTGTGGTTTCAAAGTGCTGTCCATGGTTTTTATTTCTATGACTTCCATTTTATTGTGGGTTTTTGATAGAAACTTTTTAGCAAAATCTTCCAGGTTCTGCTTAACAGTTCTAGGATTTCATTCTTATCATCCCTATCCATTTTTTTTTTTTTTTTGCAGAACATTCAACCTACAATATTCAAGACTTTTCTTAATGCCTTCCATCTCCTCTGCAGTGCTGGGAAGGGGCCAGCCATCAGCAAAACAGCAAGTAAATAGACTGCATGCATTTAGTGTAGTGGCAAGCACATATGTTTTTAGTGAAGAGTTTATTTGCCAGAAGAAAAGTAGTTTAAAAATTCAGGTCAACTTTTGGTGAATCACTTTGAACTAATAAATATAAGAGGTGAGGACAGAAAGATTTTAGAAATGCAGAAAAAGTTCATGCCTATTTTTCTGAAATGAATCAGCTCTGTTTAGTTGGGCTAGGCTACCCCTGTTCCCAGCAGCTGGAAAAAAAAAAAGGCAGGGGTGGGCGGGGGGTGGGGTGGGGGGAGGAAGGGCCAGAAGATTATCTTGCCCCAAACCCAACATCTAAGAGGTTTTTAATAAAACCCTTTCCTTTGGATCCCACTGCTGTTCCACCTCAGCCCTTGCCTCAGATTTCCCCCTCTCCTGTCCAAAGCTCCTGTTTCCACACCCATCCATCACAATCTTCCACATCCCTTGGTCCTTCTCAGGAACCCAGGTCCCAGCTGGAGATCTCACAGATTCTGCTATCCCACACTGCTCTTTCTACAGCTCTGCATGAAACTCTCCCTGTCCAAACCGACACAGAGCTCCCCAGCCTTAAGCACCTCCAAAAAGCCTCCCCAAATCCCCTTCTTGCTTCAGACATCCATGTCAGAGCACATACTTGGCTCCTCCCTGATGGCTGCTGCAGACCACTGCGCCCATGCCCACCTCCTGAAAAAGCCTGACTGCTCCAGCAACAAGCAAAAGATCCCAGACGGATGCCGCACTCACCAGTAGTAGAGAGTCCTGTCCTCACTGGTCTCCAAGGCCAGGAAAGGAGAATTATGATGGGGGAAATCTGATGTACAGAACCTCTTGTCAGGTCACATTCACAAGGCACTGAAATGTCATTTATATCTTGGCAAAAAATGTTGCCCTTAACACTCATTTAAGATGTAAAACAACTGGACTCAGTCCTCAGCCTTCTGTGTTACATGTGGGTTACACTGGAAGGACAGTGATCTCATCTCCTGTTGAAGAGCAAAGATGATTTCAACAGTACGTGGGCCAGAGGACAGAGTGGCTTTAGAGGATGCTGATGCTCTCCACAGAAAAGTAGTCCATGCCTCTTGCAAATCCTGATTTAGGATCCTGCCAACTACATGAATTTGTCACAAATGAGTGATTTAGATCACTTAAAGAACCACCATCAAAGGTATTGGCAAAAGTGGTTGTACTATGCTGTTATAAAAGCGTAACTTCAGAAAGTTCAATGGCAAGGTTCACTATTACGTACTACATGGAAGAAACAAAGGAAAATCCCGTTAGAATCAAGCCAGACTGATTTACACAGAGACCAGAGACACAAAAGGCTAAGGGCAGCCTTCCTGCTGAGTCACAAGGTTCAGAGCAGACCCCCTTCCTTTCTAAAGGTCTTGGTGGAGCTTATGTGCAGCTGGGTCCGGTCTTGGTCTCAGACTTGGACAACGGTTTGTGTCTAATGGAATTGGCTACATGGATTTCATTGCTATTAATTCCACATGCTGTCAGTCCCTTACCGAGGATCTGTTGCAAAGAAGGGGTCTCTCTGCCTTGGGTGAGGAAGAATCTCTCGGTCTCAGCTAGTTCCAGGTACGGAATGTCAAACCTTGAGAGCATCCCTGCTCAAGGGGGGAGTCACCTGGCGTGCAGCCCAGTCGCCGTTCAGGGAGCACTCAACCTGGACTCATCCAAAGATCTGTCGCTGGTGAAAGGTCTCTGCTTTGAGAGGCAACCTTGAGGGGCGTCCCAGTTCAAGGCAAGATGACTGTCCTGCAGCCACGCTGCCTGGCAGAGAAGGCTCAGCCCAGGCTGTCATAGGTAGGGAATGAAGTGGGTGGCTCAGACTGTATGCGATGGGAAAGGCGTGCCTGAGAGTCCTTGTACCCACAACTTTCTTTGTTCCTTGATCAAGGAGTCTTGGAAGAGCCACCCCGCCATTCATGTGTTGATCACGATAGTTGTCCCAAGTTCATACACATCGATGTTCACTGTGTCACTCACTCTGCTCCCTTGTGGGTTTCCTCGAGGAGTTCTTGGCCCAGCTACCGAGCAGCAGCTGCTCAGGCTCAGTCCTTCACCTCCTCTAGAGCCTGGACCAAACTACTGCCCGTTTGGTTAAGGGGCTGAGTGTGCCTGTCACACTCCTCCCCATGACTACAGTCAATCCACTCCATCGACTCATAGAGTGGTAGTATAGTTAACTCTTGAATCTATGTGACAAATATGGAGCGTGTTGCAGATCAGTGGTCCCATTATTTGATAAGCTGTTTATTTAGTGTCAATATTAATGTTATTTTTATACTATGTTGGCATGCTTGCAGATTCATGGTAAGAAATATATTTTAGTATGAAGTATTACTGTTAATTACATTATTGGGGGGATTCCTCATGATGAACAAAGAGCATTTGCTTCATTATTTACCAAATCCTTACATATAGAATGATTATAAGTAATAAGCTTAATAACTTTAGAGAAAATATAATCACAACTGGATGAAGCATTGAAGTTCCTGCTGCTGTCAGTAACCATCTGAATGAGGTATCCCACCAATGGTGTTCTCCATCTTTATTCACTCTTCCTAGAACATGGTGTATCTTCTCTGCATCATGATGGATGGTAATCAGGGTTCTTTGTGCATTGCTCTGGATTAGTTTAAGCAATTGACTCAGGTCATCATGTTGCAACAGTTTTCTTACCAATGTAAATTCATTCTAATGGAGGCAGGCAGTAAATTGTGATATGATATATAGCTAGATTGTAGCAAATGGGGAGTTGTGATAGGAGCTGAATAGTTAAAGTTGTATCCCATAATTTTGGTAAAATTATAAATACAGATATTTGAGTGGTTATATGTTTCTAGGGGGGTGATGCCTGTAAATATAGAATCACAAAGGGTTCTCATACATACACATACATTTCCAACATATACAAAGTTCTGTTTCAGGGGTTTCATCAGGATGTGTTTCAAAATGACAAACGTTTTGTTTAGCATGAAGACAAATGTCTTGGGCTTTAATGGTATGACTTTCACAAATAAATCCTTGTTGTTCCTGTACAACACATGCATCAACATCAATAATTTTCCATTTGTTCCCATTTTGTTGGGCCCATACTCTATGTTCTAATGGATAGAGGACAGTTCCATTGTAATTTAATCTCAGTGCAATGATTTGGTATATGGTATATGGAAGCATTGCATATTGTCAAAACAAAAGCTGTGGCTTTACTCTCAGTAGGGTTATAAGTGAAATTAACTAGATGCCACCAAGATTGGAATTCCCTTTCAAATTTAGTTGCATTATCCCAGATTATTTTTTGAATCTCAGTGGGCAAGGTGCCCTCTCCGCTTTCTCTTACAATTGTTGCCACAGCAGATTGTATCCACAGTTAAGCCTGAATACAACTATGAACAGGAGAGATCTTATCTGGGCTGCACCTAGTGCATCCACAGTTGGTGCTCCTTTTCATTAATTCTTTCCCGTTGGGGTAATATATCAGATAAGAGCCACTGGTTAGTTCCCAATGCCAACAGTGAAGATTGCAATGGGCATTCTGATTTGCGTAAATTACTTGTTGCTGAGCTTGTCTTGTTTGCTAAAGCTTCAGCATCGTGCTGTTTAATACTCCTAATCCTGTTCCTAAAATACCAGTCACATCCCTTGTTGATCATTTTGGAGAGGTGAGGATGCAGCCACACTAACCACCCTGCACAGGACGTACTTAAGAATGGTGAGCAAGTAGGTTTAATTGCAGAGATATTGATCTGCATTGATAGATGACTCATTTGAGGGACCACAACGGATTAAGCAACACTCACTTTTGGCCTGTATATGTAATAGCATGAGGTCCAATTTTGGAAATTTGTGAGGATAGAGTTTTCTTATCTTTCATGATCAGGGGTGATCATGTGTTCAAAGGCCCAGGAGTCGGAGTGGATGTTGTTGTACTGGGCTCAGTAACATCTATTGTAAATCTAAATGCTAGTCCCATGGTATGATGAGCCCCAAGGCAAAATACAACAGGTTGTACTAAGGTAAAATTGTACCAACAGTGCAACCTTTCAGAGGTGCAGAGTTCCATATCTTTTATTATTGGGTTTATGTAATGTCCACAGAATGCCTTCTCATGGGTAGACAGACGGGTTATCCAGCATCCTATTTTCATTTCTTCCCCTGCCATTCCCTGAAGTTGGGGAACTTTGCCATAAGCTTAATCTTTGAGGTCCATTTGTTCTCTAAGTATACTTCAGCTCCATGCATGATCACGGTGGAAAGATCTAAATTTCTCCTATCAGAGTGTCTTCCCATACTCCGGGTATACTTAACATGAGCTTGAGACCACCCTAGGGTTTCTTCAGTAAGGCTTCTTAACAAAACTGGGGAAATATTCAAAGTGGGTACTGACATCATTGTGATAGGTTTAGTGATTCTGAGAGATGCTGTTCCTAGTATTATGATGCATCTCTTTACAGTGCTCCATCTGCATGATATTGCAACATCTTTCTGTCCCTTCACTATATATTGAGCAATGACGTCACAGCCTTTTCTGTATGGTGTGTAAGAGTTACTGTGAATTATCATAACACCATACACACTCTTTATTAACAGGTGGTCAGGTTTCACAACTCATGTTTATGTTATCATCAGTTAATAACAAGATGGGTGGCTTATCTCTATTGACACAATTGCAGTTGATTTCCTGATTGACAATTCAATTGAGACAGGCAGGCATTTGTGGGGAAGCAAGAATTACCAAAAATCTTCAGCAGCAACAGGATGACGTATTTTACTTTCCTCTTGGAGGAGGCTGCAAGACAAAGAAGTAAAGTAGACTGGTCTCAGTGGGGTATTCTGGACAGGTTACCCCGTTAGAAAGAAGGAAAAATCCACCATGCAGTAATTCTGTGTTTTTCACAACTGCTATCAGTAACCTCCCAGGCAAGTGGGCCCTAAGGTTTAGTTAGAGTCATAGGCACAGTTACAATTTGTGGGATATTTACCATAACAGGTTGTCCTGGCTGTAAGCTATCGGATACTTTATTCTGTCAGAAGGTGGAGCATTAAACTCAGCTTTTGCAGAGTGCTCGGCTCACAGGGCTCCCTGTGGACCCATACCAATTATTCAGTTGATGAAGTACCTTGGAAAATCGAGTATCCCACTGGGCCTCATGTGGCTTAAGGCTCTTTTTCAATAAGCCATTAGCTCTTCCTACCATCCCACTTGATTGAGGGTAATATGGACTATGAAATACCCTTTGAATTTTTTCTTGTTTTGCCCTTCCTTGCACCTCCTTGCATGAGAAGTGTCAGCCATTCTCACTTTGGTTGGTATCAGGAGTAGGTAGACTTCAGAACTAAGACGATAGCCCTTGTAATTTGTCCATCAGCTTTTTGTCACCTAGTCACCGTAAGTAAGCCAGAGACTACTTCTGCTCCTGTGAGGATGTATCGATGTTCCATGGAGGGTTTGAATGGCCCCATATAATCAACTTGCCACGTAGACCACAAAGTTTTTCCCTGATTGATATGTAGGGACAGTGCTTTCGCTGGGTGATTTGTTTGTCATTTTAATCTATGTTGAGGAGAGTCTGTGAGAGTAGCTTCATAATTTTTCCTGTCTTGGGGCCAACACTTGCTCCGTGCAGCAAAGTAAAGCAGTTCTTTACCTGTCTAAGTTTTTACATTTGATGCGTAAAAGCAAAACTCTTGGCCTACATGACGTGTCTGAGATGAAAGGGGAAGTCTGTGTCACAGCTAGGATACGAGCCCAGAGTTCTGCTCTTGCAAATGGGATTTATTTTCTCCCTGCATAACCTCATGACATCTTTGCAGTCCCCCTGAGCTGTCTTCCCCTTCTTCCAAAGGTCATAAACTCTCTTTTTTTTTTTCCCTGAGTTCTAGCCAAAGCTCTCTGTTCAGCCGGGCCAGTGTTCTTGCCCACTGGTGTTCTTCCTCACCAGCTCGTCTCTTGGCACATAGGGGTGGCCCGCTCCTGTGCCTTTGAGATTTCTTTCTTGAGGAATGTCCAGCCCTCCTGGACCCCTCTGCCCTTCAGGGTCCAACGGCCTCCCAAAAGACTCTATCAGCCAGGCCCTAGACAGGACCAAGTCTGCCTCTGGAAGTCCAAGGTGGCAGTTCTGCTGACCCTCCTCCTTACTTCTCTGAGAACCATTTCGTGATCACTGTGCCCTAAACGGCCTCCAACCATCACATCACCCACAAGTCCTTCTCTGTTCACAAGCAGGTCCAATGGGCCCCATTCGCTGGCTGGCTCACTCACCAGCTGTGTCAGGAAGTTATCTTCTCCACACTTCAGGAACTTCCTAGACTGTTTTCTCTCTTCTGTATTGCATTTCCAGCAGACATCTCATAAATTGACGTTCCCCGTAAGAACAAGAGCTAGTAATTGTGAGACTTCTCCCTGCTTATAGAATACTTTTTCTACCTCTTCATCCTGGTCGGGTGGCATAAAACAAACTCCCATCATGATACCTTCCTTCTTGGCCTTCCCCCTGATTCTTACCCATAAACATTTAACCCTGTTGTTACCATCTTTAAGTTCTAGACAATCAAAACACTTCCAGAGCTACCCCACCACCTCTCCTTCCTTGCCTATCCCTTCTGAAGAGTTTATAGCTGTCCATTGCAGCACTCCAGTTGTGCAGGTCATCCCACTATGTTTTTGTGATGTCAACTATGTCATAGTTCTCCTGCTGCACAATGGCTTCCAGCTCCTCCTGTTTGTTGCCCATGCATTGGTGTAGATGTGTAGAGGAATGAAGCTGGGTTAATTACCATTGATAATACACAGCTGTGGGCTGGCTTCAGGGGTGGTGGGTTGGCTGATGTGGATAATGTGCAGCTGTGGCTGATTCCTGCTATGTAGTTAAATAGCTCTAAGGTGGTGGTGAAGAGGAGTACTGGATGAAGAGAGACCCAAAAAGAAGAGAGAAGAAGAGAGGGAGCACACTGGATGTAGGAAAGGCCCCAGGAGACTAAAGGGAGCCTGGGTGAGGAGAGGCTGGCTGGAAGAGAAGCTGGAGAAGAAAGAATCTGGACACAGAAGAGGTACGGTGAACTGTCCTGAAGAGTATGAAGAAACAGCACAGACAGTAGGTGAACTTTTGAAGCCTTGTGGGGGATTGGTGGTGATGCTGGAGCAAGGTGTGGGAACTACTCATTGAAGTTAACCTGGTATGTGATGGTAAAAAAGCCTTGTTGAAGCCCGTTAGTTTTGAGAGTGCTGCAACACAGATGCACTTCAGTTGCACTACTGACCCTGCCAGCTTTTGGGAGGGAGAAGCCCTAATTCCTACATGACAATTCTCAGGCACTTTTGTGGGTTTTGATACATCAGTAACCCTTGCATCTTTGCTGCCGTGTGGATCTCCTTCCCCTGCTTCCACTGAGAAGGCAGACCGAAGGACGTCAGTGGTCTTTGGGTTTGCACATGCTGTTTCTGTTGCATTTTCTCAACTAGTTTTACTGCTCAGGCTAAAGACAGAAGTCTTTCTTCCCACTCAGAGTACATCTGTCTCTTTAAATGCAGTTGAGCTGAATAATAAAAGTCTGTTTGATCCATCAGGGCCAGTTTGAAATAAGTTACAGTAAGTACCATGTTCAGCAAAACCCCATTTTGCTGTAATAGGGTAGTAGGAGTGTACTGGTCCCAATGACTGATACATTTTTCATTTTAATTCCTGTGTTAGGGTTTTGACTGCCTCATCGTGTTCTGGGTTCCGTTTCCACTTTTGTGAAAGTGAGTGCAGTGGGCAAGCAATGAGAGAATATCCAGGTACGTGTTTCTCCAATATTCTAAAGTACCCATAAGCTGTTATAATTCTTTCCTAGAGTGAGGCATCTGCAGCTGTTCTATTCTTAATGTATCTGGAGGAACCACCGCACTGCCTACGGTCCACCAAGTACCCAAACCCTTTATTTTTCTGCTTGATCCCTTATGTTTCTCAGGTGGGATCTCACCTTCCGCTTTGTTTAGCGCTTGTCATGCTGCTGCTGCTTCCCTCACCTTTCCAGGGGAATTTCTTCAGATTAGAATATTGTCTATATATTGGTACAGTTCCACATTCTGAATAAGTAAGACTGTAAAAGTTCAGCAAGCACAGCGTGAGCAATCAAGGGTGGATGTTTATATCCCTGTGGGAGCCTGTTAAAAGTGCATTGTACACCTTCCCAAGTAAAACCAAATTTCTCTTTATCCTTGTCCTGCAAGGGGACCATAAAGAACACATCTCTGACACCTAGTGCTGCCATCCATGGATGTGTGGCTGCCTGTATTGTGACAGTTAAGTTGCAATATTGGGTACTGCACCCATTAGTGGAGCTGTGTTGGCATTTAGGCACCAATAATCAGTTGTCAGGTTGCCATCTCCCACCCAACTTTCAGACTGGCCATACGGGTGAATTGTATGGGGAGTGGGTTCTGGAAATAATGTGCCGTTATTCCAAGTCTGTTATTGCATCAGAAATTTCATTTTGTTCCACAGCAGGAATCGGATGCTACAGTACGTTGGTAATTTTTGAATCGGGACTGCAGGGGTGTGGAGTACACACACTGTAGCCTCCCAGTTTCTGCCAGGGTTGGGGCTGGTACTTGTACCGATAAGCCACATGCTGCCATCTGGCAAGCACCAGTTTCATCCAGCCAAAACATCAAAATCTGAGATATTTTCATTGTGCTTTTTGAGTAGCCCATATGTACTTCTCACCTGGGAACCATAAATTAACTTTTGTCATTTGGCAAATAACACTTGCTCCGCTTACATCGGTGACTTTAACGCTCCACTGTCCAGGTCACACACCTGGCTTCTCGGCATCCTGTTGTGTTAATCTTGAACTTTGTGCTCCTGTATCTATTAGAAATGTTAACAATTGTCATCGAGGACCAACTGAAATCACAATGTGTCCTGCTTTAATGATGGGTTTCCACCAGATATTCAGAGAATTCTGAGGGGAACAAGGGGTCATAATTTCCCTCATCATAGTCATCAGGATCACCCCAAATATCACCATCCCAATCCTCTAGGAACACTATTAATTTCCTAATTTTTTACAATGTCGGGAGGATAGGGAGCATATATAAGAATGATTTTGACACCTTCTTCCAACTTTTGTCTTTTCTCCTTTTCTTTCTGTAACTGTTTCTGCAGCTGCTCAGTTTTCAAAGACTGTAATAATTCAGCTGCTTTCCTGCCTTCTATTTCCTCTCTCCGGTCTTGTTTTTCTCTACTATCTTTTAGCCTGTCCTGACAGGCTGCTTCTAGGCAGGTGCCTAACATTTTTACAAATAAGTTATTGTTCTTTCCATCCTTTCAATCCCTGGCCACCTTTAGCTGCTCTTCCACAGCTTCCCAATTGTGCCAGTTATCATGAGCCCATACTTCTGAGAATTTGAGACTCTGACTTATTCCATGCTTCCATAAGTAACCAGTGATACTACTTTTCATCCTGCTGACTATGCCAATTTGTCATGAATTCTTATCCAGGATCCTGCCAACTACATGAATTTGTCACAAATGAGTGATTTAGATCACTTAAAGAACCACCATCAAAGGTATTGGCAAAAGTGGTTGTAATATGCTGTTATAAAAGCGTAACTTCAGAAAGTTCAATGGCAACGTTCACTCTACCGCTTACTACATGGAAGAAACAAAGGAAAATCCCGTTAGAATCAAGCCAGACTGATTTACACAGAGACCAGAGACACAAAAGGCTAAGGGCAGCCTTCCTGCTGAGTCACAAGGTTCAGAGCAGACCCCCTTCCTTTCTAAAGGTCTTGGTGGAGCTTATGTGCAGCTGGGTCCGGTCTTGGTCTCAGACTTGGACAACGGTTTGTGTCTAATGGAATTGGCTACATGGATTTCATTGCTATTAATTCCACATGCTGTCAGTCCCTTACCGAGGATCTGTTGCAAAGAAGGGGTCTCTCTGCCTTGGGTGAGGAAGAATCTCTCGGTCTCGGCTAGTTCCAGGTACGGAATGTCAAACCTTGAGAGCATCCCTGCTCAAGGGGGGAGTCACCTGGCGTGCAGCCCAGTCGCCGTTCAGGGAGCACTCAACCTGGACTCATCCAAAGATCTGTCGCTGGTGAAAGGTCTCTGCTTTGAGAGGCAACCTTGAGGGGCGTCCCAGTTCAAGGCAAGATGACTGTCCTGCAGCCACGCTGCCTGGCAGAGAAGGCTCAGCCCAGGCTGTCATAGGTAGGGAGTGAAGTGGGTGGCTCAGACTGTATGCAATGGGAAAGGCGTGCCTGAGAGTCCTTGTACCCACAACTTTCTTTGTTCCTTGATCAAGGAGTCTTGGAAGAGCCACCCCGCCATTCATGTGTTGATCACGATAGTTGTCCCAAGTTCATACACATCGATGTTCACTGTGTCACTCTGCTCCCTTGTGGGTTTCCTCAAGGAGTTCTTGGCCCAGCTACCGAGCAGCAGCTGCTCAGGCTCAGTCCTTCACCTCCTCTAGAGCCTGGACCAAACTACTGCCCGTTTGGTTAAGGGGCTGAGTGTGTCTGTCACAATTTCTTTCCTCCATGTTAATGATGGAGGATTTGAGCTTAGTGCTTTCTGTGTGGTAAAAAAACTATCTTGCTGGCTATTCAGCTGCTACTCGGGGTCACGCTCTCTTCCATCTACTGCCCCCTTCAATCTCAATCTTTTTTCATAGAATGAATAAGGAAGCAGGTTCCAGTGAAATGATCATAATTCTTTCAAGCACAGTAAGAATTTTTTGTTTGAAAGCGGAGTCAAATACATATTACTTAATTTAGCTTCTTTTCAAGTAGGAAATTTGAAAGCATCGCTACTGAGAGAGCTCCAGCCATGTGTCCCTGCCTTGGAAAGACAAGATCATTTTCTGACAGACAGGGAGGCTGGCCTGGCCACACAGAGGAGAGAGTCCAAGGTACTCTGCAATGAGGTGGCAGTTTCCCACTGGCGTAGGTAAGTCCACTCACTTTGAAATGATGAGCGGTGAGTCTCAAAGATCCTAACGTTAACCTGTTTACCACCACACTAAACCCTTGTTTTGGCTTTTCGAGTTCGGTGAGTTCAGCCCATGCAGCCCCTGGCAGCACCCACCGGTGCAGATATTTCAGCATACTGGTCCTTCTTCATAGGCACTGCGAACAGAGCTCTGAAGAGATTTATGGATAATAGCTTTGCACACTTGAAGCTGATAGGGACAAGTATTGGTGTAATGCACTACAGCCTGACTTTACAGCATCAGTTAGGATACCTGTTCCCACAGAGGTATGGTCTATGTCTGCCCTGTCTCCCACCCAACTTTGCTCTTTCCAGGCCAGCTACAAAGTTCCAGTCCTCCCCCATGCCGTCTGGAGGTCCCCAACTTGAGCAAACCCCGCTGTTAAAATCTCATCTCTAACTCAGAAAACAAACCCACCTGTAGTCAAACTGCCGGTCATTTAGCAAGTGACCTCATTTGGAAACTAACCCTTTCAGTCCAATTATCCTTCTTCTTCATCCACATGTCCTTATGTAGCAGCATTGCTCATTTATATGCTAATTTTACTAAGTCTACTTCAAAGGGGAGAATTGTTTGTTAAAAATCTTACACTCCAGCCGCAGTTCAGACCGTCTCATTATTTACCTGCAAATTTAGGCAGATATGGGTAAAAGCTCTGTTCTTTTATGATCTATTGTCTAGGTGATCAAAGGAAACCATTCAATATGAAGATCAAAAAGAGTCTGGCTCCCAGCAGCCCAGCAGCTGGCTCTGCCAACTCCCAAAGATTGCAACCTCAGTTATAAGTAAAGACTGATTTTTACTATTAAATAACTTTTGATTACAAATTGGAGGGAAAAAATACCCTTCACATCATAGTCCCTTTACTAAGGTGTAATGAATCCAGGCTCCGTATCGATATTATCTCAATTATTAGCGAGGGAATAATCACTATGTATATAGTGTCTCTATTAATAATCCTCAGATAATGAAAAATATCCCACAGACATAACTAATACTGCTTGATAAATTGCTGGTGGCCCACAGCTAACCCAGATTTTCTTTTTCATAGAGATATACTGCTCAAAGGATTTTTTTTTTAAAACAGGAACTCAGACACAGAAGTGTTTACTATTTAGAGAAGGCGAAAGCAGTGACTGTAGGATGAAGTATCAAACTGGGACACCTCATGTCCCAGTCTGTTAGGGAATTATGTCAACAAAGTAACACGATGTGAATAATGAACCCATGCTTTTCAGGGCTGACATAATTCCTCAGCCTAAGGAATTTCAAGAACCATGATTTGTAGAAATCCTACTCTTCTAGAAAAGATAACCCACAGAATTTTTCATCTTCACCACAAATAAACGTTAAATAGTGTACAACTTTCTTTAGAAAAATCATGTGAGAAGTGGAAAAGCATAGACTTTCAGGCTTTAATCTTCCTTTTAAAGTCCACACACTGTTACTCACTATAGCGTGTCTCTTCTCCAAGCTACAAATGGCAATAAACAAGAGGCTGAGCACTGAGGTACATCTGGGGGCTCTGCAAAGGGAGCACAAGGATATTTTGACTTGTGAGATAACGAAAGTGTTGTGGTTATTTTACCAAGTCATTTGATGCATTTCTGAAAATACTCCAAATTCTCCTAAAGATATTAAGCTACTGCTAGAGAAGAAAAGCATCCAGTGCTGCTAGGAAAGGTATTTTTCTTGTTGCACTGTAGCTGGTTTGCGTGATTCAGTATGTTGTACCCTTTCCTGTCAGTCAGTAGTAAATTAATACCTCAGCAGGTCTTGGATGACTTTTAGTGCTGTTCTTGTTTGAAGCAGATCTAAAGCTGATGTTTTGACCAGTTGTTAGTATTAAAGGTCTGATGGCACTTTACAGGAGGCTTGGGGTATAAGTTTTGGTGTCCTGGCCAAATTCCAACATGGGTAATTAAATTCTGTCCATCTAACCTTCCCCCTGTGGCTTTACTTGGCTCAGGTATTCTTAATTTCCTGTCTTAAAATGTTCCGTAGTGTTGCAGTGGTGCTGTTAAATAGTTGCCAGGTTTCACCTCGGCAATGTGTGAGATGATTCATACCTTACAGATTTGCAGATAGCTGCGTGTCAGTACAGCCTATGAAAGCTGGAGGAAAGGCAGAGCAGAAATGACAAGATGTTATAATGACTGCTTGCTCCATTCATTGTCTAAATTTGTGACACTTTAAAAAAAAAAAAAATAATAAAATCTCCCCTGTTGTTAATGAAATAAATTCCTCTCTCGCTCATCCCTTCCATTTCTTGTGTGCCCAGGAGAGAGGAGAGCAGCTGAACAGACATGTGTGGGGTTAAATGAAAACCCAGATTCCTGACTATGCCAGGACATGAAGGAAATGGGTTTATATTCAAGCTGCTCTCCTTCCCCACCTCCCCAACAGGCAGAAGCGCATTTTTCACTTCATATACTCCAAAGCTTTGAGAAATTTCACTTCCAAATCTTAGCTTTATGCCCTGGAATGATTCTTATGGTAGTTTTTCTGCTGAAAAATGGAGCAACAAAGAAAAACTGTGCTCAAGGCGAGGTGAGTCCAAGCAAACGTGCACTTTAAGTTGCTCCCTGTTTTGTCCTTTCACTGGCAGTTTAAAAGTTAAATGAATTCTAAATTACACACACACACACCATAAAAATAAAATACAGCCTCCAGAAAGCCCTTGTTCAGTATGATATACGTAAGTCTGTTATTTGACACTCCTTCATCGTTATCTGCCCTGCTTCCTCCCTTAGTTTGCTTCAGCACTGCAGAACTTCTGAACCCAGTCTGGATGTGGGGGAAGAGCTTAAAGTACTCAGTCTCTCACCAAAAATAAGTTAGGAGGTGAAGCTGCCTTCGTTAGGGAAGAGAGAATGGCTTTTCTATTAGCTGATTCAGCCCACCCAAAAATCCAAAGGCACCCACCTGAATCCGTTGCTCAGGCAAGAAGGGGAAAATTAGGCTTTTAACTTAAGCCCCTCAATTTGTTTCTTAAGGTGGGAGGAGTATGCTTGCCATTTTAACACAAACAACATGTAGTATGTCTGCCTGGTGGTACGACTCATGCATTTATCATGAGGTAGGAAAACCAGGATAGTAATAAATCGGTGAGATTTCATTCTCATACAAAATTCTGAAAATTCTCAGTAGCTGTAAAAGTCACTAGAGGCCCAGCAAACACCCACTGCTGCCTTCTGCCGTGTCCGGTATACGAACATCCTCTTCTCCCAGAGGAGGGGAAGAAGCTGAAGGTGTAACAGCTCGTACTCCTGGTTTCTGGTGTCTCCCACGAGCCTTGCCTCAGAAATGGATCCCGGTGCAGCTCGCAGCGAGAGCTTTGCCTGACTTGTCTGCCTGGGAGCTCAGCGAGTTACTGGCTGGATGGCAACTGCTGGGCTGCCCAGTCTGCAGCTCTGCGTTAGCAAGGGGTAACGGGCAGACTTTACGCTTTTTTAAAATAAGGGAAAATAGCTCTTTCAGCAAAGAAAGCAAATATATGCCAGCTTTTGTTAGAGACAAATACAGAGTAGTAAAAAGGGGGGAAACTATGCGGCTTTGGGATAAGTCTTGAAGAGGCACATCTTTAACTGATCAGGAAACTCCGGAGGGTAAGCCTAATCTTTCTGGTCTAAGCAACCAAATCTACATGTCTCACTTTCTGGCAGAAAGACTGTTTTTCTAATCTCAAGTTTTCCTGAAAATGAGATCAGTCAGGGCCTGATCCTGGAAACCTGGCAGGGGCTGAGCTCCCACAAACCGCTGTGTCATATGCTGAAAAGGAAAAAAAAAAAAAGAATTGTCACCCTCAATCTAAACAAAGTCAAGCAGTTTCTTAATTAGGATAATCAATGGCTATATAAAGCCAAAAAACGAAGAAGAACATGGTGTAGGAAGTGCCAGTAAGTGACACCCTGTTGAAAGTCAAGAGTTTTCACTCTGTCCTCCATGAATGCAAGCTGGGATCGTTTTCTTGAACTGCCCTGATCCTGCTGCCCTTAAACACGTAAAACTCCACTTCCATCAATGGGAGCTGCGCACACTTAAGAGCTGTGGGGTCAGGCTCGTAAACGTCTGTCGCTGATTGTACGGCACATCAGCACTCTTACGGCTGGTTAGAGGAACAGCCATGCCAACAGCAGATGAAGTCTTTGCACAAATAGGATAACGACACAGTGTCAATATTTTCCTAATGTGTGAATAGTGCTGTGAGGGACAGGGCACACGATATTCAAAAAACCGACGTGTGGGAGATGATTGAGAAAGTTTGTTGAGTTCTTATCTAAACACAAAAAAGAAATATTAAATATTAAACCAAAATATTAACATTAGCATATAATATATTAACAAGACACTTCACCTTAGCTAAAGCAGCCTGTTACCACTTGTCCTTAATATATAATCACGCGCTGAACAAATGATTTTCTGTTACTGCTTTCCAGTACGGAATAAATGGGGTGGAAAAGCTCTCTTTTTGTCTGAGTGAGGAAAATCTCCAGAGAGGTTTGCATGGTGTGGTTACTGGAGGTGGCAGTAGCAGGGGTGCGTATGGAGAGGTTGGCCTTGTGGGGACAGAGGTACGAAATGGTGTTAAGCCCCACTGAAACCCTCTGGTCCTTGGGCTCTCCAGCTCCAGGACAAGTCGCAAAGCAGTGCTATTTTTCTGCTGTCTTATGCCTTGTTAAATATGGCTCGGAAACAGCTAATTGCGTAAGCACAATTCTGCATTTTTAAGATGACAAATTTACCTAGCTCTAATTGTTTTACTATATTTACTTACTTCAAGCTTAAACAAAAATGTGATTGTTGAGGTGTATGAAAGCTGCTGAAGAGGCTTGTCTGGTGTTTGTGACCACCTCGTGATCCTACAAACATTTTACCCTTGTCCTTCCAGTACCAAACTCAGTGTTAGAGTTTATAGGAGCAGTTCAGAAGAGACAGAAGAAGGGAGATGGTGGCCAGCCATGTACACAGAGAAAGGCTTCCCTTCTCAGGAAAAGCTTCTCCTTTTCTGTTGTCTTGACTTACAGCTGCTTTGAAGCACCTTGCAGGGCAGGCGGTCTTGTCTGCTTACCCAGGCAAGATCCCAGGCAAAACTGGTACGTTTGTTAACTTTTTATAGTTATTGCCATTTTGTGGAGGGGTAGGTTTCCATTTTTCTCCAGTCCAACACAGTGAGAGTGGCCCTTGCTTACCTCATTTTTCCCCTTTGCTTGAGACAGGTACACAATGTAGGGATATAAATTCATCGCCGACTCGGTGTTGCCTTTTCTTTCCTCGCCACCAACCCTGAGTCCTCAGTCTTTTTTCTGACACCTCTTGTGTAAGCCATTCTTCGAGCTTAGAGGCTCTATGAAGACGTAAGGGGATAGCAGTGCCAGTGCCCTGAGCAACCTGCTCCCTTGGTTGTGACCGTGGCAGGCGCTAGCCCGTTTCTGTCCACAGCAAGACTTTAAGGAGTCTTTTTATAAACAATGTATTAGCAACCAAAAAATGAAAGTACACAAAGTGGACAAAGTTAGTATTTGAGGCCAGACTCCCAGAAAAAACAGAAGGGAAGACTTATGGTTGGACCCACTCTGAGCAGGGCCTGGACCAGAGGACTTCCAGAGGTCCCATTCAGCCTGCTGGAGTCTGGGTATGGAAGGAGGGTTGGAGCAGAAATGCATCAACGTGATTTTGCAGTGGGTAGGCTCAGCCCAGATGTTGGCTAGTCATAAAGAGACAGAACGAGAGGCTTCGTGAGTCAGAGAGGACCCCAGACCTCCCAGCAGACCAGGTACTGCTTGGCAGGCTTGGATGAGCTGCATTAGTTTCAGGACGCAAACATACAGGACCAATCACTGAGTGAAAATGCAGGAGGCCTTCAAAGTGCTTGAAGTGAGCACCTGATGTCTGAAACTGAGGGCCAAGAAGCTCTGGGGAATTTGGAAGTCTCCCGCAATCAGGCAGGGGGAGCTCAATCATTCCCATGCCAAATTAGTGGTGATTTCTGATGATTTCTGGGTCCTACAAGAAAACTGGTCACGTGTCAGCAGTGTCAATAACAACAGGACTTTCACATCTGTGTTTTTGCAGTAGAAGCTGTAACTCTGCAAAGTCCTTTAGTGCTTCTGAAACCCATTGCTTTAATTAATAAAAAATAATAGCTTGGAAACTGCTAGACATTCTGCTTCAAATCTAAGACTGTTCTAACCCTTTCATGCTATGAGAACATCTTTTCTATATTCCTTTTCTTGGGATGTCAAAGATACATTTTTCCAAAGCATTTGAACAATTTGACTGGAACCCAAGGGGAAATTCTGGATGCTTTGTGGTGGAGTAGAGTCAGAAAGTTTTCTTGCCAGGGATTGGGAAATGCCTGACCTCATTTCTCAGAACACTGCATGCAAGGGACAGATTTTGCCCTTAGTGGAATTCTAAACGTTTAGTGCAGACCTTTGAGCATAAGGCAACAGCATCCCTGATTAAAGAAAAAAAAAATAATTGTGATTATCTTTGTATTTACTTATAGGGAAATACATGTTTGGGGTCAAATTTAAAACCTTAACAGTACAATTGAAATCTCTGTTTTGGACTAATTTTAGGTGTCAAAAGAATATAATAATTAAAAGTTCCTAATTATTGTTTATTGAATACATAGCTTTGACCTAAGATGTAGCTTTGTACGCATAGCTTTGTCTTTTAAATCATCAGCCCAGAAAAGCTGGGGGGGGGGGGCAGTCATTTGCACCAAGGCAGGATTAGCCATATCTGTTGCATTTCTGACAATTATTTATCTAATTCCTTTTTACAGACCTCCAGCATGAAAAGTGCCCCAGGCAGTCTATTCCCAATATCTAATCTGAGTTGTTCTTGCTCCAAACATAAACCCAGTGTCTCTCAGCTGCTGTGCTACAGTTGCAGAAAACAAGAAGCGCATATTAGCCCTGTGGCTATATGGAGCAAGTTTTACTGAACTGCTGGCAACTAAAATTTGGAGCATTTCTGTTTTGTTTTTATAGTTCCTAGGTCTGTAATCAATATATATGTTCCATAATAGGAATTATTACTGGACCTAAGTAAAATCATATATATAATTTTATATAATTTTCTTCTGCTTAAGTCTTAGGTGCACAGCAAAGCTCCTGTGAGTGGCAGCTATTCTTTGGGTGGCAGGCTGGATGAAATCCCCAGTGGACGCAGGCAGCTCTCTGCTTTGTTTTTTTTATTTTGTTTTGCTTTAAGGTTTACCTCTGTAAGTCCATAAACAATATTTTTCACTGAATTCCGTTTATTTGCCACAAACCTTGACTACATCAGGGCTTGACTGCTGCCTTCTCTTGGTATCCGATCAGCACACACACACACACAAGTGTGTATAAAAACCTATGGAAAAGTTACCAAAGCCGATAGCTTACAAAAGTTTTCTTTATGGCAATTGTCCCAACTTATGATATTCTACAAAGGAAACTTCTAAATCCGCAAGATTTTTTTTCTTTCTTTTTTTTTTCTTTTTTTTTTTTTTTTTTTTTTTTTTTTTTTCAGTGGGTACCACTGTCTTTAATGAAAATCAGTCTTTTTCTCCTGGAGACTAATATAACTCCTGGCCCTGGAGTTTGAACCCTATCTCCCTAGACTGCCAGAGCATTCTCATTTTTCAACCCCGCTGAGAACACAGCTACAGCACATTTCCTAATTTCTATCATATGTTAGTGTGTTTTGTGAAATGCAATTCCCTTTTTAAAAAATGAAAATAGCCAAATAACCCACACTGCAATGTATAGATGTTTTCCACTTTTTTACCTTACTTGATCAACTCATTTGAGAAGCCGGTAGTTATTTTCACTAAAGCTAGAATTTGTAAGACTTCAGTTAAAAATGTGACTTTTTTATATCTTATTAAATTTCATGTGGGTTATGCAGAAAATAAATTACACATGCAACTATACTACATAAGTACCATTGCTGTATTTTTTTTTCACTGGGCAATTTCTGGAAGCAGTATAAATCATAGGCTAAATTCTGCTGCCCTTCCTCCAACCTCGCTGAGCCAAAATCCCATTAAAGTTAACTTTGAGATTTGGCCCCATGACTGGATGAGTATGGGAAAGCCTGTAATTTATAAGGCCATAGCCAGTCTATTCTACTTCTGGAAAATGTGCAGAAATATATTTTTAAGAGACTTTTCTCTCCAAGTTCCTAAAAAAGCCTGAGTAATTTCAGGGAGGCAATCTGATAGACAGATTTGTATGAATATTTATACAACTAATAACAGAGCCAATACTTCTAAATATTTTCTAAGAATATTCACTCAAGTAAAATAGTGTATGCATCTTGGCTGTTTGTCTTCTTTCTGTTTACTTTCTCTGACTGTTCCCTCGGATGAATTCACAGGCAGGAGTGTTGAAGAATGTTTGAGAATAATGACACTATTCACAACATGGATTTAAACTTCTAGCTTGGAGCAGTTTCATCAGAAATCTCTCTTAATTTGCGAATAGAAATAATGATATGTGGCAAGTGATGTTTAGAAAGATCTTACATTTTTAATTTTGAATAGTGAGTCTCTTAAATGTAAACAATCTACAGGTGATCTTCAGCGAACCTATTGAAAGAGTAATTTCCATTAATCCAAGAAAATTATCAAGTATCTTCAGAAAATATGCAAACAGAGAAAGGTTAAATCCATTAAGTAGGTTATTTACTACAAAATACTCATTCAGCCATAGAAACTAACCCTGAACAGATGTACACGGCTCTGATGTACACTTGTGGTCTATTTGAAGATAAATTAAAATGCTTCTCTTAATATCAAATAAATACTCTTCAAAACACTTCAGAACTTCAGTCATTACTACGAACATGTACAGTGCAGAATTAAACACTGCAAATATATGCATCTTAAATGTCAAGACCTGAATAGAGAAGTCTGCATTTCCACCATAGGAATTAATAAGTTCCCACACATCCTATATGCCTGAGCTCAAATGCTTCATTAAATAGCCTGAATTGTGATGACTCCCGACACAGATTTGAGAACTGCTCTGGAAGCTAATTTGATTGCAGCCAGTGTCCCTGCTCCCAAGTCCTGCCAGGCTCTTCCCCAGAAGGACATCTCAAACCTGACTGAGTCCCCACTGGTGGGCGGGCTCTGAACAGGTGAGGGTCCCCAGTTTACCTCCTCCTTACTGTTTAACGAAAGAAAATCCAGGAAAATGTATCCGGTCCTTTTTTCTCCCTACTTACTGCCTACCAGCAAGGGGGATGAGACTAAAGCTTTTCTGTCTGAACAGGCAGTGTGGACGCGTTCATAGGACATGCAAAAAAGCTGGCGTTGATTATAAGAGTCTCTTGGATCCGTTAACAATAAAGCACAGTACGGATTTTAGAAACTATAGGCTGTTCAAGCAATGCACATTTACTACAAGCCTATACTACTTTATTCATGGAAGTTCTACATTCTTACATGTTCAAACTGCTTGCCCGTGTACGTGTAAACCATATGTTTAAATGTGTGCATGCTCTACAATTGTTTCAGGATCCATAACTTGTCAGACATAGCAGGTCATTATAGCTCGCAAGCACTAGTATGTTTGATTGATGTTGATGTGTTCTGATTAAATTTACCGCTGAGTAGTTGATCGTCACTTTGAACAACAAGAAATTTGATTTCACTGGTTTTATTATACTGATTGGCATTCAGTTTATCAACCATGGCACCAATGGGAATTATCAGAGATAATTGTTTTCTAATGAGGATTTATTAATTACATAGACGTAAGGAAATTCAACCAATTTTAGTCTCTTTTATTTTAAGATAAGCAAACATGAAACTGTGACAAGGAAACAGGCAGATTCTGCACTAATCTTTAAATTCTACACGAGAGCCTGGACCTTATCCTTTAGATTGATCTGCCTCTATAATGGATCTTCATTTCTGAGGGCTTTTCCTCTGATTCTGGCTGAAGATTTGAAGAACTGTATCTTCTTTCTTTTAAGTTTAACTTACTGTTTTTTTCATCAAAAAATAATTCCTAATGGGAGAAATAATTGTTTTAGTTTTATGTTGTACAGCTTCATATTTTCTGGTGTACAAAAAAATTATTTTAAATAGTACTGTTATTAGTTTTAAATACATGAATAAAAAGGAATCAAGGACAAAAAGAACATCAAAGTAAAAAAAAAAAAAAAAAAGCAATTAAAAACCTCTTCAGAGTTCTTACTTAAAACCTCATATATCTGCCTTCCCCTGCCTGTGGGTGCTAAGATGAAACGTTTGACTAACTTTGCAGTTTTTAACACCAGCTTTCTGGGTTTTGGTACATGAGTCTATTACACCCCTACTATCTGGTCCTCACATACTGATACCATCAGTGCCATTGGCCCTAATTCAACAAAGCACTTAACATATGTGTGCAAATCCCATTGACATCTGTCATCACAAAATTAAATGGGAAAAAACTATAGGCAAGACTTTCATATATAACCTGAAAGCTAGCAGCCGTCCATGTAGACTTCTTGTGTTTTCCACCATACTGTCCCAGCTAGCCTGCAGGTCTCTGCTGCACGCTTGAGCTGATCTGAAGTATGGGGATGCAGCATCCTCACACCGACGAACTCCCCTGCCTTTGCTTCACACATTCATTCTCCCTCTCTCTCTCTCTCTCTCTCTCTCTTTCTCAGATGAAGTTGGTGTTTTGCAAGCCACAGTCTCAGTTCTGCTTTAATGCTTTCTGAAAGCTGTTTGGTGCAGGCTCAGGATCACATCTAACTTGTGTGCCAATATTTTCTTTAATGCTCTTGCTCACTTTGAGGCCTGCTAATGAAGGCTGAAGTGTTTCTACTTAATATACTCAAAAGGATCTTTTTGAATGCACTCTAGCTGGAGAATAAGTTGAGGGTTTCTTATGAGCACATGCTCCAAGAAGAAAGCACATACACTGCATCTTTAGGGAACGCTGGCTGTCTTAATGCTTCTCCAGCATGATTCATGTTAAAGCACTCAGGAATACCAGTCTCTCCATGTGTTGTTCACCAGCTTCCCCAGCCTGTGTAGGAGCAGCAGGAGTGGCCTATTGGTATGAATAGTTTATGGCTGGGGGGTAAAGCATTTCACGGCTTCATATGTTCACCCATTACGCGCAATTCAAAACCCACAGGAATGCACGGAATGTGGGGACTTCACTGGGCTCCCAGAACAAGAGCCTTAAAGGAGAAGATGTGCATCCTCATGTGCCAACACTGCAAGCAAAAATAACTTAGGAAAACTCTGTTTCTAATGCAGAATTTCAAATGCAGGATCTTAAGACACTTAATATTTCTTAATTATTTCGGTGCTGTAGTTCTGACCGTAAAATAGATGCCAAACTGACAGCACAGTTATTACCTGAATGCTAAAGTTCAGCTTTACAGATGGATGTGCTTGCAGCATGCACTCATTAAAGCATACATTTCCAAACATATTTTATTTCAGATTCTCCCCTTTATAGTATTACAAGACTCATTATGAACAAAATCAGTCTATTGTACATCGATAAGATGTTTATAAAGCACAGGGTAATGTTTATTTTTATGAATCCTTACCTCAACTCATAAAGGTTCGTTTATCTTTACAGTAAAATAGAAACCTAACTGTCTTATTTTCAAATGTGTGCAGTTTATTAAAACAATCAAATTCCATATTTAAATATGCTCCGGCTTTTTTTTATGGTTGAAATTCAAATAATGGTATTTAGCCATCAGTAAATGCTATGTAAGTGATGGGAAAAGACAAAAATATTCTCATATTCTCCCAGAACGCTGCTGGGGCCTGTGACACTCTTCCAGATGGACCGTGTTGATCCATGGTACGGGGAAGCGCAGGTACTCGTATGCATAGCTTGGATATTTCAAAAGCAACTAGCCAGAGCTTAAGCATAAGCTAAACAAACCCCAAAATAGCCATAAATTCAAGAGGAAGTTTCAGAGTTGACAATCCTCATCGAACTACTAGATGATGCACCACTGCTATAGACCAAGAGGTCTTTCAGAAGGGGGATGTTGCTTGCATTGGAAGTGCCACTATTCTCACTGGGCAAATGCTTTTGACGGAGCTGTAGCATTGCTGGGAAGTCTGAGCAGCTCATATTTAATATGTGTTGCTTATCATGCTGGAGGATGGCTCAGGCACAGAATGGTCTAACTGGCAGGCAGAAGCTGTAACAAGATGGAGCCTAATCAATTTAGATTAAATCTTCTGACAATTAGCCACAAAACTGATGTGTCTCAACAGGACGAGAAGAAAACAGATACGAATTTTCATGAGCTTGAAAAAAAAAATGAATGTCATTGACACAAAACCAACCCCCTTGGCCAGATTTCAAATTCTGCTGTAAATATGAACGTGACAGAGACTTTTTTGAAAAGTAGCGTTTCGACTCTAGAAAAAATAATTTCTTTGTGAATCTCAACTCTGGGAAAGTCAGAAATCCATCTTAACTCTGGAAAAGCCATCTGAAATACTGATGCCCAAGCTTTCCAAAAAGGATCACCCTAGCGCAGAAGTGAAGCACAGAAAATTTCAGCCTAGCTGTTTTCTGTTCGGCAAAGTCCTAAGATCTCATAACAGGAGTGGCCAAACAAATCACTAAAGACGATGGAGACAGGCCAGAAGAACTCACGGTTGCAAAGGCAAGCACTGAGCAGTCAGAAAAGTCTGGAATTAATACTAGGATGATGATGAACTTTAATTTGTTGCATGTGGCCATCAAATGCATGATGACACATTTGTTTTGTTCCCTCATGTCGAACTACACCACGTTCTAGTGCCCAGAATGGGTAGGGTTCGAATGATGAGCAGATCTTTTCAGCAAAAATGTGGCGGGAGTTCAGCGTGAGAAAGACAAGTTTTCCCCTTGCCTTGTACTTTGAGATGGTTTACTTGTGTTCGCTCGCATAAAAAGACGTTTCTGAGACATTCTCCTGAGCCACGCATCAGTGATATCAAACTGGTACAGTACAGCAATCTTATAGGCACGGAGAAGCAGGTAGTAAAATAGGAAAGTCTGAGGAACTAGAACAGCGGTGAAGTTAGTATTAAAAAATAGAAAGCTTTTAAAAATCATCTGAAAAACAGAAGCCTACTTATTAAGAAGCACATATGCGCTTTCTGACTTGCAGGTTTGTTGGTGGTAAAGAAAGCTTTTCTTACTGTTGCAATAGTCACGTGAGATATGTGTATAGCTAAAAATAACATTTTTTAAAATATTTTCTATTTTGAAAGGTGAAAAAAAAAAAAACATTTTTGATAAAACAAAACTTGATTGACAATGCCAGCAATTTTTCAGACAATATTTTGGTTTTTAAAAGAAAGAAAATTGGTTGAGAATTTTTCAACCGCTCCTTGAAACCCATTAATCTTGGCTGCCATTCTTACAGGGACCATACAAGAAAATTCATGTATTTAGAGAAGTATAGATCAGTAGTTAAATCTGCTTCTTTGCCGCGTTAATGATCGTACACAGCATGTCAACAGAAAGGATGCTACCACTTCACTTTTTGACTTTATCGAAAGAAATACACGGGAGAATATATTTGAAGGTAGGCAGCCCTTACTACTGAAAGGGGCATATACGTCTTGGAAGATATGCTTTGCATCAGAACAGCTTTATGGACAAAAGCTGTTTCCCTGCAGAGGTATTTCTGCTTCTGGATCTTTTATTGTGAAGGTCTTTGTTCCTCCTCGTGACACTGAAATGGTTAACAGCAAACTTTTGAAATCAGATTTGAAAAGCTTGATGAAAAGAGCCTGATGTTTTGCCTGATTTTTCTTTTCTTTCCTCTGTGGACAAAGGCCTTGAATGCTGAAGGCTGAAAAGCCTATTATCATCAGAAAGAAATGTAAGTAAACAAGGCATTACAATAATGAATTCTACAGTACGCGACACGAAGGCAAGAACCAGTTCTGTGCAGCAAGCAGTGAAAGATTTGGCTGCATCTTGGCAATTTTTCAAAAATTATAACAATAAGAGGTTTTGTGGCTTCAGACACATAAATCAAAAGGATATTTCAGCACTAAAAACGATACTGAGAGTTTCTAACCATTGACCCCAAACGAGCATTCAAAAATAGACATTAAAACTAAGAAGCTATAATCCTACAAGCCATTCACAATCAAACCTAAAGAGCTAAAAAGAGTGAATTTTTAAAGTCCATTTGAAATTAGGTTGGCAATAACTACCCCTATCCACAGGAGAAGGATTTCTGATATTCAAAGTTAAGATGTGATAAAAAGGAATAATCCAAAAATTATACCAAGAGTGTATCTCAAAACCAACATTTGAAGTGGTCTGAAATTCCCCAGTCTTGTTCCTAAATAAACAGCAAATATAAAGGTCATGCACATGGGTAATTTGGACTATAAGGACGCTGAGAATTTTATTTGTAGGAAGTGAAAGTGTCCATAATTGAAATGTGAAGATGGTAAAATCTGGTATTTAGGCTTTTTATAGTGCATTAACAAACTGCAAATCTGCCTAAAAGCAAATAAAACCAACAGCTTGGCCAAACTGGTGCAGCAGAGATTTGGCAGAGCAGAAGGAATCCGTTCGAAACTTCATCTACTAACAGAACTTAAAACTCCCAAAGCAGGCGAGAGTGTCCGTATAGGTGAGCAGTTAGTAGATGAAGTGATGAAGTAGATGAAGTTGGTAGGTGAGCAGTGCCTTGCAAACTCTAAACGGGCGCACTGCCTGCCTCGTCTGTGAGGGAGGACAAGGCCCTCGCTGCGCTGGCGAGGTGTCGCTCTTCATGCTGCTGACAGTGCAGTATTGCTGACTTATCTGGGGCATCCTGCGGGAACGAGCAGTGTCGCTTCGAGAGACATATCCGAGCAGCAGGCAGGATTGGACCAGGCACTTGTTCCTTTCCTTATCTAAGCCTTACCTACACGCTCATACAAGAAAAACAAACAAAAAAAACCGCCACAAAACAAAAACAAAGGAGCAAATGAGGGCTTTAAGCAAAATACACACTGAGGTGAAGTGAAACTCCACCACGGCTGGGGTGCAGGTTGAATTTGTGTATTGTCACCAGCCCGAGGTCAGCACCGCGCCTGGCAGTCCCCAGCGCTGCAACACCGCCGTCCCTTTTCTCTCACACTAAGCTGAGGAGCTGTGACAGATTCTCAGCCACCGAACGACCTTCCCTTTGGGATCTGCCCCTTGAGAAGTTTGTTAGAGCCCAGCTCGCAGAGTGGGAGCACGAGAAGTTCAGGCAGCAAAACCACCACAGATCTCAGCTCCTGCCTTTGTGTTCTTCTGCACCAAACCTCCCCACAAAGGCAAGCCCAAAAGACTCTTGGCAAGCACGATGCCTGAAAGAGCGGTACAGAAAAGACAGAACTGCCTCTGAGGTGGTTTTAGGGTATGGCCTAGGCTGGGAAGAGTAGCTGAGATGGCTCGACTTGGGTGAAGATGACCTTTGGGGTAGAGCGCAATACGGGGTGCGCTGGGGGTCAGTAACACTTTTTCTAATGAGGAGTAGGAAGCAGCACCATTCCATGAGGCGGCAAGAAAAATATTTATGCATAGAGTGTCACCAAAGGGACAGCACCCCGGCCTAGACGTGAGTGTAGGCAACGTTAAAGCAAGGATTTGGGGCATGGGAAAAACTTTCCCTCTCAGGAGGATCAGGCTAGGCTATGATCCAGGCTTGGCTCGATCCCAGGCTACAAGCATTTCTGCGCAGCTCGGCCAAGTTCAGTACAAATATCCCCCAAAGCAGTGACCGTCCAAGCTTGCTCCAGGACCAGGAGTGCTAATAACTGCTAATAAGTGGTAATAATATCAGAAACACAATAATAAGTCCCACCACGAGTTTAGAAATTTTTGTACGGTGTTGCACAGTGTAGCATGGCACGCTTTTATACAGCTGTGGGTAGTTCTGAGTAGAGCAGAACAGTCTGAACATGTTCTGGATTAGTGATTTTACTCCCTAAAGAGACAAGACCTTTCAGTAACAGGAGCACCTACACAGAGAGAAAGGAAGAAAAAAAAAGAAAGAAAAAAAAAAGAAGAAAAAAACCCACAAAAAACTCTCTTTACCTCTTTTAGATGTACAGTAACCAGGTAAATTTATAGGAATCGTGTTGTTAGTAAACTGTGAGACCTTTGTTAAGGCTTCTGCAAATGGGCCAGAGTTGAGCTGAAACCCGGGCTCTGCAGGGAAATCTCCGCTTTCCTAAAGGTCAGCCCTGGCTTCGGCGTGTGGAGTTGAACTGAAAAAGCAGCTCTCAGTTTCAGCTAGCACCAAAGCTGGAATCGAGATCAAAGATCTGGTTCACGGTCTGTCCCTGCTAGCCCAGCTCTGCTGCAGGCCAGAGGAGTTAGTTTCAGTTCAGGCACTGGCTCAGGTTATATAAATGAACTAAATAAAGTGTCAGAAACTATGATCTTTTTCAGTGATAAATAGTTCATTTTGGGTTTTTTTACTGATTCCATCATATAAATCATTTTAATGTGCATGTGAGATAATATTTTCACACCAATTTGAATTGCCTGGTGCTGACTAACGTATATATATACAGAAATGGGGAAGAACTATGAAGACAAATCAAATGGCATAAACATTTTCACTGTGAAACAAAACTTGATTATTTGATGCAATGTATAATTAGTTATTAATACTTCATAATGTATAAATATTTATCTGAAAACCAGCAAATAATAGTTCTCCTATTATTATTGTGGAGACCCAAACACATACCCCTTTCACAGGCAAAAATTACTGCCAAAAATGTGAATACCCTTTTTTAAATTACGTGCAAGGCAAAAAAACCCATAATTTTCCACATGGACATGTTTATTCAGAAGTATTCAGTACCCAGTACATCTACTGGAAGCAGTGGGATTATGGATGATCATGCAACTTGCAGCAGTATGAGTTACTAAACTTTCTGCTTTATCAGCATATCTCATGCATGCAGAAAATTTATTGCTGTTATGTTACGAAAGTTGTTGCATTAGCCATTGGGCTGGTATATTTTTTCTCAACATTAAATAGTTCTTCTAGAGTTTGCTAGTTTCCACATACGTAATTAATTCCCAATGGACTGAAGTGATTTTACAAACACATCTGATGACACCAAAATACTTCATGTACCTAGACGTTTAAACCGATATTTTTTTTAAAGTACTGCATTTGGATTAAAATACAGGTAGCGAACTACAGCTCCCACACACATTCCACAGTGTTCATGCTTAGTAGGTCACAAAACCATTAAAGTATTAATGCAAAACGCAGGAAGCCGGGGTGGGGTGGGGGGTGGGGGGGGTGGAGGGGGGGGGAGAGTGGCAGGGAGAGGGACAAACCAGGGTGAGAGCAACCAGCCCAGCCCAGACAGATTGCACTAAATTCCTTGAGCCATACAAATTTACTACACGTTATTTATCCAGAGAAGGCAATTTCTGCAGGAATGAGGAGCAATACAGTATGGTACGAAAAGGATTTGCATGGCCAATTAATTTATTTTTTTGTGAAAGGGAAGGAAGCTGTAAAAAGTTGTCATCAGACAATTTAGTCTTAATAGGAAAGCGTAGGTTTTAGGCTCAGTATTACCTGTGCCAGGTTGTTTACCTGCAGCAGCTATCGAAGGGGTTGCAAAGAGGAAAGCATAAAATATCTGTAACTTTTGTGTTCTGGTGGCTATAATTGTACCCTTTAATTTCCAGCCTGGCAACAGACACATGAAACATGGGAGCTTTGTTGAGCATTATGCCGGAATTAAGAAATTTTTATGTTGTTTCTACTAGAAACCTACTCCTAGAAATATTTCCCCATGGTGGGAAACCCATTTGGCTTGCCGTGAACACTCCTCTTCTGACAGAAGCTTCGCCTGGTGCCTGTTCAGGTACCACCCAGAGCTCGACGCTTCTCAGCACTGTCAGGGTATTTTTCACACCTAATAGAACACATCTGATGGGTACACTCCCTGCTGACCACACGTTCAGGGCCTGCTCTAGTAGCTGATTCTAACTACCTCAGATGGTAACAACGGGTTTCTTACTTCTGTTGTTTCCCTTTTCATTTCTCATTAGCCAGGGCCCTAAATTACACTTGTACACTTCATATATCCTACTGGGTTACTGCTCCATGCAGCTGCACCTGAGAGACCAAAACCGTATTAGACTAGGTGATGTACAAACATTAGTATATATATATATATAAAAAAAAAAAAAAAAAAAAAAAAAAAAGATTGATCCTGACAGAAAGAATAAGGCAGAGAACAGAGAAAGAGTATCCCTGAAGAGATGTAGCAATGCTAACAGGTATTGATATATTTTATAAGACTTCCTCCTAGAACGTTTTAGAAAGTAAGTCTGTTTGCCAGAGTTCAGTCAGAAGAAATGACAAGAAAAGAAAAATCAAAATGACAAAAAGGAATTAACTGGTGAAGATAGGACTGACCACAGTGTGAGATCAGGCTGGTTTAGCTAATCCCAGAATACTCCCTAATGCACTTAGATCCAGTCTGCCTGGCATTACGTTCACTTGCGTTATTTGTAACAATGCAGCCTGTATCAATGTTTGGATAACAAGATATTAGGGATGAGGTAATAAAGATCTACAGTGCCCTACAGCAGCAGTCCTCCGCAGCTGAACAGCCACGATTGCCGAGGTTCTCACCTGCAGAGCAGAAAGATCCTCACTTTGCCACACCTTAACAGCAAAAGCTTGAACAAGATTTAGCACCCACCAACTAGCCATCTTTTAATGGGGTTTACGACCTTTAAGAAGAATTTTTGGATTAGGTTTCTTTCTGTTACATGTATAAAATTATGCTGCTCTTTAATCTCTTTCATTCAGTATTTTTGTTACACAAATTGATTTGCAGCAGTCCGTTACTAATATTTTCAGTTAACTTCTAAAATCAGTGCTTTGCAGTGCTTTATTTCTCCAGGCACTGGTTCCTGGAAGGCCACCTGTGATTCCCAGGTCAGGTCTGGAAGTCTTCTGTTCCTTCTGGGAACACGTGTTCAGTGTCTGACTCTTCCCTTTGATAATCTTGTAGCTCGGGACCCTGAGACGGCAGGCGGGCAAGGTTGGCTGCTGCAGCCTTCAGCCCTCAAGTACTTGAGGTCTTGCCATGTAAACCCAGACTAACCACAGCAAAGGTCCTTGAACAAATCCTACTACCCAGGCCAGCTGGGGTGGGTGAGCTGCTCCCTAAAGGCTGGATACTGCCAGCCTTCTGGATGTCAGACTGGCATCAGGGGGCTTTCGGTTCTATATCCCAAGAGCATCACAGATACTGGGTTTTTTTCCTCTCCTATTCCTTAGGCTTACCCAAAAATCCTCTGCACACATTTTTTAGTTATATAATAATTTATGGGTTAAACTCCTTAAGGAATAAAGAATAGGTATCGTATCAACAATTCACTACTGCATTGAATTACATTTGTTAAAAATTAGAAACTTGTTGAAGAAGGCCTTGATGATAATTGCTAAAGTTGAGTATTTACGGTAAAGTGACACAGACTTAGTCATTAGAAAAGCAAAGTTCAGCATTTTCAAAGTGTTTCACTGACTATTGAAATTCAATATGCTACCACTGGAATTATTTATTGATCTATTTAACAGTTTTCAGACCATTGCCATATACTTGTTAACATTTGAAAAGCAAAACCAAAACAGCTGTTACGTTCGGTCCATCTTGTACCATGGCACGTTTCCTGGATGAACTAAAAGCAATAAATTCCATGTTTGCTGCATGTTTTTGCAAAAATTTAAAATCTATGGAGACACCAAAAATAGAATTTAGTAACATAGATGATGCCCAGACATTCCTTTCCCGTTGAAACTCCTGAGGGCTGACTTGCAGAGGAATCTGTATGTGTATTTCCACTGATTTCAGAAAAAGCTATGAAAAAGTCCTCAAAGTAACTTAGTTACTGAAATATCTTACTCATAGATGGCTGCCATCTAATACCATCTCCATTCCTGACTTAGGAGCCTGTGGGAGCAGAGAACACTTCTGGAGGAAGACAAGCGCTGCTTTACCAGGTACAATTGCGGTTCAGAGGACAGGACAAGCCCCAGGAGCTGAAGCAGCTGCGCCACCTGAACCCGGACACCCGACTCTGACCAGCTATGCTCTATGCTCCTGCAGCAGGAGCCTGAGAGTGAGACACATCCTGCAGCCATGCTCTGCTCTCATTCACAGCAAGAACCTGAACCAACATTTTCCATCACCTCAGTCAGATTAGGATGAAACTTGCCATCTGTCCCACTGGTCCTGTCCAACTCCATATAGTTACCACAGGAACAAAAAAAAAAAAAGGAGCAGAACATACAGAACACTGGTTAATTAACATGAAGAGCATATAGCATATCCCAGCTCCAAGGGAAATCTTTTCTTTAGTCATAACAGTATATGTCTAAAAAGAGACATTTGGAAAGAAGAGAATGACCAAATACCTTGGCCATTAGGGATCTGGTAGAGCTGAGTTTAAGCCAGTTTCTTGGATCATATGGAAGAATGTGAGTCTTGGTCCTTCATCTCTATGACGGATGCTCTATTTAACTCCTCTGGACATACGCACAGTCCCTCCCCTGCTCACTCCCTCTCCTTCCTTCTGTTTCATGCTTCAAGCCCAGCCACTAGCTGTCCTCCTGTTTCTTTGCACAGATTGAGATGTTGGCTTTTGTGCTGGGCAGCAGTAATAGCAAACCATATGTACATTTCCATATGTTAAAGAATTGAAATGTTTTCTTAGTGTACCTGATTCAAGAAGGAATGAAATCAGGATGCATTGCATATAGCTCTGCAATACAATTTGCACTCTAAAAATACTAATAGTTGAGTCTTGTCCTAAAAACTGTAGCAATTTCATCAAAGATAATTGTTATTTCTAAAAGAGTTGCTACTTTTCTCATAATATTTTTTCAAACCTTAATAGAACCACTAAAAAAAAAAAAAAAAAAAAAAAAGTTGAAAGATGTAGATGCAACTGAATATGTTTAGAGAAGAAAAATGAAATTTTACAGTCCAGTACCTAAATTCAGCCAAGACATACTTGGACTGAGATAACTAAATTGCCACACTTTGTCTGACCATAAAGTTGTTCTTCAAGACAAAAGCTAGGATAAGTAGAAAAGGAAAGATTTATGTTTAGAACTATAAATTTTGGAGCAAAAGAACACAGTTTCATTTGCATAGTTTTTCATACTTACTCAAGCAGATATTTTATCAAAGGTACAATAGCATGTAAAAATAACTGTTCATGTCCAGTATCTACACATGTATCGCCACAGTAATATTAAATGACCAAAGGGGGGGGGGGGGGGGGGGGGGGGGGGAGGGGAAGAGTTTGTATGTAAAAAATCTCCTTTTACTCACATTGGCTAATGATGGATAACACATCAGTATTAGACTTGCTTGGAATTGAAGAACAAGATCTTTCAGAGATATAAAATAGAGGTTAAGTATTTCACCTTTAAATCTGATATTAAAAGCTAAAGAGAAAATCTTGCAGAAGAAAATGAGAGACAAGTCACTGTTATCCACACAGGTGGGGGTTCACTATCGTCTGCTTTTCCTCAGTCCTGGTGCCCAGTGAAGACCTGGGAAGAAAGACCAGCAGCACTTCCATTCACCCGTGGGGCTTTCCATCGGAACTGTGCTTAGCAGCTGGGCTGGGCAAAAGACTCAGCTAGGCTACGGCCAAAGGTCCTTACCCTGAGATCTGCAGCAGGAACAGCCAGGTACACATCAAACCGTCCCCTCAACCCGAAAACACATGACCATTTGCCACAGCCGCAGGGAAGTATGCATATAAGCAGGTATACGATCTTTCACTTGCAACACCAGACAACTTTTTGGTAACCTTCTAAGGGCGCTGATACCTCGGTGTTTTTCTGTCAGTACACTTAGCTACAAACCAAGCAGAATTTATTCCTCGGTATTTTAAGATACCACAGCTAACAGCAAATCTTTTCCAATAATAAGAAAAAACATTTTCACCCTTCAGTCAATAAACATTTTTAAGCACTGCAAAAGCTAAACAAGAGAGCTCTAAAGGTTTGGGAATACTAAGCCCTGATTTATTAGAATTAATCATTTATAATGAAGGAGGCAATTGCTTCACTTACTCCTCAGAGTCTTGCAGGATTTCGTGAGGTATTTGAGGGATGCAGGTTTTAAATGAAAATATGACATTTTGAAATGTAAAATTCAACATAATAGTTGCAGCTAAGAAGTCTGAATTGGCCACGTAGGCATTCTCCCCTTCTGTCATTTTACCTGAAAGCTATATTCCCTTTGGTGGGTCAGGTTTTGTATTAATTCATTTGAATATTGTGGCACATCACAAATACTGTAAGACTGGGCTTAACTACTAGAATGGAAGCGTGTTGATTTTATGCCATGCCTTGCGATAGATGTGCCTTTGTGTAAAAGCACTAAAAATTGGTAGAGATGGGATACAAGTAGCAGTAAGAAGTAAAATGTTGAGACTCTTTCTTTCAAAATACATCCTGCAGTTTAGCTATAAAGCTCCTTATTTTTAGAAAACCAGTAGAATTGTTCAGGCTCTGCCCCTGCAGTTTCAATAGCAGTCTAGTGCTTTAAAACCCTGACCTTGAAAAGAAAGCGTTTACATTGTAAATGTACTGGCAGTATGTAGACTATTCTATGACTGAGTATCCAACTGCGGCAAAAAGTTCAGAAGCAGGTTTCCCTTATTCTGAAAGGCCTAATCCATGGGGCTTTTTTAGTGGTAAAAGCACTTGGCACTAATTGTGACTTAGTTCTAGCAGTGAACCTGTATAATTCTCAGATTTCACGCAGCCAATTAATTCCCATGAATGCCAGGAATCACAGACTCTGATGGGTGTTGATATGCAGCATTTTTTGACACTTAGCTTTTCTGCAAACAGAGGGGACCTCTCAAAGCTGGTTCTCGTGTCTAAAATGCAGCGTGGTTTCATAGCTTGGGATCATACGCTGGTTTATGATGACCAGGGTACTTAAAGGATAAGCAGAAGAAGACAACCTGTGGCGGTCACAGGGAGGAAGTGTGGCACTAGAGGGACGCGCAGTCCCTCCTGCTCCTGGGGCTGCCTGTTGGAGGTATGAGCGAGAAGAGGCAAAGCCCAACTGCCATGACACCCCGCATCGGGTCCAACTCACAGCAAAACTTCTGTTAAAGGTCTCGCCTTCAAGAATCTCATTGAGAAAGGCTCACCTCCCCTGCTTCACCACAAAGTTACTGGGTCCTTTCTTCTGGTACGGAGGCCCTGGTCACAACCCTACCGTTCGGGAAGATGTCTCTCTTGCTTCTAAAGCAGAGATCCACCATTTTTATTATGTATAAAAAATGGGCACACCTTGTCCAAACTCATCCTTTAAAAATGGGATGAGCGTTCTGAGCATCAATGAACAAATCTGTTATTTTATGTTAAAATTAAACTGGTCATTTAAAGAAGTTTAGCACCTGTTCTTTGTCCTGAACAATCTTAAAACAACAGACTCTCTCAACTCTCCATGTGGTTAAAATTTAATTGAAAACCTCTGCACAAGGTGTATTTTACAAAATTAGGTTGTAATTAAGATAAGTTACTAATTATTGTTTTATCTAATTGTTGTAATTATACAGGATCCAAAGAGAGTCGGGTCAGTGAACTCTGAAGAGTGGAGCTACATCAGAGATGTAGCCAGTCACCATCATCCTCTATGGCTGGTCTTCACCAAGCAAGGTAGATACGACAGTGCCTGAGTAGTAGGAGGTAGGCTGGGCACGCCAAGAGCCCCTAGTATTAGTCTGTTTTCTGGAACCAGTACCACTGTCTGAAGCTGGCATAAATGACTGGAAGTTCTCCTCATGTCATACTTGCCTCAACTCAACAGCCTATTGAAAAAGCCCTAACAGAGAAACTGAGGTGTCTTAGTTTCGGCTGGGATAGAGTTAATTTTCTTCCTAGTAGCTGGCATAGTGGTATGTTTTGGATTTAGGATGAGAATAATGTTGATAACACGCTGATGGTGTGGTTGTTGCTGAGCGGTGCTTACGCTAAGGCGAGGACTTTTCAGCTTCTCATGCTGCCCTGCCAGCCAGAGGGCTGGGGGTGCACGAGAAGCCAGGAGGGGACGCAGCCAGGACAGCTGACCCAAGCTGGCCAAAAAGGTATTCCATACCATGGGACATCATATTATAAATTATAAACTTACAAAACAATTATAAAACTGGGGGGGAGCTGGTCAGGGGGTGGTGGGCCACTGCTTGGGGACTGGCTGGGCATTGGTCTGGAGGTGGTGAGCAATTGCACTGTGCCTCACTTGTTTGTATCTGCTTTTATCATTGTTATTAGGATTTTCCCTTCCTTTTCTATCCTCTTAAAACTCCCTTTATCTCAGCCCACAAGTTCTACCTTTTTTTCTGATGCTGTCTCCCATCCCAGTGCAGGGGGGGGAGCGAACGGCCCTGTGGTGTTCAGCTGCCTGCTGGGTTAAAGCACAGACATATGGCACCAGTAGAAGGAGATGCCTCCAGCTGCAGTGGCACCACGACTGTGCTAACGAAGTCTAATGAAGGCTGTTGGTGGGCAAGATCTAGATATTTCATTAGCTGACCATACCCCGCTACACTGAATGAAGTAGCTAATGAACAAAAAGAATAAAACCTCTGCAACTGTGGGCATGTTCCATTAATTTGTGCTAAAGCTGATATAAACATGACATTTTAGAGCAGTGTTGTGAAAATTTGAGGTTGGGATAGCTTCAGAAAGGCTACTGAGGCAGCATTACTTCTATATATACTTCTATACTTCTATTTCACGTCTTTCAAACATCCTCAGCGCTGTGTGTCATGATTCTTCAGTAAATAATTGCTGCAGTCTCCACATCAGAGCCGGACAGTTTAATACAGAACCGGTTATACTCCAGTGTCAACGGCAACTTGATAGTTACATCCAGGGACTCCGTTTGACAAGATAAATAATCAGGTCACTGTACACTGCTTGTTGCACATTCAATTGAATCCCACCTGCAAGAATTCATCAAATGGAACCAACAGGACAATGTCTTTCTGGCACTTGATATCCTGAAGTAAAATGGTGTCAACTCAAAGGTCCTGGTTCTTCTTCAGCATATCCATCACACGGTCAATTAAGACCTCAAAAAAATGGTCACAGCCTTGCCAAATGTAACGACCTTGTTAACAGGGAAAGCACAAAATAGATATACATTTTTAGGGTTTTATAAATAAACCAGGTTAGTCAGTTTGGGAGCTAATTTTTATTTTAAAGGGTATCTTGAACAAAAGTAGTACTCCACGGCCCTGATTATGTGATCTTAGTAAAATAGATGATTCTTTACACTCTTCAAGTAGTTAAAACTTTGGAGGTCTGTGTTCCACACTTCAAGACAGTGTTGTAGGACTAACAACCATTTCCTCCCCAAATGTTGTTGTATTTAGAAGTTCTTCTGCAGAAAATCTCATGCAGAATGTGGGAAGCTTGTCTTTCAAAATGGTTGCTTTCTCCTAACTGGAAGTGAAGTCCCAATGCAGTGCTGCATCTATACGCTGCTTGAATAAGTGGTCATATGAGCAAAATATAGTCCACCATACTATGAGGAGCAGAATATAGCCCACCAGTACCTGAGGAGTAGCTGAGGGAGCAGCAGAGCTCCCAGCGCTCACAGCGTGCAAAACTCAGGCTGTCCGTCCGTCCCAGCTACCTTTGTAGTTTATGGGATGAGATATGGGATGAGTGCCCTTCTGGGAAAGACGCCAGGAAATCTGGGCTGCAGGCTGTCGGCCAGCCCACGGCACCAGCGCGGCAAAGGCAATGCAGAACGGCAGCCTCGACATCCTGCAGCTCAACCTGCAGACACCGCCTGCACGTGCCCAGCCTGCGCCAAGTGACGGCGGTACCCAGAAATCCAGCCTGACCCTGCTCTTCCCTGGCTGCTATGAGGCTTGCGGTGCTGGTGTGAAGAGAGTTTATGATGAAAAGGCAGAGCAGAAGAAGTCTGTATCCACAGGGGCATTTTGAGAAGACCAGCATGTTTCCATTGTTCTTCCTGCAGCTGAGATCACAGGCTTCTCTTAACAAAAGTAGCTGCTAGCTATATTCTTAATGGGAACACTATGATGACACAAAAAGGGAAATAAAAAAAAAAAAAAAAAAGATAATTTCTATTTTTAGGCAAACATTCAAATCCGGAACTAGATACACAAAAATGCCCCTCACTGGAATAATTTTATTGGGTAATGTTGTTATACAGCAGAGCTGAGATTCCTTGGATGCCGTTTCTGAGCATTTGTCATGCTATCTTCTAAATATTTTCTTAAAATTTCATCTTCTTTTGGAATTCTAGATACTATTTTTTTATGTTTGACTTCGGATTCCTACAAATTTCTTGTTTAGCTTAAGCTTAAGTTGAACTTTATTTCAACACAGCTGGTCTTTTTTCTTTGTTCTGACACAGAATATTTCCACTTTTAAGCAGCTATAGCTAGTCTCACACAAGTCCTAGAAAACAGAGTAAATAGGTCATCTCATCATGAGGTCATGCCTCAAAGGAGAATCAGCTATACCTAAGTCATCCCGGACAGATGTTTGTCCAACTAGTTCCAAACAGCTCTAATCATAAAATTCCCACATTCTTCTACCTATTCCAATGCTTAAATATCTTCTCAAAATTGAAACTGTTATCAGATTATTGAGAATGAAACTATGCTGCCGTATTTTGCAGTGGAGTCCTTTAAATTAATGTGAAGAGACATCTTAATGTAAAAAGGAACAACTGTTCATCTAGCGGTTTGTTCAAGATGGGTGCCCTCCCACTCACACAAAAAGAAATAAGAATGATCACTAACCTTGCAGTCCACAAGCAATGGCAAATCCCTTCATTTCAGTTTTCCTAATTCTAGAAGCAGACACTGCATATCTGAACTACCCGCATGCCTTTGGAGGTACTTCAGAAGGTCTTTACTGGAAAGATGTTCAGTGTTGATGTGAAAGACAATCTGGTGCTATGATTATAATTATACTGTAAGCATCTAGATGAACACAGATCTTCCAGTTTTATGTACTTGCTGTTTCAATCACGTTCTCTGAGCCATATTTGAGACTTGACACCTTAGCAATCATCTGTTGTATCTGGGACTCACTCTGCTGTTGCATGCAGCATATCGCCCGTAAGCGAGGGACAGCTTTCCACAAGCTGACCCCGTCTGCTCTCACCACCTCCCAGTCGCTTACCCCAGCCTGCTTTCCTCTATGGCCATACTCCAGCTGTGAACTCCTAGAGAAAAACTGTCTTCTCCCCATGTACTGGTGCGCCTAGTTAAGCAACTCCTTGATCCTTTCACAGTGATAGTAATAAATACTAACAAAGCATACCTAAATTCAAAATAATGATGGTGTATCATCAAAAGCTGTTTCAGTAATAATAGTAACAAACAGTTGTGGGTATTGCATGTAAATAGGCAATCTCTTAAATTAAATCGCTCTTCAGAAAACATCGCATTTCTTTAGGGATTCACAAAAGAGTGTTTCCATTTAAGAAATCTCTGGTCCATAATATACAGGTTTCTGAGGAAATTTCAGTGAAGACATATCAAAGTTTCGCTGTTGTTTTTTTCCACAATAGGCGCAATAGCTGGCATGGTCCCTTCCATCGTCCTCCTGCCAGCTGCTTTATTAGCCATTGTACCGTTGTGATGCAGGAAAAACAATCCACCAGAGAGACTGGTTGAAAGGTAAATTAAGCAGCTGAATGAAAGTGGGCTGGAGAAATAGGGGGGCATAAAGAAAATACCTTAAAAAAAAAAAAAAAAAAGTTACTTCAAACATTTTGCTCTGCTTTTCTTTAAAGTAAAACACACTGTGGGAATTACTGGGGCACTTGTTCCTTTACCTGAAGTGCAGAATTTTCTGAAAGGCTAGAGCCTGATGAAAGCACCTGCACTTGTAGCTTGAGCAAAGGCTGCCCCTGTCATAGGAATGTTTTTCTCTACAGGTTTTAACAACTAAAATTTGTATCAGGTTATTATTACTGTGCAGGCACAAAGTAACTGAGAGGAGGAAAAAGCAGAGACCTTTTCCTGCTTCCGTTACTGCTGGCTGCTGGGTCACCTTCTCCAGCCCCTGCACCCCAGCGCTGGGTTCGCTGCGCTCCCCTTGCTCCAGCCAGGGCTGCCCGGGGTTCCACATCTGCTTTCCCTCGGGCACCCCCGGAACTGCTGCAGATCCACACAGCTGAAATTCCTACAGTCTTTACCTGCAGCACACCGAAGAAAGTCCAAAGGGACTTCTGCTGCAGCAGAAAAAGGGCCCGATCCTTTCAGGGGCGCATCAAGCCAAGTGTCCCAACTGCTCGTGAAGCCCACTTTATAAAGAGAGGCTCTAGAAAAGCAGCCTCAGCTCTTCGAGGCACAAGCCCTGGCAGAGCTCTCCCGAGCCTCCGCGGCAGTAAGGCACCTCCTCACCCCGGCAAGGGGCTCACAGGCAGGTTGCCCTGCTGCTGCACTCGCACAGCCGAGCACGACTCCAGCATATGTTCTTCGCTTTTTTGGCCGAAGGTACAGTTGTCTTTCCTTCCCTTTCTTTCTCTCCGCCCCCCACTCACCCTCGCTCTGACTCTCACAGGAGCAATAAATGCCAGCAGTAAATATTCTCAGCCTTACAAGGATTTCAGTAAATTAAGGTTCGCATCCAAGCTTTGGGCAACTTCCTGTATTCTAAATGGGATCCAAATGAAGGTTTCCCAAAGTCTATCCAGTATAATAATAATAAAAACCATATCTAAATCATTAAAATGAGTGACAGCATTCCCTATACCAGTTCTGGGCTCCATAAATAATGTATAAAACCAATCTGCATTATATTAGCAAAAGATAAAAATTAGAGAAGGGTGAGAGCAAAAGCGTTTCATTTTTCAGTAACACAAAGGGAATGCTCCGCGCTCCTGAGCTGACAGCTCCATCTCGTGGGGGACGGTGGATCCGAAGTCGTTTTCTGCTTAACTCAATATTATTATTTTTAACATTTGCAGTAATTTAAAAATCGTTATGACAATACAAGATCTTTATTGAGACATAACAGCAAACCAAAAGAGGTAAAGCAAACCAGCAGTGCCACCCTCTTCAGCCCCACCACCTGACTTTATTCTGCTTCATCTCCGTGTTTTCTCCCAAACTCCCTCTCATTAGAAATGGGCCAGTAATTTGTTCTCGTCACTTATGGTGGTTATAGCCTAAATAGTTGATGTACACTGGCAGCCATGATCTGCTTGGCATCCCCGCTCATGAGCCCAGCGTTGCCCACCGCGCGTGCCAGGGGCCAAGCCCTGGTCCTGCTCCCACCCTAGGGGGTTTTTTCACCAGCGTGAGGTGGAACCTCATAATAGTTCTTCGGTTCAGCTCAGCTTTACAGGGGTCAGGGCTTCCAGCAGGGGAAGGGGACACCCCTGGCACAGCCGGGGTGGCAGAGGGCTGTGTGACAGCCAGCACTGCCGGCCGGGCAAGGGTGCCGCTCAGCACCCCCGCCCCGTCCCCTCCCCACCGAGCCCGCCCGTACCTGGCCGTAGTAATTGTCTCCAAAGAATGTTTGCAATCACTATTGCATTTATGAACATTTGGAACGTACTTCCAGGATGAAAGGCCACTTATCTGGCTAGCTTTATGGCTTAATTTCATCCCATTATGCCTCGTTATACACCCTTTGATGCCAGGGATTCCTGTAGGGCAGCACTATATCTTCAAACCACCCTTCAAATATTTCAAATACATCCCTCATTCTCTTACCAAGAGAGGTGAGATAAAGCACTAAAAAAACTAGCTTTTCCAGCAGTTGGCCTTTTCTTTTTTTTTCTTAACACACTCTTGAGAATTTGAAATGCTTAAATTTAACCATTATTTTCTAGACCCCGTTAACCAGCAAGGAGTGCTTTGTTACAGGCAATGGTGAACAGTGCAGTTTACAAAGCGATAAGCCCCGAAACACTTCCGACTGCAGCAATCCGCTGCACTGTCATAGGCTTGTGATTAACAGAAACTTGGACGTAGCCTTGGCTTTTAAAAGTTGCGGACCAGAGCACAAAGGGGGCCTAAGGAATGAGACAACATCAAGAAAGGGAAACATGGATATTTCATCCAAAATGGGCAGAATTCCCCCAGAGAGCAGACCGCAACAGAAAACCCGCGCAGAGGGAGCATATTCGCTAAGTGTGCGGGTTTCCATAGCTGCCCTGTCACCGCGGGTCCGCACCAGCAGGGAACCACTTCCCTCCAACTGGTGAGACTGGAGCCTGATGCTTTCGGACTCGAGATGCACCCTGCTGGGGCCAGGGGGGAGCACTGGCAAGGGGCCTCCCTTTGACTGCCAGGTGTTTCTAAATGGGAACTCAGGCTGAGCATCCCACCTCTTAGGCATCTACAAAACAAAATGCAAATCTAGCCCCCCTCCTTTTCCTTCCAAAGCAACTATGTGAAGCAGAATTTGGCCATACTGGGGACTGATGCCCAAAAGGATCTGCATCAGATCTTTAAACTCCAAATTGCTCATGAAACTCTTGGGACAAGACGAAACCTATTGAGAGATGAAGGAAAATAGGCTGGAGGACCATGCCATTTCTTGCTCAGCTGGGACACAAGCTCATCATGACAGTGCTGGAAGATGCGAGCGTGCTGATCCTGCTCCTGAGCACAGCAAAGCCCGGGCTTTTAAGCAAGGTGGTGAGCTGGGGGTCTGAGATCAGCAATGCATTTTGTGCTGGAGGAGGGAAGAGCAAGACATGAAAACCAGACCAAAGAGAGGCGAAAACGAAGGAGCTTACAAAATTAACCTTGTATGCATTATATGGAATATAATGTCGGTGTTCTGTCACCTTTATACTCAAAGCAGAAGGAAGTACAAAACACTGTTTGGAGGATTGCTGCAGTTCAATGGCCATCAGCTGTTCATAAATCAAGTACACGGACAGACTGCAAACCGCCCTGCTGCCATGACAAAGACACAGTGATTAATGCTTCCGTTATGGATTAGGGAGGCACTGAAGTAATATTGTATGTAACTCTAAGATGTTACCTTTTTTTTACTTCTCAGCTGAAGGCCAAGCAAAGTTTAGCCAATATTACTCAGAATTAAACTGCTAAGAGAGTGCCGTACGTTTTATTTTATAACATACACACTTGTGTCCTTGCAAGCAGCTTTTAGAATTTCTTTGTAAATTGAATAACTTTTATGCGGTAACTTTTGTCAGTATTTTCTTACACTTCTTTTCCTATTTTGTGCTATGTAAGTTTCTGTACAGGCTGTATTTTAGCATATATGTGTACAGAATTTTCTCCTTTGCTGAGGCGGTTTTGCAGTCTCTGCAGCGTGGCATCAATCCAGTACCTACAAATTATCCAGTCTTCTGTCGTGGTTTAACCCTGGCTGGAACCGAGCCCCACGCAGCACTCGCTCACTGCCCCTGCAGTGGGGTGGGGGGGAGAATCGGAAGGGTAAAAGTGAGAGAACTCGTTGAGGTGAGATAAAGGCAGTTTGACAGGTGAAGCAAAAGCCGTGCATGCAAGCAAAGCACAGCAAGGGGTTCGTTCCCTCCTCCCCAGCTGCGGGCAGGCTCAGCCACCCCCAGGAGCGCGGGGCGTCTGCCCCTTCCCCCTCCTCCCCCAGCTCTGCCTGCTGAGCATGATGCCATGGCACGGCACGGCACGGAATGTCCCTTGGGCCAGCCAGGTCAGCTGGGCTCTGTGTCAGCGCTGCCCAGCACCCACCGGCACCTCCCTGAGCCACCAGCGCCGTCTCCAGCACAGATCCAGAACACGGCCCCATACTGGCTACTGGGAAGAAAATTAACTCTAGCCCAGCCAAAACCAGCACATCTCCTCAGCCTGGAGAAGAAAGGAGTCAGGAGAAATTCCCCACATTCCTCAGGGACAACAAAACAAAGAGTCCAAAGACTCTCAGCAGGAAGAATTGTGCCCCAGCCTTGCACAGGACCAGACCCTCCACTGCCAGGAGGATCGGGGGTGGGGGTGGGGGGGTGGGGGGAGGCGGGGGGGGGGGGCGGGTCTAGGACATGGCAGGTATTGCACACACACCTGTCCTGCATCGTTTGTCCCCTCCAGGCTGCGAGGCTCTCTTCTTAGACTCCCCTCCCATACAAACGCCTGGTGGTGTGCTCAGATTAGCTCAGCTCTTGGGCGGGGAACACACGGGTGTAGCTGGACTGGTCTCCCATGACAGACATGGTCTGAAAACCTTCAGGGAACTGTAAAGTCTTTAAAAATCCCTCCTCTCCAACGCCTCTCTGTGCTCCCCGCTATTCTCCCTGCCTCTGTGCAAAGACTCAGAGGATTACTTAATGGGATTTTCTAATCTCATTAATTGACCAAGTGTGGGAGGAAAAAAGTCACAGACACTAATAAAGCTAATATGCGATTTTGGATTCCCGTGTTTGAAACCAGACCTATGTTTTTGGTTTTCTCATACGGCAATGGCTATTCTACTGCTACCCCCAGCATTCGTCCAGCACTCATGCTTGTGCAATTCCACTATTTTTAGCTGAATGCACTGTCTGATGGATGATGGTATTCTAATCTAAATTGAAATATATTTGTTGGAAGCACTGTTAGGAAAAAAATCTAACTCCAAATTAAAAAATATACTCCTCTATTGATTAATTTGCTGATGAAAGATATAAGCGAAATGAAATGAGCCAAAATGCAAAACACATACCTACATCCTGAGAAAAGGTAATTTGCTGCTGTTTTAGCAAAATGCTCACAGAAATCATACATTTCCTCAGTTTCTTAGAGGGAATTTTTCCATGTTTATCAGAAGACTTAGAGAAACATAATGTTCTTGTACAAGAAAAGCACAATGTTATTGGACATACTGTTCACTTGATTTTATTTAGCTTCACAAAAAAAGGTAGCTGTTTCATTTTGAATAACCAAAGATACCCACCATGTTTCCAATATATTGCTGTATGCACATCTCACTATTTGCCTGCTTAATTCTGTCAGTAGATATTTTATGAAGGGGACGGACTGGTGCAATACTTTGAAATTTATTCACCCCTTTTTTTTTTTTTTTTTTTTCATTATTCATTAATAATGCATGGACACTTGCCTTCCATATCTTTACTAGAGTTTCATAGTTCAGATTTTACAAAGCACAGGGATTCCATGAGAACGGCTCATCAAAGTCATTCATATTCTATATTTATTTGCATCGATCAATCATCAATTAGCCTTTTAAATGTATGAAATTCTTCTTCATGTTCCTCTATTACCCATTCCTCTCTTCTACAACTGACTAGTCTTTTTGTTTAACCTTCCAAGGCAAAATCAAGACTGTTCATAATCTTACAGAGGCTCAAAATTAAAAATAACATTAATGATTCTGTTTTTTCCTCTGGTAAAATATTAAAAGAGATACTTTATTCACATTGATCTTCCTTTGCGTACATTTTCTGGTTCAGTAGGTTTCAGCTATTTTCCTTTTGATTCTAAACAAAGCTTTTCAGTACAAATATTTCTTTCAGACTACTCAAATCTCTTAGCATGATAAACAGGCATTACAATTTAACTGAATCGCTACATAGATAAACAGTTCTTTATTCCACAAAAATTACAGAAAGTGTTATGACAAGTATTTTCATTCTTCATATACAGTTCTAGCTCTTTCACACACTCAGAGTAAGTATTTAAACACCTTGCAGTTAAGTCACAGTAAAGACTGTTTACTAAGCATGAGTCTCATTTCAGAGTGTCTCCCATTTGGGAATAACTCCTATCATCTTACATTACTTAATCAGATAGGTCTGATTATTTCACATTCTGAATATTCTGAATTCTGATTACTTCACATTCTGAATAATTCTGAAATAGTTATTTCAGAGCCTGAGAAGACAAAACATTCAGGTTTTGCACCGACCGTGGATATGTGAAAATCTGCCTCAGACTTCTTGCATGACCTTGAAATACCCTGTCCGTGGCCTGCAGGGGTGCATGGAGGTGCAGGGCAGGAACGAGCCTTAAATCCTGCGTGTCTTGGTCTTACCGTTGTGCTTGAGACCCCTAAGCTCTAGTTCCCACCTTGGAAAACCCGGCAATTTAATGGTCCTGTCCTGGTTTTGATGCACTGGAAGTGGCAGTAGACACCTGCAGCGTGAATCCGACCCGCCGTTGCGTGCTGCCTCATCAGTGCAGAGCTCGAGGTCTGGCTCCGAGGCACTCGGCTTACAAATGGCCACCCAGCTCCCAGGGGTATGGGCTTCTCCGCTTACGGTAACGGGCACTCAGTCCATCGCAGTCGGCACGGCAAACACTGAACGGGGGTAGGAAGGATGTTGAGTAGTTTTGGTTATTCTTCTCACCAACTAGGTTACTAGTGGTTTGTTGCAAGGAGAATACAGAGTCAATAAAAGTGGTTCCTAAAAAAGTGATGAAGTAGTGAGTGTAAAAAAAAAAAAAAAAAAATGAACAATGACATTTGCCTGTTGGCTTTTCGCAGGGGAAGAGGAGCTTCCAGTCAGGAGTTATTTTTTCCTGATTTAAAGACAGTGATCTGCTGGCTGGGGGTCTCACTGGCTTTTGCCTTTTTAAATTTTCCTTTGGCAAAGACGTGCCCTTGGCTCTATGGGTGCTAGTGAGAAGGTGTGGACTATGGAACTTCTTCCTTCTTCAAGAGGCCGAACTGCTGATGTGGTTTAAAACTTGCAGGTGTGAAAATCTGATGAGCAAATTTCAGCAGCTACACATTTTGATTACTGTGACTCAAAGTCCTGTGATATCTTACATCAAAGAATAAAGACATTTACAAAGCCCCAGGTCTTTATGGTAATGATCAATAAATGATCAATAAACACAGAAAACAGTTCGCTGTGATGTAAAACAATGGCCCAGAGGAGACCCATAGTCGAGTGACATTAGACTGCAGCTTTCCCCATTAGAGCTCTTAGTAAGGTGTGCTCGGTGATTAATGGCAGATCATTTATACAGCATTACCAGCAGGCAAATAATTCTAATTACCAATAACATTAAATCATAATCACTATGCAAATAATTTACATAATGTAATGGAATATCTGGTCATTACAGGGCAAACAATTCACAATGTTAACTGAGGTTAGTCAGTTATCGCAGAGTAAATAATTTTAGAAATTAAACAAAGCCAAGCTAATATCAGGTTTTATCCAGTTAATAACCAGTGAGTGCATCCCTAGCAAAACACATTGGACCATGTAAAGATGTCAAGTACTAACTTTGATGTCTAATACAATACAAATTGGAGATAACATGTGAAAATATTCTACCAAGCAGGATGTTACTGGCTACCTGGAGGTGTGTGAATGAGTGGTTAGGGGGATTCCCAGTGAAGCTTACTGATTTTTATTGTTTCGGAGATGACATTTTCCTATCTTTGAAGGGTTAAATCTCCAGATGCTGGCCACAGGATCCTGCTTACAATGTGGAGGACAAAGCACTGTAGCAGTCAAAAACAGCCCAGAGGAGGCCAGTCTGTGTTCACACACTTGAAAGATAGCTGTAGAAGTAGCATTATACTAAATCTGGTAATAATCTAAAAATATTAACAGAGTTATTTACAACCATGGAATCAGATAATGTTCCCATCCAGCACATGGGGCATGCAATGTGCCAGAAATATGGTGGGAAGGAAGAGAGCGTAATATACAGGAGGTAATAATATATCTTGGAAAAAAGCAAGAGGCAGCCCGGAGAATGCTGGATTACCACAACTGTGAAAATATGGATGCAAGGACTGAGTTATATACTTGACTAAGGAGATGAAACTATTAGATGCTGGGGAGAGGTAAAAGGAACAGTTGTTTCTCAGCTTTTCGTTTTCCTCTGAGAGGAAAGGATAAGAGGCAGACATTGTTGCTGCTTCACTGCCTGAAAGCTAACAGATGTATTTGTGAGCTTTAATACAGATGATTTTTTTACTGAAGAGAGATTACATTTTATTTGCTTGCTCTCGTTTCCTTTTGTCTTCTGAAATCATAAAGCAGAAGAAGGTACTTGGGTTACAAAGCTGGACACTCAGGCACCAGTTGATAATCTTTGGGGCATTAAAGACTCTTTCATAAGGGACTAGTCTCCTTGTGATGCTGAAGGACACGTGGTCATCCGCAGTATTCTGCTGAAATCTCCATCCACAGCAAAGAAATCAGAGACAAACCCTGAATTTGGACTCTACCCTTATTTGATGCTGCTCTTGTGGCTCATTTTTCCCAGTGTCTCGGATAATTCCATGTCAGGCCATGGGCAGACGTCCTCCTCAAGATCCCAAGTGCCTGTTCTACCCCCACTCTACTCCCAGCAGCTGGAAGCTGTCCCCAGGGCTCTGCTCCTGGAAGGGATCTTGGGTGGATTTGCTAAAACTCTGCAGGCAAACTTAGCCCTGCTAGTGCGAACCAGTTTCATCAGCTGTTTCAATTAACCCAACTGCGGTTGTCTGAAGCAGATTAGCAAATGCTGACAAAATTCCTCCTGAGGACAGTAATCTCTAGCACAAGCGAGTAGCACACAGCTGGGGGAGAGAGAGCATTTCCAACGGGCACAGCTGTGCGCATGTCCCTCCCCGAGCCTAGGTGCTGTGCTGAGCAGCTGTACCGTAACCGAGTGACTTGAAAGTGGGTTAGCCAAACGGAGGTCAGTCAAAAGGGACAAGAACCGTGGGGCACAGTCGGGATGTGCTATGCTCAGGTACCTACACAGAGAGCTTAGTTTTCACACGTGCTGCCTGGTTTCTGCTTTTATGGAAGTTAGTGGCAGATGCTCAGCCCCTGTGGGACCACCAATTTATTCAAGCATCTCACTGTTTATTAAAAGTGCCAACTTTAATCTTAGCTTTGGAAGTTTCTTCCTGTACATAGACCTTCTGAGGTTTCAATAAATTCTCTTTAAAGGAATCCTGATCTCAGATCCTTCAGTTCTTCTGTTACCAGGAGCAATGTTTGGAGTATGGAGGCTGGGAGAGAGATTGGACAGTCCTGCAGCCTGTAACCAAAGTGGCTTCGCTGTAGTTCTCTAGTAAAGCATCAAACTCACCCCAAGTGTTGTGCCTACGCCGTACAGATGTGTGTTTGACAGTCAGCTGTTTTGCCTGTGTATGCACAAAAGGAAATTCTTGAAGTGATGTGAGAAAACGTTCAAGACTGCAAATCCAGACAAAATAAGAAAAGTGAGTAAGGTGGTACTGAATGAACTGCTTCGATATTAAGACTGTAGAACATTACGGTGTGATAGGGCTTGAATTGGGAGAAGGGAAACAAATTAGTCTTATCCTATTTGAAATGCTCACATTAGATACAATAGTAGATAATACAGAGGTTTCAAATGTAGCTGTGCAGTGATGAATTCTGCCCATGTTTAGTATATCCAGTTAGATATAAAGTATTGCAGAAAAGTGGGTTGTGAGAGTCACCTTCAACACATTAGCCCTAATCAGGAGTGCAGATGTGACCTTTCTGGCTTAGAAAGATGAGGAACAGCCTTCTGTCAAGGCAGGAGCATAATATCCAGGCAAGCAATGCTGTAATTATCCCCAAAATTACTCTGTGAGCCAGCAATGCTCTGGACTGGGAGCTTGGCCATCCTTAACTGTCGGGGAACGGCAGGTTCTTGCAGGAGGCTGCTTCCTGCTGCAGTTCTGGTGAATTCAAAGTCCTTAGCTTGTGATTTTTTTACTTTTGATGCTTACTTCTGCAACGCTCTTCACCATATGGCTCGCTCTTTCCTAACTGTGTACCTACATCAGTTGCTACCTCTGCAGTGAGTTACCTCAGTGAAAGAGCTGGGGCATCAGTAGGCAGTCCTTGATCACCATGGTTATTAAAAGAAACTCATTTACTCATCAAGATTAATGAAACCATGTTGTTCAAGCCTCCTAAACTTCTCAAAACACTTTTCCACTGGTAGTGAAGTATCTCCTGATCACACTGGTTTAACCTCTAATATGTCTAGCATCAGAGCCTGCGTGCACCAGCAGTTCATGCAAGGGGTTCAGATCCTGTGGCCCAGGTCAGCGCGGATGGGGCACAGCTGCAGGCCCCTGCCTCAGGCCAGAGTTGTAACGAGCCTCACCTGGAATATCCCCTGTCTATCCTCTGCCCATGGTCCATCATCTGCATTTAAGCTCTGGGGTGATGGGCCTGAGCTCGTGCTGGCGCAGCCCCTACCCTACTGCCTGGCTGGTACCTGCAGCTCTGGAGCCCAAAGCCTTGCTGCTCCCCGAAGCCTGACGTAGCGGAGTATCTCACAGTAACCTACTGCTGCTCCAGGGCCAGATAAAGCAACTGGTACTGGCTGTATTTTCAAAACACTTAGGTTATATCTATTTTTATTTGAAAGCGTCTCTTCCTAGTTCACCTGAAGGATTTTTAATCTTGCATGCAGATTTATGACCCTTCAGAGGAATACAACAGGATTTGAGGTGAGGTCTTTGTGTGTCAACTAGGTGAGAAAATGAGGGCAAATCCTCCTCTTCTACCTGAGAAGAACTAACGAAACAGGGTTACCCAAGTTTGATACTCATGCTTAGCCACAGTGTCGTATCAGAAATCATTATTTTTGATCACTGGGCATAGTGAAACTCTGAAGCTAGATGGTCCTTCCTTAATTTGGGTTGTGTAATAAAGCTAGAAACATGGTAATTCTGGATTTACCTGAATTTACTGAACGTTATGTTAAGCACTCCAGCTAACTGTATTTAAACTCAACATCTTTCATCGGTCCAGGCTATAATAGTGATAGAGACAATTTATACCTATTCCCAGGATGTAACATGCTGTTGTACGCAACCATGTATTTCCCCATCTTTAGCCGATGTTCCAATATCATCTAAAATTACAGCACATGTACAGTCCTTGAAGGCTTAGAGAATTTACCAAGCAGTTGACTGGTCCAAAACCCTCCTGGTAACTTTCCTTCCTCTCCGAGTACAGTAGGTACCTTGGCATAGTGATGAATTAGCCTCATTGCAGCTTATTTTGACAAGATATATTTCCCTTTAAACGGCATGCACAGTGCTTGATTTTCCACCTGCCTGTATCTTTGATACAGAATCGGTTCATTCTTTTCGTCATTTTTTTCTCTAACTGAAAAATTAAGTTTTCTATAAATTGCATTTCAGACACTTAGCAGTGATGGATGGCTCGCCTTTGCCACCTTCTCAGAGAAGACACGCTCAGGCTCTCTTCCCCACCTCTCCCTGGAGCACTGCCACTCCAGCTAGACTTCTACTTCTGTTTAGATAGACCTGCTGATAGGTTCCATGCTGGCAACCCACTGGCATTTTCCTTCATTTCCACTTTATCCTGGAAAGCTGCTTTCCATCTGGGCATTATGAGTTAAACCCAAAAGCTCCTCGTCTGCTCTGGTTTCTTCATATAATTCTGGCAAAAGAAAGTCCCTCTTACCAGTGGCCCCAAGAAAAGATTACTTACAGTGGGTGAGGCAAAACTTTGTGACACTGTTGTCTCTCTTCTTACACACATCGCAGGATAGCTAACACCTCCTGGAAATGATTTTTGGAAACATTGCTGTATTACGTGTGATCTACCTATGCTGTATTCAGGCAACATAATCTAAACTCAGGAAGAACACAGATTTGGGTGGATGAAAAAATGTTCTTATAGTATTACTGTATCAGCATGCTTGCTATATGAGCACACTTAGTTGATCATTCTTTCGTCACGGAAAAGTCCTTGGACTTCATTCATATTCACATATTCTTCTTCTTAACCCTAATGTTGAGGGCACTACCTCTTTTGTTTTAATGAAAGTGGAGCAGAAGATGGAAATCTCGCAAAAAGTATTTATTTGCTGACCTCCCTGAATCTGGGCAGAAAAGATAGTGTGTGATGGATTGTATGGAGTAGAAAAAAATAACATTAATTGCCTCTTGCAAACTGATATAGCAAAGAGAACACAAATGAATCGGCATTAAGGCAGCAGAGAAAGGAAAGTGATAACTGACATTAAAAGTTTACTTTAGAAAGGGGAAGAAATATATAGACTGGCCATATTTACAAGAAGTGGGTGAAAGGTCTGCGCTACGGTGGACGGAGCTGGAGTGTGCAGTAGCAGAAGACATTAGGAAAACTTGAGGTTATGGAAGTAAGCTTTATGGAAGGGCAAACACAAGCAGAAATGGAAGCTCTTGCCAAGGTCTTAACTTGGGAGAGGTATAAAAAAGCAGGGCAGCCTCCTCTGTTAAATGACCCGCTGGTCAGTATTGCAGGCATTGCAAACTTTCAGAAAACTTGAAAGAAAAGATTATTTTAACAAATGACATTTGTTTTGCAAAGTCAAGGGGATGGAAACAGTGGGACAGAGAACACTGTATCACCCAGACAAATCAGGTCTTTTACCAGAATGTTATCAACCTTAATTATGAGTATTTAACCAGCTATTAAGCAATATCATCAATGTCTGTGGCCTTAATAAATATAAAATCATATAATATATAATTAATAAACTTAACCACTCCATGTTGAACAATGCAGCGCATTAGAAACCCCTCAATTTATTTGCAACCTCATGGCTGACAAAACGAATATATATTACTTTGCTAAGGGTGCCCTGGTTTGGTGGCTGAATTCATCACAAACTCTCACAAGCCAAAAATCAGTCCTACGTGAATTTATTTATTTTTCTAAAGCCAGCAGTTGCACTAAGTCAAACACAGGCCAGCTTTTTTACTGTAAGTTCAAGCTGTTACGGAAAGAACAGAGGCAGAAGCTTTCCAGTTCTTCCAAGGTGTAGCACACCCATTCAGAATAGCACAGCCTTGTTTAGTCAAAGATGCAGGGAGCTCCAGGGGCAGATGTAGAGAAGCTGGGATTCTGGAGACGGCTGCAACTTGCACGTCACCCTTCAGCGCAACTGGACTCTTGAGGTATGTATAAGGTGCAGAACAAAGCAGGTGTGCAGAGCTCCACGGGGAACGATACAGGCTGAAGGAAAGGTTTTAGGGCCATGAGGCCTCACTAAATGACACCCAACCCAGTTTTCTTACCGCTTTTTGGGAGGTTTGCCTTCTAACCACAAAGTAGGTTCAGCAAAGAATGTAGGCGTAGATGGCACAGAGGCCACGTATTCCAGCACTAGCTCGCTACTGTTCAGAGGAATAAGGTTATGCTGGCAACATCTGCCAAAGCAAACCCTGAGAAAGCCGGAACATCATGGTACAAATAGGTTCAAAAGCTTAATTTCCCATCTCTGACTCCCCTCTTCAATCTCCACACTGTTGTTTTCTTTCTGAGCACCTGTAAATGGCAGTGTATTTATTTTTACTTTGCTACATCCAGTGGAATATTCAAAAGATCTTCTAAACGCCACATCTCTCCGACAGTAATCTTACATAATCCTGTTCTACAACCAAATAATCACAAAATATTGGTAGTCGTAACATTTGGCTCCTTTTAAGACTTTCCTCACCAGTCAATCTCCAGTGCAGCCCCCAGCTCTGCCACTCACTGTAACTAGCTGCCACTGCCTCCTTCAATCCGTCTGAAAATACCTTCTAACATAAAAAGAACTGCCACTCTGCAAATGTACACTATGTGCACAGTACATCAGCTCTCAGATCCATCATGAAATGTATCATTGCATTCACTGAAATTTAGCGAACGTATGCATCATGAAATATGGGTGATACATACATACATCATCTGTGCACATAAGAGGCGCACTTCATTCTGCACACGGAGCGCAACATATCAGACCTGCTGCATGTGCTAAACAAACAGCTCCACCTAGTTTCTAAATAATGTTATTTCTTAATTCACCATGATTGCATACTATTTGAACAAAACTGAAGGTGAACAACAAATTAAATCAGAAAACACTTAAAGCAATTCAATAAAATGGGTTGTCTCAGCTGGACTTCTCACACTTCCCTGGGCAAAATTCCAAACTGGAGCTACACGCCACAAATTCTTTGGACCAGCAGTTCTTCCTCCTCACTACGGGTGCACTTCCATGGGAAAGAGTGAACCTGCCAGGCTTCATCAGTGTTACAGAGAAATTTAGCCATACTTAGGTCCAATGGCCTTGAACTAACCTTTGAATCTGCCAGATGCAGCTCAGCGTGGGTAAAACAGAGGTCTCTGGTTTCTGTTCTGGTCTTCCATTTCTCTTCCGTTTCCTTTTGGATTTCTCTCGGTGCATGTATTTCTATGTCCTTCAGGCTCTCACCTTTTCCAGTTCAAGCTACACCTAAATCTCTTAAGTTGTTGGGACTTTTCTTGTATGATTTTGCTAAGATACAGCACTTTCCATTTGTTCATATAACTGTAATTCTTACCCGAGCTTTCAAAAGCTGGTGTCTCGGTAACTGCAGCAACCACCGGGCTGACCTGCAGGCAACATCCTGAATTCTGACCAGCCAGATTTCAACAACTTTAACAAGATCCATCCCATTACTAGCCAGGTTCCCTTTGCTCTCCTAGATGGCCACTTCAGAGCCTCGCTGATGTTAGAAACTTTTCTTTAAATTCTAGGCTAAATTAATTCCTGCACAATTTATGCCCTGTGATCTATTGAATGATATTTGCATAACACATTAGTTCTTCCACACTCAGATCGTTTTTACTTATTGTTATTCAATATGTCCTCCAGCTCCGAAAGTTTTGTTTCTACAGTATGGTGCATGGGAAGCTTTAAATGTAAATATCTACTTTACCATCTACCCATTACTGTAAAGCTGGGGTGCCTTCATGGGCAAAACTTCATCCCGAGTAGCATCGCTAGAACCAAAGGCTTTCCAGGCTAGCTATGCTTTATGCTAGTGACACAGTGCCTGGTATTACCTACCTCGCTGCATGTTTAGCAGCTAAGAGCCATCCTCAGTGGCTCTCATTCAGTCATCCTCGATGGGCTCCTCAAAGCCAAGCTGCAGGAACAGTGGGATATAATGCTCTACAACATCTTCTTATTCGACCTTGAATTTCATCCCAAGCTAAATGGCTGTCCTTTATGTTACAGAAAGGAGAGGGTACTCACAGGCTGGCTGTTATTTCACGTCGCTTTCCCACAGTGACAGAAAATCTAACGCGGTATTTTCCCTCGCGAGTTTCGAGGAAGCACTGCCTGGTGGTCCTGTTTACCCATAGGCAGGAATTGATTTAACGGATGCTTACAGAAAAGTTCCTTCTCAGAAAAGTTCACGGACGATGACTTCACTGTATGATCATCCTACCCACAATGGCCAAGCTTGGGACTCCCCACTGACGACTGGATTAGCCAAAATATTGCCAAAGTATTTTATCTGTTCTTTCCCTGCATGGACAGACTATGTCAGAACAGAAAGCGTCCTTCAATTCAATCAATTCAATTCAATTCAATCAAATGTCTTCACCAAGCACTACCGGCCGAATCTATAGGGCTCGGCTTCCCAGCTATTCCATACAGCAGGTCACATGTACAGTCACAAGATGGCAGCATGCAATAAAAGATTTCTGTATGGTCTCTGTCACATCTATTAGCTGAATTTCAGTTTGACTCTGTCCTATAACTGTTGAGTTTAGCAGTGCCAAAACCATTTTATCTTGGGTGCTAAATTTATTAAATAATTTACAGAAGCAGACTCACATTTTTATTTTACATTTTCTTACAGAATTCCAGGCCTTTCTTTTACAAACCTGCTTATCTTTGGATTTTCTTCATTGTGAGTCTTTCAAAGAGAGACTGTACTTATAAGCAGACAAGCACAAACAATTTATATCTACATCAGAATTACAGCACAGACTGTGATAATTCAACTACTGGCAAGAACTCTTCCCTGGCAACTATATAGATCTGACAAAAGTCCACATTGGAAATTACAGTGAAGTGAAAGATGCTTTTTTAACAATCAAGGGATTACTCATAAATACATGCCTGGGTGCATCAGTAAGACAGACTAGCGAACAGAGTCCTCATCTGAAGGTCCCTGAGGTCAACAGAGAGCTAAGAAATGCCATAATTAAAAAGTATCTATGCTACCACAGGTGTGTGCAGCCCCTGGAGCACACTGGCCTAGTCTAAGTGTCTTCCATAACTTGTCCTGGCTGCTCATCGTCCCCCTGGAACTTGCAGGAGCTAAGCCATGGGTGGGATAATAGACCGCCTAAAGCATAATTTTCGCCTGCTCCAAATATTCACCCAAGAATGTTTTGACACATCTCACAGTGGCCTCTGCAAGCGGTGGGCACTCAGCCCGTCGATACGGCTAGCTGCAGCCAGTATTCTGGGAAGCCTTGTGGTTTTGCCTTACAGCCATTCCTTGTTAACCTGGCTGGGGCAAGCCTCTAGAATACAAAATGCATTTCATTGCTGATTGTTTCCACATTTCACAGTGCTTTGTATTATTGGTAAAGATGTTAATCGGTTAATGTCAACATAGATTGCCAGCTTGCTATCATTATTACAGGTACGTAGATTCAATAGGCTGCATCACTAATGTTTCAAAAATACCCGTATAAAGAATGTATACTCAGACTTAGTGGAGTTTCTTCATCACGGAAGTGATCGGTCTCTGCACTTTTTTTCTCCTTCAAACCCACATAAATTCAGAACTTACAAATTGTAACAGGTGAGAGACCCAGAAGCAATCTTCCCTTTCTGACTGCTGATGCAAAGAAAGCCACCGAGACGGCATGGAAGCAGAAGCCCAGGTGCAGCCAGATGCCCTGGTACGGCTTCCACTTTGATCCAGGCTAGAACAGCAGCGTGAGGTAGAGGCAAGTGTCCGCTGACGAGTGAGACATGAATGATCTCTGTCAGCTTGAAATCCTTTTGTGCCAGTTTTGTCCAAGCCACAAATGGGGGTGAAGGCAAAATATAGCAGAGGGCTGAGGCGTGCCAGAGCTAGTCCTCCACTAATTCAGAGGAGTGCAAACATGAAAAGGCAGCACACAGCCGTTTTGGGGACTCTTTTGCTTTTAAGTGAAGAATTCTTCTCAATTACTAGTAATTGTTCGTTATGTGGTCCTTAAAAGACCTATCAGACTGGAATTCATAAAATCTTTGCATGTTTTGGATAAACAGAAAAGCATGGCTACAGCTGATGAGACCTCTACTTGCTATGAGGCAGTATCCTGCCTCCAGCATCCTATCTTCAACTCCAATTGATTTCTTAGGAGGAAAGAGCAAGATATCCTGAAGCATACCTGGCTGGAATAAGAAGTGTTCCTATAGGCAGATTCTTCTGACTCCTATCAGTTAAAAATTGGTTCGTGTCCAAAAAAATGAAGTTTCTTACCACAGAACTGAACCTTCACCAATGCAATTCTGAATACTGACTCTTCATTTGCTATTTGAAGCTGTGGTGTAGCATAGCTATATGTTGTTAAAAGAGATTTTCTTTATCCCTGTTTTGACTCAGTTGCATTGTGGAGATAGTGTATGCTTTTCAGCAGACTTTTTTTAATATTGTTTTTTCTGGTAGGCTTGATTACACAATCTCTACAGGACAAAGTGAATCCTTACTAGCTTCTTTCTAAGTGTTTATCTAACACTGATATGAATGAACTTAGATATCATCACTCTCTTTAATTAGACTAGGAATTAATGGTTCTTGTCAATTTATTGTAGCTAGGAAAAACACAGCAGTAATTTTTTTTTTTTTTGTAGGGAGGGCCTATATATTTTAAACCCAAGTTTGTGTTGATAAAAAGATTAAAAACCAATATAGTTTTCAAGAATAACTGAAAATTGTTGTGCTTTGGACAGTTTAAATAACCCTACATTTACCTGTTACATCAGCAGCCTTCACATCCATCTTGTACTGAGAAAGAAAACCTCCTTGCTTTTAAAAAGCACCTTGTCCTTTCCCTTTGTTACTTGAACTAACAAAATATGGATATAATAGTAACTGTTTTGTTACCTCTCACAGCTATGTTCTTCATTTCCTTGTGGCTCACTCATTTTTCATTGTTATCACTTGATTTGTTATTATGACAATCTCCAGTTTAGACAGGAAAATTCTTGGATCAAAATCTTGTTGTGCTTTATTTGTAGGAGAGATGCTATGAATTTACGACAGTACATAAACTACTGCAACAATCAAGCAAAGAAAATCCAGATGTAGATCAAAGTTATGGTATTTTCCTTCCTGTTGTATTTCCTGTTTGAGGATTGCAGTGATATTAACAGATGTTGCTGAATTCAAGCATCACAGTTCTGTGAACAGGTGTCATATGTAATAGTATCCTCATTTTATACATAGGAAAAAAATGGTATAGAAATAATGATTCTGCTTCTGGAATAACAAAAGAAACATGTTGATTCCCTATGCTTTAATAATAAACTGTTCTATTCACTTCATGTTTTAAATTGTTATCTGTAAGTCTTCTACCACGGATAAATTCCTTACTTAGCCACTCTGGCTGAGAAGCAGGCATACTTTTCATTTGTTCCAAATTGATGAGATGGCTTTTTACTAAAATAGTCTACTTTTTGTTCTGTGCATTTCATCTCTAGCTGGATTCAAATGTCAACAAATTGATCCTTGGCAAACCAAGCTTTCCACTATGTAATATCATTTCCTCATTCAACTAATTACTTCACTGTATCAGTTGAAATACTGCTTTTAAAGTAATTGAGGACTTACATATCCATGTTCTTTATGCAAATTAAAATTAATAGCTATACTTAGTAAATGGGAAAGCTGCCTAAGTGTTACAGTCGTTCCCGACCTGGAAATCCATTTCCCACAAGAGAAATTCAGTTGTTAGGCCACTCCTGAATTTAAGTTACAATTTTTAAGCCTGCATGTCTAAAATGACACTCCTCAACCCAGATCTAAAATTTTAAATGCAAGTGGCTCCCTTGCAAAACTGCTCGTTACCTCCAGCTGCCTCTAACCCAGCAAGACAGTTTCTCAGTGCTGAATTACCTGCTCAACCACTTCCTTGAAAGCCCACAGAAGTCGGACTTTGTTGCACTGGAACAGCTGGCTGAGGATCAGTCTGGTCTTTAACTTCCTAAAACCGTCAGCTTCTAGCATCACAGTGTTTGAGCCATCGTTGCAAATGCAGGGGAGGGTGGTTCCTCTCTCGCAGGGCACTTACTTTCCAGAGTGAAACACCCAACTCCTGGCTGCGCCTTCCGAACACTGTAATGCTGATTGTGTGGCTGATTCAGCCAGCATTACACCTGCTCATTCAGCTTGGGCTAGAGGCCTAGAAGGTCAACAACAATGTTCAGACAAAGTTTAAAAAATCTGGCTACTGAGGACATCAGCCAAACACAGCTAAGGGGGCAAGAACAGGATCTGCCATGGAGACACACTGTAGAAAAAAAAAAGGGTGAATTGGCACCATGAGCAATCTTTACTCACAGCTTCAGAAGCCAGTAACATGCTGTGAGTAGGAAAGAGTAAATCAGACGACACAGTAGTTCTGCATTATTACCTTTTTCCTGTTAATTCTCACGGGTTGCTTTATTAGTCGTGCTTGTCCACACTATGGACTCCAGTTTAAACGCATGCTTGTGCTTTGCAGACACATCGGGACATAAAATTTAATCATCTTACTGGAAGTGTGAAATACTTCTATTAAACAAGGTGTGCTTTGTATACTGCCATAAGGCAGGCTGCTTGCAATTAAGATGATAGTTCTGCATTCATCCAAGGGGCTACACTCAGGCATTCAACTGTTCTTACTTTAATTGGTAATTCTCCTGATTTCATTTCAAACAATCTCACTTAAGGAAAGGGGAGAAAACTGTTACGGATTGTGAAATATAGGAGTACTGGGAGGGAACTGAATGTGCCAGCTGTGGGAATATACAAAGGAGGGAATGAGTCATGTAACTTCCAGTCATTTGGAAAGGGGTCGTCCTGACTGGACAGGGCTGCAATTATTAAAATTTATGTATCAAGCATTTATTCCTGGGTTGAATGAATAAATGATCTGCTAGCAGATCACAATGATCATAACTGATCTGCTAGCAATGCTGTGATAAAGATTCTGTCAGCAATTACATTATATGGATTTATAATACAGAACTAAAATAGTGCATCCTGGTCACTAAAATAACTCCAGAGTCAGACTTTGGCTCAAGTTATCATAACCAAGCAGCTGACTCATGCCCACAAAAATATCCATGTGCATTGGGGTCATCTTTGTGCAAGCTGGTTGGGTAATTGCTTGTCTAGGGCTCTTTTCGCCTAGAACCATCTCCACAGCATGTATGGGTACTTGGCTATGTGAACACACGTTTCTGTGTGCAGGTGCTCTAAACAAACACATGAACGTCAGAGCATATCTGTGCAAGCTTTCCAGACCAAAACAAGCCATTAGATTGTAAAGAAGCATATATTCTTAAGGCTGAGTTAGAAGTTAATCTAGGGCTCCACACTAAATCCCATTAACAAATGCTGATAGTGCCTTAAACATCATAGTATTAAGAGACATCATTTGCAGGAATTTTTCTTAGTTAGCTGCCTGTTTTTGAAAATATGCCTTCATAAGATTTTCCAAAAAGGAAGGTATTTCATATTGTTTCAATTACATTTCTGGATTTTTTAACCAGTTGAGGGTTTCCTCAAGTGTTCTGATATTCCAAACATCAGCTCAGTGGCTGACAGATGGAATCTTAGCATTTACTCTTGATGCCCCTCCGTGAGTTCTGTCAATTCTTAACGTTGCTTTGGTGTTTACAATAACTTGTAAATTACAGGATCTCACAACAATAATAATTTGAAAATGGAAAGTAAAAACATGTTTAGTTAATGCTTTGCTAGTTGATGCAAATGTAGGGCAGGTAGAGTTACTTTGCAGGAATATCAAGCATTTTCAGTGTTAAGTGCCTTTCTTTATGATCTGCCAGGGCTGTAATAGCAATCCCAAGCACATTCCACTGCATCTGGTTACTCATCAAGGTAGAGCAATCCTCCCGGAGTTCCAAATGGTAATTGAATTTGTATGGAGCCTGCCAAATTAAAATTGCCTGCTTCAAAATATAAAACTTGAGCAAAAAAAAAAAAAAAAGGATGGGAAATTTTGAGTTCCAGTTGACAATATATTCTTACCTCATCAAGCTACTGTAGTGGGTCTTTGGTGCATGAAGTAAGAAATCACTCCCTTGATGCTGTAACTTTGCTATCAATAGACACAGTTTGATATATTGACAGACAGTTTGTGAATACATCAAAAATCAACATCTGTACACTCACATACAAAAGATCATGCAGACTACGTTGGTGTTACATGAATTAAATCAGAGTTGAATTTGATCCAAACGCTGTTGTAACGTTTGACAATTGGATTGTAAGAGTTAATAACAAAAACAATAGCTAAAGCAAAAGCCAGTCTCAAGGGATGACAATTCCTGCGCTGAACCCTTGCCTGAAAGAGACTGGCGGCTTTTAGAACATTTCTGACGTTAAAACAATACTTAGCTCCTAAAGCTGATCTTGATTTCAGTATTCTGCTGTCATGTATATGTAAATAAACATTTGCATGTGTTTATATATATAAAACCAACATCTATGTTCGTGATATGTTCTGCATACGGTTTTTCACCTTCACTATATTGTGCACAGTGGATTAGGTGATTTGTATCTGTCCTAGCGTTGTTTAAATAGCAAATAACAATTAAACAATAAAAAATTTCTTCTTTCAAACTTCAAATAATTCAAAACCAGTCCCAAACTCATGAAAACTCATGAGTCCACTGAAGGTCATATCGTTATTTGGATTTACAACGACTGAAGGCTTGGTCTCACAGCCATTAGTTGCACATTTATGAGCAATACATTTCCTTCCCTATGTATGCTATTGTTTATGCTTTTCATGTGCAACTATAAATACAAAATAAGCCATGATTTTCAGAAACAGGAATCTAAACTAGGGGTCCCAGAACCTCTTAACTGATTCTGTTGGTCCTACAGGAGGCTCAACATTTTTGAAGAATACATTTTACTGCCTAAAATCAGAAAAGCGCTTACCCTTATGTTTAAGTCTAACACATTTGAATTCCCTCCTGAGTCGAGATACTTTCCAGAAGTGGGAGACTTAAGAGCCTATCTTGAGATCTCACAACCTAATTTTAGGCACAAAGCTTGTATGTATGTATATATCTGCATACTTTATCATAATATAAATGCTCTTGCTGAGATGAGATTTTCAAATTACTGAAATCAATAGGACTTTTTACAGCAACTCTGATTGCTAATGATTCTTATAACAGAGATTTCCATCTCCACTTGGGTTTGGCACCACTGAAAACTCATATTGTAAATTCAGGCACAAAACCCAGGCCACTCTAAATTTGGGATTTCATCTCTGCTCCCTGGACCTGAAAAATATGAAGAAATAGTAGATTGAAACTTACACATTAGGAAATAATTTTTTAGAGGTAACATTTTCTGACATCTAAATCACTTTCTGTCTGACACTGGGAATTTCATTATTAGGTACAGGAAACTCATGCTTAGGTGCTGAGCCCCTCTTTTCCAGGTGCTCCCCTTTTCCCAGTTCATGACTTTTGGAGCTCTCATAACAGTTTTTCCATCTGCGTTTTCTCCACTGATTTCCTCACACCTATTCCCCTCACACCTCATGTCTGGCTTAGCTCTGCTGGAGAAGTAGCTGTGGATGGAGTCAAAGGCAGCTGCACTTTTGTAACACTTAAAACCATCCTGTTGTAGATAAAGCAATCTTTAAATGTTATGTAGTGTAGCTACAGATATGTAACAAGAAAAAAAAAAAAAGAGGAAAGGAGAGGTTACAAAAGCTTTCTTCCAGCACTTCAGGATTAAGATTGTGATAAAGTAACTTGGGATCGAAGAGATTTAGGAATCTCCCTGCTGCTTTACCTTCAAATGTGTGAACCTTATGGAGAAATGCCCCATATATCAGTGACTTCAGTTACATTGATGTTGAAAAGACCATTTGCTGCTTTTCTTACATAATAGGTGTCAGAGGTTTAGGTATCTGTGCACCAATAGAGGCAGCAGTTTAAGCATGAGTTGTAGCACTTCGCTCAAGATATAAACCTTGATGAAATCTTGACACTGAAAAATGGAGATCAGACCATGGGCAGGAAGAGCTGTCATTGACAATCACAGGAAAAGTATTGCTTTGATAAAAACATTCAAGATATCTGACAGAAAGAGCTATAAAAATATTACACTAGGAAACCCCCAGAAGTCTTAAGAAAAATCAAAGCACATTATGAAACTTATTTGTAAGATAATTTGAGCAAGTTTTTAAACATCTGTAATCTGAACTAATTTTCTGTACCTCCGCCCTTCAGTCCTCCTTGAACTATGGTCCTAGAATAAGAAGCCACATAAAAGTATCTCAAAAGAATTACTTCTTCCAAAAATTTCAAAGATTGCAGAGGTGGAAAATCATGCTATCACTGGAAAGCACCATTGATTTTAACTGTGCAGCAGCTCCTGTGCTATATAATACAGTATCCAAAGCAAACATATAATGGAAATGTACCAGTGAGAAGTCAAACCTGACTTTCAGGTATTGTACTGTTGTGTAACATGATTTGTACTTGCATTATTCAAGGACATGCTGATGTTGGGTAATGCCCTTAGCTTACCTAGGAGTAAACCAAATCTTTAGTGAGCCTACAACTCAGAGGGGAAAAAAAAAAAACAAAAACAAAAACAAAAGGTAAACTCTAGCACTGTAAATCTTAGATTTGAATAAGAAGGAAAAAAAAAAGTGAAACATGTAGGATGCTACTGTCTATACAACAATTCCTTATACTGATTATTTTTCATATGTGAAGATTATCCCATGCAAAAATTCATGTGCTGCTTAGATGTTGAACATAAAATGGAGGAAAGAATCTTTGCATGATTTTTCTCCTGTGGGCGTAAACAGATATTTTTAACTTCAGCTACCAAACAGAACTGAGACAGAATTAGATTATACTTCCAACCAATACTTTTGTACCTTGCAAATATGTAACAGCTGTGATTCTGAAAGATTTAGAACTAAGTTTGTTAGTATCAGTTGTTGCTAAGAGATGCATTGCCTTTAGCAGAAGAATGAATATGCACCCACACTAAGTGGATTGATGAACTAAAAGTCACAAACCCAATACAAAATAACTTGTTTATATGGCAAAAGAGCCTGAAAATATTTTATTGTGAAAAACAATCAGCATTATTGCATTTTGAATTCATCATGAGTTTTGTTGACTTGCCTCCTCACAGAAGGGATACTCAGTAATGACATTTTCAAAAATAAAGGATGATTGAAAATCACATTGAAGACTATAACACAATATAATTCTTGCAGGAGACTCTAGAAATTAAACCATTAAACCATACATTTTTAGTATCTAGTCTTTTTTTGAATGATATTGCAAATTCTAAAGACGACCCTCATTGACAAAAAGCTTACAATGGAAGACAGATACCAGATGTTTTCGTACAGTTATGAGTGTTGCAGTTACTCATAATTGTTTCATACAGCTATGAGTACTGCATTATTATTACCACCATTTTAACACCTGCCTCTTCTGTATTGCTAGTTAATGTACTTGCCAGTTTCACGTACTTCTGCTTGGTACAGCACACTGAGTTTCCACACTTCTCTCTAGACTTCTTTCATATTTTGGAAACTGTGCTCATAATTTAATTCTCATATAATTTTGTTGACAGATATTTTCCATGTTTGTATTCCTCTCTAAAAAGAAGATCTTGCTTGACCTCCTTTTAGCACACCTCAGCGACAGACCATGTGTTTTAAGAGGGGATATCTGAGTTGGTGGGGGTAAATGACATAGATGGCAAGGTCTGAAAAGACAATATTCCACCATCAAAAAGCACTACAAAAAGTGATTATCCATTTTCTGAGTTGTCTTCCTAATGACTTTTTGTTGGATCTTCGGGGGGGGGGGGGGGGGGGGAGGGGGATCCATTACAAAAAAGGAGGAGTTTTAGACCATGTGAAAACATTATTTAGAAAAAGACCATCCTCACTATTACTCAGGGTCTAAAGCACAACTGAGCTGGACACACTATAAAAAGCATTAATACTTGATACTTGATAGTGCCAGAATAAACTTTCCTGATATCAAATTAGCAAAAAAACCTTCTGTGATGATTATGTATAAGATACATTATAGGTAGATAAACATTACTCAAGTATATGTATGGAAAATTTGAGGCAAAAAAAGAAGTAGCTTGTGCAAAGCCTCAAAGATTAGCAGTGGTGACATTTCTAACAAAATTCAAGTAACTCTTAATTCCCGGTCTGTATTCACTGGGTGATTATCCTAATGGTTTTTTGCTGGTTTTGACGCTGCTTTTTCTCCTTTGAGGCAGTTGTTATTTTGAAAGAATCCTCCCTTTCTCCCCCACTTGCTAATTATCTCTTGGGGAAAAAAGTGGAACTCCAGCTGTGGAAACTTAGACAGGGCTGTGTCTTGTCCTATGAAAATCGCTCCAGCAAAAGGACTGGTGAATGGTTATAAAACTGCAAAGTGGATTCTGACCTGCTGCAGGGTCACTCCGTAGCATGTCTCCTAGCAGATAAGCTACAAAAAGCAACAAAATACAGCCCCTCGTGCCCGAACAGCAGATGGTCCCAGATAACTCCCAGCAGCAGATATCTTCATGAACCACTACTTCCTGTATCAACACTTGCTAACATTTTTTACTAAACAACTTTCCCCCTCTGACTAGTTCAAGGACTCAAATACCTAGAGACAGGATTTTGCCGCAGTTGGGTTGACCTTCTGGAAGTGGCCACTGTGCCAAAATAACGCATGTAACAGTTGCAATACACACATCTTTGCATGTGGAAAAGAACACATTAACATTCTGGCCAATGATGGGTTACAAACTGGGTGTAAGGTACAGAAGAAACATACAGAAAGACTCTATGGGTAGAAACTTGAGGGTAGCAGCTCAACGTGCTTTTGAAGCATCAAAAATATTGAGTGAATTCTTAGCTGAAATGTATTGCAGACATACTGTTACCATGCCTTCAGCTGAACTACTTCAAGTAGAAAACTGGAAGATCTTGTAAACTAAGACAGGTTATCTTGGGTCAACTCCTGAATGCTGAAAATGTATGTGCTGTCACAACTGGTGCTGGCAATTCATTACACAGCTTCTCAAGTGGGCCTGAGAGAAGAATATAGCTGGTTGTTAGATGATGCTTGATGCAGCGAACACCTTCTGGGTAAGACTGGTAACAAGGTTGCGACAATTTGTTGACCTTAAATATTACGCAGTGTGTCTTATGGATGGATACAGATTTTATACACAGTTGGAAGGAGAGAAGCAGACCATCTCTCAGGGTGTTGTGCAACTTTGTGTGGACTGCAACAGCAGTCCAGCTGAGGGAACTTCTCAGCTCTTCTTGGAGGTCTTTGTTCTGCTTCCTATTTTTCCAACTGCTTTTCACACCAGCAGAGAAAAGATGGGAGAAGAAAGCCCAAGCTGATAATATATAGTACCTATCACTGTTAGCACCTTGTATGATACATACATTATACGTTATGAGTGCCTGTAAAACGTGCTCCACTACCTGAAAATACCAAGACTTGGATTAATCCTGCTGGATTTTAGGCATTTAGAACCACTAATTGTAGTGGAAATGGGTACTTCGAGTCTATACAAAGCCTGAAATGTTCTTTGAGACAAATGTACAGTTATCTTATAGAGCAGGGGTCCTCAAACTATACGGCCCGCGGCCTGGATAGGGCCCCCCAGGGTCCTCAATCTGGCCCCCGGTATTTACAGACCCCCCCGACACCCCCACCCCCCCCCAGCCAGGGGTTGGGGGGGAAACCAAGCAGCCGCAGATGACCTCCTGCCCCTTCATCTGCACCAGCCCCCTGATTAAAAAGTTTGAGGACCCCTGTCACAGAGGAAGACTACTGTGGCCTTCCAAAGAAAAAATGAAGCACACTGGCTTCCCAGGACGAGTGGCTAAATATTAAGCTGACTGAGTGTGGCCTCTGAATGCATGAGACCATGAGAACTGAATGTGAAGGAGATCTTGTAGTTGAAATTCAGGCCTGGTATTTTGTCCTCGTGCCCATGTGAATTCCTCCTGCAAACAAGCGCTTTGCTGTTACCTTGAGTTCCCCGCTTCTTATATTCTTGTTTACTCCCATATAAATTACAAGCACTTTGAGAGAGGAACGATTATTTTTCGTTAGCATGGCCTCTGAGGGGCCTTATCACCACCGGTGTCACGCTGCCAGTAACTAACCGCATTCCCGGCCTCAGCACTTACTGAACCGCAAGATTCCAGGCCCTGGCCCTCGGGCTGGTGGGGCTCCTTGACCTTTGCAGGCTCCTGGAGCGCTGGCACCTGCCTGCCCGTGCCTGGCGGGGCAAGGTGAGCTCCGGGCCAGCCAGGTGGCTACCGCAGCACCGTCCTTGGCGCCGGCCGGCTCCTTCCAGGGGCCTCTGGCAAGAGCGGCGGCACGAAGCCAGGGAGCCCGGCTGTGACCTCAAGTGCCCGGTCCAGTGCAACACGTGTCAGGCAGTTCACCGAAACCCTGTTGGCTTTAGAGTTAATAATTCACCTCCCGCTTGCCATTTTCGATTGAGGTCTTTATTCGCGCGGCACAGGGTAGATGGCTCGCGTTCCTCACGACTGCTTCAAGCTACTGCCCGCCGGCCCGTGTGACGGGTGAAGCCATTACACACTTTCCTTACGGCAACGGCAGCGGAGCCGCTAGATCCCTCCCCTAGCGCAAACACCCGCCCCTGTGCCCGGCTGTGTCTATACGTAACGAGAGCCCGCTCCGAGGCCGGGCTCAGCGCGGCCAGCCCTGCCCGCCGGGGCGCCGGCACCCAAGCGGTTAAGCCCGGCGCGGCCGCGGCAAGATGGCGCCGCGCCGCCCCCGCCCCCGTCCCCGCCCCGCGCGCTGGGCACTCGCGCGGCGGCCGGCGCGCGCTGCTGTCGCGCGGTGATGAGTCACGGGCAGGGGCGCGGCGCGGGGGCGGCGGGCGCGCGGCGGGCGGCGCTGCTGCTCGCGGCGAACATGGCTGGCGTGGCCGACGCCGCTGCCTCCGCCGCCGCGCCCGGCAGCGGCGGGGACGGACGGCGCGGCGGCGCCCCGGAGCAGCAGGACGGCGGCCGCGGGGAGCCCAAAACTCTCTGGGGGAGCAGCGAGCCGCGGCCGCCTGGTGCCGGCCCGGGGCAGCCGTCTCCGCAGCAGCGAACGGAGACGCTGGGCTTCTACGAGAGCGACCGGGGCAGGAAGAAGAAGCGGAGCCTCTCGGGTGAGCGGCGGCGGCGGGGCAGGGGATCTGCGCCCGCAGGCCGGGGCGCGTGGAGGGCGGCGAGGGCCCCCGGGCCGGGGCGGCCCCCACGGGAGACCGGGGTGGCCGTGGCGGCGTTGCTCGGGGCGGGAGGCGCCTCCGGGGCGCGCCGCCAGCGCTGGCTCCGTACGGCGCGGCCCGGCCCGCCCGAGGGGCCGGGGCGGGTGCCTGAGGCGGGGCTGAGGGCGCCGCGGCCGCCCGCCCGGGCAAACTTCGGCGAGCGACTTCAGAAAGTGCGCCGGGACCTCGGGGGCCTGGGGAGCGGCGGCGCTCAGCCGCCCCGAGGGCGGCGGGCCGGGGCTTCTCCGCCGGCAGCGCTGCCTCCCCGCCGCCTGCCCTGCCGCCTGGCGCTGAGCTCGCCGTGCCGGTGCGGTGGAGCCTCTCGGCGTGACGGCTTGTGTCCGCGCTTCCCGCACCGGCACCTTCAGGAAGGGGAGCGGGGGCAGCGGGGCCCCCGTGCCCTGCCGCGCAGCGGGTAGTCGCCAGGAGGTCGTTAAACGAGGTGGGCGCCATCCGTGGAAGCGCTGGGCGCTGCGGTCGGAGCTCCGGTGGCGGGGCTGCACGCCCGCCAGGAGCGGCGGCGGCGAGCGGTTTCTGGCAGGAGCGGAGCGGGTCAGAGCCGGGCCCCGTTTCCTGAGCCCCCCGGGCCGGGGGCTGCGGGCCGGCCTCGCTCCGTTGCTGAAGTACGGGGGGTGCTTCGTCCTCTTGGCGGTTCCCGTTACATACACACAGCTCTAAGTACAGGAGTCTTCGCGCCTACTGCTGAAAACGGCGGTTCTCTTAGAGCCTTGGAGTTACACGCAGATTATTAGAAGTCATTTAAACTAAATGTAGCGTACTAAGGATTTTATAGGTAAAAATAAGGGAAAATGTCACGGCCTTCGCTATCGATCTGCAGCTGTATTTACATTTACGCTTGACCTGGTGGTTTCAGGTATCTACAGAGCAGTTTTTGACAATAGCCCTGCCTTTTTTGTAAAAGTTGTCGCTCGGTGTGGCATGGTTGATTTAAGTGTTGGTAAGGTTTTTTATAACTATTAGCACCTAATTTTTAATTAAGGGGCTTGCCGAAAATCTGGAAAGCGTTCAGTGGTGTTCAGATTTCCAGGCTTTCTGCCTTCATGTTGGTTTGAATGTGATACCACAGGTCTAATCGAACACAGAAAGAGAAAAACAGAAGTTAGGATTTAAGTTAAAAACACTGCCAACAACTGAATGCTTTTCTTGTAAGTTTTTCAGGTGCTGTGTCAGTTTCTGACCTGGGATGTCAGAGCACCTGCAGCATCATTGACTGCAGTCCTGTGGTGTGGATGGCACTGACTTAACTTCCATAGGTTGTAAGGAATTGGCTTGATTGTAGTATTACATATGGATTGTGTTGTGGTGAAAAAGCAATGGTCAACACACATACTGATGTGCCTGAAAGACATCTGAACAAATAACTCCTTAAAAAGTAAGGAAATGGTTATAGGTGGGTGGGTGTGATTCCTAACTATATTCCAGCAATCTATTTTAAATTTAAAAATACTTTAAAACCACTGGCACTTTTTGACCCTTCAGGACAAGAAAACGTTAGAAGAACAGGCCTCTCAATAGAGCAACTAAAAATTCAAACTCATCTAATGGTAGCAACATATTAAATAATAGAGGTAGGGTTTTTTCATGATGGTAAAATAGGACCAGTGCAGCACAGATAAGTTGTTAGAGGAGAAGGAAGTACTTAAAACCAAAAAAATCTGTGCTTGATTTGAGTGTTTGTGGAAGAAGTGTGTATTTAGGTTTGATGGGAGTGAAGTGAGTGCCTGGAATTGTTGCGTTTAGGATTAAAGTTATGATTATATAACAATAGAAACTTATTGAGATGCAGTACATTTGGTATTTGCACAAATTTTCTTTCCGTTTCTGGTTAATGATTATCCTTTGTGTAGCTATGCATTGAAGTATAACTTTGGTAAATCATTATGTTATTACCCTGAAGGAATTGGTGGCCTTTTATGTTTTGAAGATGCCTGTACTTTTCTGTCCTGAGCTGGAGAGATAAATGAGAATTCTTTGAGCATTAGGAGTGTGCTATCTGAAGAGTTTAAATTTAGGCCTCAGTCTAAAACTTTCTGATGGAAAAAGAGGGAAATTTGAAGTAGGGAACAAATTTGAAGTAGGAATTAGCGTGTCTACTCATTTTAAAAATAAAATGATGCTTTGATAGCAGAATTAAGCTGTTTTTCAAATGCTTTATTACTCTGTCCCGCCTCGGTGTCTCATGCTGTTTTCCTTACTGTATTTTTCCTACAGGGTCAGCCACTGATGGGTTTCACAGTTGGTGCAGACCTAGGGCAGATGCTGGGTGGCAGTAAGTGCTCAGAAAGGAGGTGGCTGACCAACTGTGTACTTCAGTGCATCCCCTGTCACTGGAGAGACTGCTTTGCAGTCACAGTCTGGAGCTTGTGTATTGATCAGCCTCAGTTAGGAGGAGTGATTATCTCTTAATTATCTAGGGCGTGAAAGTCTAGCCAGCTGGAGGAAACTTAAAATCATTGGTTTTTCAACAACAGGCCCATAAACCAGTTTCTGTGAGGTAAGGAGGAGTGAGAACAAATAGCTTATTGGTTAGAAACATAGAATATCTCAAGTTGGAAGGGACCCGTAAGTCACTTTGTGGTGGCTGTCCATATACATCTATTTACTTCGCAGGAAAGTTCAATTGTTTGAGATGCGTTAGAGAAGGTTGATTGTCTGAGGTGTAAGAAAATGCACCTGGGCAGTTAATTGGTGTCTTCATACTTCAGGTTATCTCTTTTTACTTTTTAAACAAGAAAGAATTGGGTAAACCTAAAAATGGTACAAGTCATAGTGTTACAAAGGAAGACTCCAGAAAACAAGTTTGCAAGAGATCTGAGCAACAATTTTGTGGTATGACCTTTGGCCTTATTTCACTGGAATGAACTTTGATTGAAACTTTACATGTAAATATTGGGCTTTTTACTACTTATTAAACTACATGTTGGCTTTGTTTGTTCTAAAATAAATACCTTTAAGGCTTACAGTGGCTTTGGCCTACTTAATAGAAGTGGATCAGTAATGTATAAATCATCAAAATCACTATCCAAACAAGCTCATACAGGGAAAAACTGTTCAGTTCATGTAGTTTAAAGCAAATGATCACTTAAATGACGTAGTAACAATGCATAATTAACCAGCAGTCAGTGAATTATATAGCTGTGATCAGTATCAGCAACATGATAAATTGCAATAGTAGATATACACAGAATGTTAATACACCACCACAAACTTCAAAATGCCCGTTTGTTACCCCCCAATTCTAATCAGACTCAATACATGTGCCCCCCACCCAAGGCAGTGTAGGTTATAAGCACAGCCTTTCTCTTCTGATTCTTTCATGCTTCTGTCAGGGCTGATTCCTCATTCGCTTTAAAAGTCTGTAATTTTCTGGCTGCTCTTCCAGCTAGTGGCCTTTATAGTCTTCAGTGTAATGAATATTGAGAAGCCACTGTCTTGAGACAGTTTTGGGTGAACTTTTCAGACACAGCATCTATACTTGCATTCCTCTTGACACTTGTTATCTAGGCAATTTTACTAAGGGTGTTTTGCAGCCTTTTCCTCCGCGCAAAAATGTGGAGTGTTGTACCATGCAAGGCCCACCCCTACCTCCAGTAGTCACTAAGACTTTGATTAAAATCTGACTTTTAACGTGTTCTTGTGTCATGATAAATGCTCTGTAGCTTTTCACCTATGTAAGTGATTTCCATCTTTTGGATGTTGTGTGAACACTGAGAGTTTGTGTTTTTAAATGTCAGCAATAACGAGAAATCTTGAACTTTATTGTAGCTTTTTGTCACTTCTGAAGTGTTACCAGGAGGTGGTAATGTCAGACCTTGTCAGTGAACGTTGAAGTTTAAGCTCAGCCTCCTTGTGGTGACAGTCTGAATTTTCATCATTATAATTTCATATTTTAACTCCTTTTGCAAGACTGCTTTGCAGCAAGCCATATGAGTTCACTAAACATAGGTCAGTCAGCCTTCGGCTTACTTAAGTATAGCCATTAAAGTGCAGAAGACCTGTATGTGTGTGATGGCTTGTCAGTCTTGAAAGACTTCAGTCTGATCACCATTAAATAGCTTCATTAAAGCATGCTTGTACTGTTTGTGCTCCGCATCACTTGGGATCATGTATCCGTGATCATTTTGATCTTACAGAAAGTTCTTTAACATAAAGGACATGTTGCTAGTGTTGCTGAGAGAGAAAATAGCTTAAGTCTGAAACAGTGCTTAGTAAATTTAGGAGGACTGTCAGTATGTTAAGGATTAGATCTACTCAGTGTATTGCACTCAGTGTAACTACTTTGAGTAATGTTTTGGAGAGATGGGATGTCCGATGAAAATGGTGGCTGGGAAAATAGCTTGTTTTGTTGGGAGGCAACAAGGGAACGAGCATCGGACTTGCTTCTCATATAGCTCCTTCCACACCAGGTTCTTTGACATTCTCATCGCAGTCAGCAGAAATCTTCTGGGTTAGGTATGATGTAAAGGAAACATAGCAAAATGTAAAAGCATAGCGTTCTTCTTGCTTCTTGGAGGTTATATGCCTGAAGTGTCTTACACTTGTGTGTGTTCCCAAATGTAGATCTTTCATTGCTGAGATTCATCAGTGCTGAGCTAACAAGAGGTTACTTCCTTGAACACAATGAAGCAAAATACACAGAGCGGAGAGAAAGAGTATACACATGCATGCGGATACCAAAAGAACTGGAAAAGGTGAAGTATACTTTAAGATTTGTTTTAATTCAGAAATGAAATCTGTGGCATTAAATTATTTAAAGAAATATTTATTTCCAAACAGGTTTGCTACTAAAAAAATTTAAATATCATAATGATTAATTTTCAGTTTTAGTAACTTCAACATTTGTGTTTCAGGGGGTTTTGCCTACACTTGCTTGTTGCTGCTGGCAACTCATGTTACTAGCAGAGATGGACATGACCAACTTTCAAGTCCAAATGATGAAAAATTGATTCAAATATAAAGATGTCACTGGTCCTGAAAGGAATAGTCAAAATAAAACTTTTTACAGCAAAATGTAATTTTATGTTTAAAAAAATATTGTTTTAAAGATTTTTCCAGTCTAAAATGTTTTGAGGGTGGAAAGATTTCAGTCCTTTAAAAATATGGTGATGGATGAGTTCCTGACTAAGGTTTTTGACTTAATTTTTATAGCCTTCTATTTTGCATCTTGCCACTTAACTGCATCTTCTCTCCCTGTCACAGTGCTATGGCCTTTCCTGGGACATTCCTGCCACCTCCTTTATATCAGCTTAGATATAATTGTGGCCCAGCAGTGAGCCAGTTCCAATGCTGTAACGTAGACGAGAGTTTTATTCTGGCTTAACCATTTTGATTAGGGAGGCAGCAGGAATATGCTGAAGGATGATGAGTAAGGCAACATTAGTAGTAAGGTTTGGCTATGCTGCAGAGTAACAGTAATATTAAAAATAGTATTGCTGAAATTCTCAAAACTACTAAGGATAAAGGTACGTGGTAGGGCTATATCAATTTAACTCTAAACTGTATTGAAGGAAGAGTCTCGTTTCACTATTCTACTTTAGTCTCCTGCCTTATGCATGCTGCCGGTTTTACATGAGCTGTGGTGCTTGTTGGACCATTCTAAGAGTTAAATTGGCTCATAATTTGGCAGTGAATGCTTCACATTTCTTGCTTTGTTTGTTCTTTGCTAGGATAGTGAGCTGACTTGCTCAGCCAGTATTTTTGAGAATCCAGTGCCTGCAAAAGGGTGGAAGGGGAGCTGCATAGCTGGGGTTACGGGTAGAAAGATGAAAGAGTGGGGAGGGAGGGAGAATAGCATTCCCTTTGTCAGCAGCAGTCAGGTTCCTCCTTGAGTTGAGCTCGTCCTTGGATCATGATGAGACACGGTTTTACAAAACTAAATTCCCAGTCAGTTACTGCAGAGAATCACAGAATGAATGAGGTGGACCTCTGGAGACAATGTAGTCTTAAGTTCTTGATTAAAACTGCATCACCTACAGCAGGTTGCTTGGGACCAGATCCCACTGGGTTCTGAACATCTCCAGGGGTTGTGTCTTCCCATCCTTACTTTTCACCCATTGCAGTTTACAGTGGAATATTCCAGTTACAGTGAAGTCTCAGCTGAGTAATAGTAGCGGTTCTACATCACCTCCATTTTAATTATGTAGACTATTACATGTTGTCTCCAAGCCACAAAAATTATTCTGAAGGATCATCGCCATAGATTTCCAATAAAACTTTTAGTGTGAAAGAACAAGTGAAGGCCAGCAGCCTTACGTATTTATAAGATTGATGCTGTAAATTGTGAAATTGGTGGATTTTGCATGGTAGGTCAAATTTCAGTCAGTACTTTGAATATGAAAGAATATGAAACTGAGTAATAAGCAGGTGGATTTTAAGTGATAATTATCTTTTTACACAGAGATGATGAAATAAATTTGTTAGTTCTTTGCATGAGCTTAGTCCAGGTTAGGGTACATACTAGCTACATCAAATTGAATCATCCTCATTGAAAAAGTATTAGGATGAGCACCTAGAATGCAAACTAAGTGGTGTATAGGTCATCACCTATTGGAGAAATCACTTGACCATGTGATTGAAATGTCTGCTTAATTGAAATAAAGCATGTGAGACACTAGGAAGGGAAGAGAAGAATTTTCTTAATGGTTTGCAGTGTGTACTACCTAATAGTGTAATTATAGACTAGGAATTAAAATCATAATTGGGTGGAGTGAGAGCAGATGGAGTAGATTTATCAAAGCCTAATATCAGAATATACTCTTCAACATGCACTTCTTACCTGTATGTAATTTTAGAGGGGGGGTGATGTTAAAAGGGTAGTGTTGTTGTTCTTTTTTGTTTGTTAAAAACTATCTAGCTTCTCTATAAATGGTGTCTCTGCTTGAGCTTTTTGGTGCAGTTTCAGTGGAAGCTTTTCATTGTCATAGGTTATATATACTAAATTCAAAGGTGGTCCTTGTTCCTACTGTCTTAAGGGAATACTTGTCAATTGATCTCAAAATTAAACTTAGCGTTATTTTGCTAAAATATAGTTACTACGGTGGAAAAACTCTGTAAGCTTTTCTGTTAGCTTCTCAGTATCTAGAATGCAGCAGCAAAAATAATGTTTACAGAAATGTGTGGCAGGTTCAGTGCTGATTATATTTCAATGGGCACATGCAGGCATGCAAGTGGAATGTAGAAAAAAATGGAAAATGAGGACATTAAACAATAATTGCAAATATTAACACAAGCTTATAGAACGTGAAAAGTCATGATTGCAGAGAAAAAGTCTAAATGAAAAAGAAAACGCAGAGTTGTTTTCTAGATTATAAAGATGCCCTCAAACAATACAGAGGCAAAATGACAGGATATCTTTCTATTTTGCTTGGACTAAGGAATTAAAAAAACAAAACCAAAACCAAAACCCAACGAAACAAGCCAGGGAAGATACGTGTTCAGCTTCAGTGCTTGGATATTCAGCACCTGGTTTAAAAGTTAGCAAAGAAATAGGTAACAATGGTATATTAAGATGCATTGCATAAGGTCATCTGTTATTCAAAATTATCAGAAGCAGTGGTTACAAATGAAAAAACCTCTACTGAAATTTTAGGAAATGGTATTAGAGGTGAATATCAGGGAGGACACATTAATGTTGTGATGGTATTGAAGTACAGACTGCAGAATCGGTAGAAAGAGTATTATAAGGGAAAGCAACAGCTCAGAGATTATAGCAGTGCTTTTGTGCCTGACTCAGTCATCTTATGTGGCTTCCAGATAGATGTACTGGCGTGTACTCTGTAGGATTGCTTTCAAAGTTACAAGGATGCATGTGGACTAAGAGTGAGAGATTAGCTCATTGGACATTGAACTGGCTGTTCCACAAGCTGACAGAGAAGGTAGTTTGAAAGGCAGAGATTTTGTGGGAGATAAACCAAAGCACAAGTCAACTACTGTTACCTCCCACCCTGCCCAAAACCAGTGTTTTCCTTTCCCATCAGCAATACATAGAATTTTCACATGTAAGTGCGTATCTGTCATGGATGGGTAGGCTTGCCTAGGTGTTGCTGGTCTTAATTGTGTAGCCAGTTAAGGTTACCTTTTTGTGTGATTTTCCTTGCAGGAAAAAAACACTAGCTTCTGACAGAAGCATGCGAGCATATGCCTAAAGTCCCATTCAAGTAAATCTTAGATACATTCAAAAAGCAGATAAAGAAGGAATGTCGTGTGCGGAGAGTCCGGTGTATAAGAGCTTTCGAACTGCAGAGTTTAGGTCTAGCTTAGATATCGTAGAGTTGCTTGGCTTGTGGCTATAATGGAATGGCTTTAACTGTTTCTGTGAACTAAGGATAAAGCATTTAAACTAAGGGCAGTTGGAAATTTGCCTCTTCATATTTCATATTCTTCTTTGTATAGAAAAGGTTGATATTCTCAGAAGGAGAACTACCACAGCTGTAATTAGCTGTGCAATAGAAAATTTAACGAAGTAAAAAAAATAATATGTATATATATAGTTTATATAAATCTATTATAGGTAGATAGAAAATGGCTGAGCACATGTACATACAGCTCTACTTTTTTTTTCCAAGGTTAACATTAACTTTTGTAACATTGGAGGAAAGTCACCATGGCAAAATGAGCTGCTGGTTATATCCAAGTACAATTCAGTTCATCTGTTCTATAAAGACTGAGTTTGGTGAGCCATGGAGGTCTGCAAAAGCCTTTGGTGCAGGAGCTTGTGGTGCAGAATTTTTGCTGAATAGTCTTCCAGGTGCATAGCATACTATTTTTCTTGCAGTCCAGCTGATTTAAACAAAGTGAGAGTATTGCGCCTATGTGATGAATTAGTCTTAAGTAAATTTATTTTTCATAAAATAATTCTTTATAAACTTTTTGTAACTCTCTATAAACTACTAATATACTTCTGTTTTATTTTTGTAATTTAGTTGATGTTTTTTGGAATCTTTTTGTGCCTGGATGCTTTTCTGTATGTATTCACCCTGCTTCCTTTGAGAGTTTTTCTGGCAATGTTCCGGTTCATCACTTTGCCTTGCTATGGCTTACGGTAAGTTGATTCAAGAAAATAGTGTTAATACCTTTAAATAATGTTTCTCTGTTCATCCATGTGCTTGATTTTATGGCCTTTCAGTGCTGTTTGAATAACTAGTGATTTCTTCCACTGTAAAATAGAAGTTCTGGTCTAACAGCCAAAGCAAAGGTGTGCATGAGACCTTTAAGCTTTGCCATTAACTGTCATCGTTGTTTCCTTCAGACACAACAGGTTGATAACAGCACTACTTAGGCATATTCAGGTTAGTAACGGACAGAGATGTAACCTTACCCTGTAGTTTTGTTCTTTTAACTAAAATCTGTTTGAACAGTGGTTTAAGATTTATTAGACTTGAGTTAATGATTTGGCTCATGTCTTTTGATAGGCTCCTTTGTATCGGAACAAAAGTTTGATTCTTTTACAACAGAAGTTTTCCTTATTTCCACAGTCAACTTTGCCCAAAGGATCCCCAAATAAAATGTGTTATTTTCTTTCCTTCAGAGAATCTTAGAGTAATTGCACGGGGCTGACCAGAATAATATTAAGAAATTCTAGATCTTAACTCCTTGCTTTTTTGTTCAGATCAATCCTGAGAAGTTGTTGCTAATGCATAGGATTTTTGGTTTGCCTTTCTGGCATAGGCATCAAAGATGGATAGAATTAATTTCCCTCATAAAAGTTGCTACTTCATGGTAAAGATAATTATGCAAATCTTAAGTGTAGCCTAAAAGAAAAAGAGTATTTGTATTGATGTTGTAATTTTTCCTTGAATAAATAAGGACTTCAGGGTTTTCATTCTGGATTTCCCCAAACTTGAAGTTGATTTATGGTAGCTGATAGATTTATTTGTTTTAGTTGCTTGCATTTGCATTATTAATAGTCTTTCATATATGAAGTGCTTTTATATGCATAGTTTAGAATTTATGTTCTGATTAGGGTAAATGCTAATCTGTTTGCATAAAAAATAATATTTGATGTATAGTCTTAAGTTAGTGTTTGTACTTTGGTGATGCTTACCATAGGCACTAGGTGGCTATGTTAAGCCATAGTCTCTAATGTGTTTACGGTGCTGTTAATTTTGAGCTGAATCTCAGACTTCCATTATGTTAAGAGAGTTTGCCTAGCTGTGTAAAAAAAAAAAAAAAAAAAAAAATTACAGCTATTTGGTTTTAGCCTGATGTCAAGTCAAATTTTCTGCCTATTTTAAATATCTGTACGGATGCTATTGCTAAAATATTAAAATTCAGGTAAATGTACTAATTTTGTGGGTTTAAAAAAAGTGTTCTTTGTTTATAAACTCAGCTGTGCTTTTGAGAAACAAGTTTTCTACTTTTCTGAAATTACAGTTAAAAATGTGAAAGACCAGTTGCTGTTTTTTGGGTATTGTTCAGTATATTGAAGGAAGTGATCTTGAAAATACCATATACACTCACACGTGTATATTTAGGTACATGCACCTGCAATGTTAAAACAGTCTGTTTGCTTGACAGTGTTTTTAGTGTGAGGCAGGACAGAATCCACTTTAATCTATTCAACTTGACTGTGTTAAGTATAAAGTGTTGTCAGGTAAGATGTGGTGAAACTGAGATTATCTTGAGTGAAGAAGGCTTTGTTTTTGTAACGACTCCTGAAGCAGTTTCTTTCATCGCTGTTTCCTTAAATGTTTGTGGAATTTATTGCCCTATAATCTCTTTATTTGTTCACTACTTGAGGCTTTATCCAAATCATGGATGTTTTAAAGTTTGTGGCTTTTTACTGAAAGATTCACAGTTCATGTTTATAGTATGTAATGGAACTTTTTCAGTTGTAATGATTCTTATTTCCAAATATTCAGAGCCTGCACTTTGATATTTATTTATTTCCCTAGTTAGGCTGATTTGATTTATTATGGCAAAAAAAACATTCGGGGATTTTCTTCTCGCTCAGGAAATGTTTTTATGTGTTTGTAACAAAACAGAGTTCAATAGGTAAAACATCTACAATTACAAAAGGTACTTACAAAGCAGGTGGCTGTTTTATCTTTTCGCTTGTTCTTCCTCACAAATGTCAAGTAAGTTTTGAGAGATGTGACTAGTTATTTGAACCTGCCACATCATATTCCATTCTGTGTAGTAAATAAAAGTGCTCCTCCCTTCATCTTGACTTTTTTCTCAACATCTGAGGGAAGTGATTGAGCAGTGGGTGTTCTGTTTCCCCTCCAGTTTTACTCTTCCAGACATTTATTTCCTCTTAACTCTGTCTGCTCTTTGCAGTGTAGAAAAAGATTGTTACGCATTATTTCTTTTAAACAATAAAACTACATTCCATGTAAGATCGGCTAATTCCTGTCTATGGTATTGTGTGCAGTGCTTAAAGGTAGGGGGAGTGCTTTATAGCCTCTTCCACATATTTTAAAATTCCTCTGAAAGGGAGAAGAGAGTGCTGTATCTTAAGGGAATTTGTTTCCTTTTTCTGCCTAAGCACTGTAAGTGCTTCAGTTTGGCTGCTAATTTGTCATTCCTTATCACTTGATCTTTCCTTTTTAGTAAATGCAGTTCTGTGTATTTGTCAGAGCTATGCTGGTGTTAACATAGCTGTTCTAAAGAGAGAGACTCTAAAGCTTCGAAAACTTAGTCACAAGAATCCAAGATTCTGTCATTAAGTAAACTGCCGCTTAAATTGCTGTGGGCAAACTGGCAGGGGTTGAATAATCACATTGTGCTTTTGGCAGGTGTACCTTCCTTACTGCTGTGCTCTGTAAATAGGGTGCTCTTAAAAAAATTAACAAACACATCACAAAATTAAATTACATCCTGAAATTACAAAAAAAAACCCCAACAAACGTCAGCTGTGCAGTATTTTCTTCCATGTCATGGAAAGAAGTTTCCTAAATGAGTCTCTTCAAATCTGCTCTCATTTTATTTAAATATTCTTTGACAACATAAAAGCATATACTGTGCTGGAACAACAGATCTAAGGTAGAGAGAGAAGTGGACATGGTGGAGTTCTCTTTGGAATTGCAGTCCTTGATAGGTTCATAAAAGTAACTATACCTGTAGTTGAAAGATACGGTTTCCTTTTACAATCTAGGCGCATTTTTTTATTAGTACCTTAGACCCAGAGATTCTGGGCAGGTTAATATCTCTGCTTGTTTTAAAATACTTTTATAGAGCCAGCTTTTTGTTCTTCTTGAAAATATGTTGCACACCAGTAAAAGCTCTTGTGGGGATGTGTAAAAGCTCTTGTGTATTATTTGAAAAACACCATGATGTGAAAGCTAAAATTGTATGTTAGTGAGACTGATGGGACTCCCAATCTAATTATGCTTAAAGGCGTTTTACATCTTCTCCACAATGCCAGCATGGACTTGTTACAGAAAGTGAGACTAATTTTTTCTCTCCAAATTCTAGTTTTCTCAAGAAAATAGAGAATTAGATTATGAATGTTCTTATATCTGAAGATTGATTGACAGGATCTTTAAATTTCTTCCATATAGAAATAGATATAGACAATATATATGTTCTGTGTTTTTCTTTTACTCAGTTCTCTTTTCCCGGAAATAAGTGAATTTAGATCCTGTCAGCAATAACATCATTCACTTCAGTTTATTATATATACCTCTTAAAGTTCCCATTGCCCTTGTGTGAAATCATAGGTTTACCCTTTCCAATAGGAAGTAAACCGCATTACTTCAAGAAAGAAACCTGTACAAAGAAAGAATCTCAGAAAGCAAACAAAACAAATTTACTGGTGTTCTTATTATGAACATTGTTTCTTTGTTCATACTGTCAGGTATTAAATAAATTTGAGCTTCAGTTGCACTTATTCTCAAGCCTAAATTGTGTTGGTTTTTTTTTTTTTTTTTGTAAGGGCTGTAGCTGTTAAATGCATAAACTTCCTATTGTTTGGTTAAATTGAGAAAGTAGTGCACCTGTTCACCAAAAAATGTGGCTTTCTACCAACCAAAAAAAGGGAGGTGCACTCAGTATTTTCTGTAGTAAACTCTCAGATCAAGCACTCCTTTCTCCTCTCCATAACAGTGCATAGCGTAGCAACGTTACAACCTTCTCTTTCTTTCTTTCTTGTAAATCAGACCGAAGGGAAGAGCACTTTCACTTCCTTTATAGGATGGAATGTGGTGTCACAGGGATTCCTCCTTGGTGAGTAAATCCTGATTTTCTTTTTCCTTCTATGCTATCAGCCAAATTCACACATCTACATGTAATCAGTAAAAAGCCTGATTACAAATGAACAGTGTCGCTCAATTAACCGACATAATTCAAAGGAGTAACCAACACTTAGTTTTAATAACCAACACATGAAATTGATTCAGTGCTATTTATGGTAGGTATATTTTCACATGTAACTGCATCACTGCGGAAGTAGTTTGTGAACCTAGTAGATTTAAAACTTTTTTGTTTATTATTACATAGAGTGCCTATGGACCAGTTAAGCCCGATTAAAAATAGGGTATCTTGGAAGCACTGTAGCCCCTGCTGTACTTATAGTGCCTTAAGCTTTTTTACATTTATTCTAAGTAACACTTCAGCCAGGTTCAGAGCTCTGTTGTTGTGTGTACTGCAAGCAGGTTTTTTGTAACGCTTAATGTAAATTTTGGGGAGTTCTGAAAGTTCATTGCCAGGCATCTTAATACTAGACTTGGAAGTTGATTCTCTGCATAATAAAGTACAGCACTTCAGCATATGTTCATTTACTGACTTCAGTTATAGTCGATTCTGTTATTAAAACAGTAGAAGCTTAATGAAAGCTTATTCTAGTTGTCACTTATTTGAAACCTCATTTTTTTTTTTTATTTTGAGACAGCTCTCATCGGGGCCTAACAGCAAGGTTGGTTTCGTTTCATTCTTAGCATGGTCTTGTGCTGTGTTGTGTGCATGTAGAGACTTTTTATTGTTTGAAAAATGAAATGCCATCTAATCTTGGCAAACTCGGCTCTCCATATCCTAGAGTTCTTCATTTGGGACATACTTTTACCATCACTCACTCTGTAATGTCTCACAGTTTTACAACAGTGAAGTCCTGCATACTGTAAACTGTATCTCTTAAGTCTCAAACTGGATATTAGATCAAAATGGCTTTTCTTTCCGACACCAGACTTCATTCCAAACTTGAACATAACTGTAGGAAAGTATTTCCAATAGATCAGTACATGCATTTTGAAAATTCTTAGTGTGTAGTTGTATAGGAAGGTATACTCTTCAGACAAACTTGCTTGGGCTTTATTTTCCCTGACATCTTTTTTTAGTATGCTAACAGGAAAGCATCCCCTTAGTGTTAATCTGATTATTTTTTAATGCTTCATATAAAATGAGAAATTTACCATGTCACAGTTCATTAATGAAGGATACACTGAAGGATTAAGACTTTGATCAAGACTAAATTATCTACCTGTAAAATAAAAGCCCACAGTTCAGTTTCCATACAAGTATCTGTGATGTAAAAATGGAGAAAGAAAAGATATCTAAACAAAACATTAACTGGACCACCATTTCATTAACAGTAATATATTGTTAATTAATATAAACCTCAGTGGTTGTCTTAACTATTTCAAAGTGTTAACACTGAATAAGTAATAGTTAGAAAGTTTGCTGTAAAATAATTGCTCAAACTTGTAAACTCAGTGCTGAAACACTTCTTCAGTGCAGTGCACCTATATAAATGAAAAGTTTTTTTTTAATAGTGTGAAGTACAATAATATTTCTAGAATAATACATATATATTTTTAAACTCCTAAGGTAATAGTATGCATGTGGTTAGGTTCATTATTAAGATATCAGTCTAAAGCATTATTGCAATGATAATGTATTCATATCTTTAAATTATTGTCTGTGACATGAGCATTGGAAATTTTGTTTGTGCTCAATGATGAAGGAACAATCTGAACTATTTGGACAAGACTATATTTAAGGAACCACTTAAAAATGCAATAAGCTGTAAATCTAGTTCCTGTTGGTTTAAAAAAACCCCAAACAACAAAACAATCAAAAAGCAAAAAACTCTACAAAGTGGCTGGAAAACCGTATGTAATCAGACTAGTGAAGAAATGAGTAGCACTAGAAAGCCTGAAAAAGTAAAGAAGTTGTATGAACAGCGTATGATAATCTGTGCAGAGTTAAGTTTAAAGTGGTATAATCAGAGCACTTATGCATCAGATGCTAAAGTAGTTAAGTACTCAGACAAGTGTACTTATCCACACATTACTTCGTGTACTATATAGTGAAAATATTCATTTTGCAGTGATGGTTTTTGAAATGTGTATACCACAGACTACTGGTATTTTTTAGACTTTTTTTTTTTTATACAGTAAGGACAAATTTGTGTGTGTTGCGGAGTGCATTTTATGTTCCGAATGGCTTAACCACTTCAAATTCAATATGCAAGGCTTATTAAAACACTTAACATCCTTTTTTGTTGGGTATTTTATTGGAAGTCGGTCACTTGAGCAAATTTATGCATTAGCTATTTGTGGTTTGTAACATATTAAAGCCAGATATCAGTAAACTGTGCTTGATTTGTAATAATGCTCTACTTAATGCTAAGTTATTTTAATTGTACGTTTGTTGGAACAAAAAAGAGGTTTGTAGGGTAGATGCCAATACACTGAAAGCCTTGAACTGTTAAGGGAAAAATACTGTGAAATCCAACATGCTGGTCAGTTAAAAGTCACAAACATTATATATTGGTAGTATGACCATTTTTATGGTGGTGGCCTTTGTGAATGATTGAACCTCATGGTTTTCAACCAGTGGATGGAGACAGAACTCTTATTACTGTATGAAATGCAGATCATGGCCTCTTGTGTGTGGTGTTAAATAGACGTACCTTGAAAATTACAGTCAGGTCACTAGTTACTTAAACTTCCACTTGTCTGAGGAGACTGAATATGATGAACACTTTTTTTTCACACCGGATTTCACTGGGTAGCTGGTTTATGTATATCTTGAAATTAGTTTGATTTTTAATTTTGTAACATTTAGAGTGGATTATGTGGACGTGTGTCACAAGTAATCATGAAAAAAACCCGGGGTTTTTTGCTGTTGTTCCTAAAATATATAGAGCAAATTTGTCGGTAGCCATAATATTTTCTTCAATATTAATATTTAATAGTAATATTTGATTCTAATTTTATAGTATTTTAATTCTATAGAATAGCAAAGTAAATATTTCTAACTTCTTATAAGGAAAGTTGCTTGGCTTTAGCTTTCTAAAGGGAGAGGACATACGCAGATCCAGTGATTTTACTAAGCAGGAAAGACTTGGATTCACACTTTCTAAATGTGTCTCAGGGCAGACAAGCCGTAAAATAGAAAGCTCAAAGCATGAGTATTAAACCTTGAGCTTATGAATTGTGCTGAAAAAAGTAAATTTTTTTCTAGTAACAGACTAGTTTTCTGAATTGCTAGTTCATGGTCGATGTCAGTCAGTGCACTGTATAAATTTTGCCGTAGTTTCCCTTCCAGCTGCCTGGAACAGTGTGTGATAAACATTGAGCTTGGCATGCTTCTCCTTTTGTTAATTGACTGGGCTGAAACAGAAGCATGCTGTGGTGAAATGGGGAGGTATAGTAGCAAGGCTCACACATCTCATATTAAAATTAATAAGAAGCTTGTATATCCCCTTAAGCATGCATTTGTATAATTATATTTTGTGGAGACATAAGAGTTGGTTTCACTGGAGATTTTCTGTCAATTAGTAGATGGAATGGTGAATGTACCCAAAGGCTGAGGAGTTTGAACGACTTACTAAGTACATGCTGTAGAATATTGAAGTCCCTGTGTGTTATTTTTTCTGTATGGCCTTAATTTGCTAGTTAGTGTTACAGTGTGAGAGAGTTTTATCTATAGAGGAATGCTTGGATTTTTACTTTGAATTTGTGCAGGTTGAAGGATCATCCCACGTTCAAACCGCTCAGTGTATTCAGCAGTAGTAATAGTAAAGCAATACAAGATTTTATGTGGCGGGTAATAGAAAGAATGAATAAGCCTTACTCTTTATTACTAAGGTACTTTGGTGTTTGAAGTTTAATTTTAAAAAATTGATTCCTTGGTAGTCTGTACAGCTAAATGTGGGAACTAGAGGCTTAGTGTAATGAAACCACTTAAAATTGTGTAAAGAGCATCTTGAAGAGCATGACTTAGAGCAAAAATGTTAAAGTAATAATGGAATAATGGCAGAAAATAATCAGGTGAGCAGACAGAAATCATGTATCTTAATAAGGTGCGTTTGAAGGACAGTTCAAATGCCCTGAATCCGCTTATGTACTGCTGTGTGTGAGATGTGAAACTTGTAATTTGAATTCTGTTCAGCTATGTAATCAGCTAAATTGTAAAACAATTTACATAACGTTATTTCTGGAATCCAATAGGATATTAGAGGAACTGCATCTTGGACAAAGGCTCTCATGATGATATCTTTTAAGAGCAGAGTTCACTAAAGCCAGGAAAGTGTTAATATTTAATTTACTTCTGCAGCATCACTGTATTCATGGGATAGCTTTGAAGGAAAAAACAAACCGATTTCTGTAGAAAGATCCTACTCCTTGCTGTTTCGTAACCAGAGTAATTAAATATAAATTAAGGTGGTAGTTATGCTCTTTATTTTTCTACTTTATTCATGCATGAGAAAAAACACCCATAACTAATTTTCATGTGAAATCTTTCCCTCTGTATTCTGTCACACTTCCTGCACAACTTTAAAAATACAAAGTCTTTTGAAATGAGCTAAGCTGTTTCAGCTTCTCATATCTCTGTTCAGTGGTTTCTGGAGTTGTACGGTAGCTCAGTATTGTCTAGTTTTACCTCTTGGCTTCTTTCAAATGAGAAATTGAATTGAAAGTATTATCAGCACTATGCTATGCTTTTCTTGACCTTTGTCTAGTTGTCATAGCTTGGCCAATACTGGCTTTTTTCTTTGTATTTTTTTGAGATTCTCTAGTCTTCATGGTGCAGATGAGTACAGAGTTACAAATTTGTATGTGATACTAATCATGAGGTCTGATTAATCAAGATTGTTCTGGAAGTACTTTCCAGTATTGGCACTAAGTAGTTACTGGAGGCAATAAATAGAAACATGTATTAAGAAATGCAGAAAATGTAATCTATGTAATGAGTGAGCTAAGACTTTCTTACAGGCTTAAAATCACATCAGCCCTGTGTGTTTGTGTATTAAACAGTTTAATGTGAAGGATAGGTATGATTTGTGACAAATACAGCTTGAACTAATGTGAGCCTGATCATATACTAAAACTGCAATGTTCGGTTCACATTGATCACATCGTTTCATAACTGCAAGCTTTGCAGTTCCGTGTATTTGCCAAAAGATGACAAATCATTAGTCTTAATCCATTTACTTGATTATTTTTTTTTTTTTACTTTGTAGGAAATAATTATCCCTATTCCATATTATATTCAGAGCCACACCTCGAAATCCTTTTGTAAATGTTCTTAGCCAGAGCAGAAAAGGATTCTGCTGCAATAAAAGTGCTTTTGTGGGTTTATGCAGTAGTTATGGTTAATCTCTCTCAAGCGGAAATATGTTAGCTGTAGGACCATAGATTACTTGCCTAGTCAATATGAAGGAGTCTTTCTTAGTGCACAGTGAAAGAACATGGAATATATTGTAAATGCTAGGATATTCTTACTCATTTCTCTATCTAGAAAGCAGTTTTCTGTACTCAGCCTCTGCCATAATCCCTTGTACTGACTAGGGGTTAGGGGTGCTGACAGCTCTTCGGTCATCAAACTCAGTAAAATGAAACCGTGGGGATATTTTTGTGACTTCTTTTAAAGATGTGTTTTGAAGAAGTAGTCTGCTGCTTGTGTGTATGCAAAGCACAAGAAGCTATTGCAGAACTTTGAATAGAGCATTAATAGAGTGTATTTTTAGTTAAAATGTCAGGGGGAAAAATGGGAGTGTTTACTGCATTTTTTCTTAGATACACAGACAATTGAGAAATTAAATCCAAGTGGCTTTGAGAGGTAAAATTCTCTAAAACCATAATTTGAATGTACTCTGTTGTACAAAAGCTTAATTCCTGTAAGGCACAGCAGTCAAGTGTACTTGATCTGACCCTTTTGGGCAGCCTTTGAATTGAATGATAGCGGTGCTCCGTTTGTTCAGTACACAGCACGTTCTCAGAATGGTTCATCTGTCCGGTGTACAGGATGCGCTGTAAGTTTGGATGCACCTTCATATGGCGTTAACTCTCCTGAGTTAGTTTTTGGAGTTGAGACCACCTTTAGAAGAGCAGTTGTGCTCTTGGTTATGTGTAGTCTGTTCTTAGAGTTTGTATTCACCTGTGATGGTCACTGTCTGCTTTTACATCACCACCTGAACTGGTTTTACTCAAGTGAATGTAGGTCATACTGATGAAAATCAACACAAGCAGAAGAGTGATAGGGTTAACAGTACAGAATAACTGCAACTTCTGACTGTAGTGGTGGTTGGGCATCTTTGATGTTTGTAAGCCAGAAAACCTTTAACATTATAATTTTCAGTCTGTATTGATTTGTGGACATCAAAGCATTTTCGTGTGAGAATCTTTCTGAACTGCTTCAGAAACTTCATAAACATACTAGTGCATTTCAACAGGAGACCAGCCCGTCATTAAAACTGGTACCTTGCCAAAGTTTTAAACCATCAACTTTTGAAGTGGTGTCTCTCTTGCTAGTCAGGTTTTCTCTACCAGGTACTGACTACTTCTCTAGTGATAAGAAGGCTGGAAGGCTGAAGATGGTAATTTTCTGAGTAACAAATTCTGATTCTCTTTTTGAAATGCTAGGACTTTGCATTACTGTTGTGGAGTAATAATGCCGTTACCACTTTATCCCAGTCTATATCGTGGAGTATGAGTGTTGGCTGACTCTTGCTGAATGAGCATACTTCCAAAGTTGAAGTAGGTTGGAGAAGAAGGAACGTGCTGTGTTGCTCGGCATATGAGTGGCAATCATAATCATGGGCTTCCTTAAATCCTATAGATGTTTCAATGTATGCTAATATAGTTAAATAAGTATAATCATTTAAGTCAGATGTAGTTAAATAGGGCAATAAACTTTCAAAATATAATTTTGCAGGTTGGAGAGCTTGCATTTTTTGTGTGTGTCATGCAGGTTCCTTAAGTAGCAGACAACTACTGGATATGCTAGAAAAGGGACACTTTCAGTTTTCATGAACTTTGCAAGATTGGTGCAGTTCAGACTCAGTTCGGGGGGGTAAAAAGGAAGAAAATTCACAGGCTTTTTGTCAAGGACTTAGTCTGAAATAAAAGGTGGTATGGTTGCTGTTACTGGATGACTTCTGAGAGCAAGAAAATGTCTCAGGGTGAGAAAGCCACTCTAAGCAGTTCTGTTGTGCTAGACCAGGTTGAATTCTATTTTTCAGAATATAATTAATTTTAATACAGATTATGCAGTAAAAAGTACAGAATAAAAGGAGCAATTGCTCTCTATTCAAAGTGTAATACTGTAAATCTGAGTTCCGCAAGTTTTCTTATGCGCACGCTTTATTTGCCCATTGTAGAATGACACTGTGGTTCAGTGTTACGATGCATTAATGCTGTCTTCAGGGGGTTTGTTTTGTTTTTTTTTTAAATGGAAGACAACAAAAAACCTGAAGTATAACACTCTAGCTCCAATGTTGTAGCTGGGATTTTTTACTTGTCTGCAGATCTGTAGAAAGTCTTGACTTGCAGAGGTCATAAGTAACTGTTCAGATTTTTTTTAAAATAGCATGAATTTTTGTCAAATTTAGGTTTTTTTCTAAACATGTTATCAGTTTGTGAGCATTGTTGGATAACCTAGTGATTCAAAAATACAGAAAATGAAAATCCACAACTTGCGTTCTGCTAATTGGTTCTGACTTTTATGAACCATTAATTTCTGCAAAAGCCTTTCAGTGTATATTAAAATTAAATACCTGTCATAGAAATTATTTCTCTATTTGTTTATATTCTCAACCTTTTGATTTAATTTGAAAGCTGTTTAAATGCTTTGCATCATGTTAATACTAAACTAAGTAAAGAGACAAGTAAATCCTGCCTTGCGATTTCATTATGCTTATGGCTGCTATTGTGGCAATTGAAGTAAAGCTATTTTCATCCTGTAGTTTTAGTTTATAGGATGAAGTTGTGTAATGATTCATTTGGTCTTCTGAGTTACTTGTGGAACTATAGATAGAAGACTTCTGCATTGGTTCAAGATCAACCTCAAGCACTCCGATGTCAAATCGCTTGCATTTACTGCTACAGAGCTTAGAGCTGAAGGAAGATACAGGATTTCATTTAGAACCTGTTCCTCAGCATCTGCTTCATTACACTGAAATTGAAGATGACTGCTTCATTTCTTTTTTTTTGGTCATAGTAAATACAATTTCTGTAACTGAGGAAGTCAAAATGATAAGGCGAATTGGCTGGCTAGAAGAGGGAAGGTAAATTAAAAACCAATGGGCATGCATGTGAAAGGTTCTTAACAAGTGGAAGCTCTTAACCCAACAAGTACAGTATTTTAACTAAGTGGATGTGGCAGAAAAGAGAATGTGATCCTGTTCAGGAGCGTGATCTATAAATGTGTATCACGGTCATGGTGTTCCTTATGTGTTGGAGTGAGGGGCAGGGAAAGGGGCAGTAATAAACTACCATTAAAATATATGCTTGATTAACAGCTTCTGTAAGTTCTTATTCATATGGTAATATCTGTATTTTGTGGGTATATGGCATTTAGTGGAACTTTTTGCCCTTTGTATTTCAGTGATAGACGTTTGCTACAACCTGCTCAGGTATGTGACATTCTCAAAGGAGTTATATTGGTCATCTGCTACTTCATGATGCACTATGTTGACTACTCTATGATGTACCATCTGATAAGGGGACAGTCTGTCATAAAGCTCTACATCATCTATAACATGCTTGAGGTAAGAATGCTGACATCAGAATATCAAGCATGCTTTTTTCAGACTGTTTAAAATATTGTTGTGTTGCTGTATTTGTAATTAGAATGTGGTGCATCTCGTATTCTCACAAATGTGCGCACACCCATGATTAATAAGCCTAGGTGCAGTGAAACAGACAAGTTCATGAAAAATAAGCTTTATAGATACTGTTTCATATTGCCTAGTTCCTGGAGCTTATTAATTAATTTAGTTGAATGAAAATTGAGACATGGAAATGGAAGAATTGTCTTAAACTGAAATGCAAGGGGTGGACCAGATAAGATTTTGAAGTAGTTTTGAAAAGCAGAAACTATCAATTTGAAATAATAAGATCCTGAGAGCGAGTGGAGAAGGAAGATAGTAGAAGACATGGAATTTCTTTTTTTAATTCTTAGTTTTGGAAGTATACCTTTCATTGTATTCAAGGACATGCTTTACTGTTTAACCTGTCTCAGTCCTGGCTAGCAGACAAAAGCCTGAGTACGTAAACAGTAAGTTGAATGGATATAGTGAAACAAGAAAAGGAAGTCCTGTTTTGGGAGGTAAGGTAAAGAGAAATTCAGGGGTAAAAAAAAATGTTTGTTTTGTTATTAATTTAAAGCATGAAATTTTCAATTGCACTTTTATGATCAGTGATTCACGAATAATGTTTTCATAGCTACAATCTTGTCTCCATCCTGCAACCGTAGGACATGTATAGGAATACAGCCTCTTAAAAGGACTCAATCAGATCTTTGTACACAAGAGTTAATCTACTAGGATTCTGGGATCTCCGAATAACATATTAATGTTTGTTTGAACATCTGTTTTACCTTTGTTTGAAGACTGTTAAAATTGGGCTACGCTTTGTGCAAAATCTGACTATTTTGTCTAAAGGTATTTGTTCTTTCCTCATAAAATATGAAAATATTGCATAAGGAATACAATTCATTATCCTATGTGAAATAAATACCATACAAGCCTCCTCAGTTGTTTATTCATAGGGATTTGTTTCCATTGGTTTTAGATTTGATGAAAAACATGTACACATACTAAATTCGCACTGAGTTACTATGTGGATTTTACTTGTGTTGGGAAATATTCATCCGCATATAGCTCCACAATCTGAGAGAGTATAATTTAACAAATCCATGTGCTCAAAATAGTAATTTCTCTTTTATTTCAAGACTACTTCAAAAGCTGAGAAAGTACAGCACTATGTGCTTACCATGTAATTTGAAGAGATACTGCAGTGTTTGCTGTAAATTAGAAGCCACATGCCAATCCAATTTAAATGAAGAGGAGAAGAGTTGAGTTTCCTTGCTATGTTTGGCAGAATCCGAAGTGTGTGTCTCAACTAAGAATTGCTGCCCGGGTTTCTTTTTGGGAAAGGGGGAAGTCTGTTGCCACTCATGGTTATTAGAAAAGTTACATTAGAATTTGAAGTTGGAAATTGTATTTAATTTCCATGGTGTTTCATGAAACCCAGCATGCTAAGCAGAGGGCATGTTTAAAGTGGGTTTTTTTGGTTTTACCATGGTAGGTTGCAGGCACAGTATTGGCAGTAAATGTCATGGGATCCCACTGGAAGACTTGATAGTCGGCTTTCAATAGTTCGAATATTGGCTTGCTTAGATTACTTTGTTGAATTTTGTTGTAAGTCTTTGCTACTAATGCAAGCAGTGTTTTTTAAGCAATAAACTTTATATTTTTACAAGTTTTCAAAATAGGAAGATCTCTTTAATTTAGTTAAATCACTTGAGCAACAGAGATGTTTACAATGTCCTAATGTTTTCGGCTGTCAGCAAGTCCAGGAAATACTGTCCTGGACAGATGCGAGGAATGCAAAAGCTTCAAATTGTGTCCTGAATGCTCCTGATAGACAGCTTAAGGGGAGCATTCAGCACATTTAGCTTAAATGACACTTCTCTTTTTTAGATTCAGACCCACCGGCTCCTGCTCCTTGTGAAGCCCCAGTGTGCGTTACCGCTGGTGACAGCACTCACCATGGAATTCTGCTGGAGCCTGGAGCCGGCATGTAGGGTTTAGGTAAGTCATATTTGGAAAAGCAAGCAACAATATTGTGTGGTGGGTTTTAATATTTTCTATTCTGTCAGCTGAGAAGCAAGGACTGCTTAAATAAAAAGGAAAGCAAAGCCACCATGTTATCTATTAAAACCCTCACAATATTGTGAACAAAAATTTACCAAATTCTAAGCATTCTGTAGTCGGTGTTACTACACCAGGTGTAATTACTCAATGGGTCATCACAATGAGCAGGAATTAAATAATGTAGATCACCTTAATTTACAAAATTTAAAAGCCGAAAACAATACCACTGTAAATATCTCTCAGACTGATGGAGTTTTGAACTTCAGATTTATGATGATTCATCAGCTCATGGTTTCTTTCATTTTATTTCATAGGTGATGCTTAAAAAGTAGCATATAGTTTACTTTTTTTAATTCAGCCTTCAAATTCTAGGTAACTTCAATAAATGTTGGCTCCAATAGATTAGTATGACTTCCCTCCTTCAGTATCTTTACCTGCAGAACTCTTAGTGAACAAAGTCAGAAAATGATCCCAAATCTACATTTACTTACGTTGTCCCAAGAAGTTATTTTCCCGTTAATAGGTATGGTTCAATATTTGCAGGTGCATCATGCACCTAGTTCTGTATTGTTGCATGTTGTTTTAACATGTCCAAAATAGTTGTCTTGCAGAAAGACAGTAAGAGGAACTATCAGTTGTCTTTATTAAGTAGACTTAATCAGGTTTTCATATTCAACTATTTCTGTTTTGTAGAGTTAGTAAGCAGTGTGGCTTTTTTTTTTTAGCCAAACGTGTGCCTTGTGATACCAAATTTAATTTTGTAAGTGCTGGTTTTGTTGTTTTATGCAGCTTAGTTTGAAAATTATTGAACTGTAGTGTATAGGCAGAAAAAAACTTCCCTTGTGATTATCTTCAGGTTTACATGTTTGCTGATACTAAAGTGTTGGGAACTGGTAGAACTCCATGGGACCTTTCTTGCCTGTGGTATTGCGAGCTCAGATTGCTGTCCATGTTTTTCCTATCTTTAGAATTGCTGCTAGATATTTTTCCCAACTCGTGCATATATTCGTTGTATTACACTTGAGACATTTGTAGCTTTTTCAAACTTATTTTCCCCTTTTGTCAGAATTTTAGTCCCTCTTGATCACCTTTGTTGTACTGTGGTACTTTTACTTTTGAATTCTGCTTTATGCAGAGATTTGTATTAAGTATGTACTTTATTCCAAGGTGTAAGGAAACAGTACAGCCAAATCTAATTTCAGTCTTTCTTGTATCTGTAAGTTGATGATGTTCCTTACCACACATCTGAAATTCACTTTTCTTCCCCCACCACCCTCCCATTAAACCCAGAGGGATAGGAAAAAAGTATTTAGGATAGTTTGATGCAACATACATATTGCTTTATCAAAGGCTGAAGTTAGAACTGTACTTGGGTGTCTTCCAAGGAGGCATCTAAGATAAAAGTAAATGGTTATATATTGTAAATACTGTTGAAAATGGGATATAGTGAGATTGAGAGGGAAAGTAAGCTGCTGAGTATACAAAAGGAACAATGTCTGTGAAATCCAGAGTGGAAATGGAATGAATAAGAGCTGGAAAGTGATAAATACGTGAAACTTTTTTTAGGTTGAGCTGTACTTACAGTGTCATATTCAGGTGTTAGAAAAATATTGCTTTAAGGCAGTGAAAAGTTCTTCTTGTTTAGGTGGCTGATCGTCTGTTTTCTTCATTTGGACAAGATATTTTGGATGCTCTTTATTGGACAGCTACAGAACCTAAGGAAAGAAAAAGAGCTCACATAGGTGTGATTCCTCACTTCTTCATGGCAGTGCTTTATGTCTGTATCCTTTTTCTTCACGAAGTTGCAAACTTTAAAAAATTAAATTACAGAGTAGTTGCTCTGCATTATTTTATAAAATATTTGAAAAATTGATAGTGTTCCTAAATTGATGTTCCTTTGCTTTCAAAGTAAGATTGCCAGTACTACAGTTTAAAATTAATGAAAAAAAAAACCCTTCTAACCTGCTTCAGAAAAAACACCAAACCTTTATAACGGTATACCACTGCAGTAGTAGACAGGGGTTTTTAATGTGCAGTAAGATTAAAAACAGTAATTGGATAGTTCGTGGAAACTTTGATCTCTGATTTGTATTTGACTATTTTGGGTTACAGGGTCTTGAAGACAGTGGGGTTTTGTTATTTAGTGGAATGTTACAAACATAGCTTGAAAATGTTTTCTTGAAACAAAGGAATAAACTCATGAATATTCAGGGTGCAAATGAGTTCAGTGTGAAGTAACCTTAGAGTGAAATAATGGAAGTGATCTGTAAAGGCATACAGAATGATAGATATGGTGATGAATTTTGAATTCTTGTACTTTCCTCTGTTTTCTCTGACATCTTTAGGCTAATTCTGAATCTTTCTTTATCTCAGATTTTTTTTTTTCTTTCAGGTTGTATTGCTGTTTCTCCTGACTAATGTCATGAGGCTCTTCTAGAACAAGAAAAATTAATACAATTATTGCATGCTATGAAACACTGTAGGCACATTACATAGGTTTAGGTACTCTGAGCTGTAAATCTAGTGGACAGGGAGATACAAATCTCTTTGTTAAACTTTGGAAACAGAACAGGAAATATTACTTCCAAATATGCTTCCTTAACCCTGCTATCTAGTCCTGCACGCTATTCTTATAATGGTTCAAGCAACAACCCTTAATGTGGCCTTCAACTCCCACAATAAATCACTGCTTACCATCATGATGTCCAATAATGTAAGTATGTAGCTTTATTACATAGCTACCCTAATTTTTTTCACCATCCTTAATCTGTGTATCATATGTATCGTGTCTATTTTCATATTATTTGATAGTCTGATTTGTTTATATCATTTTTTAATCAATAGAAACTAACTAACTGTTTTTAAAAATTGCAGTTCGTTGAAATAAAAGGAAGTGTTTTCAAGAAGTTTGAGAAGAATAATCTTTTTCAAATGTCAAATAGCGGTATGTATAGCTGTGCTAAACAGGAGAAAATGTGAAGTGAGATCTAATTTTTAAATTTATTTATTTATTTAATATTATTGTTAAAACAGCTTTACATTGGTGAATTTGAGCATTCTGACTTGAGTTCCTCATCTCCCATATCACTGTTTGGTTCGGTAGGATGAAACTGGGGTTCCACTTCCAGGACCAGTGTCTCACATTCACACATTCTTAAATGGCTGCTTTTATTTGAAATGCTAAAACAACCTATTGGCTGTGTGCTAAAGTTATTAAATATGACTTTCAGATTTAATTTATGGTATTCAAAATATGTATGCTTCAAAGCACCTGAAGTAATCTATGTTTTCAAAAAGTTGACTTTATAGTGTGCTGAGTTGATGTTGATCTTAGATTGTATGTTGTTGGCAGTTGTGAGCGTGGATCTTGAAATGCTTCCTCGCTTCTCAAAAAGAACGTAACGATGAAGTAGCTGGTTTATGAGGGAAATACCAGACGTGACTGTAACTGCTGACATGGTGTCGAGACAGTAGGAGGGGGTATTTGGGAAACATGTTTTGCTTCTGGCACTTCTTAACTGTGTTGCTGCTTAGTATGGAATTTGGGAAGTCTTACTCAGTGTGTCTCATGGGGAAAATCTGTTACAGGTATACTTTGATGGGGGTACTTTCTAATACTGGTATCAGCCATCTGAAATATTTGCGGAATTCTTCGTTTCAAAACTAATAGGAGAGATTGCACTTTAAACTAGAGCTTCTTTGCTTGTAATATTTTCTGGCCTTTGATCACATATGTTTCTGTTTATTTCTGCATATGGCGCTCTTGGTCAAAGCTATAGATAGGCAAACAGAATATATTTCTTCATGCCAACTCCTAGTTTTTTAAACCAGAGAACTCAACTGTTCAAAAGGTTAAAAAAAATGATGTAGCTACTCATCTGAAAATAGATGATTTGGATTTTTTTATCAAGAGTTAAACTTCCAGCAGGCTTGCTTCAGGTTTTGGATTCTGGCTCTTAGTGTGATTTTCATCAAATTCATCTGCAAACTGTGATGATATTACATACAAATGTTAAATGGCAATTGTTTTGTTATGCTTTGGGTGAGAGACTATATAACGTCTTAAATATATAACATAACAAAAAAATTAGCATTAAATTTGAATGTACCTCAACTTACATAAGTTCTTAATGCCCCCCAAAAAATCTTCCCAGATGGGTTAAGGTGTTTATCTGTTCTACTAGTATGTAATTTTAGTTCCAAGATTTAAATACTTGCATTTTTTTAAATTCAAATTTATTTAACTTTACAGTGAGAATGTCTAAAAGTGATGTTTACTAAAATATTAACAGAAAACATAGATGATTTTTCTTACATTTCCTCTCATTAATCGCAATACTTGCAGATAATAGTTACGAGTATGCACCTAGCTCTACTGAAAGGTGAGGCCTCTTTCTTGATTTAAATGTTGAAATAAATGAGGGACTACTATTAGAAATGGCTAGTTATTTCCTCCATTAAAAGCACCTGCAATAGTATGTTAGAAGAAAGGTATATCAATATTTTATTGCTAGGCATTATTGCTGAAGACCCATAATAGCAATATCAGACCTTCCTTTATCACTTGGTGGAAAAAGTGATGCCATTCATTATACCATACGGGGATGGAGGCAGGTGAGCACATACACAGAAGAGTGCACAAAACAAGCTAACTTATTCCCTTCAAACAGATAACCTTTTTTTCTTGGTGTGGTTATAAATAGCAATGTTTTTCTTCTTGTAGATATATAATGCAGACAGGATTTTAGAAGAGGTTTTCACCTCTTTTGGACTTGAAGAGATTTACTGCATCACAGCTTCTCTAAGGATGGATCAGTGTTGCTTCAGTTCATGTATTCTGATAAACACATCTAGAAGGATAACAAAGTTATTTCCTGCAGCTGAAATGTGTTGGCATTCTAAGCCGATGCTATATTCCTGCCTCTGGAGCTGAGGCTAGTCTGGTCCTGGGGACTGAACTTCCAGTTAGCCCTTGGAGTGCCTTCTGCATCCTAGAATATAATATGCTTAAACTGCGTGCCTGGGCTGAAATAAACCGCTAAAGTAAATCACTAAATATAGGTTCCCCCGTATATTTCCCACTTCTCTCAGTTTCTTCTACCCATGTTCTGAGGCCTGCAGTCTCCGCTGTAGGGCAACAATGACAACAGTAGCTGATTAAGCTTAGATAGACTGAATGAATGCCCCCTTGCCCCACCTTTTCTGGGGCTTTGATCAAAGTATTACCATTGTCTCAAACATTTAATCCTAATTCAGGTGCTGATTAGTCCACAGAGGTTAAATGTATTAATTTTGGGGAGCGAGGGAACTAAGGTCGGTCTCATAGAGGCATCTGAGGAACTTGTCATGAATAGGTGAAACTCCCTTATTTAACATGTTACTTTTCTGCTAGTTCATGTTTTTCTTTTAATTAAGATATCAGTGAGCTCAAGAAGCAGACATTGTGACCAAGAGGATTTGCTACAAATAGAATTCAAAAGCAAGTAATCTTGCGTACAGAAGCATGGGAAAAGAAATGAATGGTTTCAGTTGTGTGTCCTAAGGCTTGTCCTATGTCATGTGTTGAAATACATTGCAGAGCTCTGTCTGGTGATGAAGATATGTAGAAAGACACCAAGGTATGAAGTGCCACCAAGCTACCAGTTTAGAACTGGAAGTTGTGAAACCATTTTCACTTGGCAATTGTGCTCAGCACTGGCTTGTGGATAGCAAGCTGATATGTGGCTGTACTATTTTTCCCAGTATTTCCAGTTCTGGACTTGGTGTCAGTGGAGTTAGTGATCCTTCTCACCTTTGCATGGCCATTTAAACTTCTGCTCTAACAGCCAATTCATTAAAACTTCAGGACTGAAAGAACTGCAAATCATCTACATAAAAACTAATTGAACAAACCCTGAGATATACATTGGTTATACAGTTACCTAATAAAATCAAACCTGTTATCTTCTAGGTGCAGGAGGTCAGCAAAGATTGTGAGGTTTGTATAGCTGCTTGAGATTGCAGCTACAGAATCTGTGACTTCAGCCATACTGTTCCTGTGGCTTTCATTTGTCAGCTGTAACAAAACTGCTTTCACATGGTCACCCTGATTTCTACTAGGATATTTATGAACACCCAGGCAATCTAAACACTGTCGCCTTTGGAAAAAACTATTATACAAAAGACATAAAACCTTGTGTTTGTTGTAGCAGAATGAAATATTTTCCTAAATGTAAGTAGTATATTTTCTTTCTGAAATGGATAATTGTAAGCAAATTTTGTAGGATTCGGGATTAGTGAATGAGGAGACAAAATTATAAAGAGAAACTCTTTTAGAAAGCCCAGCATGCTGTCATCCTTTATGCTTTTAAGTATCTTATTTTAATTTGAAGCTCAGTTTTTCACAAAACACAGTTGTACCTCCTATGAAGTACACTAGGTGCAGTGCATTAAGTTATTTGCTTCAGTTGGCTGTTTGCCTTGAAATTCCTTGTTTTTTCTTTATTCTCAGAAATTAACATATCTATTCGAAAGCTTTAGGAACTTTAACTTTTTTCTGTATAATTTCTTACCCTTTTTTTTTCTTAATTCTGTTCTTCCTGCTTTGTTCCTGATTTATCAGTCTCTCTGGCTTTGATCAAAATATTGAACAGCCTTCATTTTTACCTTTTGGTTTCTTGAATTCAATCTTTTCTCATGTGGCTCTAGTTTTTAATACCACTGTTCTAATCCAGTTGTTCATTTTAAAGATGAGGGATTTGGGGGCAGGAGTACATTTAAGATAGACCAGTGCCTCCTTGATGATTCCTTGTTCAGTCTTTGATCCTTCCTTGTGCTCTGGCGACATGTTAAGAGGTAGATGTCACTAGAGCTAGTTAGGATTTGCTGAGATATAAACTAAATGATCTTGTTTTACTACTTACACACTGGTTTATAACCAGCTTTTGATCTAAACATATGAACAGTGGGATTAACATGACCAAAATTATTTTTTCCTTCCTGATTAAGGATTCCTGCATGATGTGTCAGGGAATCTAGAAGGAAATAACTAGGTGTTCTAAAGACTATTTTCTACCCAGACGAGTAGAAAGGCCACTTTTGGATCTTTGTTCTGGGATCTCACTGCCCTTCTCGTTAGTTAATTCAGCAAAGTATCTCAGTTCTTCAGAATTCAGGTCCTTACTGCGTGAGTTCAGTAACTGATTATTTAGGATGTTGACAATGTTGTGCTGTCCTAGGAACAATTCTGTATGTCCAATTACATCCATTTCTTTAGTTGTGTTTTTTTTCCCCTCGTTTTTTCAGAGGGATGATACCTATGACTCACTGGTAGTTTTAACTTTGAGTCTCTGTTGTCATCAGTCCTTTAAACTGAATGTCTCTATTTTTCAGAAGGATTTATAGAAGGGCAGAGTGTGTTATTAACATGGGCATAGAATTGTGTTCAGATTGGAATGGCAGGGTTGATAAAAGCAAGGCAAATTTAAAGTCTGATTTTGCTATGTACAGGCCTTTTTTGGGTTTTACTTCAGAGAACCAATAGACAAAAAGTACCTCCTGCTTTTTTCCCCTATTGCATTTTATGGCAGTATGTGCGTTACTGGCTTTGAAATAAATGTTTACCACCTCTATTCATACGACAACCATAATAGGCACACATGGCATCTCCGTACGAAGTCTTGGAATGCCTGATTCTTCCTTTCCCTTTTCAATATACTGAAACTCATATTTTAAAGGAAACTGAAAAGATTTGATCAGAAGTAGTCATTTGCACCACCAGTGAATTCATGGAAGCACAAGCAAATTGAGTGTCGTCTTTCAAAATAGTCTACAAAGAGTGAGTATAGGGGAGTATGCAGTATGATGTGTGGGCAGGCTTTAGGGTACAGTTAAGTGTACAGTTTAATTACAGTATTGGAATGCAGTGTATGCATGGTATGTGCTGATAAGAGACCAGTCAGGGGGTCTGAATATATCTGAATTGGTGGTCAGTGTCAGCTCTGCAACACTTAGGAGCATGAACAGTGAGAAAGTAAACTTGTTAATCACATGCTTGTGGAGGTAGCTGAAGACCGTTTAAAATGCCCTCAGAGTTGTTCTGGCTGTCATTTAACCCTGTCTTATGATGGAAAGGGTTGTTAAAGCTGTACTGTATTCTAACTGAGAAACAGTTTGTGATATGCTTATCACCAGCACTTCATGGGGTATGTCTGAAACTGAGTTGAAATGGCTTCTATCAATATTAAGGATTTGTCATGATGGAGAATGAAGAGATCCCTTTTTCTTCCTGCTTTACTCTTCATCACAGTAAAGCACATTAGAGACATTTTTTTGCCAGTACCTATGCTCTTTGTAACTGAACGCTGACACTGGTGGCCTGTCACTGTCTCCCCAGATTCACAAACATGGTAACTTACTTTCCTTTTGTTGTTCTTTAAGAGTATAATGTCCAGAAGTGTGAATCTAAGAATGTAGCTTCACTTGTTCTATAGTTCATCACATCATCTAAGAAGTGGTAACACATGGTACAGGAAATACCCCCTGCCTGTTTAAAAAAAAAAATGTACATATACAACATCAAATAAGTTCATAATAAATGATGAAATATTATTGGTGTGTATTTTGTATTCTGAAATTTTAATTGGGATTTAGGGCTGGTTACCATTGGTTATTTTGGATATCATCAAGCCTTTTTTGTTATTGCCCATGAGACAGAAATGAAACAAATTTCTGAATCATTTGGGTTTACTATTGAAGCTGCTGTAAAATTCACTTTCTCCCTTGCTTGCATCTCTGACGGATGATGAGAAGGACAAGGATGAAGAAGAGCAGCTGAACTCATTCCTCTCACTCTTGAGCAGCCTTGAACAGCTGTGGCAGCAAAGATAAAAGATTAGAAGGGAGATCAGTGAGATCAGGAAAAATAAGTAGAGGGGAAAAATAGGTGTCAGCCTGTCATGTGGTCTCAGAAATTAGTGGGGGAAGAATGTTTATTCCCCAGCATAAGAGGAAATTCAAGGCCAAAGATGTCTGTCCTGGTTTTGGCTGGGATAGAGTTAATTTTCTTCTGACTACTGGACCCAGTATATAACAATTTGGATATCCATGATCTGTAGAAAATGAAATTTGCCTTGCTAATAACTTGAAAAGATAGACAGGTGTATTGTCTCCATTTTTGCACCAGGAGGTGCTGGTCCTTTTTGAATCCCCTAAGAAATGCACACACTTTATCGGGAAAGATTACTGTTCTATGAATGTATTGGAAAAGGTGGCAACAAGTCACAACTTGAGTCCCTTTTGATGCTGGGAAAGCTGAGCTGATGCAGCACTGGATGGACCTCCAGTCAGGTCACAGCATACTGCAGAGTTCCTGTCTGTGGTGTAGTTCCCAGCGTCCCCTCCTCTCAAATCCAAATTTGTGGGAGAAGATTGTCTAATCCAAGATTTACTAAGTAATAGAACCTCAGAATGAATAGATAACTATGTATGCAAATAAGTATTTCTTTGGAATTGACAGCTTTTTTTTTTTTTAACTAGATATAAAGGAGAGGTTCACCAATTACGTGCTGCTACTAATTGTATGTCTAAGAAATATGGAACAGTTCTCATGGAATCCAGGTGAGTTAACTGGTAGAAGAATTCAATACAAAATGACAAGTTCCTGTGTTGTCGACAATTGATCTTTTGCTTCTTTCCTCAATCTGAAAGATAAGGGTAGCCAGGGCATTTAATTGAGAAATCTTTCAATATTTCAAGATACCTTAGACTCTCATTTTTCTAATTACTGGCTTTCCTGTAAGAGGGACCCTGTCCTTTCTGCTAGAAGTATATGCTGTTACACTACAGATGTGCGTAGTTAGGTTTCGCGTAGTGTCTTGAATGATTTCTTCCCAGTCCTGCCCTTTCCTTGAAGTACTTTGAAGATGAAGGATCCCCTTGAGAATTTTATTTTGTCAGGCCAGTGAGACGAGTATGTAAAAATTTCCATTTTATTATACTTAAGATTGTAATACTATATTGAGCAAGTATTGAGTAAAATTTGGATTTTGTTTTATGAGAATTTTAATAATTTTGAGCCCTGATCTGTGTGGGGTATTTTGCTTGAATGTTACCAGTCTACCTAAATTTTACCTTAAGCATCTAACACCACAGGTGCTCTGTCTATCCTTCATACATGCTCAACATTTATCTAGCATGTGCAAAGGTTGTCTTCCTAGTAGAGATAAAGCTTATCCAAACTGTGGTGTGGTTGTACAGTACTATAAGTTTCTAGAACAGCAGTGGGATAAGCGAGAACACACACGCTGCTTGTTGAGTGGTGATGTAAAGTTACAGACTTTTCAGACTTTTGACGATTTTTTACTGTTGAGTGTTCCATATAACACTGAGTGTTATAATTTGTATACTGACATCAAATTAAATGGCCTAACTTGTTTCTTTTCAACCTTCAGATCATCTTTGGGTGTTATTCCCAGATGTTTGCATGGTGGTTGCTTCAGAAATTGCGGTGGATATTGTGAAACACGCCTTTATAACAAAGTTCAATGACATCACAGCAGATGTGGGTATCCTGTTTGGAATGCTGAGTGCTGTTTTAAGTTGTAGTTTATTTTGCTAATTTTTTTAAAATATTAAAATCTATTCCAGTGCAGAAAATGTAAAAAATGTTATCTTCATGTATAGGATATACTTTGGGGAAGCTTGGTAGTTTCCTGATGCAGTATACTTCTGAGGATCCTTACAATGTGGAACAAACACCTCTGCTTCTAAATTAGTAGTTCCAGATCCATAAATTATGGAAAGCATTGCATAACAGTTCACAAAATAAGTACAATTCACATAACTGGCAGATCATTTTGTGAAGTGATCACTAGTTAAATTGACAGGTTACTTGTTGTACGATCTAGACAGAGCTTGCACCTTTTCCTAACAATGGATTGTAGGTTAAAATTCAGGTTTTGGGAAAAGCAAATCTAGTGAGGCTGCTGAATCTCTGTTCTCGCATGTGTGTTAGAGGTGGAATTTGAAAGCAGAGATACATTTTTCCACTTTCCTTGGAGCACCGATACGAAGTAGGTTATGTTAGTTTCCCACTCCTGAAATTTCTTAGGCTGTATATATTATGCAGTCCTTCTTTTTCTAGTAGGAAATGAGGCTACTTTTTGTGTGTTGTGGCATGATACATTGGCCATTTGCCTTGCATGTTGTGTGAATTCAAATGCGTTTGATAAATTTGTGAAGAGATGAGTTCGAATTTTTTTTTTTACTACTAAAAACACTTCAGGAAATGAGACCAGAACTTGGAAGTGCTATCTTTTTCAGCATCTCCAAAGTAACTTCGTTGTGTAGTATAGAAACAAATTTAATAGATGTACTTAATAAGCTCCCTTATGCCAGAGGCATTTATGCATGCCCTACTTTCATACAGAGGGTGTGGAAAAGAGCAGTAATGAAGTAACGATAGCCAAAAATATAGCATGCTTCAGTATGCTGAAATAACTGGAGGATGGGGGTAGTGAGTGACAGTTTTGCACGGTTTATTTAATAAATTGAATTTTTTGTATGAAGTTCTAATGAATTTTTTGTATGAAGTTCTAAAGATCGATGGTTACTAGATCAGACTTTTTCAGAAGTTTTGAACACCTGCAGTGCAAGTTACCCTGACACTTATCCTTAAAATAGATGCTTTTCTGTCGCAATATGTAGAACTGTTATAAAGACAAAAAAAGGCATCTTCATTTTCTCATAAAATTTGCTTTTTTCATGGGATCGCTTCCTTAAAATATGTAAGTAAGCTCCCCCATTTTTTAAATTTGATCCCAGTGCTACCTTTCTTGTAGCTTAAAACCAATTTTATGAACTGTAGGAAAAAAGTAAACGGGAAAGAGGAGACCTGGTTACCTGGATATGGAGAAGGCTGAAGTACTTAAAGGACTTTTTTGCTATTAAACCACTGTCCATCATGTTTGAGAAGTCATGGCAGTCCAGTGAACTTCCCATGGACTGGAAAAGAGGAAACATAACTCCCATTTTAAAAAGGAAATAAAGGAAGGTCTCAGGGCCTACAGGCTACTCAGTCTCACCTCTGTGCCTGGCAAGATCATGGAGCAGATCCTCCTGGAAACTATGCTAAGGCACATGGAAAATGAGGTGATCAGTGACAGTTAACATGGCTTCACTAGTGGCAAATTGTGCCTGACAAGCATGGTTGCCTTCTACAAAGGAGTTAAAGCATTGGTGGGTAAGGGAAGAGCAGCTGACGTCATCTGCCTGGACTTGTGCAAAGCATCTGACACTGTCTCACGCGACATCCTTGTCTCTAAACTGGAGAGACACGGATCTGGCAGATGGACCACTCTGTGGATAAGGAAATGACTGGATTGTTGCACTCAGAGTTGCAGTCAGCAGCTCGATGTCCAAGTGGAGACCAGTGATGAGTGGTGTTCTTCAGGGGTCAGTACTGGGACCAGTGTTGTGTAATGTTGTCTGCAACACACTGGGATTGAGCGCACCCTCAGCAGGTTTGCCAGTGACACCAAGCTGAGTGGTGCGGTTGATGTGCTGGAGGGAAGGGATGTCGTCCAGAGGGACCTTGGCAGGCCTGAGAGGTGGGGCCATGTGAACCCAGTGAGGTTCAACAAGCAAAGGTGTAAGGTCCTGCATGTGGGTCAGGGCAGTGCCAAGCACAAATACAGGCAGCGTGGAGAATGGATTAGGAGCAGCCCTGAGAAGGCAGGCAGTGGTTGGTGGTGGATGAGCTCAGCATGACCCAGCAACGTGCGCTTGCAGCCCAGAAGCCACCCATATCCTGGGCTGCATCAAAAGAAGCCTGGCCAGCAGTCTAAGGGAGGTGATCCTTCCCCTCTCCTCCACTCCCGTGAGACCCCACCTGGAGTACTGTGTTCAGCTCTGGGGCCCCCAATGTAAGAAGGACCTGGACCTGTTGGAGTGAGTCCAGAGGAGACCGTAAAGATGATCAGAGGGCTGGAGCACCTCTCCTGTGAAAACCAGATGAGAGAGCTGGGGTTCAGCCTGGAGAAGAAAGGGCTCTGGGGAGACCTGATAGCAGCCTTCCGTACCTAAAGGGGGCCTACAAAAAAGCTGGAGAGGGACTTCTTACAAGGGCATGTAGCGATAGGACAAGGGGTAGTAGCTTTAAAGTAAAAGAGGGTAGATTTAATTAAGATTGGGAAGGAATTTTGTACTGTGAGGGTGGTGAGACACTGGAGCAGGTTGCCCAGAGCAGCTGTGGATGCCCCATCCCTGGCAGTGTTCAAGGCCAGGTTGGATGGGGCTGGGAGCAGCCTGGTCTAGTGGGAAGTGTCCCTGCCCGTGGCAGGGGGTTGGAACTAGGTGATCTTTAAGGTCCCTTCCAACCCAAACCGTTCTGTGATGCTATGAAGCATGACTTCTCTTACTTCGTGTTTCTGATGATCCTCAAATCCAGTAAATGCTTTATAAAGTCTCACGCAATTCCTAAACCTTACCGTAGTATTGTTTGTTCGTTGTATATATACACACAGGTTACTTGATCACAGAAACACAGGCTCATCTGTTGAAGGCTGCAATTAGACCTCAGATAAACTGGCTTTGATTCATTCAGCTTCTGCATATTTATAATATTTTTAGAGAAATATTTTATTAATATCTCTGTCACTTGTATGAAGTGTGGTAACAAATTAATCATACATCCCTTGTGCTGGATTTTTTCCAGGTCTACAGTGAATACAGAGCTAGTCTTGCATTTGACCTTGTTAGCAGTCGACAGAAAAACGTAAGCATGAAAACAAAGGCATTTGCTTGTATTAACTAACGTAATTGTTGTGGGGGGGATATGGAAACAAGTACTTAAATATGTGTGGAACTGTTACACTTCTGAAGCACTGAAATTCTACTCTGCTTTTTTTAGTTAGAGATAAAAGGAGTATTTCCCTGTGATGTACATTCTTACTTTTATCCAGTTGTTCAGGTTATTTTGAGCTTTATTTTATATATTGTTGAGAAGTCTTCCAAACACACCTATAGTCAGGGGATGGTTGTAACAACTTTGACATTTTTGAGATATGGGAAGTAAGCAAGCTTAACAAGGTGTTCTTGAGGTAATTTTAAATTACTGTTCTTTTTGTTTTATTTTAACTGTTTTGGATCAAAATACAGTGTTCATTAGGAATTTATATTACTACTTCACAGACTGCACAACGTACAGGGGTGTTTGTACCATGTGTGTTACTGTTGTGGTATGGGTATTTGCAGAGCACACAGCCTGCTTTTGTTTTTCATTAGTACTGTTTTGGGAAGTCTATTTGCAGCACGCCTTTCCTAGATGAGTCTGTTAACTATTAGTGAGTGCTCTAACTATGAAATGAAATTTATTGTAATAAGTTATGTAGAATTTTGGGGCATGTTTAATAGCTATTGCTAGGAATGCAGTAGTTGTACTCATAAAGGAGTTAGACACCTTAAATTACAAGTAATTGAGTATTAATAATTTGTTCATTTAAAAAAACCAACTGTTTATTAGTCCTGAAAATTCCATTACTTTTCCTAAGGATCCTTTGTGGAAAATGACGTAGCATCACACAGGCCCTAACTTTGGCATCACATTCAATACTGCATGAAAGCTGTCATGCAAAGCAATTGTGTTTTGAGAGTTCCAATGCCGGCATATTTTTCGGAATGATTTTAACACATTTATTGTCTGGCTAATTACAGATGTTTGTAGAATGGTTTAAAATGTCTAGTGTGACGGATATTTGTTCTTTTATCCCTGTTACGGGTTTTTATGTGCAGTATTTGAGGATCAAAGTCAAATTAATACAAAAAGGTCTCTAAGCTAGTAATAGTGTACAGATGAAATATCATAGCGCGTTTGGATTCAGTGTCCTAATTGCTCTTGATTTAGAGATTTGTATTACACTCCAGTTGCTCTTGATTTAGAGCACTGGAGCTAATCTTACTGGTTATGGTAGTATTACATTTTTGTCTGAGAGTACGGCTATCCACGTTTGAATTTCGAAATGTGAATAGGCACGCTTTATACTAGTATAGTGTTTGTTATTGTAGATGTGGTTCTTATCTAGGTGGTGTGCCAAGCTAAAATAAGCTCATTCCTTTGCATAAATAGTTCGTTATTCTTCTTCTTTCTCCTAGGCATATACAGATTATAGTGATTCAGTTTCCAGAAGAATGGGTTTCATTCCTCTTCCACTGGCTGTTCTAGTAAGTTTTATCTTTCCTATCAGTTTTCTGTTAATAAGATCTCACTTGGAGAATATACGCCTGTGAGATAGCTGGCTCGGTTTGATGTTTTGAGGACAAAAAGATCATCTCGAGTAACTGTAATGATGCTGCGAGTTTGAGGTTGAGTTAGCATTCAGTATAACCTATCACATACTAGTTATGACCTCACTTATGTGTTACTGTTTATCAGCCTTTCATAGAAAATTGAATATATATTAATTTTATAGAATTTATAAACTCTTGAATTGTAGCAGTGGAATTAAACTGCATCTGAGCTTATTAATCTGTTCCTTTTGGCAATTATCCTGTTCATTCATTTGGAATAGTCAAAGCAGCTGGTTGCCAGAAGGCTAGCCGTAGCGTACCAGGCGTTTGTAGGTTTTTCATAGGAGTCCTTCTGGTTGTCCCTGTAATGGTATGCTTAATGACTACGTTTTCTTTTATATGGGGCACCGAATTTCTGAGCTGTTATCGAATACGTGGTTCTGAAATAGTTGATCCTGTTACATGGACATGCTGCTATAAAATTAATCACTTCGTTATTGGAATTGTGTCCACATGCTCTCTGTTCTGAAACTGTTCCAGAATGTTTTCTGTAAATAGCTGCTCAGACTTCCCCATACACACATGTAGACAAGCAGTAGTTACCATAGTACTGGGAACGTGTCCTTGCTTTGCCAGCGAAGATGCTATTCCTGGAAGAATATCAATATGAATTAACTTAAATAGAATGTTCTGCTGTAGAGATGGGGAAAAAAATACTATTGACAGGCTTTGCCTAGTTTTTATCCATGACTTAAAAACAAACCGAAACAAAAACCAACCAACAAAACCCACAAACCACAAAAAATCAAAACAACTATTATCATAATCATGTTTTCTTTTAACACTAAATTACATCCAGTGAAAATTCAATTGAAATTCTTTTTTCAGATTAACTGGGTTCTGATATGATATCCTGGATACTCATAGGTTTACAACAAACTGAAGTGCTTTCCTAACTTGGAATCCTAACCCTGAAATACTAAAGTAAAACTGAGACTTCAGGATCATTTGTTACTGAAATTTGGGATTCCTTTGCCTAGTCCACAAAGCAATTTTGTATTCAAAATGTTACCATGTGTGAAACACTGATTCTGTTTTATTGCATCAGCATCTCTTGACATTCTCCTCAAACACTGGTAGCTCAGCTTCCAGTCCTTGACTTTTGGAGAAGTTTATTTCAGGTATTTTACTTGGAAGTCAGTGGTGAAGGAAACGTTATCAGACTGTAGTTTTGGCAAAGTTGCAACTAGCTGCTAACGTGATACTTACTCAGATCAAAATCTTGAATAGTTAGTGCTGCCAAGGGGAACATTAGAATAAACGGCTATTAATGTAATGTAATTTTGTCTTGAATTTACCAAATACGAAACATCTGTTAGAATATTAGTAATTGTGTGCTGTGTGTTTTAACTGTTTAACTTTTATCCTTAAAACAGCTCATCAGAGTTGTAACAAGCTCCATAAAAGTACAAGGAGTCTTAGCTTATGTTTGTGTCGTGCTGTTCTACTGTGGGTAAGTAAATACACACAATTGAAAAGTATTTACCATTATTTGGTCAGATTCATGAGGAAAGCTTCTGTGGATAGTTCTAGGTGTATAAGTGTAAACACAGTTTATGTTCAGTAGAACGTAAGTGTAAAACACTTAACACTCATAAACTGAAAATGAGAGTGCAGATTGGTCCCCAAGTACTGTAACTGTATTGGCAGATTATAGCCCTCAATAAGTAACTTCAGTAATTAAAGTAATGGAAAAATAATAGAAAGAATTTGACAGACAAGCACCATATCTCTGCATAAAAGGGGAAACTGAATTTTAAGGAATGAACCTTTCTGTGAAAAGAGCAAAAGATTCATTATGCCAACAAAAATAAGCAGTTTTAACTGCTCTGAGCAGATCATGAATTCTTCTCTCTGGTAGTTAAATGCAAGGTTTCTTCATTTTGGGAAACTGCTATACAGAAAAGAAAAAGTAAATACGGGGCTCATCTTTCTGGGAAGCGTGAGTTCCGTAAGTAACCTTAGTCAAAGGATAGAACATCTTACGGCAACTTGTTTACCGCAGCCGATGACTTGCAAGTATCTCTTCACTGCCGAGTTAGTTTATCCTTGTGTTATCCGTAACTGCTTTCCAGTCAGTACCTACTTCTGAGATGCATTTAGGTGTACTTCAATGCCAGTCTAGTTTGCTGGTCCTGAGGCACTTGCTGTCGACTCCATGGGGATGGCCAGTTTCTAGGAAAGCTGTATGCTGAACTGTGTCAGCATTTGTTGTCTCCCAGTACTGATTGATACTGGAGTCATCCTGAAATGGGTCATCAAGAATTAAGTGATTCAAATTGCTGCAGTACAGAGGACCTGCCTGTGTTGTTGTGAGTCTGCCTCTTCCAGTGCCCTGCCAAGCTGTGTTTGTAACTGAAGGCAGTGAGACTTGGGAAGTAAGAGACTTCTAGGTGTGGGGCAGTGGTTCAGCAGGTACAGTGGAAGAGATGAGGCTGCTAATTCCTTATGAAAAAGAAGATATTATTACACGTTTTTTATTAATAGACACTTACCTCTAATCTGACCGTGATCTGAAAAAAAAAAAAAAAGTAGAACTTGATCTGATGTGTCTAGTCCACATCAGTGTAGAGACACATCTGTTGAGTGTTGGATAACTAAGGCTTTGAGACATTGCATATAGGCCAAATATTAAAATGTTAGCCATGTTTCCCTGCACTGTACTTGGGTTTCTTCCCCAGCTGTGCCCCGTGCTGTGCCTGTGTTCTCCTGAAAGCCAGCTCTGTGCAGCTGCACGCACTAGCCCCTGCTCGTCCTGCTCAAGCCATGGCATACCGAGCTCAACGCCTTCGTTCTGCTCAGTGGCTTTTCCTGTTTCCCAATAAACATAATTATTTCCCTACCTCTACCATTCCACTGCTTCAGCCCAGTACTGGATTTTTCAGTGTCTCTGTGGCTTGGATGATGGAGGGTGGGAAGAAGTAACGTTGTTTAACATGAAGGATTAAAAGCTGCTCTTGAAGGCGTAGGTTAGAAGAGTAAATACATTTTGGTTTATTTTGTTTTTATTGAAAAATGAGAAGAGATTTTTTACTTCTGCCATGATCTCAGATTTGGAGCTAACTCACTCCTTGCATCTTTCAAGCAATTTGTGTTCTGAACAAGAATTTCAGCTTTTCATCGGTTTAGTATAGCATAGATATGTGAGGAACAACCTGATAAAATCCGAAACAGTTAACTGGGCAAAGGTTTGAGACTATAATGTGGAGGATATTGTTTTGTACTGATATTAACAAATGTAATAGTTTAAGTTGTGCTATTCAAGAGTCTTGCCCAGCATATGAAACCTGAGATTTCTTTTTCTGGGATTTTGAATAACCACAGATTTTACATTGTTGTTAGAAATCTAAGCCTGGGGTGGACTGGCAGAAAAGAATAAAGGAGGTGCGCTGGAAACTCTTGCATAATTTTCCATGAGAAACTGGAACTGATACAGTGAAGTGTTGATTTATGGCCTTTTCAACTTCCAACCTCATTAAATCAGAGTCAAGTCGGGGTATAAACACCTATTGTCTCAGAACAAAAGCATGCTACCTAAAAATTGTAGGGAAAAGTATCTCTTAAAACTTAATAAAATTGGAGGAGGGCTTTTCAACTCTCAGAAACAAGATCTATCTCGATAACCTAATAAAACTGTAGAGTCACAGCTTTCAACTTGCTGAATGGTTGCTTGGATACTAAAATGTGAGTCTCCTCTGCTCATACTTCCATGTCTCTAAATTTCTTCTACAAGTAAATGTATTCCTTAAAATTCCCTTAAAAGTGCAGTGTACTTTGTTTTTCTGTTTGACAAGTTCTGATTACATTAATGCAGTGAGGGATAGTGAAGCTGCTGCTGAAGTGTGCTTGGGTCAATTTATGATTAAGCAGTTAAACCCCCTCGTGGATCTGTGAACGTTCAGTTTTTTTAATCTGTTAGTGATGTACATAATAAATGGGTTTTCAGAGTGGAGAATGAATTTAGAGTCTGTATTTGGTTCACTTTTGTTACATAGGTTGATTTGTGTGGAGAATATTTATACTCATCATATGGAGAATAGATTGCCATTTCCTTGCTACGCTGTATAAACCTTCGCCTGCGTCACCGCTGCTGTCACCTCTGCAGTGGACGTTGGGTTGCATGTCATGTAATCCTAGTAACAGAACTTAGATTTTACAAAGCTCATTTCAGTTGTAAATCTAAAAGCATTTAATGGAAGACGAGACCTTCCTGTTCTTCAAACGAGAAGGCAGGTTAAAAAGAAAAAAACTTCAACGATTTGCTGAAGTCTGTTCTGCAAATTAGTGATAATGGAAAAGGAATCTGCTATCAGCTGGACTGTACCGTGATGGCAGGGCGGTGCTGCCTCTTTGGATTTGTTGGGTTTTATGGACTGTCTTTTGGGATGCGAAAAAGGACTTTTTATGATCGCTGTAATTTGTGAAAGCTAGATACTTGCTTTCTTGTGGTTCAAAGCCCACTGGTGATCCTTGGTGGGGAACACTTAAGGCTGCTGTTTTAATGGTAGTGCGTTTACTTTGGACTTGCACTGTTAAGGGGCCTTTTTTAGTTCTGTGTTTAAATATTTGGTGTATTAAATGGGAAATGGCCGCTTCACTGTCCTTGTAGTCCTTTTGCTAAACTAGATGAAACTTGATGGTTTTCTCCAGATGCCTGGGGGGGGGGGGGAAGGCATTGAATCTGAAACAGATTGTTACAAAAAGGAAATTACCTTTTGATCTTGCTATTGAAGGGATTAAATTTGTTAGCTAATCCTTCCAAGACAGCAGTAACCATGTGCAACTATTTTAATGTGACTAATTGCAGTATAAATAATATGCAATTATTTTAATATGCTAATGAAAATATGAAAACAAATCCTTTTATTTTTTCAGGTTAATAACTCTAAAAGTCCTTAACAGTATTGTATTGCTGGGGAAATCATGTCAATATGTAAAGGAGGCAAAAATGGAGGAGAAATTATTCAATCCTGTCCTGACTGCCACCCCAGGGAAACCAGCTGGCAAACAGCAAAGCATGTTTAAATCTACTCAAGGTAAGGCTGACTACCTTGTTTTGTTCTCAGCTGTAATGAAAAAATGGCTTTCAGACTAAATTTAATATTAAACCAGATGTATGACGCGGCTGCATAGTAACCCTGCTGCCGGACCTTAGTTGTACCGTATCACAGCTGTGAAAGTCTCTGAATGTAATAGAATGAATTGCTTTTAGCTCATGCATCTTCTTTTGGTTATAAATACTTATCTCTGGTAAGATCCCACCCTGATAAGTGGAGGTGATGCAAGACATCAGAACATGGCACACTTTTGTTTGAAAATCATAATCATGGAATGATTTGAGTTGGAAGGGACCTTTTAAAGGTCTAGTCCACCCCTCTCTGCCTTGTCACTACACAAATAAGAAAATATTTATAAGTCATCTCTGAAAGTGCTGAAGTTTAATAAGGAAGCAATCTATGCATTTATTATAAAAATTAATGTAAAACGTGGCACATAATGGGTATGATTGCTTGTAGTTTTCTTGTACGGGTCCTCAGCATTAGCGGTTAATACATAATAGAAATGGGGCATTATTATATTCCTGTGACACATTATAGAAGGAAATAGAAACCTTCATTGTTCCAGTCAGCTGAACTGGACTGTATATCATCCTCTGTGAAGAGCTCAATGAGAGCCCTAGAAAACTTAACAGTGAGGCTTTTATTGTGTTCATTCTATTGCTTGCCAAAGATTTGAACAGCTTGAAATGTGAGGTGCTTATTAGTCATCACAGTGTCTTGCCAGCAATGGTGGAGTTAAGAATCTGTCAGTGTTTCAGTCGTAAATCTCTGTATCTCACCTGTGTCAAACCACATCAGGCAGAAACTTGGTGCAGACATCTGTTTTTAAATAGCTTAAATTTACAGAGTTGCTTTAGTTTCAGGATGAAAGAACGTAATATGAATTGGTCTGGATGTCTTTTGTATTTCATTAGATGACTGTCATAATGTTTTAATTAAACGTGCTAGTACTGCACTTGGATATGAGACTTGGTAAGTTGTAGTTACTTAGATTGACCCTCAAACTCACTCACAGTAAATAAATCCTGAACACTATTTTTAGCTGAAGCAGCAGCAATTTTACCAGGTCAGTCAGCAGAGATGCTAATTTCCTCAACTGGAAATATTTTGATTGAAAAGTAGCAATCAAAAAAGCTTTTGCTGATTTTATTTAGAATATTTTTAACTTCTGTCAGTGATGAAAGAGCTCTGTTTTTAACAGTATTTTGGGGGGGCAGGGGCGTTTACCTTTTAACAGCTCTTTATTTATTAGAAACCTCAGTTATGTGAAAGAATGATTTTACCTTCCCCAGCTTCTGTGTGTTTGTATTATTACTGCTGGGCTCTGCAATATTGGTTAATCCCTGTGCCCCACTTACTGGGGTTTTTTGGGTTTTTTTCAATACAGTCACTCAACCCATCTCTTACTAGAATGAGGGTGAGGGGAATTAATCTGGTCTACTTTCTATCAGTTTATAATGAAAGTCAAGTTATTTTCTTAAGAGTTTCCACCTCTTCCACAGTAACAGCTTAAAATTTTGAAGGATAAAATTTTACACTTGCTCTTGAAGAATGAAAGTTCTAGTTCCTGGTAATCATTTGTAGGCTGACCAGATTTCTCTGGAAGCTGCTGGGTTAGAAAATAGTTACCTTTATAACAAAGTCCTACAATTAGTATTACTTGTCTCCTTTCTCAGTGCAGGCCTAGTACCTTTGACTTGCATAAGACTGCAGAGTAATCCGTATACCTGCAGGTAGTAGATGGTATAGTGTGAAGAGATGCTCAATAGAAAGAAGTTTTTGTAGTAATTTGGATAATGTTGCCATTCTGACAGATAGTGATCCCTTGGGCTATCTGCAGCATTCTCCACATTAGATTATTTTTTTCCCAGATTCCTGTTTCTAGAAACAGTAACTCAGTCTTTACCAGGAGATAGTAAATAAGAAAAATTTCTTTCCTTGACGTTGCTTGTGCATTAAAATTTAAGTGTGTTTTCAAAAAGTGGAAACAATACATGGATATTACTTACAAATATCTTAAGTTAATGGAGCCAGCGTTCAATTCCACTAAAGAAAGAGGCAGGAATAAAATTAGACATCTTTAATGGAATGCTTTAGGAGCCAATGCTGTTAAAGTGTGTAGCAGTGCATGACTCATGAGCTATTCCTAGAAAAGCCCGGTTTGTTGTACTTATATAGGGGATTAGGCACATCTAGTTCTTCCTACAGAGATTCCTTTTCTTCATTTCATTAGAAAACATCTGATTCATACAATGACTGTCAAAAATCTTGCTTAAGCCGACAAAAAACAGTATGTAAACCAGAAGGATGCAGTGTATGTCCTAACATCTACTGCTTATGCTCTTGCGCGTTATCTGAGCTTCTGTGGAATTTGTTTTCCATTTTTCTACCGAATTAGAAAAGGAGATCTCTTATGGTAAAACTAAGAAGAGGTAGTGGCTTGGTAGTAGCTTCCACAAAGCATTCTTCTGTGGCTTCTGCTGATTTGGTGCAACATGCTTTTCAGAACAGCTTTGGATTGGTCTGGATGTTATAGATGCATCAGTATGTCTTTGTTAAATTCGTTATTATCTTTGTAATAATCTTCTGTTCCAATAGGAATTTCCACAGATGAAAATGGATCTACATCAGTTACCAATCAGCCGGTGCATCAGAAGGAGAACATGCCATCTTTACTTGTAACAAGCAATTCTGATCAATTTCTGACAACTCCTGATGGTGAAGAAAAAGATATAAGCCAAGACAGTTCAGAATTGAAACACAGGTCTTCAAAGAAAGACTTGTTGGAGATAGACAGGTTTACTATTTGTGGAAACAGAATTGACTAAGATTATTGTTATTTTTTTTAATCAATGTGCTAAGGATACTGAGCTGTTGGGACAGCAGATGCTACCAGAAATGGACAGTTGCCAAAAAAGGCACATAATATTTATTTAAAACTTAAATTATTAATGGCAAAAAAATATTAATTTCTTTCTACAAGTAACTTGGCTTGGTATCTGGTCAGGTCAATAAGTGGTCTTTAACTTGCCTCTTGGAAAATGTGCTGGATCCTGAGTCTCTAGCCTGGTGGCAGAGCTGCAGTATCACTTTTCTGGAAAATAGACTGGAAAAAAAAGCATAATCCTGTTCTCCGTTATGAAACCATGCTTCCAGAACATACTACTTTTCATGAAGGTTCCTCCAGTATAAGGACATTCCTGGAAATGTATGACGGCTTGATCGGAAGCTTGCCTTTCCAGTTACCTTGTTTTATTAAACATCTGCAAGCAGAATTCAAAACTTGTGCTTATATCAACAAACGCATAAAGCATTGGTACATAAAACAGTAAGTCAAGATAGTTGTTCTTGTCAACAAAAATCTTTTCAAGATGTATCTTGAAAATCTTGTAATCAGAATAAAACTTTGCCTTTAAATGAAAGACTTACTGCATACTATTTTATCTAAACACCAAGGAAAGATCACAGTAATGAAGGTTCTGCTTAACTGGGCAAATATGAAGCATATTCATTTCTTGTGTTGTGTGTCCTGCAAAGCAAATTATTTATAAAATTATTTTAAAAAGCTGAGGATTTTTTGTTGCTGTAGGAAAAAAATAACAAAGGGGCGCTTGTATACGTTGAGGAAAGGCGGTGTTAATTGCAGCAAGCAAGCGTTAAGTTGGAATTGTACGTATGAAATTAATGCAGCAGTAAAGAATATTACACAGCATTTGGGGTTTAACTCTGGTAAGAATGATACACAAGTCTGTGTATCAACTTGCCTGAGAGCATGCATATGAAAACTCATACTGACAATCAAAGCAGAATTACACATTTTAACTGATTGGTTTTAGCCAGACTTAAGTAGATGAACTAGATCTACAAAAAGCATTTAAGCATCACAATGCGTCCTAATTTCTGGTGTAAGATGCAGTTGTGGGAGAATTGACGAAAGATGGTTTGGAATCCTCAGACCAAGAATGGAATAAATTTGAGCTCAAAACTTAGGCTGGAGGCTTGTATCAGAAGATAAATTCTTGGTATATTGTTGTTAAAACACAGCTTTAACTTCAGATATTTAAGTAAGCAGCAGTTTCACTTTCCCGGGGAAGGTATCATAAGAGTACTTCACCGCTGAACAAATGAAGATAAAATTTGCTCTTTGCCAGTTTCATAATTTGTAAGAGTGGGAAAGCCAAAGTTGTTTTGCCTAATGAACATGTGAAAGTTTAATGTATATGCTAATCCTGAAACTTGCAGGACTACAGTAATACAGCGAATGGAGATAGCTGGACAGAGTTACCGTGTATCTGAGCAGCCTTGGTGATGAGATCGCTTTGCCATACTGGTTGGCATGGTCTGCTCTGGTGGGAACTTCTTGCTGCAGTCTTTCAGCCTCTCCTTTCCCATCAAGAGTAGCTGGAGTAACAGCCAAAATCTGTGGTTACTGTTCAGGGAGGAGAGTAAAAAGAAGAGGACTTGGGCTGGGGAAAACTGAAATTCTTTAATTTTTGATGTATTTTATACTAATTGGAGACGTTCACACATTGAAATTCAGATTATCTGTCAATTTGGTGTATCTTATTTTTGAATTATTTAGCAGTTGCTAAAGAAAGCTTGGGATTGCTTTCTTTTGGGTTTTTTTTGTTGTTGTTGAATGACATTCTGTATCAATTTTATAAGTGCATCTTGTGTGAAACTCAATAAAATTCAATTTTGTAATATTTGTTTAAAAAAAGGAAAAGTACAGTGTCAACATTTCTTTCTTGCTGTTCAGAGTTGGTGAACTTGCAATGTATTTACTGGATTCAGTTCCATTTTCCATGAAGTGAGATTCTTGCAAATGCAGGGTACAAATGTGCGTGCAGACTGGATTAGCACTGCCTTTAGTTCTGATCTATTTCTGTACCAGTTAGTTATTGCCACTTGTAGGAAGAAGGTATTGATGCCAGCCTACCGCTATGTTTTTTGAAGACAAAACCCGTGTAAATGCAAAGTTATTATGTCTTAAGGGAGTTGTAATTTATGTAGTCGGTTACTACAACTAGACTAGTTGCAGCGATACAGTGAAGCCAAATGTAACTGCGGTATAAGCTTAGACAGATACTCTCCTGAGCCCAGCAGTAATGGTGAAAAGGTAAAAAGGTAATGGCTATCTGCACTTAAGTCCAGTTCCTGGCCCAGATCCTCGTCCTAAGGCTGGGAGCTTTGATGCTTTGTTTTCACACTTGGATTGTGGTAACTGGGCCTGAAGCAGTATAGCTGGGCTTCGGGGGGCATAACTCTGACCTCTGGGTCACGGTAATTCGAAGGTATACTTGAAGTGTTGGGTGTAGAGGGCATTGCAAATGCAACACTTCCCCCTAAACTCTCTGAAAGTCTCGTAGGGGCCCAACCGAGCATGAAATTTCATTGTTTTCTCCTGCTCCAAGCTCTCTATTTGTTCTCGTATTTGTGTTTGTGATTAATAGCGATTCCTTGAACATCTAGCAGTGCACCTTTAATAAAAGGTCACAGCTGCTTCTCTGAGCCTGGGTGGTCCTCTCAGAACTCTAGAGGTGGCTGAGTGGGGGGAAAAAACTATCAGGCAAAACCCCAACACCAAATGTTGGTCTGTAGATAGAGGGTTTTATTTCTTTAGGCTCCCTTGAAAAGCTCCTGTCTTAACAGTGAAGTAAGTGAGAGCATTGGAGGTTAAGCAGTGAATAAATTGCATTCTTCAGTTCATGAATCTCTCAAAAAATAAGATCTAGGCAGTTCTGATGCAAATAGTGATATTTCAACTAAAGTCACAGTTGCCAAATTAATTCCAAAAGCAGACAGTGAGTACAGTATATTCATAATTAGCATTATTCATTATGGGAGCATTAAGGAACAACTGTGTTTTCTGTAGGATTATTTAATCACTTATTTGAAGCCTTTCAGATGTTCGTCAGCTGAGCAAGATTTCCCCTCAAGCAAAGTTTTTTTACAGTCACAAGTATGCTGTTAATTTACTTGCCTCTCAGTTTAGAGTGAGTTTGTTGAAACTTTTCAACTTTGTTTTGGTTTTTTTGTGGTGCAAAATTTTCTACATTCGAAGTATTCATTTAGAAGTCTGGTTTTGTAAGTCAGCGTGGTCGCTGAGGTCGCTGTTGTTAAAGCCAGTATTTGCCCAGTTGTGGCTGCTACACCAACTGCTGCAACAATTCTGAATCTCTTTGGTGGCGGTAAGGGAGGATGAATGCACCTTAATTGTAGCACAAATGTAAGCAGCCTCTGTGAAACTCCTGGAACGTTACAACATTTTGTCTTAACGTTTGTAAGCTGCTCTGTGGGTGAGTAAGCTAGTTGTACCAACAGTGTCAGACTTGGCGAATCATGGCTTCAGAAATGCCCTTCGCAATTACTAAACAAAATTTGCTCTTAAAACTTCTTTAGAGTAACTTAGAGTAACTTCTTTAGGAAACTTAGAAGTTTGGACTTTGTTAATTTTGTTGACTCCAAGGAGGCAAATAGTTCCCTGTAAGCACTAAGCAGCTGGCAAAGGGGGCTGGAACAAACACCGGCAAAGCGGTGCAACAGGACCGCTGTGATCTCCGGGGAATTTTCCTGCATGTAGTGGTCTGAGATGCTCAGACTGTGAAGGCTGTCAGAAACACCTAACCTATCGTTTCTGCATGTCTTTTTCTCCAGGAGGATAGTATCTTTCATTGGCCGTGCCGACTAACCTAACTAGATATTTTTTTTTAGGACTTTGGTATCTGCTATATTCTGATTTAGAAAAAATGCTGCCAACAGAGCAGTTGTAAGAGGGAGCACAAATATGTAACACCGAAGAACACTCTTTAATAAGCTCACAGCTGTAGTAACAGAAAAACCCAAAACTATAATAGGTTTTTAAATATATTTCTCAGTCTTGACCGAAACACCTATTACCATGTTTGCACTGAAATAATCGCAGGACTTCAAAATGTGCCCTTACTGTCAGTAAGCTGCCCACCCCTACCTCCCAGCTACTGTTTTAGGCTGGGCGCTGTCAGTTCTTCAATCCGTTACTACTTTGTAGGCGAGCAATGTCGTCAGGCAGAGCCAGGGTTTCACTCTTGGAGGCAGTTCTGGCTTTAGCCAAGCTGCAGAAAGTGTTGGGCATCCAGGGGAGAGGGAGGAGTCGATTTTTTGTGAATACAAATATGTGAGTTGCAGCAGCAACTTCGGTTGTAAATTTTTAGGGTGACTGGTGCAGTTCTATTGTAAACTTTGCTGAATAAATCCTGTATTGAATATGCAAACACATTGCATGTATTACATGTTACATTGAATTTACTGCTTTCATGGGTTTATATCAGAACTTACTAATCTTAGATCAGTGGTATGAGTGTGATATTGCAAGGCAAGTATGTTTTTAAGTAGAGCAGTATTTGGTGTTCAAGGAAGGCTCGGGTTTTATGTTGGTGTTGCTTCTTCCCATCCATGCTCTGTTTGTTGGACAAAAGCAGGAGTAAGTTTCTGTGTATGTTGACTGCTTTGAATGTCAGAAAGAGTGTGTTCCTGCGATACCCAGTCCTGACAGATGCTTCTGTCTGTTGAAATTAAGTATCAAGGTAGCTCAGGAATCAGTTGTTCACCGATAGTTTAAAATGGGTAATTCAGGGGACTGGAATCATGGAGTCTTGGCAAGCGATGCCTCCAATTCACAGAGAAGTGTGGCAAGGAAACTTAAAATTCAGCGTTGGACGCCACATTCTTCGGCTCAGTGCACCAAATCAGAACAGTAAGATGTGTGAGTTGATGCTAGCAAGGACAAGCCTGGTGACAGGACTGACTGTCAGTCCAGAATTTTCCTGCAGATTTGATTTGAACTTGACATTCTCGGTAATGGCAGCAATATAGCCGTCAGCCAGCTTCTGGCTCTGGCCAAGGCAGCAGGAGCTGTGCTAAACTTGTCTCTTCTGGAAACAATTCTTGAAGTGTCATGTGTATATGTAGCTAACCTCAAAGCCATGGGACCTTGTTTTCAGGTCACTTGCTTAATTCTGTGCCCTTTGGAACCCTGCAGGGCGTAGCCGTAATGGAAATGCATTGAGGCTTGGCACTAGCTACTGATGTGAGACAAAGTCCTCGATACGGTAGCAGAGAACCCACCATCAGGCTGATCTAAACATTTGAGTTGTCTTTGGTGACTTAAAATGACTGACATTAGAGAAGGAGAGTGAACTCTGCTCCATCTGAGTTATCATGGTTTATGGTGCCTCTTCTGCCGTTTAACGACCACGTGCTATTTTGCCTCATGTGGGCGGGAGGAACTTCTCTAGCTAGTTTTTGTGCTAGACCCTCGTTTCTTAAAAGCAAGGACCAAAACCCCAGTGTATATTTAATAAGTGATTCTTTACAGTAGATCTTCTGCTAATGGCATCAGAGTAACTGTGTGGAATTGATTTACCTGTTTTGTACACCTTATGTTCAAAATGCAAATGGCGTGAGGTAAGTTTCAGCTAAAGGTCTTAACACACCTGTCTTTTCTTTTATTGCTATTTATTCAATTGATTTGCCAAGTCTAGTTTCTAAAACATTAAAATTCCAGTAGTCCCAACTTTCAGTAATGTACATTTTTTTTTGTCCCAAGGGGCCTGAGGGCGTAGGTGCACTAAGTTCTTGGTAAGCTAACCCAACCACCAACCCTGAGAAACAGGAGTACAGGCTTCGTAGTGTCACGTAACCCCGCTGTAAGGAGCAAGATAACCTCCGGTGTGTCTCTGGTGGGAGCAGTCCGCGAGAGCAGGAGGAGCACAGTGAGGAAAAGACCAATGCACAGGGCAATCAGTTTCCAGGTCTTAACAGTTTACTTGTAAATTCACCTTACAGTTTAAACACCAAGGAAGTAAGTTAGATCTTAAATCTCTTCTCCTTGCTGTCATTTAGGATATGTCAAATTTTCATTGGCCTGGGTGAATGCTAGAATAACCATAACCTGCAGCCTTGCCTTTCCTTTTCTTTTTAATAAAAGACTGAATAACTTTTGCCTGTGGAGGAAAAATCTTCTCAACAGAATTTAACTTGAGAAGGGAGGGGCTCTTGGGCTATTAAGAAAATGGTGGTGGTCTTATTTTTATAGGAATCACCTTTTCTTCCTCTAAAGACAGCATCGTTTGCCATAATATTCCAAGTAGCTGTTGGCAGCCTGTGGCGAGTGGTGAAATGGGTATGGGATTGTCAGCGTAATGATTTCACTACGGGATGTTATGAGTACGAGGACACCTGGTAACCTTCAAGTACAATCCTACAACAGCTATAAACCGGAGCTCCCTAGTTAACGAGAAGCTGTGGCCTAAAAGCCACCTAAAACCCATTAATGCTGTCTAGCATATTATAGAGCATTTGAAAATCTTTTCCAGTGTCTTCAGGAGAAATTGTTCAGGATAATGTTTTTCATAGAAAAAAAATAATCGGGGGCTTTCTCCTGCCTACCGTGAGCTAGTGCTCAGCAGACTGGGGCTTCTAAAGCATGTGACATTTATATGGTGGCTGATGATCTACAAAGAATAGATATTTATTATTTTATTTTAAAAAAGGAGAGGACTGATGAGTAACTTAAGCCAGTGGAGGGGAAAAAAAATGAAATGTTTGAAAACAGCCTCTGCAAATGTAGAACTGCATGCATGAAGTGCAGCAGTAGCAGTAATGTGCATTTGTGTGCATCTTGCCAGAGACACATTTGTGTACGTTTATGGGGTGGGGACAAAGTAGGGGAATTATTTTTTCGTTGTCATTCCACACTCCTAAGCCGTGCCATCTCGTCACTGACTGCCCGCCTGGCCCTTTCAGCTCAACTGAACAGCCCCTGAATGAAATGAGCCCGTAACACTCGTGACTGGGCGCTCTCGTTCCCCCGGCTGGGTACCAGGTCTCCAGATCATGCAGCTGCCTCTGCAAAGGTCTGCGCTCAGGACCTGGGGAAGGTCTTGCCACCAGGCAAGCAGCCGTCACAGGGAAAGCTCTGAGTACGTAGGTGAGAGCAAACCCCCTCGTTCGTGGGTCGGTGTAACGCTGGGCGCGCTGAGCTGGGGGGCGGGGGGCTGGCGGGGGGCACTTCATGGGAGCAGATACTTCCTCTGCTTTGCTAGACTGCTCAGGAATTTGGGCAGACACGGTTTCCCTGTGCTGATGGGTGCCAAGGTGAGTCCGTGGCCTGATGTGAACTCTGACAGGCTCTCCTGGACGTAGATTGCACGTAGAGAACAGCAGAAAATGGGGACCTTTGTCAAAGCCCCCTCCGTGCCTATGAGTAAAGCCCCTCTGTATCGCAGTACAGAAGTCTCCTGCTTGACCTCCTGTTGTAGCAAGCGGTGCACTTGCATCCAGAGAAGCTTCTCCTGGGTCTCAAAGCCTACAGCTGAGTGCCTGGAGGAGGGGGGAGGGATGGTGCCGTGGTGCTGGTGATGGTGTGATTTGATGGGCACAGGTGGGTGGGCTTTGTTCCACTTGCCCCATGTAAAATTGGGGGGGGGGGGGGGGGGTGGCATGGAGGCATGTAGCAGCCTGGCATACACTGAGAGATGGGGATAAGAACATCTGAGCTCCAGCCAGTGCCTCGTAGAAGGTAAGGGGGGCATTTATAAGAGTTACCCTACCAGCACAGCAGGTCCAGCCCTCCCACTACCGGACCTTTGTAAGCTACTTGCCTTACCAAGCCACAGATGCACACAACAGTCACAGCTATTAAACAGTCAGGGAAGTTAGTCCAGTACACCATGCTAGAGCAGCTGGAGTATTTTTGGAGGCCAGTTGTCATAATTTGGATCTTTCTGCTTTCATTCTGCTGGTTTCCTCCTTGTTCCTCCGTGTTGGGGCTCATCACGCAGCCCGGCACCGGTGGCTGGGTTCTCTGCCACAAGAGCAGTGCCGGGGCTGAGGTCTGTTCTCAGAGCTGTTGGGCTGGTTCTGCCAGTTTTCTTCCAGCACTCACTGCTGCACTCGCTTGTTTTCCTTGTCTACTTTTCTGAACCCTGTTAATCAAGCCTGTTTCACAGTATCAGAAGCTGGGTAGAGCTACTTACTCTAGCTCGGGTCCTGTTTGGCGCAGCACCCAACTCGTGTACCTCCTGACAGATACCTGCTCAGCATCTTCCTCGATCTTAAATGACAGATTCCAAGATTCCACGACTTTCTTGAATGGTAAATACGTACACTGCAAATAATAGTATTACTGGTCCTACTGTTTGTTTTAAATCTTCTTTTCTGAAATTTAACCCCTGCTACTTTTTGTCCATCCTGGGCATAGAGAATAAATTTCACCTCCCCACCCCCACCCCCCTTTTTTTTATTTTTACATCCTCGGCAGATGAGACTGTTTCGTGTTTCCCCTCAGGGTCCTTTGCTAAACCCCTTTGCTAAACCACTCCAACGAGTCCAGCTTCTTTGTGCAGACAGCGTGTCCCGTGCTTTTCCTGGGCACAGAACTCCAGCTGATGCCTTCCTACACAGCTGAGCTGAGCCTGAGGATTAGACCAGCCAGCTTTTTGTTGCCCGTTCCCGGTATGAGAATTTACCTCCTAAAACCAGGGTGCGACTTCTGACCAGGAGGGTGTGAATGCACCGTGAGATCTACGTGCTTTCTGTGCAACTGCCTAATGGTTCCCAAACCTGCACTTGTGCTGTGGTGCAGTGCTGCAAAATCCTGTATTAGAAATGCTTCTGTTTAATATTTTTACCATCCCTTTGGTTTCAGGTGTTAGCCAAGCCTGTATTGAGCTCCTGTCATGTAACGTATCCACAGCCCGCCCACCAGCACCATACTACTGACTAAAAACACTGAAGAGCCGCGGAGCATGAGGAGACCTCTTGCAGAACCGCTGCTGTGTGATGATGAACTAGTCTAGCGCTAAATACTCCCCAAGCAGGATTTCCCGACAAGCTTTGTCAACAGCTCCCTGCAATATTAATCTGTACTGTTTCCTTGGTTTGAGAATGTCATGTGAGAGAGTCTCAAAACCCTCATGGAAATCAACATATGTGACTATCTGCTGGTTCTCACCTTACGGTGTGTTATGCCGTTGAAGGAAAACGCACTGGTTTGAAACGATCCAACAAATTTATAGTAGCTTTCATTCATCATCCTGTTACTCTTCAGGCACTAAAACGAACAAAACTCAAATCTGATTACTTGATCAGAAAAATTTCGGAAGATTGCAACTGGTTTGATCTATAGTTTCCTTTTTTCCTGTTGCAAAGATTTCTCCTTTAAATCACAAGAATACTGCTAACGACCCGTTAGCCACTTTTGGGATTTTGTTGTTTGGTTGTCAAGGATCAAACCTAAGCTGAGTGCAAAATCTTACATGCCTCGGTACCGCTGTGGCAGGATCTGTATGAGTCCCCGTGAGGCTGCAGGTGGTATATTTGATAAGGAGAGTGGTGGGGTCTGTACTGTTGTATTTTGTCATCATGCGGTGCTCCCACAAAGAAGGTTGATGTGAATGTGGTAAGCAGCTCTCTCTAGCAACCCTTACTAATGTGCCTGCAAGTATCCATGGGGATAAGAGGAAGAAAGTGCTAACCCATCACCAGAATCGATGTTTATCAAAGCATGTCAAGGAGGAATAGGGAAGAAATGAGAGAACCCACTGAAGTGTCTTGTGGTGTCCTAACGTCAGTAATGAGAAACAAGAAAGCAAAGGGCTTTTGAAGAGCCAGGCAAGGCAGTGTCCCACCATCAACCTCAAACACAGGGTGAGGGCTGAGGCTCTGCCCCATCCTTTGCTGGCTCGGGAAGGGGGAGCAGCACGCAGCCCAGGCAGTATCCAGGCATCCAAAACGTTCAGTGGAGGGATTCCTTCCCGTCCTTCCCTTGGATTTACAGTAACTACCTGATTTCTTCTGGTCCTTTGACTTAAGTCCAGATGGAGACATTATTGCTTACCAATGGGCTCCTGTTACTCTTTTCCTCCCAAATCTTAAAGCTTCCCCATCCTGGACATGTGGCAGTCAAAGAGGCTTTCCATGTCAAGAGGAATCCTGTCTTCCTCAACAGCCCATGCAACGTCACCCCGTGGTCATCTCAGAAACATCTGTGCACTTGCCTCCAGGAAGCATTTGGCACCACCAGGTCTTTAGGCAGAAGGATTAGGAGTCACAAGTCTAGAGCAACACCACCACTGCTTTCTCTGCTGTTCAAGCCTTTCTTGAAAGTATCTCAGTCGAGCAGCCAGGGTCACTTGGTGCGTGGCTCTTGGCTGTCTTTGTGCCTCTCCAGCGCCTTTGAGGCTTGGGTGCCAACAGAGACTCCACCGCCTGGGCAGGAGCCCTTCTGTTGCACCCAGCTGCAAGTCCACAGTTCCTTCTGCTTTTTCCTTGCAGCGATGGCTCTGAAATGTTTGGGGGGGTTTAGCAAGGCATTTGTTATTTTCCCCAACAAAGAGAAAATCCTTACTTTCTGACAGGATACCGGAGCAGCAATTTAAACTGGTGGCTCCCTGTCGAGAACTGAAGCAGAGGAAGCCTGTGATATGTTCATTTCCTTTCTCCTTATCCTAGCAGATAGTGAGCAACGAATCACTTCATAACAATATTTTTAGTAGAAGACCATTATCATATGTCTTCTTGATCTTTTTGCTAGGGTAAAGTAGCTTGATGTTCTTTTCTTTAGACTCTCCATAATGCGTCTTCATCCCCAAGAGCAGAAGCAGTGCTCCTGTCGAGGCTTCGCTGGGAACAAAACCAACAGAATAATTATTTCCTTTCCAAGTTATGCTCCTGTTAATGTATCTTATGGTTGATTTAGTAAAATCAACTATAAAACTACATAAAACTTTATAAAACTATATAAAACTTTAATCAACTATTAAAGCAAAATCTTCAGAGAAGTTGTCTCTGCCAGCACAAACTATGGACATTTCCCATGTAGCAGCACGGCCAACTGCACCAAGTCTGGGCTAGGCTTTAAAAGGATTTAGATGCTAATTAATTTTATTTAGGCACCTGAATACTTCTAGAAAACTCCTCTCTTGCATATTGTGTTGAGACTGTCACTTCATTGAGGAGTAATAGCCATAAATATGGATTAATGATTTTGCTTTGGGACCCTGATGCCTTGATTACAGATAATAAAAAGTCACTTTTTTCAAGACCAGAAGCAGGCAATTAAGATGCAATATTGGCTCCGTTTACAATGTCAGTATCTTCTCATGAAATCCTAGATGTAGTGCTGTGAAGGAGAGATGAAAGGTGCAAGCTTCGCCTGGTTTCCTTTGCACTTCGATAATCTTTACATTTACACTTCCAGTGAGGTGTCAAATATTTTGATGTTATATTTTTGGATGAGAATTGAAATAAAATACTTCAGGCAAGAATTTAAGTCCTTGAGCCTGTACTCTCAGTGGAATATCAGCAGACTACAAAGAATCGGAAATATATACTTCACAGGTTTCCCATCCAATTAATGTATTTTATACAGTGCTAATTTAGTGTAAAGACCCCACTCTTTTGTCTATAACACCTAAGGAAAAAACCTAAAGTCAAATACTTGTTTAAGAAACAAATAAAATAAATAAATAAATAAAACAATAAAATTAAAAAAAAAAAAAACAAACAAACCAAAACAAAACCAGAAAAACCCAAAACCCCGCAAAACCCACTCCACACTGTCTTTTTTAGGCAAATGACAGCAATTTCCAGGGCACTGCAATGTGCAAAAATCTTCAAAATTATGTGGGGCAGCTCCTCAGTTCTAGCTAGCTTTTCCTGATTAAAACAAATTCAATTAGTAATTCCTAGGTTGTAAGTTGAAAGCACCAATATAGCTTGCCCTCCAATGCAGTAACATTTACAGGTACGTTTAATGTGAAGTATTTAATTAGGAAATGCACTATAGTTCCCCTTCAGCAACTCCCCTAGCAAACAACTGGCACTACTTAAAAAGCTTGCGTTGCTTGAAAGTGATACACATGTTAAAATGTATACTCGAATCCTAGAATAGCTTTCACTTAAGCCACAATACTTTCTCCTTTTTGAAATGTGCAATAAATCCCTGTGCAAACATAATATCATGCTTTCATATTTCATCCAATAATCTCAAAACCAATAAATCTCAATTAAGCTTCATAGCAGCGCATTCTCCCACAGTGGGACATAAAAGACTATTTCTGCTTAAGAAAGTAATGAAACAAAGTGCAGGGATTCTAGCTTGCTAACCCCAAGTGTGTCTCATGGTAAGGGACAAGGCTAGAAGGACCTATAGTGCTGGTTCATCCTAAAGAGCAGCACTTCTCCGACACAAAGGAAACTATTTGTTTTATGGTCACTGTGCTGGGCTTCATCGGGGGAATGTGCAAAGGTCCTTCAGGCCTAGGCTTCGGGGCTCCCCGTTCTTCATGGGGAAAAGTCTGAGCAGGCTCTCCCCTCTCTGAAGCACCGTGATGGATACACACCATGAGATCTGAAAAACAAAATGGTTTAGATACCAGTTTCTTTTCTTGGACCTCCAGGACATTACTCTTTTTTTTTTTTTTTTTTTTTTTTAAGATTTTGTCTGTAACCTAAAAGCTGGAAGATTTTTCTCTAAAATAAATACACACTCACAGAATCACAGGATGGTGAAGGTTGGAAGGGACCTCTAGAGATCATCTAGTCCAACCCCCTGCTAAAGCAGGGTCTTCTCGAACAGGTAAATATGTAAATTGCTGTCCCGATTTCAGCTGGGATAGAATTAATTTTCTTCTTAGTAGCTGGTACGATGCTGTGTTTTGGATTTAGTGTGAGAATAACGTTAATAACGTGCTGGTGTTCTAGTTGTTGCTGAGCTGTGCTTACACTAAGTCGAGGACTTTTCGGTTCCCGCGCTCTGCCAGCAAGCAGGGGCACAAGAAGCCAGGAGGGACAGCTGACCCGAACTAGCCAAAGGGATGTTCCATACCATGGGATGTCATGCTCAGTATATAACCTGGAGGGGTTGATCACTGCTCTGGGTCTGGCTGGGCATCAATCAGCAGGTAGTGAGCAATTCTGTTGTGTATCATATGGCGGTATTATTATTATTATTACTACTACTACTATTACTATGATTATTATTATTATTATATTTTGCTTTATTTCAATTATTAAATTATTCTTATCTCAACCCACCAGTTTCACCTTTTTGTGATTCTCCTCCCCGCCCCACTGTGTGTGTGTAGGAGTGAGCAAGCAGCTGTGTGGTACTTGGTTGCTGGCTGGGGTTAACCCACAATACTTACAGATTGTCAAACAATTGAAAGACACCAGGAGTTCCAGCCTTAGGAAATACAGCAAGCGCGAGTGTTGCAAGACTGGCGGGACTGTAGTGCAAAAATGAAGCTTGCCACCTTAACTAGATGCTTTCTCCTGGGGTAAAATGCTCCTTTACCGCAGATCGTTCTACCATATAATTATACGGGCTTAAAAGCAGTCATAGTAAGAACCGAACAACTCCTAATTCCCATCTCTGTCATGAGCGCACTAGTGAGTGTTGCCTCAACTGTGTGTGCAGCAGTTAAAGCAGAACCTTCCATGAAAAGGATTAGCTGATATTTGGCTTTCAGAACAATTTATTTTGACTGAAGAGTTGTCGTGAGTTTTTCTCAGCTTTCTAGAGCTAATAGTAATCTGATGGTGCTGTGAATGCTTTTTCCTTCTTTAATGTGTATCTGAGAATTCTTAAATCTAAGTGTTTTTCATTAAAGAATATGTCTTTCTTTTTCCTGACTTCATGATTTCTCAGTGTCTTTGAATGGTACAGAGGTGAGAAGGCTCTGCTCCAGATCTGATGTCTAAAAATAATTGTACTGCTTTGGTGAGGTAAAGTATACATTAATCATATCTAGCAGGGAAGTTCTGACCGTGGCAGCAGTACTCTGCTAGAGCTCCCCAGTTCATCTAGCAGAAGTGTTATTGGCTGTAGCAGAAAGCTAACGGTAGATTCAGATTGGGTAAGTACTGAAAAAGCATTACTGAAAAGATTTTCATTCCATTCGAGCAACATCCTCCAAAACATGTCAACCTTTACGTCTGTTGCCCAGTCCTGGCCTAGAAATCATTCTTTAAAATGTCCTGAAATTCAGCACCGGTTACATGCGTGGAGGATGTGCTCTGGATGCATTTCCCTCAATAGCAGGAGTATTTGTTATTCGGTAACTGTAACTGTGCTGAGTCGAAGCCAACCACTGTGCTGCGGTTTGGGTCACATTGCGTTAGGGGAGCTATAAACACACGCTGGGAATGACCAGACCAGCCATAGACAGTTGAGGATAGTAACTGATGACCTAGATACTTCACTTCAGAAAGTACCATTTGCTTCTTGTACCTGCAGAAGCTGAACAGGAGCATGAAAACAGAACAACACAGCAATGTCTCTTGTGCTAAAGTAGGTAGTTTTCATCTGTTACTCTATTGAAAAAAAAATTGAAATTATCTAACTCAGCTTTAGTTTTGATAGGCAAATTCTCTTCAACAAACTCTTTGAGTAAGTTGTAGTTCAAACGTATTTGTTTTCAAGACAAATCACAAGATGTAAATCACTTATTTTTCACAATCCAAACGTAATGCGCCTGTATGGTGCTAGCATATAGAACTGATCAAAGATTTAGTAACACTGTTTGAAACAAATGCTGTTTCTCAAACATTCCTCAAAGAAAACACATCAAATGCTCCATTAATTTCAGAGGGCTTTATCAGGAGGCTTTCTTAAGAGAGTCTGAAAGCAGACTACTGCTCGTCTCCGTTGTCTTGTTCATGATAATTCAATGACAAGCCTTAGAGCAGCAAAGGTCACTGTGCGAATCTCATGTGGGAATTCATAGAATCATAGAATTACTTAACAGCTTCACAGGTTTCACTCTGGATTGCTGCACAACTGAACCAAGACAGTGAGAGACCAGAAAGGTCTTTCAAACTGTTTTAACTGCGGGAGGAAACTGAACATGGATGTGTCTTAAATGTGATGCTGCTCGTTGACAATGACTCTGGAGTTGTTCAGTGGAGCCTGAGAAAGATCAAACAGGACGCTGTTCCCTTTCTAACGCCTCAGCAGCCTTGTAGCCAGAGCCCTGTCTCAGAGCTTTGTCTTCACATACTTTCTTTTAGGGTCCTGCTACACGTGATTTTGCAGCTGTACCCATGGCAGTCCCCACTGGCTTCCTCTGAGTTCTTTTTCCTCCTCTTGGGTTCATACCTGTGCCTACCTAAGCAATACCCAAGTGAGCTTTGTGCCCTAGCCTTGCCCTGGAGAAGATTCCTAGAGGCTCCCTCTTTAAACAAATACCACTTCTGAAAACACATCCACGTTACTATAGCACTCCTCTTCCCATGTTGGGTAAACGTGGTAAATCCTGGTAACTGGTGGAAAGAAATGAGTTTGAACTAGACTGCCGAGGCTTGCTGTGGGGCTTCACACGCGCTTTCCTTCCTGAACTGTCACCCTCCTTTTATTCCAGCCCTTCACCTCAGTGTGTTTGTTTCCTGTTACCAGGCCCTTCTAACACCTGACGAATCTCATTTAACCTAAATGTGTCTTATTTAAACCGATGGTGTCTTACTTAACCCAACAGTTCCCACGGTGAGCTTACAGGAAAGCCAACCATGGCAGAGCAGCAATCATCAGAAAAAAGGATGGTGTCCAAGCATACCAAACAGCAGCTGCCTTTCCGAAAATGACTCAGTTTCACTGGCAATAGTGAAAACAGGGAGATAAATGCAACTGTGAATCAGTGCACAAACAGGGCTGTCAAGAATTTCTCATTTCCAGTCACTTAGGGTCACGTTTTCCAGGACATCTGGTGTTGATACAAATAATCTCCATTTTTGATCTTCCCATTTTTTTACTGCCATTTTATTTCTGCCCTGCACAATTAGTGCCAGTTATTTGTGCCCTTTTATATGGGCACCGTGTATTGGAAACCTGAACTCTGCAGGGAGGCTCCGTCAGCGCTGCACAAGCTGCTGCCGTGTTTGAACGGAGCTGCTGGAATTCTGCCAGGGGAGGTTGCTCTGCATCCATCCTGCTGAATTTCTCTCTGTCTGTTTCCCAGACCCTGTAATAGTCCTGACAGCTCTAATGATCGGGGGGGTAGCCTGCACACACACCAGCAAGAGGTAGTTCATATAATCCCTCCAGATTTTCAACAACTGAGAGACTGCGCTGGGACCTGCTATCTGTGAAGGACTCCAGGGAGAAACGTTCCAGGTTTATGTGCTGCTCTGTCCAGTTGTTGTTTGATGTCCAACTCAGAAATACAAAACACTATTGTCACCAGAAATTCTTCTAATGAATATCTGAGAATTATTTCTAGTAGGATCACTATCTCCTCTGAGGTTTCCATTAAAAAAAAAAAAAAAAAAAAAAAAAAAGAAGAAGAAAGGTAAGTTACTCAGAAAACGAAGTAAACCTCTTGCATGTTATTTTGATAAGAAGCTCAGTCAATTCCCAATGTTTTTGTACATATCCCATCCTGAAAAAATCTGACTCTCTACAGTTGCCCTGCAGGTGATTTCAGTGTAACTGCACAGCCCCATCTCTCTGAGGGTCTTGGGTTCCTTCAGCCGACATGGACTGTAGCCCTGCACAGGCTCTGGCTGTCTCTTAGATGCTTAACAAAGGTACAGACAGAGCGCTGGGCTGACAGTTTTTGGATGTCAGACATCCCTTCACGCAGGTCTCCTTCATGAGAGGTGAATGAAGGGTAGCCCAACGCGGCAGTCCAACAGCGGCGCTGACCGACGTCACTGCTCCACTCGGTGAACTTGCTCATAGGTGTCCTTACTTATGCTTTGGCTATTAACGTGAATAGGCTTGGAGAGTCTGGTCCCTCTGTATGAAAAAATGTTGTGTCGAACACAATTGTATAAAAAGAAAGGGTAACTTTGATTTTGAGAGCGTGAAGGAGTTCTCCTTGGCCAATGAATGCTATACAGAGGGCAATATTCACCCTGTATGGGTAACAGAGAGATGTTGAGTGGTGAGGGCACAGTATTATATGGACTATCACACTGAGTGGAGCTATCACAACTGCAAATAAAACTCACATTTCTCCAGTCAACCAAACTGCAGATAGAGAGAATGAAACAGCCATAGAGGACAAGATGGCAAATAGTTCAAATCTTTTCTTTTTTTTTTTTTTCCTCGTCACATAACTGGGTGCACCCAGAAAATACTGAGAGGATGCTGCAGGGTGAACAAAAAATATCTTTATTTCTCTGCAACTGGAAATTAAAAGAACTGATTTTTCTGTTTGCCTTCAGGGTGCATGTTGCTCCAAACCACAGGAGGGAGGATGTCATCTTCCCCTTTTAAGCTGGGTAGACTGGGCTGTGAACATCATGAACACTGAAACAAGACTCTGTTGCAGCATGATCCAGCTGCCAGCTTGAGGGTGGACATTTTTTTTTTCATGTTCTTCCAAACAGGCAATGCAAGAGGTTTCAGCACTGTCATTTACTTGGGGAAGAAGTTGTTCTCCCTGCTCAGGAAGAATTCTAGGGAAATTGCATGAGTGACAGTTAATCCCTCACCCTTCCCCGCCCCCCCCCCCCCCCCCCCCCCTTTTAATCATTGTTATTTCTGTGCCTTTAAGCAGCTTTGCAGTGTGAATCACATCTATTTTGAAACATAGAGACTAAGTTTTGCATGAATACCAGTTATGGAACCTGAATCCTTATCAGCAAGACTCAAATCCCATTAGTATTGCATTTTGCATAAAATATTCAAAATGAATTATATATATTTGTAGGGCAAAGGAGAAGTAATTAGTAAATAGAAAAAAAGAAAGTATTTTATGTAGGAAAGCATGGCCTGAAGTGTGTTTCTGAGACTTGGGAAGTAACGCATAATGAATAGGTAAGTGTGCTGTTGAATGTGGATATTTTCTGTAGGTGGATGATGGAAATTGCGCAGCACTTAAGTGTAAATAATGCACATACACTTAGTAACTCTGACCCGTTGCTGCTGAAACAGAGGAGAATGTACCAGGGAGAGCCTGATAATAGCGTTCAAAATAAGTCTCTAAGCCACAAGAACACACGTATCTCCCAGCAGCCATTACAAATTCAGACTGACAATTTTGGAATCGTATTTTGATGAATCCCTCTCTCCTTCTGTCCTCACTCATCACAAGAGGGGTTTGTGACTGTATGGATGGGGGCTTCCAATGCATGACTTCTTCAAATACTGAACTTCTCAGTTGCTAGAGGGTAAATTCACAAAAAATGCATGTCCTCTTTTTGTGCGACTGGAAACAAGTACATACACGGTCTAATTTGTTCAGAAAATCTCAGAGATGGACATGTGCTGCTGTAAATGAATATAAATCAGCAGCTGGCTCAAGCTAGATGCTGCGGATTGGAAATACTAATTAATGATTTTCTAAAGGCTGTATCTCATACTGCAATTCACCTCAGGACTAGGGAAAAAAAGATACTCACAGCAAGAGACCAAGCATTGCGAGTGTTTGTATGCTACTGAAACCTTCACTCAAAAGCGGCAAAAATTTACCCTGACCCGTTCCTCTGCTTCCGCGTCCCTAAATGGCTCGTTGCAACAGATTACAGCGTTCATATTTGGGGCAAAATGATCATAAATACAGAAGGCAGTAGGCAACCAGTTTTTCTGTATCCCAATATCTTATCTACTGCCTTTCTGTTCCAGTAATTGTGGTGGTCTTGGCAGTGAGGAAAGCCCAGATAATCCTGCCTGGCGGCAGCGTGCAAAACCAGGCCTTCGCAGAGCGGAGGCCACGTGCTGGGGGGTCTTTCTTCAGACACACACGCACACACCCCGCCGTGTTATGTTTTGGTAAGTAAATGTAACCAAGTCCTGTGAAATCCAGAGAAAATAAATCCTCTGCATATTTTTCCAATTACAGAGGAGAAGAAACCCCCGTTTGTCTTGTCTCTGATCTCCGCAGATTAAGCGGGGGGACTTGGTTGACGGCCCGGGCCTTCCTCCTGTCCACAGCAGCGCTCTGGTCTTTATTTCAGCCTCCAGCCTCCAAGGCACCAGGACTCCTGCTGTCCTGGCAAACCTCTCCCAAATAAAATAATGCTGTGGCTTTAGTAGCCTCCCACTAGGCTTTTTATTGCCTCACTGGCAGTGTCCCTTCCACGCTGTTTGTTGAGACAGCTTCAACAGCCTTTCTCTTATTGCATGCTAATAAGACCCAAGGAAGATCTTTCCACAGTACAAAACCCAGAGCTTTGCCCTGTCTGAAATGCTGTCTAACAAAATTGATAAAGGAATTAAATCTTCCAACAAGCATCTCAAATAGATGCGATACTCATGTTTGGAGGTGATGTATGTTCCGCTCTGAATACAGAAAACCAGCTCCCGTCCAGTGCATTCAGAATGGATAAACAAGTTGTCACGCATAATTTTAATGGTGAAAATAACTTTGTGTGGGTGACAGAATGAGGATGAATGCATTTAATATGAAATCTGGTTTTATATATGAGTGCATAGGCTGTATTTCTCATACATGATAGCTTAATTTCTAAAGCATTGTTAAAGTTTGTATAACTCCAGTTCTGCTTAAAACAAGAATTCACCAGACCAAACTCCCCCTCCTTTAAGTGGCTTGGTACCTGAGCAAAACGGACAGTTGCGGAAGACAGAAGCCTGACAGGGACAGGAAAAGCCCTAGAAGAGGCAGCCATCACCTCCTTTGCCTACAAGAATGGGAACTGCTGTTGGTGAGGGCTTCAGCTGTGTGGGGCAGGGCTGCTCCAGTGGTGGGGCAGAGGCAGCTCTGACCCCATTCTTTAATGGGAGCTGTATCAGGCAGATGTTCACGGCTGAAATACAGAAGTTCAGCTTTGTCTGTTCCGTTAAAAAGACTTGTGATGATAGGCCTTGTCCCATCCTGACCCATGTGAAGCTGAACCTCTGTGCAGGATGCCAGCCTGCGTTTGTAAGACAACACTGATCTCACTGAGCTTCTCCGGTGTTGTGGCAGGGGGGAGCAACTAAAAGCATGGAATGTCGCTAATATGTATATTTGGAGTCTTCTGCCCTGATGTCCAGGGCCGTGGTAGCTGCTAGGTGTCATGCTGAACGAAGGCAGGCTTTCTCTCAATCAAAATACGGCAAAAGGAAAAAGCTCTCAGTGATGCCAATGCTCTAATTTCACTTCTAATGGGTATTCTACTATCTGAAACAAAAGCTCAGCACTGCCAGAGGGCTCTCGTATGGTTATGACTAATATAAACAAGTATTCAAAAGTGATTCTTCCTTTGCAAGCTGATCCCATGGTGTATTTACCTAAGCCATTCTCTTCTGGAGGTAGCTTGGTGACACACTTCAAGCATAAGAATCCCTAAACTAGATTTAGTCATGCATACTTGAGTCAGTCTGGTGTTACTTAATTTAGTACAGGCCGTTAAATATTTTTACCTCTGTATTAGGGTCAGGACAGGAGAACCAATCAAGTGAGATTCACTGAGGCTTTATGTGTCATACAAAGTACTCAAGCGAATCTTCCACACAGACTTACTCCCCACCACATGTGACTGAGACAGAAATACAGGGAGGTCATGTATTGCACCTCTATACACATATCTTTACTTGTGAGTTTAGTGCGACTAGTGTGCATGTGTGCACATGTGCAAGGGCAATGTTAAACATTGACACCATCTCCATGCAAAAGCAAAGCCTCTTTCAAGGTGAGAATAAAGGTGTTCAAGGTGACAGCCAGAAGAGAGGCGCAGGATCCCCAGCCTGGTCTGGCCTGAAGATGTTTTGTTGGTACAGATACACCACGGATGCATTGCAGCGGCACAAAATACTGCGTACTTTAGCGTGGCTACCTCTGTGCAGGGTATGTTCATCAGGGTTTCAAAGCACAGGATTTATTAATATATTAACAGATAGTTACACTGGTGGAAACATCTTTGCTACATAGAGGCCTGAAGTAAAAAGACGCATTTGGCACAATCATTTTAGAAATCTTAATCTATTTAGCCTCTTTAGTATTCATCATGTTAAACATGTACAGCACTAAATAAATTGGAGCTACTTAAATATTTATCAGATGTCTCCCTGCATGTTTAAATAACAAGCAGGCAGCCAGTCATAAACAACTTTTTTTTTTACCATCCCTCCAGGATCATCTACATTTCTTCTTTTTCCCTCAAAGGCTAAACATCACAGTCACCCTGGTGCCACAGAGTGGGGAGAAGCCAGGTAGGGTCTGGACAGCTGTGCGGGAGCAGTCATGGGGGCTGGAACAGAGCCTGGGACCCCCCTTGGGGCTGAAACCCAAGTCCCTGGCACAGCAGCGGGTCTCCTCCCCTGGGGCTGCAGCCCTGGTGCTCGGCTCAGCTGCCTCAGTTGGTTACCCAGTGCTGTTTGCAGCACTGAGCAGGCATTTTGGCCCATTTTTGTTTGGAACAAGTTTTGTTTACCCCTGTGATTCCAAATCTCACTGCAGCTTCAAGCTGTTGTATTATTATAACCTTTTGCTGCAAATGAGCTTTAAAAACTGGTTTGCATCATTGCCAGGAAGCTTAAAAGCAGAAAGAAGTCAACTCTTCTAATATGAATGACAAAATCATAGCAACGACCATTAACACAGACTCATCCCACACCATGTTTCCACTGGTCACTGGTACATTTTAACAGTGTGAAAGTTTGTGTCAGGTGCACAAAGGGAATTGTAACTAGAATTTGTTCCCAGATGCGTGTCACACAGTGCTGATGCCAACCAAGCACAAATGCAGATCCTGCTGCTGAATGCTAGAAGGGGAAATCGAGGCAAAGGGCCCTGAGAAGACCACAACACAGTACAGAGCTGGGTTCTGATACTGGGAGTGCAAGTCCTACAGATTCAAGGGTTAGTTTCAACTAGCATGAGTGATGACAGGGCCTGATACACCACCACCTATATTCTGCACTTCAATAGCATCTTCCCCCCGAGGAGTCACTCACTTCACAAGCATCTTCATTTCTCTCTTACAGACAAGGAAATAAATGAAAAGAGAGATTATACCTTTCTACCACCTGTATTAAAAGTTGGGACAAAATGAACACAAAAAGTCAAAAACCTCTGACTCCCAGTTTTGTGCTTTTACCAGAAAAACATGCAACTGAGAAAACCGATGGCCTGTCAATCCTTTCGTTGTACGCAACACAATGGTTAGAATATCAATGGTCCAGTGACAACCCCTGAAAACATTTCAGGTGGGATCTTTTGGGACCCAGTTTTGTGAGGAATACCTTCCTCAATGATACAGATAAGGGAGTGGAGGGTGTCCTTACAAAATATGCCAATTTGAGAGAAACAGTAGCCATTTTGGAGACAGAATTATTCAAAATAATCTTTATAAAAGGTGGAAGTTGTACATCAAATATATAAAATTAAAGAAAGTGAAGTGAAAAGGAGGAAAAAAATTGAACACACCAAAAAAAAAAAACCAAACAGGAAAGACTTGCCTAGGCAGCAGTACTGCTTAAGAGATTCTGGATATTGCAAGGACCAACACACACACTGGGTACGCACCAAGGATAGGACACCCTTACCGAGAAAGCAAATCCAGCAGTGCATGAAGAAGAGGCTGTGTATGGTGTGGGACATCATGAGGTTGCTTTCCTCAGGAAGGGAACCCTCAGCTGGGGTTGCATGTTTACACAGAGGAACTACATATTTTTTAAAGGGCATACACAAATCAAAGAGAGGTCACAAGTCAGAAATTAAAACATGACTCTTAGGATAGCTTTCAAGATCTGGGCTTTGATCCAGAAAACAGAAGACCAGGGGAAGGACATGGTAACATGTGCCAGTTCATGTTCCAATATTTCAAACACTGTTATAAAAATGACAATCAATTACTCTATGTACACTGAGGGAAGGATGAGCTGAAATGAACCTAGTTTGCAGCAAAGAATATTTGGGTTAGATATTAGGAAAACTTTCTAATTATGAGCATAATTAAGTGTTGGACCAGACTGCCTGAGGCACGCAGTGAATCTGCCTTCATGGGAGGTGCTGGAGTGTAGGTTGAGCAAGTGCCTCAGGATGCTCTGGGCAGACTTTGCAGCTGTGAGAGGGAGCTGGGGACCCTTCCCCTCTGTTTCTATGCCTACGTGGTATTTCTGAAATTCTGAGATCCAGTACCCAAATTAAATGTAATATTCCCGACACTATCTGTCTTGGCATTTATCTGGTCTTTGTAGTAGCTTCTGGAGCAAAAAAGAGGCTAAAAGTTTACTCCAAATGATTAAGCAACTCAATTGATAAGGCTGAATAGAAGTGCTCCAGAGAAATTTTTTTGGTCACAAATAAGTTCAAAATGACTTCATACTATGATCAAAGCACTGCTAAATCTGTGCTAAACCTCTTCCTGCCCATGGAGAAGAACTGACATTCTACAGATTTGAAATACAGCAACTGATGCAGCCTGGATACAAAGGTTAACCTAGACAGATTAATATGAGCTTGTATAAAGCTCTTAATGCTATTCCAAATGCTAATAGTGACTGACATTATAGGGTTTCCTGGAACTGATTTAGAAAGATGAGAACTGTTTGCAATAAAAAGCCTGTTTATCTAATAAGAACAGCAAAAATTCCTTAATTACCTGGCACTTTAACAAATTATGATCTCATTTGACAGAAAAATAATTTCTACACATGGCACACATCTGTCCTATTTCCCAAGACACCATACTGTACCACACAGTGCTCTTCAAACAGGGCTCCAGAAGCACTTCTGAAATACATGCCGACAGAAAGCTGTGACAAAAGGCAAGTTTTATTAGGACCGTTTTGCCAACCAGTAAAGTGAACTGCAGCAAGTGCAGTGTTTTTCTCAATGTGAGAGGAGACAGATTCACAGAGAGAGATTTTCGCTTTGCAGTGTCCACCCTCTAGACTTTCGTTCCAAGACTTGGAATAGGCAGCTGAGATCATAAATGATCCTCAGCGCTCTTCACATAGGTGCTCTGCAGAGATGGTTTTGAGGCTTTTCAGCCATGCACTTGCTTTTCCTTTTTATTTCAGCCATGCACATGGTTTTCCCCTTTTTTGTCTTTTTTACTGAAATAACAAACGTGAGACTATTGTGAATCTGGCAAAGGCGTAACGGGAGTTTTCAGAACCTCGGGGAGCTGAGCCACTTCACTGAGAGTAATCTTAGCTCACAAATAGAACAGCAGTCCCTGGTAGTATTGCAAATCTTGCTTCAGCAGCAAAAATGTATTAGACGATTTCTTTCCCCTCTTTAACATCAGTGAGAAAATATATACTTAAAATCTTTAAGTGCTTTTGCCAAGAAAGGCTGGACCCTTCCAACCTGGTGTTCTATTATTTCAGCATCCAGTTATAAAAATACTATTCCCCTTGACCTCCATCACAAAAAAACTTCAATATTAAAGAAGAAATCGGGCTTCTCAGTCAAAATCAAAAGACAAGGTATTGAATTTGCTGTCTTTCAGAGATTGTGAAGTGACTGCAGGAAATGAATATCAGAATGGCTATAATATACACAAACTTAGGCTGAAATTCAACTGGAAGGATTTTTCAAGTGCATGTGGTATGCTGTGTCACTTCAGTACACGTGTTAACGTTTGAAGTACAGGAGAATTCAGGTTGGGCTGACAGCTACACACAGATATATCTCCTCTTGTTGGGTTCAATACAAACTGTATTCCCATCCCAGGACAGACCTTGTTTCCTAGTCTTTCTGGGAATTTTCACAGATTTCACATAGCCAGGAAATATTTTTCATGTGATCTCTCTGCTCTTACTTTGGCAACTCTTGGGTGGAATTACTATGCACACTTTTTTATAATGTTTTGCTGGGTTTTGCTCTGTGTATTGAGATATTCTGCAAGCTACTTAAATCCAATTTAAAAACTACTGCAACGTGCATGTTTGGTAATACAAAACAGCTGCTAAAGAAAGCTCAAAATACATCTGATGTGCACTTTTTAATTGCATGCCTTTACTGTATCAACTCTCAGCTCATATAGAATATATAAACTAATATGTTTTACCGCAGTGAATTCTGGATTACTTTTTATAGGATGATTGCTTTTACAACTACAGCATGATTTGGGAATTTATTTTCCATGCTACAAATAAAGATCTGCAACAGCAAATATTCAAGTCTGTGCAGAGGCAAACGCTAGGCTGAGCAAGGCGCAACAGAAACTGAGAACTGGTAGCCTTGAGAAGGCTTTACCAAAATATGGTGAAAATTACTCTTTTGGTCTTGTAAAGTGTAGTACAACAAAACAGCACAAAGTCCCTAAATTTGTGGGAATAATCTGCCTGGCAGTTAGCTGCCCTCAATTGTCCTGTAAGGCTTTTCTGTCACTGCCTGTTCAGAGAGACAGGATGAAACGCAGAGGAGTTAAATGAAGGGTCCATTTATTGAGAGGAGTGGGAACAGGAGTTTGCAATCTAAGCTCAGACTATTAGACTTCCATCTCATCAAATGTCTGTAATTCAGTGTTCAGAGAATTAAAGAGCAGAAAGATTGCCACAATATGAGTCAGGCTCAGATTTATAGTGAAAGCATTAAGAGTAATAAACAATGTTCCATGGTTTAACCCCAGCCAGCAACCAAGCCCCACGGAGCCACTCGCTCCCTCTCCCCACACGGGATGGGAGAGAGATCGGAAGAGTAAAAGTGAGAAAACTCATGGGTTGAGATGAAGACAGTTTAACAGGTAAAGCAAAAGCCACGCACACGAGCAAAGCAAACCAAGGGATTAATTCCCCTCTTCCCACCGGCGGGCAGGCTCAGCCACCCCCAGGGCAGCAGGGCTCCAGCACAGGTAACTGTGACTTGGGAAGACAAACGCCATCACACCAAATGTCCTCCCCTTCCTCCTTCTTCCCCCAGCTTATATACCCAGCATGATGCTCAATGGTATGGAACATCCCTTTGGCCAGTTTGGGTCAGCTGTCCTGGCTGTGTCCCCTCCCCGCTCCCCGTGCCCCCCCCAGCCCTCTTGCTGGCAGGGCCTGAGAAACTGAAAAGTCCTTGACTCAGTGTAAACATCACCCAGCAATGACCAGAAACACCGGTGTGCCATCAACATGGCCATCAACACCGAATGCAAAACACAGCGCTGCACCAGCTGCTAAGAATAAAATCAACGCTATTCCAGCTGAAACCAGGACACAATGGCTTCCAGCTTTCACAAAAGATCTTTTCTACCTTAGCAGCTGTGTAGGATTTGCAGGCTTTATACGCTGAAGAGGCTACTGCTGCTTTCTAGTCGGAACTGGTGCCAAAATCCCAATCTTTTATCTGTCATGTCTGCTTTGGACCACTGCCTCTTCCAAGCACAGACCTTCTTTTTCTACACTGTATAGCTTGTACTATACTTGATGGCAGGGAAAGCCAACAACATTCAGTCACAACCATTATTTTAATCAAGTGACCAGGCAATACCAGTGCTGGTGGGTATTAAAACATGTTATTTAACATAGTTCTTTCTAATATTTAGTTCAGAAAAAAAGAGAAAAGCATCAAAGTTCTACTTAGCAAGGTTGCCTTCAAAAATGGAACTACTGTATCCTAACAGGTTTAGTCTGCCAAAGGAAAAGACTAAAAGAATCTTATAAAGGTCAAATGGCAAACTGTTGGGCCAAGATGTAGAGGTTAGACTTGAGGACTAGTACCAGCACTGAGTGGTACCACACCTAATTCTTTGGTATTGCTTGGTGCTGTGGAGCAACTGCATCAGTCATGTCATCACTATTAAAAGGCTGTTCAAAACAGTAGAAAAGAAATTGGAAACTGAAACTAGGAAACTCAGGTGAAGGCTAAAATTTTGATCTTTAATAATGAGAGAAGATGGCCATTTAGTTCACAGTACAACCAAGGTCCACTGTCACCGGAAACCTAGGCATCTCTCTCCAGAAGTCTGCCTGATGAGCTTGATGTTGAAACTAGTATGTGAGTCTTCATGGCTTCGTGTATGTTGTGCATATGAATCACAGGCAAGGTAACCAGAACAGTCCTCTCTGACTTAAAAAAAGATCCCTGTGAATCAAGGAGTTTATGAAACAGCACCTGATCATTCGTTTCTTCATGGGACGCGCTGCAGACCAAAAAGTGCCTGACTTGCTGCAGTCCCTTTTATGAAAGTAGTTGATGAGTAACTATGATGATGATGAAAGTTATTCTTTGTTTTGCCTAGATTATGTGTGCAATGTCTTTGTTTTCTGTGCCTGTGTGGGCCTCCATTCCCAGGCCAAAGTGCAGATTGTGGGATGTGCACAAGTGGATGACCTGCACCCCAGACTTAACTATTCCTTGAACCATGGCAGTCTGGACACTACCTGTGAACTAATACTTATGCAGCCAGAGACTGGAAACCTGAGCAAAGAGCAAACAAGCATGACGACATGGATGCGTCCCTGCTGTACTCACCAGCTCGACTGTGAACTCCAGCACAGAGGGATGGAAGCTGTAGCCTGCAGCAGGGCAGAACCAAGAGGCACACCGTGGCTCTTGGAGCATGAGGCTGATTTGTGCTCTGCTGGCTGCACAAATACAGTTATACGCTACCTCTTACTCAGGCTAGAATTTAAGGCTACAGATTAACTTTAAAGCAACAAACCTCAGGTGTCCTCCAACAATACAAATGTTCCCAGTTCTCAAACGCTTGGTGTTGTCATGAAGTACTTACAATATGGAAAATCATTTGACATTCTGATGGGCAAAAAGACAGAGGAGCAGAGTTAAAGGTCACCTTTTCTTTTTTATGTCATGCATGCTTCAACAGCAGAAATACTTTTCCCTTGCTTGGTCTCTCATAGTTTAATCAGCAGAGAGGTAGAATACAGGAAATAATAAATTAATGAGAACATTAGGGAAAGAAAAAAACAAGCTCCTCCATAAAATTCTGAAAAAACCTTCCTTAAAAAAAAAAAAAAAAAAAAAGAAAAGAAAAGAAAAGAATTTTATTATCGAGGAGAAAATGACATTTTGCTTGGTCCATGTTATCATTGTGGCTGCAGTGTTTTGCTCAGCCATAGGGAATAATTTTGTACCACATCTGAGAAGATGAAGGAGGGAGCTGGAGATGTCAGGTGGTAGAGGGGAGAAGCTGCACTTTTTTTGCAAGACAACAGCTTGTAGATAGCTGTTGGCTGCTGTCCGAACAGCATCAGGGAGTGTGGGTTTGGGATGGGGAGGGTCAGAAATGTGGGGGTTTTTTTAAGTGTGCAGTTTAACACGAGGAAACGGAGGAAAAAGTTCACTACCTAGACCAAAAGCCTGGACAAAGTAATAATAAAAATTGTTCTCTACCCGTGCTATAAGAAACTCAGGGATCAGATACTCAGCACACCTCTGTGAAAGGCTTATAAAACCCAGGCCCCTTGCTATCCTGGTAATAACTTTTCAGCTGAGGTACAGTCTGTGTAAGATAAATCGTTATACTGCATATAGTTCATTTGAGGAGACTTGCACTAGGTGTAAAGTTAATAATAGAAACTAGAGCGAAGGGACCCTGTCAGGTTAATCCTGTGATGTGTGTTGTTTATGCGCTTCCTGCAAGATGTTGTAGGTGGTGATGCCATTCTCCCTGAAAACATAATGAACGGACGCCTTCCTTTCTTGTATTTTGTTGTGCTACAGATTATTTTATATTGATATTAAAAATAACCTTCTTCCAATCTTCTTTACTCACATCAGACAGAATTTACTCCGGAGCAAGCAGACAAAAGAAGGTCACTGCAGCAGCTAAGCTCCTAAGGTAGGATTACATTTTGTGGGAAGCATGGGATAGTTAGTCTGCGCTGAGGGTACTTCTGCTTATCATAGGGTCACAAACAGAGATGAAAACCGATCTTTTTTTTTTTTCCTGACAACTGACTACTGACATGAATTACTTTGTTGCTGTGCTAGCTTTCCTGAGTGTACTTGGTTTGGCTTGATTAATTATCTCTGTAGCGTTTTGTTCTTACTGACATACAGATACTTTTATTAGATGCACATTTTGTTTAAGCTGTATATTACAGTCTCTCTTGCCTCTGTCTAAGCAGTCCAGCTCAGGTCCTGGCTTTCAGAATAGATGAATAAATGCACTAATTAAAACAAAACCAAATCAAATAAATAAGCCACAAGGAAGAACAAAGACTCTATCAGTCCTAATCTCCAGGCGTCCGTGTCTGTAGCCCAAGGTGAGGCAGCATGCTGGGCTTGGTGCTGGATCACATACAGCTGCTGGCCGCTTGCACCATGCACACAGGGGGCTTCACTAGCCAGGACTCAACTTTGTGACTGTGTGGCTGAAGCCTGTATGTACCTCCACAAGATACTGGTGTGCCACAAGCTACCACCGTAGTGGTAGTAAGAGATTATCTGGTCACAAGCAAGGAATTACCAGTAGTTGAGAACACACGTGCCCCATGGCCATACCCCCATTTCTAAGGGGAAAGGCACCAAACTGTGTGTGCAAGTTTGGTAAACAGGAACATCCTTCTTTAATTTTTTTTTTTTCCTAAAAGATCAAATTAAGGGAAATAAGGTGCAGAAGGTTTTCAGGACTTCATTTGAAAGCTTTTATTTAAGGCCAGAAGTTGCTTTCTAACAAACTGAAATGCCCTTGCTGGCATGGCCATGTCCTCTGTCAGAAAGGTCATGCTACAGTTCCCACAAAGAGAACCTGGGAGCTGTTGTTCAGGATCTTTATGTCACCAGAGAAATGCAAGGTGCTGGAGCTAGAACCAAAATCGGTGGTGGTAGTTAGCCATTGCTCCACAATCTGTTATCAAACAGCATCAGAACCAAGTCATGCTCCTTTTGTTCCAGTGTCAAAGAGACATGTGCCGTTCCCATTTTAATTTCAAGCATTCCTGACATGGTAATTTATCAGGATGTCAAGCACCAAAGCTTGCGAGCAGAACTAAAACACAGAGATGATGGAAAAATGGGGCGGGGTGGGGAGCTCATGAAAGAAGCTACAAACTCCCAGCACATGCATCATGTAATCCCTGTCAGTTTGTGTCTTCGTTTAGCAGTGAAAACTCGATTCCTCAGATGAAAAGCAATGAATATAATTTCTAAGTTCCTTGACGAGTTGTCACGCAGCTCTATCACAGTTGTGAGAAGAGGGCACAGCAGAGTAGTGGCAAGACGTGTAGCTGACAACACATCAGCTCTCTGAAGGCACCCTAAAGCGATATACAGCAGGACAAATCTTCTGTTCAAATGAAGGCAAACCTCACTGAAATAATATCATAAACTGCCATGAATCAAAGGTCTACAATGAAATGTCATGTTGTTTTCTAAGTTTGAGAATGAACGTAAGATTGTCCATTTCCCTTTTTTATTTTCCCTCAGGAGTAAGAAATTAAGCAAATACATGGCAGGCTATAGCACACAGCTATTGTGCTGTTTCACACCATTTTTATGCATCTTAATCATTTTTTCAAATTTTACATGCTTTGCTTCTAATACAGCAACACATTCCTCCTGCCTGCTACAAATCCAGTTCGGAGCCTGCAGAGCCTGAGCTAGCCTGGCTCCACCCTGGGAGAGTTCACAGCCCGAAATCTGAGCTGTGAACTCACACAGCCCATAATCCCTTAAACCTCACATCCCACAGGAGAATTAAGGATGAGCAGGGATGCAGCTGTGGATGTCAGAGAAGGGAGAAACAGTGCCGATGGGGAGCTGAGCAGAAGAAGGGCACGTTGTATGTGGGTAGCTGGTGGGTGCTGCTGGGCAGCATTAGCTAATTGGGAGGGCTGGCGGAATCCGAGGGGCTAAGCAGACTCAAAGGGAAGAGGGCATTGGGTGGCAGGAGGGAGGGCAGAGCTAGGCAGAGTGCACGGTGGTAGGGGGCACGGAAGGACTCGCAGGTTATAACCCACAGAAACCTAGGCAAAGTGTGCAGGCATCAGGATAAAGGGTAGAGCTGACAAGAGGGATATGTAGACTGGTTGGATTTTGGCATGTTGGCAGAATTCACTCTTCAGCGTGTTCTTGGCAAAGGGTGTAAACCACTTTTCTCCATAGCCCTGGTGCAGGGAAGGCACACTGCTCCTCTTCCCCACTTCCATGCACCCTTCTCTCCCTGAACGCATGCTCGGGGAACAGCCGGAGGAAGACTAAATGCAATGTGAGCGGTTTTCTACCTCTACCTTTTCCCTTTGGGAGGTGGAAAGGTTGGAGTTATGATTTTAGATCTCTTCAGGCAATACTATGCCTAGCTTAACTCCAGCTAATGAAAAAGGCTATTTGTCTAATAGACCTTTAATCACAAGCTCTACTTAAAAATCAATTACATGATACAACTATTATAGTTAAGCTCTAAATCTCACGTATCTTCCTGTTATCTGAGGATTTTCCTCTGAGACAACAGAGATGATTGATACGCAGCCAGATTTTCAAATGTTCACCATAGAGTACACGCCAGGTTTCTTCATCCAGCTGTTTCTGTTTTGGATGCTTATAAAGCAGCTTTTCAAAGGCCTTAGCACCTATTGCTCTGTGGTTCGAAAGACCACTTCCTCATTTATTTGAGTAATTAGGGGCTTACCTGTCCTGAGAATCTGACTGCAGACCATTTAAAAGTTTTGGCCAGAAAGAATAAAGCTAGAAGGCATCTTAATTAATTTTAGCCCAATCGCCCCAAGGCATGAAGGACCACAGATCAAAAGATGGTGTAGTCCTTGGAGAACAAGTTTTCTTGATGCTTTCTGAGCCTGCTAAGACTAAACATCGTTTTCACAAGTTTGGCTTCTCTACTGTGACTGCATTACACCATCCACACAAAGCACATACCTGCACACCTTTTGCAGTGCCAACAGCCAAACGTCAAACAGGCAGGTGTGCAGCTAAGCAAGCCCAGACACAGTTGCGATTTGGATCGCAGGGAGACACGGAGTGAAGGAAAGGGCTACAAAATGCTGCAGTATTTCCCACTTCACAGCTGTTTGCCTCTACCGGCCATGCAGTTAGCAGAGAGGAAACATCAAGGAAAGGTCAACAGCTCCTCGGAGCGCTTTCAGGTCAGACATATACTTGGGGTTGCCAGCAATGTAATGGGAGGCAGCTGAAGAGGTCATGCTTCCATTTACCATCCCACAGTGATAAGCTCTGATGTTTTAACTAGCTGCTACTCAGAGAACACATTTTCAGGACCGAATGCGATATAAATTATCTTAACTCAGTTCAGTCACTTCCAGAGACCTTAGGCAGACTCCTTGTATCGGGCTAGATACCAATAGTACGAAGAAACTCAGATGGGACTGGAGAGCTTTCTTATATTAATTGCATCATGCATAAAAAGCAGGAAAGCTGTTACACATGGATAACACTAATCAGAAAATAGGTGTCGGTTTAGTTTGCTGAAGAAATGCCTTCATTAACAGTGTTAGTATTGATTTAATTTCAGTTCTTCTCTGAAAGCTATTATCTTTTTCCTGTAACTCTAGTTGCATGTCCTTGTGTATGCAAACTGCAGACATTTCTCACCCAGAAGTCCTGTGGTAGCCTACTATAAATGGTAGTAAACCTATAATGTATAAATTAGTAATCCAAAAGAAAATCTTAGCGCCTTTGGCTCCAGCAAGGCAAGATTTCCTGAAACTTCATTCCATGCTGTTCTCTTCCACATTTCCACATTCTCCTCAAGTTCTATTCCACCCTTGCAGTGAGATTTGGCCTTTCTGTTTTAACCCTGTATGGAAGCAAGGCAATCAAATCCACCAGATCATCTTGTTAACAGTGTTTGGCATTCACAGCCCACTATGTGGAAGGAATGTTCTCTTGTATTTAGAACCATTATCGTCCAAAGCTTAAGACAGGAGCTGTACTTCTGGATTTGAGGACTATCCGGCTAATGTAACATATTTGTCCCTTTGTCAGGATGTTCTGTGTTTTCCCCATGACTACAGCATTGACCTCTTTGTCACAGGGCTTAGGGCGCATATGAGAACTATAACAAGAACTAGGTCAAGAGCCTTTCTTTGAACTCATTGCCACTCCGTTTTGGGTTGTATCACTACGCATCCTCCTGCTGAAGAAGTCCATGATTAGCTGTAGTCTAATAGTTCTGGCTAGGTTCAGCCAATGTAACAACTTGTTCTTTGATGTGCATTGCTGGTAAATGCCCTGAGCTGAAATACAGGTAGAGTTCAGCAACACCAAATACCATTTGGAGGTATTGTGGGTACATGTGGGAAAACCTTTCAATGTTTGGCCAAACCTGCATTAGCAATGCAGTTTGCTGCCACAGCCGTAGCCTTGATTTCTTTCTGCCTGCCAAAAGGGAGACTAAGTTGCTTCTCCATCACTCATACCAGCACGACCTTGGATCTTCAGTGCAAATTCTTTCTTTGCCTTGATTTGTGATGCTGAGTAATGGTGGGTCTACTAAGAGGCAAGAATCATGTTTATGTTTCATATATTGCAACAGGGAAACCATATTAAAATACCAAAGCTGCAAATAAAAGTCACAAAGGACAGAGGAGGAATGTGCAGGAGCCTTTGAAAGTCCGTGTTCCTGTATTGCAACCTGTAGGAAAAGCACGTCTCTTTTTACCAGTAAAATCACTGCCCCTCGGAAACAAAACCCACTCAGGCACACGGATACCAGCCCTAAAAGAAACAATAACCCCATCAGGAAATAAGGACACCCCGTGAGAAGGGTAAACCAAGATGTTTTTTTTTCCAAAAGCTAACGGATAAGTCACCTTGATGGGCAAGCAAGCCCGCCCGAACTCAAAGCTAGCCCTCGGCGAAATCACCGAGGGGGGGGCGGGGGGGGGGGGGGGGGGCGGCACGGCCAGGCTCGGGGCAGCAAGGAGAAGCCGGCCCCTGGCTCCGGGGCGCCTTCCCGGCGGGCGAGCGCGGGGGCACCTCTCACCTCGGAGCCGGCCCGGCCCGCAACAGGTCGCCGGTGGCTGCGCGCCCCCGCCCGCCCGGGCACAGGTTCAGCCTGGCCCCCTCGGCCGCGTTCCAGCAGCCGCGGCACGAAGCCCTCCCCCCTTCCAGCTCCCGCTCGGCCCGGGGTTAAACCCCTCACGCTCCTCCTCTTCCTCCCCCCGCCAGCCCCAGCCCGCTGGGGTGGTCCCGCAGCCCCGGCCCGGGGCAGAGCCCGCCCTCCGTAATCCACGCGCGGGCGGCACCGCGACCGCCGCGGCGCTCTGAGGCGGCAGGCGGAGCGGGCCGTGCCGTGCCGTGCCGTGCCGTGCCCCGCCACCTCCGTCTCGCTTTCCCCCGCCTGGCCGGTGAGTGCTGCCGGGGTAGCGCTCCCCCGCCGCCGCTCTGCCCGCGAGAGGCAGCAGGTGGGGGTGGGGCTCCGCCGCCTTCCCCGGCCGCTCCCGCTGCGGGCGGCAGAAGGTCCTGGCCGGGAGAGTGCGGCGGGGGCAGAGGGCCCCTTCCCCCGCGGGAGGAGCGGTGCCGGCGGGCTGGGGGCCGCTGCGGGAAGCCGGGCGCGGAGGGGACGCGTGGCCGTCGAGGGAGGCGGGTGCCCGAGGGAGCGGGGCTGCCTGCGGGGAGGGGTCCGCGCCGCTGCCGGGGGGGGCTCAGTCGGGGCTGGGAGAGCGAACTGTGGGAGCGGGGGGAGCCCCGGCCCTGGAAGGGCGGGCGGAGGCAGAGGGGCCGGCCGGCGGGCAGGTCTGCGCTGAGGGGGGCGGGCGAGGCGGGTTTGTGGGCAGGGGCTGTGCGGGAGGGACGGGTTCGGCCGCGGGGCAGGGGCTGCGGCACGGCACGGCACGGCGGTGTGTGCGGTCCGCGGCGAGCGAGGGAGGATCCGCCCGCTGAGGGGAGCGGGGCGGCGGGCGCGGCCGCGGCGAGCGAGGCGGGTTTCCTCCCCGGAGGGCCGCGTGTGGCGGGCCCGGCTGAGGAGGGGTCGGGGCCCGGCCGTGAGTCCCCGGCCGCTGGGGAGAGAGGGGTGGCGGGAGCGGGGCGGGGAGAGCCCCGGCCATCTGCGGGGAGCGGGGGAGCCGCTCCGCGGGGAGGAGGGCGCCCGCTGCGCGCACCTGCCCGGGGGTAAGCGGGTGGTGTGGCCTGAGCGGCGCCGGCGAGGCGGAGCGGTGAGGGGACACCGTGCTGGCCGCGGAATCGGCCCGCCGGGGGCGGAGGAAGCCGGGGGTCGGAACCCCGCCTGGGCGCTGCAGTGACACCGCGGATGCGAGCGGGGAGGGGGCCCGTCCGCTGCCGCCGGGGGCCGGCGGTCGGTGCTGCGGGAACGCCGCCGCGCGGGAGTTAAGCGGGCGGTGCCGGCGGTGGCTGGTCGCGCAGCGCGCACCTGGCAGAGCGCGCCGGCCCGCGGCGGTCAGGCCTTGCTCTCGGCAGGGGGTCTGGGGGGGGGGGCAGGCGCGGCGGTAACCCTGGGCAGTGCCGTCCTCTGCCACACATGCGGGGGAGCGGCGGGAGAAACTACCGAATGGGTCGGTGTTCCCGCAGGGGTAGAGCTGCGGTACCGTGCTGGTGTTGCAGTGTGCAGATCGAGGAGTAAGCAGCGTGCTGGAGGTCTCTGCGGTTGTAGTAATTGGAAAGAAGACGAAGGGAAGGCTTGGCCTCAGCTGCCACCGGGAGTACGTGTGGCAGCATCTCGGTAGTGGGACGTGTACTCAGCCCTTGTCGGTTCACCTTTGCCAGAAAACTGCCACTTTGTGGGTTGGCTTTACTGTGGTTTAGAATTTTCTATGTGATGCTCAAAAGTCCTCTCACAAGGAATGCTCTATGTATGTATACTAGGGTAAAATCAAGCTAATTGTTTTTTGTTTGTCCAATTAGTGAAAATATACTTTAAACATTTAGGGAGTTGCTGATGGTGTTCTGGTGAAGATACATCACTTTACAATTTTTACAGGTCTGTCTCTGTTGCTTGCAAATGGTTGTGACATGTAAAATGGAAGGATTTTTTGTGTTGCTTTTAAAAAAACTATTTATTTTCACATTATTAAGTAGCTGCTCAAAGCAAACTGGGTTCTGAATATCCAGTTTTTCCTGAGTTGAGCGCTTACTCATTTTGAGGATATAGCAAGCATGTCAGGTGCATATTGAGGCTACCTCGTGTGGAACATTTTACTTGGTTTTTGTCAGTGCTGCCAGACTCTATTTTGCAGGCCCTAGTGCTTATTAGGTTTGTTTGCTTCCTACTCCTTCTATAGCAACAGGTTGTAATTGTTGGTAGACTTAGCACAGATTTTGTAACGGAAAACTGTACCTTTCTAATTGCCAACATCTAACGTGGCTTACCGTGTTATGCCTCTTGAATGGGAAGGTGGTGGTTGTTGTTTGTTTTTTTTTTTTTTTTTTATACTTGAGAGTTTTAGTCTACCTGTAACTATCTGTTTTGTGGCTGTTTTAATTAATTTTGCTCTTCTGGTGGTTGCTCTCACTGGAGCAACCTCAGTCAAGGGGATTATGGACTTGGATTTTCAAATGACTAACTAAAAAAAGTAACAAACATAGCCAGATCCTTTGTGGGGGCTTCCTACAGACAACTGCATCTTCCACCATCCCATCCCATAGTGGTTCATGGCCAGCTGGCTCCCTCATCAAGCTTTAGCAGTCTAGCCTCCGGTTGATTGAATTTCAGTTTGCAGGGTTAATCGTTGTTGCATCACTGCACTGCAGCGTTGTATTTGCATGGATTGCAGTGTTAAACAGAGGGAGACCACTCCTGTTGAAACAAAGAGCTGGGCATCACGCTGTTTCTGAGCTCTGTTTTTTAGAGTTGATGTATCGTGGAAGCAGTTCTGAACTAATCCATCTCTTGCTCTGTCTCCTCTCCTCCTCTCAGACTTACAGTGGAGTTGCTGAAGCTTTAGTGGTTTTGGAAAATACTGCAATATTTTTAATAACAGGTAGGATATATCAGAGATATGATAATACTGAAGCATACTTGGTAAAAGGATGAGGGTGTTCTCCACAGACAGTGAAGCTCTAGTCTTTTAAAGATGGACACTTGTAAACCACACAGAAAATAAACTCTTTCATTATTACATATCTGAAGTACTTAACAGGGTTTGTGTTTTGTTTGTTTGTTTTTAATCAAAACATAATGAAATGGATATCTTATCTGATAATTAACATAAGCACTTGAAAGGTTCACACAACTTCTTTTCATTCTCTATTTGCTTGAACCTGGGGAGAGTTGTACTGGCAGTTACTGTAGCTCACTGTCTGCAGGGATGCCACACTGTTTCTGAGGAAATGGGATGGCTGTATGCTGCAATGAAGAGTGCTATGAACTGCTATGTAATTCTCTTTACATGTGTCACTTTTGTGTGAGTCGTTCTTGCAGTTCTCAATTACAAATGTCATGGATAGATTTTTGCTCTTTGGTGCTATATGTCTTGCATATTTAACAACTGATATGCGCCCAGCTAAGTTTCCTTTAGATACCAAGATAAGGATAACTGCTGGGAGCTTTTTTATATCTGGGTTATTTTTAGGTAGGTTGAATACATATTGAATGCTCAGATGTATCCTGAGTTACAGGTTTAATAGTGTTTCTGTGAGTTCCTGATCATTATTAATGTAACCTTGAGAATACATTGGTGTTTTCTGTAGTATGGAGCGGATCTGGTGTCAGTGTGGAGGAATCGCCCAGTAAGACTATATATACCACATTTATCGTGATACATTTGCCGAAAAAGGGAGAAGACGAGACTATGGTCAGAATTCCGCAGATTTTGTGATACGCAAGAAACCCACCTGCTTTGAAAGATTCTGAACTTTATAAAAGTTTAACTGAAAGTTAGGTAGAGTTGGAGACTGCAGTAATGTCTTTGGAATTGAAAGCTGGTTATGTGTCTCCGCTTAGCAGGATATTGTTTGTATCTGCAGTACAGGTAGTGTCCTTGGAATTTCAGTAGTGGCCTTGTCTTAAAACTGCCACCCTTTTGTCTTGGTTAATACATGACTTCATGTTTCTAGCAGTTGTAGCGATTATTTTCTTACATTGGGAGGACGTTTTGACAGTGCTTTATTTGCCTGTTTGTGCAATTAGATACACTTTAAATTGTTCCTAACCTAAAATCTTAACAGCAACGAAAAACCCCGAGCAACTTGTGTGTACTTCTGCCCTCTGTCTAGTATAACAGAATGCACTCAGTCTTCTGGATTTGCCTTAAGCCACCAGTTAGGTAGGTCATCTTCCTCTCAATTTCATTCTTCACAAACACACCTAAAATTTCTCAGTACTGTACACTTTTGTATCTGTTTCCTTAACTCTTGGAATCATGGCTCAGTCACCATGTGTGAGCTTTTTCTCCTGACTCTTCTCCTGAAGTGTTGCAGCTGTACTTGAGAAATCTCCAGAAAACTAAACTAAACTTAGAGGAAGTGTTCAAACTTTAAGAAAACCAAGTTTTACTGTACTGTATCAAATTTGTACAATCTTCGCTGTTCTGTCATTAAGGCAAAATAATTTTTTTTCACTTAGTTCTGGTCTTGTGATATTTTGTCCTGGAGAGTTTCTGTAGATTAGATAATAAATGACTGCAGCCTAAGAAAGTTTTGGGTTCTGACGATTTCTGTGACCAACCTAACTTAAAATTCCACTGAAAAAGATCTTTTTATGTTGAAGAAAACTAGTCTCAAGAAAATTTAAAGGAGGAAAAATAATAATTTGGAGCTGCACTGTTTTTTTTTTTTCTTTCATTATTCTTTAATAAAATATTCTTTTACAGATAGGAAAAATACTTATGGTTTGTGGTTTAAGTTCTTGTGTTTCTGTGTTGAGCATCATATTTCAGAGTGGTCGCTAACATCACCTTTTTGAATAAGGCTTGGATAATTCTACTATTCATAGCATTATTACTATTCATTCTTGGTTTTCAGTAGCCATGAGGGGGAAAGGTAGATTTGTTTTTCTTCTTAACTCGATTGGACTTCAGGGAAGCGAAACTACCTCGGGTTCTTTGATCTGGTCTTGTATTCCTTTTGTTCCGTATTTGTCTTGATCTATCCTTTGAATGTAGCACAGACTATTAAACAAGACTGCAACGTGGTTTCTTGCAAGTCAGTGCTGGTTTTTGGAAGGGTAGCCTGGTTTTGCCAGACACTGTAAAGCATGGGAGAGACTTAAGACTCACCTTACTACCAATTTTAAGTCTTCTGTCTTCAGCATCTCCTTGACCTGGAAGCACCTTGGAAGAAAAAGTATTGGTGTAGGCTTGGACTGACTGAGGCCATGAGGTGTCTGTGTTATTTTGCTGTCATTTGTCACATGTCAGCACCACATGAATGGTCTGAACACCAAGGTGGAGATTAAAAATATTTCTATTGGGTAGTGCTGCTGAAAAAGGCAACAGAGGGTAACTATGCTAAGCAAAGGCAGTTTGTGCTGGGTGCTCCCTGATTTGAAGTGTGCAGTTTGTTGGGCGCAGTGTCCCCAGATGTCCCCACCAATGGCACTTTGGTAGATCACCAAAGACATTTCAAAGGTAAGCCAGTCTGATGGGTGGGAAGGTCAGCGCAGTGATTGCTGGCACACTTGCCAAGTACAGGAGGCTTCGGAAGCTGAAAATGTTTCTGTTAACTTTTGTTGTTAGGTTTTTTTGTCTGTTTCCAAAGTCGGAAAATGTTTCTGTTGCTGGTTGGTTGTTTTTTTATTTTCTTCTGGTCTGTTTCCTTGGAGGCCACCATAGCCCATGCTGAAGTGAAGGAGTCTTACTTAGCCCCAGATAGATGATGTGATCAGTTGTTTTGCAAGAAACTTTGTGGAGGGTTCTGTTTGCATTTCTTAAGTGGTGGTTGATTAAACTGCTGTCATTTCTGTAGATTCAGAATGTTCTTAAAACGTGTGTAAGCACCCAAAGTCATCTTAATGACACTCAACTTTAGCAAGCTATGAATAAAAATTGTTGAGTTGACTTTTCCAGTTCCGAAGGAGAGCCTTGAGATAGCTTGAGTTAATAGAAGGTAATGACTGACACCCATTGTCACCTGTCAGGAGAGTGAAGTTCTTGTTCTGTTTTTTTTGTTTTGTTAACTTTTCAGCGATGAATAATTTCTTTCCTCTGTCTTGGAAGACAATTAGGACTAGTTGGCGTCTGGAACGTTTTACTGAAAGGTTGAGATTAAAGAAGCTACAGGATATGACTAGTAATAATTGCCATCAACTATGGTAACATCAGGTGGCTGATTAAGTGCATTGTGTAACTGTTGTGACATGACATATTGTACTCAGTCGGAAGTGCAATTCATACATTGTTCCTTTAGTTTTGTTTCCCTTGGAGCTGTCCCAATGCTCTGCTTTATTTGTTTTTGAAAACTCACTGACCTGGAACTATGCATAACTGTTCCCCCTCCCCCCCCCCCCCCCCCCCCCCCCCCCCCCAAGTACAGTGTGTTATAGACTGTATTACTGACAAGCCTCAATCTTTTTTTTCTTTTTTTTCTTTTCTATCCTATATGGCTTGCTTTTATAACTATTGATATGTTCAGTTTTCACAGAAGACTGCAGGTTATCTTGCACTTTCTGATTTGCTTGCACACACCTTAACAAGCTCTTTCTTGATTTTGCCAGAGATGGTGCGCTGAGTCATTTCCACAAGAGGCTTCTGTACTACTCTGAAGAAAGAATACATTGAAGGATAGATAAAAGGTGTGAGGGCGCACCTGCATTTTCCCGGTTAGAAAGCTAACCCTCAAGTGAATGTTTGAAGACTTCTAGGCTCGGTGGGACAGATATCTCTACCTCCAATTTTATGAATACCGCTAGCTATGGCTGTGGAACTTTGTTTGCTGCTGCTGCTGTTTTGTGGAAGTACCATTTCAGAGGTACAGCCTATATACAAACCACCTCCTGGGACTCTGGATTTTGGATTTGTACCAGCCAAGACCTATGATACAGGTGCATACCATGAACCTGGGCCAATAGGAATTTTGTTCAAAATAGTACATGCATTCCTGTACTTAGTGCAGCCAAATTATTTTCCTCAAGGTAAGCAATAAACTATATTTTTTCTTTTTTTTAAATAAAGATTTGTTACTGATGCGTTCATCCTGTTGTAGTTATCAAGACCATAATCTGGAAGTAAATGATACAAAGGGTTTTGTTAGTAGCATGTTTTACGGCTTGGAAATGTGTACAGTTCCATATAAATAACATTTTTCTGCTAAGCATAGTGGGGAGGAGGTTGTTAATGAAAATGAAATACTGGTGAAATTTCATACATGCTTACAGATCTCAAAGCTGTCACTGATGAATCTGAGACTTTTTCTTAAGTATGCTTAGAAGCATGAGGTAGGTGTAAAGCATGAACTGCTTTATATTTAGTAGTAAATCTATAAGAGACAACTCTCTTAGAATTGCATATGATAAACAGTCAGGTGGTTTTAGTATTACAAGATTTTGCTTAGGAAATGGAAGTTTAGCAACGTGAAATAAATTTCATTTGTTTCATACCTGTGCATCCACAGTGTATGGTTTTATGTTAGGGCAGTTCCATTACACATTCCTTTGTAAGCTGTCATTTTAAGACTTGATGTTTTATTGTGTGGGGTTTTTTTTCCATTCCTTTCTTACTAAGTTGTCCCTTCTTCTAAAGGAAGAGTTAAGATATCAGAGAAGTGTGTGCTTACTGAGGTTGTATTGATTAAAAGGTGCTTTTGGGAACTCTGTGTGTTTGTGGGTATGGTGGTTGTATCCACTTTCCAACATTTTTCTTTCTTTTAGCTCTTAAAAGAAAATGCTAATGTGTTTGTATAATACAGGCATTTAAAATTATATTGAGGTGAAGCGCTAATAAAATCTAAGAATGGCTTTGTTTTGTTATTAGTGTCTTTTCGTGGTTTAGCTGTATCTGTGTATAAAAGGCATCTGTGTTGTTTTGTAGTACATCTTTCAATTTATATATTAAAACTGTTAGTAATTTAAAGTCTTAAATAAATTCTGTGGTTATGTACCTGTGTGATACCGGTGAACTATTATTTGCTTGTATTTTTGACACTTCTTCAATAGCTATAGAAGAATGAGCTCAAATGAACAGGAGTGAATGAATTCTATTTAGACAGGTGCCCAGAATCCCAGGTGTTAACCAGGAGAGCAAAATCCTGGCCTGTTCCCTGCAGGGGAGCCTGAGCAGGTCTTGCACAAGATGTAAATGAGGGCAATTGCATGAAGTAATGTCACCTTTTAGAGGAACTGTTTCCAGACACCTCTGCTTTCGTGGCCTCTTTCCTTCCATTAAATACGCAGATGAACTATTTGCCTCTCTGTGTGACCTGGTGTGTTAGGGTTACTGTGTGATGCAGTAGAATCATCTGCATTCAACTCTCAGAACTTTGCTCTGCCCGAAGTCCTGCTTGAGTATTTTATTCTCTTGTGATTGTGGAAACTTGATTTCAGTGAGATGTTTACTGTGTCTTTATTTTAACAGGAATTTAGTCCTGTTTTGTATGTATCCTTGTATGTCAAACTTACTATTATGCACCCTAAGCATATAAATAATTGAGTATAGAGTTTATGATCGAGATTATAGCCCTGTGTGACTGCTTGTAGTAAGTTCTGTATCAAGTAGGTGTTGTGAAATCCATCATTAAAGAGAAAGGAGACATCCAGAAGTAAATCACTTATTCTTAACTTAGAAGTTTTGCACATCTCATAACTCTCCTTCCTTCCTTGTGGATACTTTTTGCCAAATCGGTTATTTTTGAAGTTTGGCTTTCATTACTTGCATTAGGTGAAGCCCTTTTCCCATGCCCCCACATACCTCACTACAAAATACAGATTTGACAGATCATGACAGTTTGAGTCATACCATTTAATTGGTTAATCCCCATAATCTCTTTTGCCATATGCTGTTCTATTTTCACATTCGGTGTATTAGTGGTGTAGCTACATACTTGAAATGCTTCTTTTATTTTTTTAAACTGCCAACTTGAAGTAGAGTTAATTCTGATTCAGAGATGAAAATAAACATAATCACAAATGGGCACAGAAGGCAAGCCTTTTGATGTTTCTAACTCAAAACTTCATCATTCCAATTGGGCTGGTGCTTCAGAAGAGTTAGCTCCAGGTTGATGCCCCCAGTGTATTGCGTGTAACCATAACAGTGGAGAAGTGTGATTTGTGTGCAGAACTTGACATCAATCATTTAGACCTTTGATCTTCGTAGGCTTTTTTTTTTTTCTTAGTACTTGGAAGTACTTGCTGTTTGGTTTTCCAATCTACTGTTAGTCCTCTTAGCTGAGAGGAAAAAAGTGACAGGATTGTCTAATTGCATTTAGATATTCCTGCCTTTGTAATTTTTGTCCTTTCAGTAGTGCTCTGATGGAGCTGAATATGTTACAGTACAACATTCATATTCCTTCAGTCCCAAGTGTGCCTTTTAGGAAGAAAGCTAAAATGAGCTTCATACTGTTACAATAAAACAAAATACGAAGTACATCAGAGTCTTTGGAAAATGTTCTTAAAGTATTTGCATGCTGCTAAGCCTTAACATTTAAATAAGTGTTCTTATGTTACTTAAGTTGAAAGAGATCACTTCATTTAAAGAAAAAAAAAATCAGTCAAATATTTTGTAAGGGTTTTTTTTGGTTAAATCTAACTATTTATTCACTTCCAAATTTGTGCATGCCATCAGGTTTGTGGACATACAACTTAATCTAAGTTTAGATTTAATAGGTAAATTATTAATGTGATTAAATACAGTGCTGTGTAAAGTACGATAACAGAACCTAGTCAAGGATCTGTAACTCCTGAAGTTTTTTTAAATTGCTGAACATTTAAGACCAGCACTGTGCTCTTTAGCTGTGGCAAGAAACTAATTTAACAAAAGTGAACTAGGTTATCTGATTGCAGTGGTTCAGTGAGTGTAAACAGGTTCTGCTTTCAGCTCCAGCAGTCAAATGGTTTTGTCCTCACCAGATGGTGTGCAGGTGTAAGTGGGAGTGAATTTACTCCTCTAAGCATAAAATGTTACGCAGGAGAGCAGCCCCTGTTTTGAGTTAATGGTAACACTGGAATGGAAAAGGCTGGTCACTGGCTTGCTGCCTGAAGCTCAGCAGGTCACTTGAATCTTGCTTTACCTTGGTTTCTCCATTTGTAAAATGGAAATGAAGGTGCCACTGCTGCTTTTGTCGACTGTGTAGTATAGACCATCATTATTCTTTGCTGTTAATAGCACCACTTAAAATAAATAGATGATAACAGGAAAATTACAAGTTGTTTCTATCACTCAGCTAAGAGGATGTCTAACAAAACATTGTCAGTTCTTCCTTTCTTGTATTTGTCAGAAACCGAAGCATTAATTTATTAGTAAAGTTAAGTTAGTTCATGGTTGTGACATGTTGCATGTCATCTGTTCTGCCACAGACCTTCAGATGTGAACCTGGTGTAGACACGGCCTGGTCAGTATGATCCTCTGGCTGCTATGAATTATCTTACTATGGTTTTGTCTTTGTTCCCATGGAAACCAGTTGTTAGTTGCAGTAAGACAATGTTAATCTGAGATTCCATGCGCCAGCAGGATGTACACAAATCTTCAGCTTCACAGCTTGTGTCTTGTCAGGAGAATGTGAAGAGTTCACAAAGGAAATAAGCTGGGAATAAAGCTCCTGTACCTATTTTTAGGTGAAATAAGACAAAAACTTACAGGCCTGTTTACCTTACTCCGCTGTACCTGAATGTATTGCAGGACAGCTGTGCCACTTCTGTTAAGTTACAGCTGCCTTGTTCCAGCTTCTGTTTTTTATTTTGGGTAAGCCTGTTTCTGCTGAAGCAGGAATAAAACTTTATCATAAAAATCAACTGTTGAATGCAGGTACTTCCTGGGCAAAACATAGTATGGAGAGGTAAATGTACTGTTTGCCTGTGGGGAGCAAGGGCAAGCTAGGTTTTAGACCTGGACTACACCTCTCAGTTCTGTATGTGGAGTTTCATTTGTTGAACAGTTTGAGCATAAGACTTGAGGATCAGGACTTGACTATTTTAATGCAAAGTCCTGCCTCTGACCCCTTTTGGTCTTCCTTTCTCCTTACCTGGTCAGCCTTTAAAGCAGCTGCAGATTGCAGAGTTCAGCAAGTTAGTCTTGTGTGAAATCTCTTCAATTAATCTCTCACATTAGTGTATTCAGCAATTAAAACATTGTAACATTTTTTTACAAAATTGCATAATGATGTGAAAATAAACAGTGTATCTGTACCTAGTATAGCTGTGACAAAATGTATATGCAAAACCCTATTGTAGGTAGGCTTGAGCTTCTAGGATATTAATTCTTTTTTTAAATATACATTAGCTGTGTTGGCTATGAGGTTCAAAAGGAAATAATAAAAATGTTTTATCACCCCCTCAATTAAAAACTCACTCAGATTTATTTTTCTATTTGTGCAAGACTAACTTTGCCTTTTGTAACTAGTTCTTGGTTGCCTGTTTCTACTGCAGTTTTGCTTCCTGATAGTAATAAATCTTCCACAACGCTCCTACCAAAAAAAAGCATGTCAGGATGTTGTGGCATTGGAACTAAACTCAGTTACATGTAGCTGGCAATGCCCTTTCTTTTTTGTTTGGTTTTTTTTTTTTTTTTTTTTTTTTTTTTTTTTTTTTTTAAAAAACTTGAGACTTTCCCAGGAGTGTTGGCCACGTCTGCCACAGGCAGGTGGTGAAGGGATGTGAGTTCTGACATACACAGATGCTGCAGTCAAGCAACGTAAGATACTGCGCAGGTACCCAAAACAATTATGCCCTCTTGTTTTTACTTAAATTACAGTATCTTTTTGTCCAGTTGTACGAAGTCTCAGTTTTAGTTTGGGTGTGAAACTGCACTGATGCAAGAGACTGCTTTTTTGAGCTAGTGTTTGACAGCTACCCCCCTGTGTATGTGGGTTGGTTTTCTTAAAGCTTATTATGTCCTGGAGCTGGGTTGGGGGGTGCAATAACTGAGAAGACGGGAAGAAGAGCAAGACTCGCCCTCCAGGTTACCTGTTAGATTGGCTAAGCGCTATTGTGAAAAAACAATTTCAGTAAGCTGTAGAGTCAGTGCCTTCACCACAACCTTCTAACTGTTGGTTGGTTGGTTGCTGGTGTTTGTTTTCCCCCAGCACTGTGGCTAGAGCTGTGATATGACTTTAGAGTAGTAGTTGAAGTGTGCATATCAAAAATACAGGTTTAGTGACAGAGGTTATATATAGCAAGTAGTGGTGGTGTCATTTGTGTAGAACTGGGGTAAGAAGGGGGACTTACAGTGCTTCTTTACTTGGTAATGTGTATGCATTGAAAGAAATTTTTTGTGTTTAATGTTGGAAATACTGGGGAAGATGGAGCAGCAGGAAGATACAAGATAAATTAGCCTCTTCTCTGCCCACTCATATACATCTAAGGAAAGTGTGTTTAAAAAAATCATTGTTCATTTCATGCTGGGAAGTTAAGAGATGCTCTACTTGATGACATACCCATGTAAACAAGGAACACTTGGAATGTTTCTGAAGTAGATTTAAGGCCTGATTTTTTTTTATTATTATTTTCTTAGGTGTCAGAAGAGTAATTCCTTTTTCACTGAACTATCTAACAGATTGCTTGCCAAAAGGATTTTTTGTGGACAGGGAGGGAAGGCTTATACAGATTATCTGCTAGAGGCTACTGCAGAGAACTGTAGTTGCAGACATTAACTTTTCTTTAATGTCTTCCTGCCCACTTCTTTTGGGTAATGTAAACAAGGAATCTCTCTTGCAGACAGGTTTTCCGTTATATTTTTTTTTTTTTAAGTGTAGCATGGCTGATCATCTGAACGTCTTGCACTATACGCACATGTGGAATCCTTTTTGTACAGCATCCTCAGTGCTTGCCCTGGTCTGGTTTAACACCACCTGCCTGCTGTGCCTGGGAGAAAAAACATGCCTTGACAGCAATTGGAAAATGACAATCCAGCTTCACAACTTCAATATTACTAGGACAGAAGGGAAAAACTAATGAAAGTGAACCTCAAGCAGAGTCTGAGGGAGTTGAGTTACTTTCTGTGGGGAGAATGTTCGGTAGTGGCATCACCACAGGTGGCTATGGTGATAGGCTGGAGGGCACCTCAAGCAGCAGTGCCTTTTGGAAGCTAGATTATAATAATAAATAAAATGGGCCTACAGTTGTGTGGTATTGAGACTCGCTCATGTTTCCCAAACCTAAATTGCCTTCTATCCCTTCCAAATTAGACAGCCATGTCAGTCGTGTCTGTTGGGAACATTTCATAGCAAGTGGGTTGGGCATTTTCTGGGCAAGGTACTGACCTGGCTCAGGAGACCTGCTGATAGTCACAGCATGGGCCGTGCCAGACCAGTGCTGAAAGTGTCCTGACCCTGTTCTGTTTGTCTGTGGATATCAATGGGAGACACAACATATAACCAAAGCGGTGATCAGCAGTGTTCTGTGCCTTGGTGCGCAGGGGATGACTTCTGGGCGCAGCTAAATCCAGGGGTGCTGGCTACAGGGAAGGGAAGGGTGGGAGCTACAGGATGGTGTTGTGACAGAGAGTAGCTTTATTGTTTGTTTATTGTCCTAGGTAAAGTAGCTTCATTGGTAGGGTTTGTGTATTTATTTTTAAAAAACGTGCATTTTTAGGACACAGTACCTTTGCATCTAGATTACCGTGTGGTGTGTGTATCGGGTCTGGTAACGTTAGATAAGTTGAATATAGCATGGTGTCTGTGTGCTACCAATAACAGTAAACCACAATTTGAATTAAGCTCTGGGTGCATTAATTTTTCTCCTCTAAAAGATTGCTTGTCCCATTTAGTATCTCGTAGCAAAGAGATAAGTACCTTGGGCATCACCTTGGTCAAAGCCTAAGGTTCACCTTTCAGCTGCCAGTGCACAATGACAGTCAGAGTATACCATGTGAAGAAGGCAGTTCTTTGTGTCACTTCTGCTGTTAATAGGAAATCTAAACCGCTAAAAGCATGAAAGCTTATTTGAGACTTCCAGAGCATACCTGCAGCGTCTTGTATGGTAAGAAGTAGGATGAAATAGGTTTTGGGTCAGCCACGTTCTCTGGTAACATGTTTCGTGTGTGAACCTCTGAAAACGTTATCTGTGACTGCAGACATCTTACAGGTTTTCAGGCCGCTCTGCTGAGGCTCCGTGATTTTCCTAGCTTAACGATGGCTGTCTGTTCTCCCCCTCCATTTAGTTTTTACAAGCTCATCTATCTGCATAGTATCCAACCTTGTTCTCTTTTCTAACTTGTAGTTCATGGAACTGACGGGGAGAGGTGGGGGATGTCACTGGACTTACAGGAATAATGTTTTCACAAGCCTCTAAGGGACCTCTCAGTTCCTTCGTCATCTTGGCTGTTACGAAGCATTTTGAGTTAATCATGTGAGATACTGTATGAATACTGCCTGTCATTGGAAAAGCAGACTTTTTCTTTTCTTTGGTACAGACTATCATTAGATAACATTAGCCTAGCCCTCTCATTTTTTTTGTCTGACAATTTTCTTAGGTTGTCATTTACAAAGCAACAAACTCCTAGGTCCCGTTAAATGATGGCTTTTTCTTCAACGATGTCAGCCAAAGTAACAAGAATTTGATAAATGTTTGCAACAAATCTTCTTCCCACGGTCCTCATCTTCAATGTTTAATTACATCAAAAGATACGAGAATTAGAATTTTTTCCTCTCCTTTTTCTCACTGGTTTTTTTTCTTCTCAAGATGCTTTGTGTAACTTCTAGATCTGAACAAAAGTGATGCTTTTTTAAAGTTAATATGCATTATTCAAAAGTTGCTGGAGCAAAATATATGTGTATTAATTTTAGTGGGGTTTGTCATCCTTTTAACAGTATTAAATCTTTCCATATTGCTATTAAACTTTTTGAGTACGCTTCTTCCTTTTCCGCAACCAGATTATCTCCTTGTTAGAAAGGAAACCAGCTGCCATGAATGTCAGCTATTGTAGTTTCAGCTGAGCAAGAAATCAGTGTATATATCTTAGTCTAAGCCTACCTGTTACAAAAAAAACACCCCACAAACCTGTTTTGACACTTTTTGGCAATATGCAGATACATTTCTTCTCATCTAAAGAGAGTTCTGTGTTTAAATTGTGACCTGTATTGCATTATAACATAGTCAAGATACTTATTTTCTCTGAAAATACACCAAATCATTTAATTTTTGTGAACTTTAAACAGTGATTACAATGGTAAGTGTGAATATTCTTAATACTACTGAGTATTGGCTTGGCTGTTTAACTGAGCTGAAAGATGCCTGGGTGTACCCGTATAGAGGAAATACAGACTTGAGGCCTAATTAACTTCCTTCAGAGTAGCAACCATTACTTTTGCTTTGATTCTTTCAGTGAAGTAGTGATTTCTGTAGTATTTCAAACTAATACGCGTGCCACAGTTAGCCTACGTGTGTGGAAAATTGTGGCCCTTGCAGAAGTGGGAAAACGGAGAGAATGAATTCTGAGGAATCTCACTGGAGCTGCCAGAATGCCGGTCACTGAAGTAATTAAAAGCTGGTACCGGCAGGGCTCCAGCATGTAATCCCCAATTATCTGTGTTCCTATTTCCAATAATTCAATGATATGAGAAGATTTTCTGTGCTTTCCTTGGTTTACAGCAACTTCTGAGAAGAGAAAGGAGTAGGAAAAACGCTCTTGTTCATCCAGTCTAAATATTTACTGCTTTGATCAAAGTTGCAGGTCCAATATGTCTGCACAACCCACACTATCGAGAAGTTGCTCAGTCTCTGCAGTGTGCTAAAACAGACAAGCACATACAGTGCAGCAAGTTAAATCTTCGCCTGTAATCTGTTGTAAATCTTTACCAGATGGTGGCCTAGGGAGAACTTGAGGTAGCTGCTGCAAAGTAAATGGCAAAAAATAGCTGCCATGGCAGAAACAATGTGCTGCAGAAGTTTTGTTGCCTTCAGAAAATGAGAGTATGCAGTTTCTGTCTGCAGTGCTTCTTCAAAGCTTTGTACTTGACTTTGTGTCTGTGTGATACATGCAAATTTATTACAGCCTCCTAAGCAAAGATTTTTCTAAAGGCTTCTCTCTTTTTGTTCTTCTTCTAAAACTTCAGCAAGAACAGAACTTTCTTTGTAGCGAAGAACAACTAGAAAGCCCTGCAAAGGTTATTTTCAAAGGAGAAATCTTTCATTCAAAGCATCCTGTAACAGTCGATACTGTGGCTATTTATTTTTTTTTCCAAACCTTTTCCTGAGCAGGCTCTTTAACATTGTCTGTGCATGCTGGTGGAAAGCAGAATGTGCCTAAACAGAACTGCACTAAAGGAATAACCTCAAGTTTGGGGCCGCTCTAAGATGTGAGGATTTTCTGTAGAAGACTTCCATTACCCAGCTGGCCTTCGTGACTAATAACAGCCTTGAGGAAGCTGATTTTATAAAACTTCATTGTTTCATCCACATTTTTGTGAAGTGTTGTGTGAACTTCTTGTGTGCACGAAGGAAGCTCATCAACTGTTAGTGGATTATCTGATCCACTGCTGTATAATTTCTTCAGTGGATCAATGATATTTTTTTGTCAGGAAGGGTGCAGAGAGGGTCTCCTTAATTTCACATCCCGGTTCCTTCAGCAGCTGTTGCTGCCCTGCAATTCCTTATCTTCAGCAGTTGCACCATGCTTAGTCCTATCTGCCCTCTGGTTGAAGCTCACCCTGTTTAAACCATTCCTACCGCTTTGCTCCTGCTCATAGCTGTTCATCTCTTCATTACCTACTTCACATTGCAGCTTTACCCGCTCTCACGTCGTCCCTTACTGCATCCAGTGTAGCTAGGACTCGTTTCTAGGTGGTCTAGTAGCTTGTCCTTTCAACGATGAATAAAGCAGTATGTGCTTTACAAGTCTGCCGAGGCCTTAAAAATGCATTTACTGTGTTTTTGCTTGTGTTGTATTGTGTGTTCCTGGATTTTGAGAATGAGAGTGTGCTGTTGGATAAAAGTATTTCTCTTGCTTTTAATCAGCACATAATTAAAGAGTGCAGGAATGGATGATGATCGTGTTGATGAGAGGAAATGGCTTACTGAACGCAGAAGAGGGTGAGAAGACGGACAGCCCATAGCAGATGAGATTAGATGTTAACATAGTTCAGCAATTTAGTATGAATTTGCTGGTTTTTACCTCCATTAAAATGACTTCTTCTAGCCATTGTGGAACAACAGGTTCTAGGGCTTCATTTTGGATGTCATTGGTGAGGTACAATAGCAAGGTTCCTTTCTTGTCTCTTTTTCTTGTCCAAAGGCATAGCTGATGGTTTAAGATTAGGTTTTGCACCTTATTTCTTTAATGCAGATGAATAAACAGGTGATTGAACAGGTAATTCCCTTTTACCATCTCTGTAGTGTAAGTAGGTGGTCTTGTGTGGAGGCTTCAGAAGCGAGGGGGGGAAGGTAGGTGTTGCTCAGTTGTGCTTGAAGTGAAAGGAGCCAGAATGGCCTCTCATGAGGAGCAGGAGGTGAAAGCTGAACCAACTTCATGTTCCCAGTAACTCTAAGAAAAAAAACTGGAAATTGTATAGAGATGACTTGCCTGAAAATTGTGGGGAGAATTTATCTGAGAAGGCTGCTTTTTTCCTTAGTTTAGGGGCAAGGGTTATGGCCCAAGACTGTCTGAGGTAGACGTTGTGAAAAGGGGAGTGAACCTTTCGAGTCTGGAGTTGGAAAGGAACGGACTAGACTATTTGAGTGAATGCATGGATTAGACTCCTCATCTGCGGACTATAAAGTGGTCTCTTACTGTGTGGGAAGATCTCCTCATCTTTGAGACTTCCCCACTTGGCCTACAGAGTGAGTTTTCTTCTTGCTCTGTGGAAAGAGGACAGGCTGCAGGGGGTGAGGAATGCGGCAGGACCCTCTCTGCAGTCGCTGCACCAAAGTGCACGGTGGATTCTTTGGCCATCAACATTACGGAACTGTCAGCTTGCTCTGTGGTGGGATCAGAGCCAAGGGATGGCTGCAGGATGAGGGACAGTAAGAATGAGCAGAGTCCTTAAGTAGGCGGTAAAGGGAACCAAAAGTAACCTTGGGTTACCTGCTGAAGGACACCTCTTCAGTGGGAGCTGAGTCTGACCATAGTAAAGGCTGATGGCCAGAGGCTTTCTAACTTTGGGGAAGCGTCCAAAGCCCCACTCGAGTGAAAGCAAGTATTTTAAAGTGTCAATAAACTGAACTCGCAGTAAAACTTGCTGTGAGATACCAGAAAGGTTTTTATCTCTGGTAAGTCTGAAAGGCTAATAGGGCTTTCCTGGTTTTCTTGGACTTGCAAGAGTTATTCATGACTCTGAGTCATAATTAGAGAGGAAAAAAACAAGCTTGAAGTTATTTTTGTTAATTAATTTCAGACTAATTATTGCTTCTTATTTATGACACTAAGTGTGGTCAAACTGGCCCATATTCAGAGAGATGCTGAACTATTCAGCATGTCTGTAGTCTGCTCACTCTTATCTATTATGTGTGAAGAGGAATGGGATGAAATACAGTTTAATGCATTACAATCAGGTGACATTAAAGCAGTTATTATCTTATCATGTATTTTATCTATCTAATTCTCCCCTGTTATTCTGAAAAGTCTCCATTCAGTGTGACATGAATGTTTCGGTCATGGCTCTTACTGTTTTGTTTGAAGTCCTTTTCAGAATAGGAGCCTAATATGGTATATTATGCATAAAAAGATAAATTAATTTCTGGCATAATTTGATTAATGCTGGAGTTGCACTATAGCTGAACTGGCTCAATGGAATTGTTTGAGTGAGGAGAAAGCATAGCATTCCCAAAGGTTTTACTCCAACTGTTTTCCTGTCACCTAGATTTGAAAAGCTTTCTTGGTGGATGAATTTGTAACTGATTTATGTTGGTACTTAATAGCCAGACAGCTTTATTTTAAATCTCTATTATTTTTGCTATTCCTTTCTGTAGAGCAGTTCTAAGCCAGCGTAGTGATAACCTCATTTTCTTGCCTGGGTAATGAGATAGCGAGTGTATGTACACAATACTTATGCAATGCAGGAGTTGGTGATTATGTTTTCTGAACTGGAGCTCCTCAGAGGTGCTTAATATTTCATCACAAATTGCATTGGTGAATTAACAGTTCATCTGGCTAGTTAGATTTACTAGGGCAGATGGCATTTCGCATGTGTGATGAGAGCAGGAAAGAGACAGAGCAAAGCAGTAATGCAATTAGCCGTGTAAATGAGCCTCACAAGGTAAAGCTCTTTAACCCCAGTGATAAAATGTGTTCTGTACTAAAGCCGTGGATTACTGGTCCTGTGAAACAATGTGTGCAGCTGGTCAAGCTGAGATTTCAGAAGTAATCCTGTTAATCAGAAAATAGAGGGCACTGCTTTTTATCACACCTTCCTGGCACTTTTGTGTTTGAAACAGAAATCAGCCTCAAGGTGGTACTCTACCAGTAATGTAGGAGAAAGTCATGGAGTTACCTTAGTTAAATTTTACATAAAAACTTACTTGAATGCTAGAGATGAGATGTTCTAGATAGGGAGGAAAGATGCTTCATAAAAGCAAACCAAAAGCACAGACTGGATTAAATGTGACCTGAGGTGGCTCTTCACTGTGCTACAGTAAGCAGTGTAGCCATATGTAAAAATAGGATGCTTATGTTTACACAGTACCTGGCACAGGGTGTTTGCCCGCTTAACCCTTAAACGCTGCAGTAGGAATTGTGATTACTATCGATGTAAAACCTAATAGAATCATAGAATTGTCTGGGTTGGAAGGGACCTTTAAAGATCATCTAGTCCAACCCCCCTGCAATGTGCAGGGAGATTCTTGATGCTGCAAAACCACTCAGGCATGTTTCTGCTTACAGATGCGTGGGTTAGTAACTGCAGGTAATTAATTAACTGGGAATATGTCTAATGCAGTTGATAGTGAGGCTATTGAAATAGCAAGTTGATGGCAAAGACTGGTCAGTCACTGGTGAGGAAAACACCCTGAAGCATCATGTTACTTATGAAAAATCATTGCAAAGTAATACAAGTAGTAAATCTTTATTCAGCAGGAATGTCTCACACTCTGGAAAACTAAGGGGAGAAAATGGGCAGTGTAATGGTGGGCATTGCGCTATGTATAAACCCTGTATTGTTCTCACTATTTAACTTGCCCAATCCATGTCGGAACTTTTTGTACCTGTTTTCAGGCTTTCTTGTTTATTATAAATATGAAGGTGTTTTCATTTCAAATGAAAAGGCTTTAGAGCCTCTGAAATTCAAACCCATGTTGAAAATGCTGTTTTCTGCATCTGTTAAGAGTGTATTCAGGTTGATTTCTGTCATTGTTTTGACTGGCAGGCTATAAATTACAGAAACAGTATAAATAAACGGTGAATCGGGAACTTTCTGAGCAATTTAAGCATATTGCAAGTAATGAGTGCTTTGGGGGTTTTTGTTTGGGTTTTTTATGTGTGGGTTTTTTGGGGAGGGGGGTGATTGGTTGGGGTTTTTTAAGTATTAAATATTCTCCTTAGAGATATTCAAAACCTGTCTGGACGTGACCCTGGGTGACCTGTGGTGGGTGACTTTGCACTGCACCGGGGGCTTGAACTGGATGATCTTGGAAGGTCCCTTTCCAGCCTCAACCATCCTGTTTCTTTTGAGTAGTGTAACATGTGTGTATGCTTGTGCATACAGATGTCCATTAATATATATGCGTGTATGTAAAAGTTCATGTAAAATGTTTTGTTGTTGGGTTTTGTTTGTCATTTTTTAATTTTAATGTATGATGGGGACAGACTCAACTAGAAGAATGGGGGAAAACTTCCAACTTTTATTTAACAGGAAAGGCTAATTTTCTAAAATTTGACCTTGTACCAATTCCCAACAACAGGAAATGTATCAAAGGAAGTTTTTGTCAATAATAAAATCTAGTTTTCATACACGCTTCCTAGCAGTGCTTTCACTCCTTCATTAAGTAATTTATAAGACAAAGTCATAATGATTGTAGGATAACTTTGGAACACTTCAGATTGGAAGGAGCCTCTGGAAGTCATCAGGTCCAACCCTCTTCCAAAGCACGATGAACCTCTGAGTTAGGAGCAGCCTGGAAGCAAAGGCAGGTTGCTGGGGGCTCTCCTACCTGCTTTGGAGTGGCACCAAGGAGGGTGATGCCACAGCATCCTGGACGGTCAGCTGCCACGTTGGGCCGCCCGCACACAGTCCGTACAGTCTGTACTGCTTTGTGCCGCTGAGGATCACAGGAGCTATTCCTTTCTTCTTTCCCATCACGTTCTCATTTAAGTTGGTAGAAGTTTTTCTTCAGCTGCTGTTCTGCAGTGTGTTGTCACAGAATGTCAAATGGTTGAATAAATGTGTAAACAAGAGTTGGTTTAGCCCTTTTCTTTTCCTGCTTGTTAAAAGGCACCTAGCTGTAGAGAAAATTCATTGCATGATAGTTTATGAACCAATATTTCCTGAATTTGTTTATGTGGTAGGTATATAAACAAAAAGAAAGAAATGTTATCTCTGCTGAAGAAGAAAAAAATGTCTAACAACCAGTGTGAGTTACATCTTTGGGGTTTGTGCAGTCCTGCCTCATTTTGCTTTGTATGTCCTTGCCGCTCAAACTCCCAGAGAAACACCGTTTCTGCTTAGAACGGTCTTAATACAGGGAGGACTCTGCTGGTCCCAGTCTGTGAGATGTGTCCGTGGTGTACCAGTTGTGTGTTACCCATGCGGTGGTGTATGCCCTTTCCTTCAGCGGTCTCCTGGCTCTTAAGCTGCAGAGCCTGAAAGCATTTTGTTTGTCCCAGGTGCTTATTTACATAAGTTCTGGCTTTACTTCTGTTATTGTGGGATTCAGCCTTATCTTCTACCTTATGTACGGTCTTTCCGAAATGAGGTTGCCTCACCACAGAGTCCTTGATCATCTGCTGCTAGCACTCTTTCTGCCTTACAGAATATACTTCCAGTCTGTGGGTGATTTGTGGCTTGACACTCCTGCGGTACGTTAACAGATTCTTGCTGTGTAGCCGGCAGCTTCCTCGCAGGGAGTACCTTCTCTAGGACAGCGGTTGTCACCTCACTGTTGTGTGTTTTCTTTCCTGGGGTGCGGGTTTCTGTGAGGAGCTCTGGAGGATCTCTTCACCGTGCAGATCAGCCCAGTCTGTGTTCCCGCTGTAGGGTGCTGGGGAGGGAGGACTGTGGGTTTACTTAGGGATTTGTTTTCCTGAGCCGTGTGCAGGGTTAGAGAGGAATGAGATCACAGCCCCCGTGAACTCACTGAACATATTTAACGAGTGCTACAGTAAGTTCTGAGGGGGCTTGGATTTGTGGGAGATGAACGGTCCGTTTTGAACTGTCAGGCCCTGTATTGGTCCCCAGGATAGGTAACTTACTGGAGGTTTTTATCAAGTACGTTCATTTGCATATGGGGAGACTAAGGACAGGGCAATAGTACCATGAAGTCCACCTCTGTATGAACATGGGGTAGAGTGCTCCTCCTTGAGGTGTAGGGTGCTCCTTCCTAATGTGTTTCCTCTTCATTGGAGGAGACCAGAAGTTCATCAGTTATTTCTTCCCAAACATTCGAACGATGCTGCTTTTACACAACTTGGCATAGAGCATGCCCAGAGCTGCTGATGCCCATCTGGGGCAGAGGGTTTGCAGAGCTGCTGGTGCCCCCCCTTCGAGTGCAGGGTGTCACAGAAATGGCTGGGGGCCATAATTCCCTGCAGAGTTCCCATAGGGATGGCAAAACCTTGGTAAAGATAGGCTGGTGTTGTCCCAGAAAGGGGATCCATTCATTGCAGCTACTGGGGTTTACTGAAAGAAACTGGTGTAATAAAATGACATTTCTAATGTTACATTCCTACTTTCTTTTTTTTTTTGGTGGTTACTGTATTCTGTCTATATTGTGAATAAATGAGGAATGAGTGTGTTAGATGGAGCTGCATGTTATGTTTCTTATGCTCTGTGTGTGTATGTATCTGTGTCTATATGCATGTATGTAGTTGGCATAAATTTGAAGCAAAAGGGATAGCCAGAACATTGTCCAAGTAATTGATAAGTTTGTGATTAACTTTTAATAATGATTTTATGGTACAGAGGATGACCTCAGAAAAACCTTCACTGTATTTTAGGGGGAATTGATCGATTGATAGATAGCCTGGTTATCTTCCTGTGAGCTCATAAAACACACAGTTGATTAAAAAAGTTGCTAACTAGACAGGTTTATGGAAACACTTACATGCTTGCCTGTCCTGTTGATGTCTGTTCTTAATTTCATCTTGCCTACTGAACTGATTCATACCATCCTCTTACCCCCATTTTTATAATTTGTTGTTTAAAACTCTGGAATATTCTTGCTTATTTTCAGATCTCATCAGAAAACTAGCACAGCAGAAGTTTGGAAATACACAGGGCGATTATCAAAAGGTAAATTGTCTATGTGTATCTGCATAAAATAAAGGAAACAATGACTTTGAAATTAAGTTTTGTTTCTAAAACAGGAGATAAGTGTTTTAAAGCTATTAACAACAGGATGAAAGAATGAAGTTTGTGAATAACAAGTCTGATGGCTTCATACAAAAAGTGGGACCAAACCCTTTCCAAAAATACTGTGAAAAAAATTTCATAAGCCACTGTAAAGAAGCTATGCATGGTTAAGGCTCACTTACAAATTCCAGCTGTAATGTGATTGTAGTGTGTGTTGCACAAAGATTGGAGACTCTGTATTGAAAAATTTTTGCTTTTATTTAAAAATGCTTAGAGAGAACCATTACTGCTCAGCTCTCATTCTAGCTAAAGCTATTGCCCTCAAAAAGCTGCGTTTATATGCTGGTTCTGGTGCCTTTGTAAAATAAAGTTTCCGCAGCCTACATATAAAATGTATTTTAGTTTATGTAGCGTGCTAATCATGTCAAGGGTATTTTCCATTCTCTCTTTAGGTTGGTAATCATCTTGTAACAGTTGAAATTCTTAAAGAAGTCTGGTAGCACGAGAAGTTTGAATGTAACGTGCTCTGATTTTAGGTTGTTCTCAAATATAGTGGCCCACTGTTGAAGCAGTGTCGCTGGTTGAGTTCTGCAGCAGGAACCTTAACCGCGGCCGTGCAGTGGGCACGTTACCTCATGTGAGCCCCTTGCTTGTAGTCCCTGCAGTACGGTGTACCCGTCAGGAAGATGAGTATGGCGCTTGGCATGCAGGCACTGAGCTATCGCTTTGAATCAGGGTGACCGGGATGAGCTTGTGATTAGAAAGGGGAAAGCCTTGTGCTTCCATGGCCTCCTGACAACAAGCCTATTGCTCCAGTAGCTTGATAACCTCTGCGTGACATCCAAGTGCGTGGGTATTGTCATGCTGTATCAAGTGACTCTTGCCAGTCCCATAGGCTTGTTTGTGGGGCTCTGTGACAGCAGTGTGCCGTAGGCTGTGCCTGTACACCTGGGAGGAGTGTAGGGTGGGTTTGCTCGGTAGAGGCTTTGGACAAAACCGTTAGACCATAGGTGGTATACATGATCACTAGTATTTAGTAACTAGTGCGAAAATCATGGGAAATTTGAGACTAATGACAGCTGTAATCCTGCATAGTGGAGGCGCTTGTTAAAATACCGTGAGATTATAGGGAGGCAAATACAGTATTAGGTGTTCTTAAGAAGCAAAACAGATAGGGGCTGTTTATAGGTCCTAATTATGATCTGAATACCATGCAAAACTGTAAAACAAATTTGGAAAAGGAAAATATATCAGGACAAGTAGAGAATCCCTTCGAAGACAGAAGCATCAGTGAGAGGCAGCTGTGAAGAGGCCAGTGTGGCTGTAGAAGTGCCCCTGGAAGAATTTCCAGTGAGGATAGGGAGGTGTGAATGTCACAGAAGGGCGTGAGTAAGTAGTTAGAAATGTTGCCTATGGTTTTGATCACTCAAATTCTAGGAGAATGAACTCTGGCTAGGATGAGTTCAGAAAGTGTCTCTTAGGGTCACCTGGGAAACACAGAGGTCTTCAGAGGAGACTAGAGAGTTTGCTTTGCTTAGGAAAAGAATGGATAAGGGGTGCAATTACCCTTTTTAAATATATACCCAGAGAGGAAACACCAGGAAGAAAACACTGCTGTTTGGGAGAACGATGACGCTGTCACAGAAGCAAAGGGCAGAAATGGGCCATGTATAAATCCATGTGAGAAAGAAGAGTTGTTGACCAAGCGCTGGGAACAGGCCTTCAGTAGCAAGAACAGGCAATCTGCTTCTCGTTTATCCTGCTAAATATCTGCTGCCATTCCTCTGCTGTTTTTTTTTGTTTGGTTGGTTGTTTTGTTTTGTTTTTTTTAATCCTATTTGTGGGATGTGTTGTGACCCAGGAGGCTCTTTCCACTTCTGTGCTGTGTGTCCCAGTGTTCCCAGTTGGACTCTTACTGTCGACATCTCCTGGTCCCCTGTCAGGGGCAGCAATCTGTCAGGACAGCCCAGCAGTTGAGCGCAGCTGCTGTGCCTGCTCAAGGGGAGCCAGCTCGCTGCTGCCGTTGTTCTACTTCTGCTGGGAGATGGGCTTGCTTGAAATGTTCAAAATCGTACTTGGAACCAGATTTATAAGGGTGGGTAAGCATTTGTTTTCCTCCCATTAAAAATATAGTTTCAAATATGATTTTGAACATTTTAAGTATGTTGTACAGTAGAAGTTTCATAAAGATGTGTGTGATGCTGAAAAAAAATTCCTAAACCTTGAGAACATTTCTGATTCTCACACGTCAGACTCGGGGCTGAGGAGTCTTGCCGTCTTCAGCTTCTCTGCTTCCCTTTTCCACTTACAAGAAAGGGGAAAAGAGTTATCAGCTGTGAACTTGTCATATGGAGACGAAGGGGAAAAATACAATAAATTCTGTTTCCATTGTGCAAATCGGATTCTTCTCAAATTCCTCTAATTGAATGTTTAGTTTTCAGTGTTGTTTTGAAATTATGGATAAGAAGACAGTGACGAAACTGTTAAATAGACTTCTTCAGTCTTTCTTGAATGCCTTTTCTGTTATACTTTGGAATGATTTAAAATAAACCTGTACATAATTAGTTAGAAGTGAAGGTGAATTTTGCATGTGATGTGTTAAGGTCCCAAAACTGCTTTTGAAGCTGCAAAAATGAAATAAGCATTGAAAAGAAAAAGTCAGGAATATTATAGCAGTTATGACAGGTGGAATTCATGAAGACATCGCTAAACCACGAAGTATAATGCAAGCCCTGTCCTTCTCTTCTGTGAAATGTGTTGGGAATGATACAAAACAGATGCTCAGTGCGAAAATAACTGGTCTGTTGTTGTTTTAATATGGGAATATCTTTTGGACAAATACTAGATTCCTTTCACTTACCAAGGAAACCAGAAATTATCTGCTATGTATTTTACTGTAAATATTTTTTACATGATTATTTAATGGTGCTTCTATGCATTATTTTACTTTAGTTGCTTCTTGTTATTGTTTCTGTGTTGTTAATTGTTTTGGTCATGGTTAATTATTCATTATTCATGTGATTTGTTTTTGTGCATGCTGCCTGTGTATTACACACATTCTTCATTTGTTTTGACTTCCACAGCCAGAAAATGTTGTCCTGACTCTTCAGGTAATGTTTTATGGTAGATGTACAGCTTTCAAAAGACACTAACCACATCTGTATGCACTACTACTATTAAAACATCCATAACTATTTTTAATGTTTTTTTTTAAATAGTGTTTTTCCATCTAACCTATTTTAAGATCATTCATGTTGTCAAATAGTTTTTGAAGTGTTCAGCTAATTAGAAAGGAAAACAGTAATCCTTTTGCAAAATCTAGCCAAGTTCTTCTTCCAAGCATCTAGTTTGTATTCTTCCGAAGGGCTAACAGCTTTTAACCAGCAGTTAATAACAATAATAAATAAAAAAATAGGCTTTATCCTAGAATGGGTAATTAGGTCAGAAATTTGCAACTCTGCTAATGGTGATGATTGCCGTATTTGTATCAGTTGGTAATTAGGGATTGTGAGGAAGGGCATCAGCAAAGCTGGAACTGGAGCATGAGTGATAGCTTGTGAGAAATTGTAACTTATTTTGCAGGACTATATCCAGCCTCAATTTCATCCGTTTGCTGTCAAGTTGCCCTTGTGCTGGCTGATTTGTAAAACAGAAGAGGGCTTAAAGTACTAGCGTGAGAACTAGTTCTCCTAAAATTGGGAAAGGAAAGGAGAAGAGAGATGTATCAGGGAAGGTAAACGGGGTGGGGGGGGGTGCCCACGCCGTGCTGTCTAGCTCTGTGCACAGACGCCTGCCCAATCCAGTTTTGAATGTGTTGGCTTGTGTTTGCAGCAGTGGGAAGCAGTGTGGCCAGCTCCCAGCTTGTCCCCTGAAGCCACAGCGCCTTGTGTAGGGGCTATGCCAGGGCTGCCTGGCCCCAGGGCTGCCTGGCCCCAGGGCTGCCTGGCCCCAGGGCTGCCTGGCCCTGCTTCTTGGTCCTGGGGCACTTGCACAGCTTCCGCAGTAAAAGCTAATTAGGCTCTTGCATTGCATCATTCCCTTTCACTCTTTCCAGCTTCTGAAAGCGTCCTTTTAGTTGCTGGTGCTCTGCTGTTCAGCAGCAGAATAAATGTCTTTACCTGAGAGAGCTTAAAATCCACTTCTTTGTGTTTTCCAGTCCCTAAGCAGTTTTAGCATCAGCAGTTTGGAGAAGCATTTGCAATTGATCATCCGTTGAAGTGCTTCCCTTTGCGGTTCATATGAACCTTTCTGCCCGTTACTGATTAAAAAGGAGAACAAGGCAAGCCTCCCGCCCCCGATGAAGTGTTGATCTAGTTAGCCTTGCGGATAATTTGTGGAGTCTTTTTGGAAGCAGATGTGAGAAACAGTAAATTTGTGGTCCGGGAAATCAAATGTGTTCATTTTTAACCTGTTTCAATTGCATTGATTCACATTTGTTCCTTGTGAGCGTATTTCTCTTAGCACTCATTCCTGTAGTTTACCTAGCTAATACTCTACGTAAATAATTATTAGCTATCAGTATTTACAATGTTACGTATCTTTTTGTTGTATCAAAAGTTGTCAGCTATTGACAAAATACAGAACGTCCTTAACCTTGGGAACTTTGTAGATGGTTTAGTCTGTAGTTTGTTTTTTGTTTTTTTTTTTTTCCTTATTATTATTATTTGCTCTATATTGATTGCAGTTACTGTGTGATATCTGCTATTACCACTATTTTTGTCTGAATTACAGGCTATCTACTATGAAATCGGTTTTATAGTCTCCGCAGCCTTGGGATTGCTATTTATTTTGTTACTGCCTCTTGTGGGACTTTGCTTCTGTATGTGTCGTTGCTGTGACAACTGTGGTGGGGAAATGCATCAAAGACAGAAGAAAAATGCTGACTGTCAGAGGAGCTGTTTTGCAACATTTCTTTTTGTTGCTTCTTTAATAATAAGGCAAGTGTAATAAAGAGAACAATATGAAGCTTGGTATAGCACTAATTTTGCAGTATCATGTGACAAATAATGTTACTGTATTAGCCTACAGGTGCAGAATTATTAAAGAAAATGTGACTACATTGTAAAAAGGCTGCTACCATTGCTATCCACAGGTCATTATGTACTTGCTTGAGAGGAATGTAGGTGTGAAACAAAAAAAAAAATAAGCTTGATTTTGGCAAACGAAGTTTTCACCAGTCTGAAAATGGCAGCTGCAGAAGGTTTTGTTAGCCTTAGGAATATAAGATACTGTGTCCTATGTTCAGTTACCGTCCCATAAGAGAACCTGAGGTACAAAATGCTAGTTTGTTCTTGATAGTGTAGTGGCAGTGAGAAAAATAGTTGTGTGACCTCCTTCAGTATTTGCTTTCCCCCTGATTTTCATATTAGTTCAGAATAATGGGCTTTCTTGTAGGCACTGTGTTGTTTACAGCCTGCATGCACTCACTGTGAAATCCTGGAGCCTGGAGACACTTCGGTGCTACTGGTGTTAGGAGCACACTCTTGTTCTCTGCTGGGTGTGTAACAGATGATAAAGGACTACTGTCAAGACTTTTCCCTGTAGATGCTTTCAAAATACATTGCTTTCAGGCTTTTTATTTTCCTTCAACTCTTTCGTATTTTCACCTGCCTACTATCCTTATTTTGTGATTATAGATCAAGTCTTTTGATCTATACTGTGTCAGTCAGGTGGGACTTACTTTGTCACTTCACTACAACCTAGAATTTTTTTTTTTCTTTTTACTACTGCTTTTCATGACAAATTGAGACCTTGCCTATGCTCAAATGTGGGCCACACTGATATCTGGTGTGGGAACATGCTCTTTTCTCCCAGGCATCACTAACAAATGTGACACTTCAGTATCCTGAAGACCAGAAAGTCAAATGGTACTGCAGGTGGTAGGTGCATCCCTGCCATGATGACAGGACAAAAGTTCTCCATAGTACAACGGTGCCTTAAAGAAAGTAAGTTATTAAATTATCTCTCAGCATGCCAAAACTGAAGGTAGCTCACAGACCTTGCCAGCTATCTTTACACCACGTTGCAGGATGCTGTGTTCTGGTAATAATGACTGAGGAATGTTGCCTGTCAGCAGAGAAACTGGGAGATCATCTGCCCAGTTGGTCTCTTTATCTTGCACGTTTGCTGCCAGCTATTCTTGTGGTATTAAGCATACCCAGCATTGGCAAATGATTCTTTGCAGATCATGACTGGGAAGTCAGTGATCCTTACTGACATGCTTTCCATGCCTAGGGAGTCTGCCTCGGACTCATCCTTTTTTTGTAAGACATCAGGAGTATCGGATACTTAATTTAAGGGAGGTGTTGGCGTGAGCTCTGTCTGCAGGTTTGCACAGGTGGAGATAATCTCCTGTGACTCGCTGGCTAAGTCTCTAACGCTGAGAGTGCTGTGCAAGGCAAGATAGGACTTTATGAGACAAATATTACTTAGCCCAGCTTGGCTTGAGTGCTTGGGTCTCCGTACAAAGCAGATTCTGCTGCCCTTCCTGGATGTTCTTTCACAGGAGAAGAGAAGATGATGTGCCTGGATCTATTTAAGCCTATGTCAACTTGCTTGCTGCTGTGCTGAAACACAAAAGGACAGGTAGACATTGCCCCAACAAAAAAAAACCAAAAAAAACCCAAAACCAAACCCCAAAACCCCCCGAGAAAGCCTGAGATTTACTTAAAACTGTTTATTTCTTGTATTGTATGCAGGCTGTCCCCTTGTGGACTATTCTCTACTTTTTCCCCCAAGTTGCCACAGAATTTCATATTAGGTGGAAGATTTACCTGTAGTTGTTCTTCCAAAATCACACTTCTCAAGGAATGTGCCATATGCTATGACAATAATCAAAAGGTTCATCCTGTTCAAGTAAAATGCTTATGGCTATTTGCAAACAGAGCCAAAAGAACAAAAACTCGAATGATCTCTGCTAATACAGGATTACATCAAGATGCAACAGTAAATCATTAAGGTGGATCCTCTCATTTTTGGGGTAAAGGTCGTGGAGCATCAGGGGCCTCCTTTGGGAGTGTGTCCCCCAAACCCTTGCCAGGTGACTGGAATGCTGTAGACTTCTTCACCCCAACTAGTGTGCTGCTTCAGGAGATGCATTTAGCAAGACATGCATCCGTCAGAGTGCCCCAAACCTGCACCTCTGCCAGTGGAGCTTTGCTTTAAATCAAGGCTGTCCAGTGGAAGGTACATGCAGACAACTGATGGGGGGGAATGGGAAGGATTTCTAGGTGATGGACCTCTTCAGGATTACTATTTAAGTGTACATTCTGCATCCTCCTGTCCCTTTCCCTTGCAATGCCAGACATTATGGGATTCACACAGTCAAATGATCAGAACTTTGAAAGTAGGAAGCATGAGAATTATTTCTTTTTCATTAAACTTTTTATTTTTTCCAGTCCTTGGTATGGAAAGATGTGTTCAAACTGTATTTCCTTGTCTGGGCAGGACAGGTCAAATGCATAGTAGAGAGTATTAGTAGGGGAAAGACTCTGAATGTGGAGGTTGCAGTAGATTGTGTATATAGGTGACATCTCTTGAAAACTCTAGTAAAGGCTGGGGAATGGCTTTTCTGTGTGTCAGCATGCAAGTTCACACTGACATATATGCAGTTAATACAGATTTTAGAAGATTTCAGCTAGTAGATTTTAATCTCAAGGAACATTTCTTCTCACTTTTCCATTGATAGGGTCCTCTGGTAATTAGGATGAAGTCAATACTAAGCTTACTGGAATCATGTGTAAAGGAATTAAAGATGACAGATTTTTATTTTTTTAATTAAAAAAAAAAAACCACAAACCACTCTACCTAGATCTGCTCTCTGACGGTGGGGTGCATGTGGGAAGTATGCTTTCCTCAAGGAAAGGTACAAGAGACCATTCAGAAGACTTGTGATTACATACACTGTTGTTTATCTTAAATAGGCCTTCAGTGTGTAATTTTCCAGTACGTGCATTTGTTTGATGCATTTGAAATACTTCTTTTGGTAGATTGAACCAAGAACACATGTGGTGTTTTTGGTAATTTGCAGTTTTTCTGTATGAATGTTGTCCTACAAAGTAGGATTCTATTGCTAAAGGGCATAGGATGTAGAAATAATCTATCAAATATATAGCTGAGTAATTTGATTTTTTATATTCCAAATTTATCATCAAAAAAATTATGTGCTTTTCTGCAAAGGTTAACTTCGAATTCAGGATCAGAGACCTGCTATTAAATCTGATTTCCTAGTCATCTGCAAGCTTAGGCAAACATATGTTTTCTTTGGGAAAGAAATGTGATTTCATTGAGTTCTAAATTGTAAAGTCAAGGAAGGGACACTTGATTTCTTTAGAAAAATATCCTGATACATCGCAGTACCAAATTTAATACTGGTGATAGAAGGTGTCCTGGCTATTGGATAGAAAAACACATAGTCGGTTTTCTGTCCTTCCAAGAGAGGTTGTGTTGTAAGTTTTGTGAAGTTGTGGATGTCGTTGTGTATGAGGCTAGGAAAAGCCAAGTCCGAAGGAAGGGAATGATACTTGGCATCTGGTGAAAAAGTTGTTACAGAAGTTTCTAGCCTGTTATTTTCTTAAATTTGTTAGTTAGTAGTGAGGAAGGTAAGATTCTTACAATATGTAAATCTGTTCAAGTTTTCTATTCTGTGACTTGGGATTTTTTGCAAACACAGCTAAAGGAGAAGCTTCGGTCCCCCACTGCAGCTGGATTAGTAACATTTATATCTGTGAAACCCAATGAGAAATTGAGGGTGGAATATCTGATTCTTGAAGAGACTGTTTAAACAATTCTCTAATCTGTTAGAGAATGTAGAAAAGGCATGTCCTTTTCATTCCTGCTTTATGACTTTCTCCTTGTAGCCTTTTATTGAATGTTGACTCCAGCCTCAGTTACATGATAAATAGATTTATTTTTATCCTCTCTCATGTTGCGTGTTTGTTTAGTTACATTCAGAATGTAGTCACAATTGTTCTGAGTGCCTTGTCTGCTTACAGCATCTCTGCTGTCTTGTTTCCTCCCACTCCTTCCCTTTAGGAGATGAAGAGAAAAATTATCATGCTCAAATCTTACAAAGTACTGTTTTGTTAGCTTCCAGTTGACCTTTCTGCTCTGGAAGCATAATAGTGAAAAGACATAAAAACGCTGGCTGTCCAAAGAACAAGGATGTGATAAACTCCAAACCTCATAGTGACATATAAATGTTTGTTTATCAGGAAAAATTGAGATAGTTCATCTTCTGATTTAAAAAAAAATAAAACAATTACCATCACTGTAGAGTGAAAAGAAGTAATACATTGCATGTGTCTATGATAAGCAAAGTAACTGGTTTCATTTTAGAATCATCGAATGGTTTGGGATTTTTATGCATTCTGAGCTACCCATGGAGGGTAGCTGATGGTAATGGCTGCTCAAATGTTTTTTGTAGTGGAAATACAACTATGTCATTTGCTGTTAGTTAAGTAAATAGCAAGATAAGTTTTGGTGTCCCTTCATTCATTAATGACTTCTGGGAAGATAGTTAATTGCCAGTTTTGAAGACATAGCTGTGAAATTTTGGCTAGGGAAGCAACTGCTTTGTCAGACTCTGTTATCCTGTTATGAATATTCTTGGATGTTGAGAAAAATGTTATTGAAGCATTTGTAGTAGACCAGCACCTGTAGCATATAGTCTTGCCATCTCTCTGTATCGTGCTCTGAAATCAGAATTTTCCTACTGAGAGTATTTGTCAGGGCAGAAGAGATTCTTGTACTTGAGGCTAGTTTTACTGGGAGAACAAGCCTTTACGTTGTTTGGGAAGGCTAAAATAGGAAAAGCAAAATAAAGTTGAGGGTTTGGTTTTGGATCACTGATAAGAGGAGACATGCATCATCAGGGTGTTCGCTTCTGTCTTGCCGGGATATGCAAATCATGTTGGTTTAAGTATCCATTTGCTCTCCACCATCCCATTTCTCATTTATCTGGTTGTATTATGGCTTCCTTTGAACACACGTTTTTTTGCAGTAAGAATTATTCTTACCCTGTATATTTTGCCCCATCAGAAGCCCGTTAATGTATTTCTCTAAGTCTTACTTAAAAATAGTATTCAGGCTGTCTTGACACCCCAGCTCAGGAAGTTTGACAGCCTGGGTGGAGTGCAATACCGTTGGTGTTAGTGACTCCCTTTTGTGCAGATGTCCATAGTGACCTTTCAGGGTACCGCCTGCCCCTCCAGTGTTGAGCTGATGTGCTGTCACGCGCGGTACGGGACTGACCCAACGTGCCATCCAGGAGCTGCTTGTGATGCACCCGACTGCAGCCCCTGGGCAGTGCTTGCCCTTTGAGGCTGTACTGAGCCGGTGTTGAGTGGATCTGTGCTGTCCGCCAGTTAAACCTGCGGAAGGTTAGTGCTTAGCTTAGCCCATCAAGTGGGCTTGTAGTGAGCTGCCTTTGAGGCTGCTACCGCTCTAATGCTTGCTTGATTTTTCTGGTATTTGTCTGAAAGGTTAGCTGTTGTGACCAAGAGATGTTTACAAACAAAAAGTGAATCATAGAATCGTTTAGATTGGGAAAGACCTTTAATATCATAGAGTCCTACCGTAAACCCAACGTTTACCAAGTCCACCACTAAACCATGTCCCCAAGTGTCGTGTCTACATGTCTTTTAGATACCTCCAAGGATGGTGACTCCACCACTTCTCTGGGCAGCCTGTTCCAGTGCTTCGCAGCCCTTTTAGGGAAGAATTTTTTCCTAATATCCAATTGAAACCTCCCCTGGCACAACTTGAGGCCATTTTCTCTTATCCTATTCCTTGTTACTTGGGAGAAGAGACCGACCCCCACCTTGCTACAGCCTCCTTTTGGGTGGTTGTAGACAGTGAGAAGGTCCCCCCGAGCCTCCTTTTCTTCAGGCTAAATGACGCCAGTTCCCTCAGCTGCTCCTCATAAGACTTGTTCTCTAGACCCTTCACCAGCTTCATTGCCCACCTCTGGACGCCTTCCAGTACAGTCACTTCCCTAGTCCTGCTGGCCACACGGTTTTGGATGCAAGTTGCCATTTGTCTGTTGGCAAAGAAAACTGGCCAGTGTGGAAGCCATTGTCTGTGTGAAAATGTACATGTTGTCTAATTCTCCTCTCAGTTCTAGTTTCTTCACCAGTTTCTCTTATCAGGCCATCTACTGAAGTTTCCACCACTTTCTATAAGCATCATCAAGAAACTGTATTGAAGAGTTAGTCATTGGAGTCTGCTTGTCATCCTTCTGTTTAAGTCTATTTTACATCTAAACTAAACAAAGAAACGTAAGGGTGATATATGCTAAGAGAGCTTTTGAAGCCTCTCACGGGACTTCTAATTGCCTTTTTCCTTACTGTTTGTGCAGATCTGTTATATTGTAATTAGAATTTTACAGTGGGGTGTGATCAAATAGAAAATCAGCAGCAGTGCTGGCTGGAAGTCTAACTCACTTGCTACCTTTTGGCTTAGTATCGGGAAATGCCTATATATTATTTTAGCGTTAATAGGGACTATCCGTGTGCTTTTAAAAGATCCTTGTAATTATGTAAATAAATTGGGCCATTAGCAGTAAATGCTGCTGACATTTTCAAATGTAAAATATTTCTTTTCACTGTTAACTTATGCACGTTTGCTGGTAGCTGTGTCAGGGTTAATAATACTTGTAAAAAAGCCTAACGTTTCTAAGTCTGGTACAATTTACCTGGGCTATATTCATCTTCTGACAGTATCAATGCAAATGGATAAGTAGTTGTGCTTTAGTAACTTCTGAAGACTTCAGGTTAACATTGCTTTCTCCTTTCTGTTTTTGAATGAGTAGTGAGAACTTGTAGAAAGAAAAAGAGAATGTGTAAATTTATGGAACTGTTTATTGTGATAAAGTTGACCTTTTTTAGCTGTAATTTTTTGTTTCTATTTTATGTCAGAATGGTCGTTTACAATAATAATTACCTGTATTTTTTATAGTGTTGGAGTGCTCTGTGCTTATGCTGCCAACCAGCATTTAACTAACCAAGTCCGAGGAGCAAAGAAACTGGTTAACAGTAACTTTAAAGATCTGAAAATTTTCCTTAACGACACTCCAGCGGTAAAGAATTTTTATCTTTATGGGGAGTGGGAGGGAAGAAGTGTAAGAAAGAAATATTGCAGAACATAGTTGTTTGTTTGGCATAAATTACTTTTTTGTATTTTGTTTATTATTTATATGTCAGTCTCACAAAGTAGAACAAATGATGCAAGGTAAGACAGCAGTAAACGTTTGGGAGTTATCCTGATGGATCAGTATTCTTTGAGCAACTTCTGAGCTGTACTCCTGGAGTATGGTGCGATGGTGCTTGTAGGCACTCTTCCTTCTGCAGAACTAGTGCAGGTTGCTAGCAGAAGGTGAATCGTTTGGAAAAAAATATGTTTTTAAAAGGAATACATACAAAAAAGGGAAAGAAGGTTTTTCATGAGGACGTGGATTCTGTGTTTCTCTTTCCTGTTTCCTTGTATTTTGGACTTGTTATGTGCTCTGGGACTGAGCTACAGTAACTTCTTTTCCACAAGTATTTTTACTGTTTTTTCTTTAAACCAGGGTCATACTGTGCCATAATAAACAGGAAAGATTCTTTTCTTTCCACTCTCAAGCTTTCCTTAGAGTCTGGAAAGGAGCCCTCTATGTATCTTTTTTGCATGGGGGGGGAAATGCTAGTAAGGAAGATTTTAAACTTTGCCATGTACAAATGTCAATTCTTAACGGATTAGAAGGGAAAAAAAAGCCCGACAGTCCTATTACCTTGTCTTTCATTAATTTTAATTAATTACATTTAATTAATCTGTTTTACTTCCATGTGACTGATAAATTGGAAACAGGAGGGATCCGTGAGTGTGGTAGCATCCCAGTCACAGTAACTCTGGGCTGTTCTCAAACAGGAGACATCTGGGTGGTGCCTTTAAATGTTTCCCTAGCTGGAGTTGTTCCCTATAGAATTAGTCATTTGCTCATGGTGTTGTGACAGTCTGGTGATGAACATATGTGGCAGGAAGTGGACACCATGCCAACAATTTCTTTCTTGAAGCAGAGTGCCTTTTTGTCAGTTTGGAACTGACTCAGGCACAGAAAGATGCAATCCAGTTGCATTCAGAAACCACTAGACTCCCCTTCGCAGTACATCGAGCGATGACAAGAAGTGTCGGAACAGAAAATCTGTTATGTAGAACTAACCATCTTAATAGATAAAAAAACCCCAGACACTAGCTAAAAAAGTTAATAAACACCTGAATTACTGAATTTAAGTGTCAGGATTTGAACACTTGTGCCAGGGGTTCCTCAAAGTCTCACTTAGGTAGCAGGTTTTTAGTTTCTAGGCAGCATTATTTTTCTTTTTTACACTTGCTACTTAACGATGCAGTCACCAGTTATATCTTTTAAGTCATTTTGTCAGAGAAGGTACGTGAGTATCATATATACACACACGTTTGTAAGAATTTCTCGAGGATAGGATAGGAGAAGGATGTCAGCTTCTTGAAAAAGTTGTAGAATCCAACTATTTGGCTATAAAGCTCTGAAATCCTAACTGGTGTCCTTGACTCATCAGTATGAGGTATACAGCATATAAGAGGATTTATAAAAAGAAGTCACATGTTAAGTGTCCATGTCATAGAAGATTTGCAGACCGAGTATTGAGCGATAACACTATTAGTTACACAGAATCGCCTTTTGTCTGTGACATTGCTGGAGACAATGCAAAACCTGTAGCTCTGCAACATTTTAGTCCTTAGGTTAGCCTAGGAAGACAAAAGAAATAAACAAAAAATACACCTACAGCTGCCTTTAGTAAGCAATTCTCAGGTTTGTTTGGGTTTTTTTTCACTTTTTTTTAGAAAAATGAGCTCTGCCTCATACTTTATCATTTAATTACATCCAGTGCTGTATGATCAATATGTTGGTTTGAGGGTGGTTTTTTGTCTGTTCGGGGTTTTTTCATTTACTCAACAGAAAGTTTGAGACTGCAAGCCAGATATGCTTTGGTACACATTTGAGTCACATTTAAACTCGGAAACCCATTTGTCAAGTGTGTTAACTTTTACATTACTTAAGCTCAGTTGGGGTAGGATTCGTGATGCACCATTTTAAACGTGCAGAAATCAGTAAAGGTGGTTAATGTCTTTTCAAAACTAGTATGGTAAGATTTCCACTTGGGATGGCTCTTTGGTAGCCTTTTGTCCAAACTCCACATCCACTGGTAACCAGGTTTTAATGGTGTCTTGGTAGAGCTCAGGTTGTGACTGGGCCAAACCTACCTGGGGTTAAGGAAAACCATTTGCATGAAGTCAGAGCAGCCAGCTCCTTTCCGAAAGAGAAGCTCTGAGGGGCTGCCCAGGTACAAGCCAGTCTGGGGGTCAATCGTTTCCAAATTACCACCCTGTCGCCTTGCGCGTGTCTCTCCACGAAGGAGGAGCTAATGCCACTAGAAAATCAAATAACAGAGATGATGATGTGCAAAACCTTATTGGCCTGACTGACTTGAGGCCTTCATAAGGCCAGAGTTCCTGCTACTTCACACTTCTCAGTGGAATCATTTACTCCAGTGATGTTCTAGTTAAGTAGTTTTCCCAAATAAACACATCTTTTATTACGTGCAGTTCTGCCAAGGAAGTTTTTTAAATACTTAGTTAACTGAAAACAGTAGAGTGCCAGGATTTTGGGGGTTTGCACAAATGTTTTGATTGCTTCAAAGAGGCAGTTTGACTCATTATTTAAAAGCATAACTTTTTTTCCAGTTTTTTTAATAGTTATTTTATCATCTTCTTTTCAGCAAATTGACTACTTGGTGAGCCAGTACAACACAACTAAGGATAAAGCACTCTCTGACCTAAATAGTAAGTACTTTGATTTAAAGAGGGTTAGCGATGTGTATTTAAAGACTTGAATAAGATGATGTCAATAGCTCATAATGCAAAATGAAATTTTCTTTATGAGAATATGGTTTTCAAACAAGTGCTGTTGTCAGTGGTAAATGAGACTAAAACCTGAAATTAATTTCACATAAAATGTCTTGGAGCTGGTATAATGCATATTATTTCCTGAAATAGAAGTATTTTCTTAAATACTGTATACCATAAGTGAGGCTAGTATTTTATTTTCCTTTTTGTAGTTCAATAACCACTAATATTCAAGGCTTTTTCAGAATATTGTTCCCTGGTTTTTAATGTGGAGCCAAATGTCAAGGAACAGAGCTGCTAGCTGTTTTGATGGTTCCAGTGAGTGAGAGAGCTCTGTATTTGTTTATTTTTGTTGTTACACCTTTGTCCTCTACTCAGCTAGAAGTTGAGGTATAAGCTTATCTTCTTTCTAAAGCTGCTTAACGTATTTGCCATTTCAGAATGAGCAGTTGAAGAGCAGGAGATAAAATTGAAATACAACAGCTGCACTTTCCCCTTCAGCACAGTTAAAGTGAGAGGCGTTACCTTTTAAAGATCTCAGTAAACAGAAACAACCAAATGACTGACTTTTGTTTGTTTGTTTTTAATTTAAGCATTGCTTTCCAAAACAGATAATAGAAAGGGCTGACCAAATACAGTGCAGATTATAATTCAAGATGTGTTCTTAGGATGTGTTAATAAATGTGTTCAGATCTGCATTTCAGACTGAAGTGAAATACAGAAATACCAAAAAACCAAGGACTGTTGCTGGGATCAAACTATGCAAATGTGGCAGCATGCCACTTATCCTAAACTGATTTATTTTACCCAGAATCCATGCTTCTGTCTAGGTTTAAAATGTATTTTTAAGGTAGTCCTCAATGCAGCCAGCTTGGCATGACCCAGGGTCAGTATGTTTTGTCTCTATGAGGCTACTAATGCACATTGAATGTTCTTGTGAAACAAGGAGCAGCAATAGTCTTGCAACTTAATTCTGGGCAGAAACACTCTCGTCTAAAAGGTGTGTGTCATCTTTAAGTCTATAATAATAATGAATTGACACCTGCATTTCAAGTGCTAGCTTGTAGCTTACCAGGCACTCCAAACTGAAATTTCAAATTAAATATTTACTTGTTCTCAATGCTAATTTAATATGTTAACAGGAAACGAACTGGATTTGTGATGAGAGTGCTCATCAATAAATAAAGATAGCTTTTATTTTCTTGAAATACCAGAATTAAGTATGTGACACCTGGGGGCAAAAAAATTCATTCTAAGGGAATCAGTACCATACATTTGGAGAGAAGCGTAGATGAGTTCAGTTTGCCCACCCTAAGGAAATGCTGAGAAGTGTTTTCTGCTTGATAAAAATTCTCATCCCAAGCCAGACCTGGCAGTGTTGACAGTAATGGATGCTTCTGTACCATGCAGTATTCCCATCTCATCAAGAGCAAAACACTCAAAAAAGCTGTTTACCGTGATCTGCAAATGGAGGGGACCCAGAAACTACCTAAAGGATATGTTACATTAAAATGCTGCACCGAACTCTGCTCAGCGTCTGTCTGTTCGGAGGTGGGGATAGCTGTAGGGTAAGCGCGAAACCAGGTGCACTGCACGAGGGGTCAGGGACCAGAGACAGGTGCCTGACACGCCTACGGGATTTCAGCGGAGATGGCTGACAGGTCTGGGCTGTGGGTGACCTTGACATTGCTGGGTACGTCAGGAACAGGAGAAAGGAAAATAATCCATTTTCTAGATTCTCTTGCACTATGAAAACAGTGTGTAGTGAAAGAGTATGACACAACATTCCTGTCCGGACCTCTTTGAGATAGACGGTGAAAAAAAATACCTGTTTCCAAAAAAAAGTAGTAAATGCAATAAACCACATATTTTGGAGAAGTGTTGTGTCTTTACCTATATCGTTATGTGCTAGTGAATGTTCTCAGTCACATTTTGATTCACTGCTTTAATTTACAGGCCTATAGCTAGCTAAAGGAGAACTGTGTACCTGTGTTACCTTCTGTCATTAAGTTCTCGCTGTCAGGACTTAGAGAAATTTTAATCTTATCGGTATACTTGAACTTAAGAGTCTGACAGCGCCTATACTAAGAGGTTGTTTAAATTGAACTAGTGTGTAATGGGTATTTTTATCTCTCCACACATATAGATGTAGGACCCTTGCTTGGAAATAGAGTTCAAGAACAGCTGGGAAAAGAAGTACGCCCCGCACTCGATGCAGCTCTGACAATGGCAGGAGGTAAAGATGTACATATCGTTGTATTAATGTTCTGTTGCTGTGGTAAAACAGGCATCATCTTTCTAGCGTGCAGTATGGGATGGCTTTGTGCAGTAACATGGTTCAACTTACCATTTTTCTGCGTGCCTCGATGTTTCTTTTAAACTGAAGACTTTCAGATATTTTAAAATGTATAAATACATTTATAAACTAAACCAAGATTTACGTGGTATTGTCGATACCTAGTTTCAGCATCATTGAAGAGAGATGAAATCCAGATTCCCCACTCCAGCTTGTTGTTCCTTTCCATTGAATATAAGGGAGATTAGGAAAGCTGTGCTTTAAGAGCTGTCCATAGGTCTTTGCAGGTTAGTCTTAGACATACAATGGCCTCATCCTGTACACTCCCAAGCTTTGCTAACCATCATTTCTTCAGTCTCTTTGAGTTAAGCATTGCTCATGCCTAGTTCTGTCTCCATTTAAAGAAAATACTCTTTTATTACATTTTCTGTATAAGGAATTAGGTACTGTTTATAGAGAAAATCAGGTACAGCTAATAGCACAAAGTGAAAGACACCCATGAACTTGAGTCACTCTGGTTTTTCTGTCCCTGAATTCTTTTTCATTCACTCGTCATCATTCTCCTTTTTTGCTTTATTTCTCTTATTTGTCTTGAAGTCAAAGTGGAAAGGGCTATCAAAGGTAAAAAAACATGATAAAACCTTGTGTTGTGTGAAGTGCACTTTATTTTTGTGACTTGTGTATTTTTAGTTGTATCTGTGTGGGTTTTTTGTCTATTAAACATCTGTTCAGTGGTTTGTTTGGTGTGATTGGGATGAAACCTAAAGCCAGACAGCATTGCACACTCATGATGCTTGACTGATGCAACATAGTCTCTTTCCCTTTCTTGCAGCTACAAAATTTGTGAGTTGGATTATAAAAAAATACTGAAAATACAGTTTTGTGGACATGGGCTTTCTTTTGATACCTAATGACCAAGTGTTAAATTTCTTTACTGAAACCACTTGAGTAAGGAGAGGTAGGGAAAGGGTAGAAAAGAGTAATCTGGGAAATGGATAGAATCTCAATAAAAGTAGCCTGAGCACATTAATTTGTTTGTGGGAAGGCATAACTGATGTATTTTTGTGTGCCATAAATACATATTCTGTGCTAGAGGGTTTTTCTGGAGGGGAGGCAGGGTTATTTAAATCAGTGTTGAGAATGTCATAGCATTTAATGTGCTCTTTCTCTTCATAACTGTATCTATAGACTGGTTTCTAACTAAAGTGTTTTGTGTTTTTTTTAAAACTTCACATCTTTGCAGCCATCAGAGAAACAAAGGAAGCACTAGAAAATGTGAGTGTCTCTGTAGAGGTTTTGCAGGAGGGAACAGAGAGGCTTCATGCAAACCTGACAGACGTTAAAATGCATCTAAGCAACACCCTCAATGATTCTGCATGCTCTGCAGCTCAGGCTGCCTCCACTTGCAATATCATCAGGAATTCATTACATCAGTTGAACATCAATGCCAATTTTAGTGGGGTAAGAGAATATTTTTCAGATTCTTACAGTGTGATTGCCTTGAATAAGCCCAGCAGTATCTCTGCAACTTAATGGCTCAGTGAGTGCTGTCACTTGTGAGATAAGTCACCTTTCCTTGTTGTGTTTCTGGGTAATTCCAGTCACTGTTTTCATCTGTGTAGAAAAGAATAAAATGTGTGCCAAGCAGCTACATTAAAGTGCTGCTCTGGGCAGTGAAGTAATCTGCCCTTGCAAAAATGCTGCGATTAAGCTTTGCTTTTGTACAAGTTTGCTAGAAAGAATCTACTACAAAACATCTTTCCAGTTTCTTTACCCTCTCTCCTGCCTTTGAAATATTTAGTAAATTAGCAAGACTACTACTTCAATGTGACTCAAGAATGCTTTTTGCTTCCTAGTTGCCAGGAGTGAGTTCACAGCTTGCGAAGGTCAATGATGTCCTCAGAACAGACCTTTCTAGTCTGGTTCAAAAGGTATGTTTCTTGGCAGGCTTGTAAACTGTTAATTAAACTGGGGTACTTGTGTATCACTTGGTTTTTTTCCTTTGACTTTTTCAAGCAGAATTGTCTTTTTCCCACCTCATCCTGCCTCATGGCGGGTATCTCACCTTATTCCATTGTTTGGCCAAGATTTGAAATTTGATACATTTGAAAGTATGAATGTAGTGCTTTTTGTCTCCAGGATACTACAGATTAAGAAGTATTGCTAATTGTCTGCCTGAAAAGACGATAATTAAAAAACAAAAAAGCAGAAATATGGATTTACTAGCATGTTCTATATCTTTTGGTTCAAATTAAAGAAAAAAAAAATCCATGCTGTCCTAATTAATTTTATTGTATTCCAGCTATTTTGAAATATGCCTTTCAAATTCTTTATGTGTATATTTGTTATTAAATCTGGTGCAATGGACCTAATGGAATTCCTAATAGTATTCTTGCAAGACTATCCACAAAACAGGATGATTTTCATCTAGAAAAAAAATGGCTTAGCTTGAGCAGTTTAAAAATCTAGCAATCAGAAAATGTTCGCGAGGAATGGAAGGCGCTTTCTGAAACCATAGGCTGTGTGTAGGTTAGACCTCTGCCTGCTTCTGCAGTGACCGTGCCTGCAAGAAGTAAGACTTCAAGCATCTGCTGCAGTGCCTGCTGCTTTCGGTCTGGTTGAGCTACTGAGCTTGGTTCCCCTGGTTTGGACCCTTTCTTTCCCCTTCTCACTGAAGAAAGCGTTGCAGTGTCTTTAGTGGCAGTTGGATTCCCTGGTTCTGTGACATGCATTTCAGGTTAAGAAGGCACAGGCTTGCAGAGAGGAGGTGTTCAGTATGCGGTAACTCCTCCTACTTAGTGAGTCTTCACCTGTGTATTCTCAGTTTTACGTGAGTTAGATCTGACAGGTAACAGTACTATAAAGTTTGAGATTATTGTGACTGATGCATGTATATTTCAATCTAGATTTTCTAAATTTTTTTTTCAAGGAATATCCCAGAGAGCAAAATGGATCTGAAATATACTTGAGTTCCTGTTTTGCTTTGACCTTTTCTAATGTGCAGTGATAAAAATACATTTTTCATAGTATTGACACATACATTTTACCATGTGTATGCTGTTACTCCTTCTATAAAAGAAAAAAAAATGCAAGTAATTTGACAATAGAAATTTCTTATAATTTTTTCAACTTTTATTCTTAGGGTTATGCAGCATTTAATGATACTCCAGATTTAGTGGTGAATCAAACCAGGAACATTTTATCAGGTGAGGACAAACTATGTTTTCACTTTGATTGTTTAATATTGATGGTTTTATATCACTTACTGATGTTCTTGTTTTCTTTTATTGACAGTATATTTTCTGGGCTAAAGATAATTAAAAATGGCAATGTAGAAGTTAACAATTTTTTTTTTAATTTGGTGCCACAAAAAAACTCATAGAAAGCAACCGTGTAGTAGTGAAGACACAAAATTAAATCTAAAAATAGGCCATATGGTATTTTATGGAGGAGTTTTATTTGATAGGGGTTTTACTGCTCAAGTAATGAGAAATTTTGGGATCACAACTGCACACTTTATCTTTATTTGGTTGAAAAGCTAATTTTCCTTGACTAACGTGCCTATGATGTGTTTAGTAGTGTGATGTTAAAAATTGAACCTGCCTGCTGCTGTGTTAAAATGTAGCGAATGGCAAAGGGGAGGTAAAAATACACCTGAAGGATAATTTAAATGTCTATCTTAGTTGTTTTGTTACTTGGGCTTTACACTGTTATTCTTTGACAATACCTGGACACCTGACATTTGAATAAAATGTAGTATAGTGTATGTATACTAACCTGTTTTAACTTTTGTTCTTGCACTATGGACCCGTTCTGCATTATATTAACAGCTGTTCCTTGTAAGTTTTTCTTTCTTTTTTTTTTTTTTTCCCTCCCAGGCAAATTGAAACACAGTATGTATACAAGCATAGCATGCCGTGTGAACTTCCCTAAAATGAGCCAGTGTTCTAAAATTGATGTTATGCATTTCATTAGGATATCTAGTGCAGATTTACTCAATTTTCAGTATCTGCTGATATGCCTGAACACAGACAAGCCATCTTAATTAATCTATTTATAAGTTGTCAAGGTGTTTTTTTTTTTATAAAAACTGAGTTTGAGTTACAAAGCAAATGAAAAAATAGGTTTACAGCAAAAAAAAATGCATTTATTTGTAAACTTTTAAAAGAAGAGTGTTTTGGTACCTGGTTGAATTTAGAAAAGTAAACAACAAAACAAACATCCAGAAACTTGCTCAGTTCTTGTTTGAGAAAGAGGAAGGTGTTGCCTACTACCAAATAGCAACCTATAGTTATACATCCTGCTGTTTCAAGTATATTCCAAGTTGAAAGAAGGGGAAGAGTGAACAGAAACTGCATTTTACAAATAGGCGATGTGTAATAAGTGAACTTATCATGTCTTCGTGTATCTAAGTAGTGTGTAAGTATAAGATAGCATGTTTGTACATAATTTGAGGGGAAAAATGGCTTTAAGTGGTCATTATCTGAAGAGTGTTGCTAACTCATCGGAATGAATTTAAGTGATCTTTTTTAATAAGACTGAAAATAACTGGTATAGATTCTCAATATAAGCAGTCTAATTTCTTCCACAGTGTTGTATTCCCAAGGGATGGAGTTTTAAATAGATATTTATCTTCTCCTTCTTAAACTTAGCGGCTAATTATCTTGCTTAGTGTTACCTTTTGCAGTATTGCATGAAAAGCAACATATAAGCTGGCTAGATAGAAAGTGACACATTCCTTATAACAAAAGGAAAGAGAATTCTGGCTTGACATCTACATCTTTCATCATTAAACTGAATGCCTAAAGTGTGTGTTTTAAAATGCCATTGTGTTACTTTGAAGTTTTTGTTGCCTGCTTGTCTCTTCCTCACGCTTGTCTTCATGGCTTGCTTGTTACATGTGGCAAATGGCTTATTACCATTTTATAATGCATATGTGGAATGTAAATTTCTTCTATGAATCTGTAATGGTGCAGTATGGTTTTTTTTCTTTTAGATATCAAAAATTTGCTGGAATCAATTGGTTCAAATATCACTACCTTCACGAAAACACTCCCTGTTCAGAAGATTTTAGCAGATTTGACAATATATCTTACACAGAGTGAAGCATATGTTCAAGATTATTTTCCAGTAGTGGAGCAGTATGATTTCTACAGGTATGTACAGGAAATAAGGCAGTAGTGAGGTGCTACCTGTTGTTAATACTTTAATATTTTAATGTTCTGTAAAGGTAATTAAACTATTAATGATAAACACAGTGAAACAAATATGCTGTAAGGCAATTGTTTGTTACTGGTGTTTTGGTAAAAGCCAAAACTGCAGCTAATCAACAACTGGGTGCTGTTCCACTTCAGAGCAAGAGGTAGTTTCCACTAGGTCTTCAGGTCTTTTTCAGGAAGGATACACCTAGGTGGACATTGAAGACGTAATGTTAAAAGGAATGGATTGTTTCACAGTGTCTGAGTGACTTCTTATTTAGGTCTTGGTTTTGCTGAGTTGCAGGGTAAGTGGCTGAGAGCATGTGGCTGGAGAGACTTTGAAGCGAATCCCTTTTTATTGCCCCCTTCCTACCGCCGAGGAGGAGTAGCAGGGATTCTGCTTTGCACCTTGTAAATCCTTGCGCACCCTTGCTTGTTCCTACTGGTGTATTACTTGTCCTTGTGAATGCATGGTTTGAATGTACCTTGAAGAAACCATATTCTTCCTATTTGGGCTTGTGTGATGCCTATAATTGATCAATAATGTCATATTTTGAAGCATAAGGCTTTTCTTTTCATACCATTTAACTTTGTCCACGTTTAGTCATTTCAGTCCTCAAGCTCATCCTATGCTCTCCCTACATTTTAACATTTCAATTGATCCTATAATTTGATAATTGTTTCTATCTTTGTGTCATAATCAGTTTCTCTGTTACAGAATAACTGCGCTAATGGCTTTAATACAGTGGTTAATAAAAGTAAGCAGAAGTCTGAACTTTAAGAACCTTACTTGTCATGTTACCTTTAGGCCTTTCCTTATCTGGCACTTTTTGTAGTGAGCCTAATTTGACAAATTTAGCAATGTTTTCTTTGAAGCTCAGATTGCATTTAGTCAAATAAATATATTGCTTCGTTCTGCTACAGTGTGTATATGTTAATCTTTTATTTAGGTTCAAAAAAGTGGCAAAATATCTTATCTGCATGACACTTAAATACCCATTCTTGTCAAACCTAAACTAGTAGTACTTCAAGTACAAATGAAACCAAGTAGCTTGTGGCTGTCCAAATTATTTTCTGTTCATCCCTTTCATGATTACAGGTGCATTTTCTGTGGTTCTTACTAAGTATTCTTTTATGAATGTACCTGTCAGCATTAATGTTTTTCTTTCTCTTTATTGGCTGTGCGTATTCATTACGGTATTCCCTTTTCTGATTTTTCTTGTTCCTGCTTTCTCTCTACAAAGGTATAGAGAGAAGAAAAGGGAACTTAAGAAATATAAGCTGGGAGAAGTGATAACAGGGGAAAAGGAAGAGCAGAGGGAATTGGGAGAGGATGAAAGGCTAGAATGAGATATAAAACGTGAATAAATGGATGTGCTCCAAATACGTGGGCAGATAGAACTGGTACTGGTGTAACAAATAATTAAATGTGATTTAATTAATAAAAATGAAAGTTCAATTCCTATCCAAGATCTTTCCCATGATGGAGTTCTGTTATCTGCTCCGTACATTGAAAGCATTCCAATGCAGACAAGCAAAGCATTAGGTTTTAATAGCCTTATATACAGTTAATTACAATTACATGACCAATGGCCAATCCACTTTCATAAATTTCTCAGTTGCTTCTTGAATAAATTACTGTTTGACCATCTGCCTCCTCTGTGTCAGTTTGTTTGGAGCAACCTGGAGTAACTGAGGTTGGAAACACCTTGTTCTTGTGATGATTGTTCCCCAGCTCTTCAGCAGCAGCTCTTTATAATCCAACAGTGATCGTGTTCGGCCCAAAATACATGCTAGTGTAGGAAAAGCATTTTTTCGTTGCTAGCATGTGTTGCTCAAACGGAACCACAAGTGGGCCAGTTGGGAATATGGTATTGCCTGAAGTAATCTGCAGGTCTCTGGTGTGTTCTTTACATTCTATTAACAAAGCACTTCGGTTTTTATTCTTTAGGTGGCTGGGTTGTCTCATCCTGTGCTGCATGGTGGTCCTCATTCTGGTCTTTTACTATCTTGGATTGCTGTGTGGCACCTGTGGTTATGATAAACACGCTTCTCCAACCACCAGAGGCTGCATCTCCAACACTGGAGGAAACTTTCTTATGGCGTAAGTTTCACTTATTGGTATCTGTAGAAGGTTGGTTTTATTGATTTTGAAGGACATATAGATAGATAGATATGAAAAGAATCTGGTTTGTTACCTATGTATATGTGCTGAAAAAAAGAACAAAAATAAGTATTGTTCTTACGTACTTCTGCTGAGGGACTTGGGGATTTTTGGTTGCTCTTTCGTTAAGTATCATAGCTGAAGGATAAAACCTCTGAATCTGCTGTTTTAAGGTGAATAAATTACAGCTAGTGAATTTCTTAGTAAGGCCATTTGGAAACTGCAAAAACTGGGAACAGATAATTGCAAATACAAAGGAAATTCATGGCTTTTTAGTATACTTGAGCATTTGCTGAAAAAAAGAAAAAAAAACATGCAAGGGACAAGAAACACTTGATTTTTCTCAGAGCGCTTTGGTTTGGCACTTCAGGTTTGGGGATGCTCTTGGAAGTTCCCAGTAGTGGTTTAATATAACTTCTGCTGGGTGCAAGAGAAAATTGCATCTGAAATCTGTCTAAAACTCATTTGAGAGCACAAGACTAGAGAGTTGAATTTAAAAAAGAAAATTGTAGGCTTTTGTGGCTCTTAAACTTAATGCTTAAAAGAGTTTGCATGCATAATGCAAATGTGAGCATTTTATATTCATTTTAGCTGAAGACTACAGGGCTGAAACATGTAAGATGTTTCAGAGGGCAAGAACGTACCTTGAAAACAGAAGTTTTTCAACCATTTTTTTATGTTTTTCTTATCTCTGTTACAACTGCTAACTGTTGGCTTCACTATTGCCCCAAGTATATATACTTTGTTCTTAAAAAGCAAAAACTTATTCAGCTTATTTCTTTTTCAGTGGTGTTGGATTCAGTTTTCTTTTCTCCTGGGTGCTGATGATTGTCGTGGTGCTCACCTTTGTCACAGGTGGAAATGTAGAAAAACTGGTCTGTGAGCCCTTTGAAGATAAAACGTTATTCAAGGTGAAGTTATTCAAGCTATTAAACAATGAGTAGAATCCCCATGAGTCCCCATGGTCTTGTCAGTTGTGTGGCATATTTATTTTATGGGACACTTCAAGTGAGTTTGGATCTGGGTTTGCTTTGCCCTTATACACCAAATAGAGACATTTATCCTTTATTGGTTGAATTTCCTTTGTGATGTAAATACTGCATGTCTGTCTTCCTTTGGAGATAAGTATTTCTGTGATTCAGCATTTCTTGGTGACATGGAGCTTTAATATTTGCCTTCTGCACCAGAGAGTTGAATTCACTGTTTTGCTTGTATTTCCATTAGTGGGTAATAAGCTTAGATGTAGGTATGTGTCAAAAGTTTGCATGCGAATAAATTCATTAATTGAAAACTCAGAATCATAGTAACATTATGGAATTTTGTCTCCTAGGTTTTGGATACTCCCTACTTACTAAATCAACACTGGAAAAACTATCTTTCTGGCATCCTGTTTAAAAATCCAAATATTAACTTGACTTTTGAAAAAGTGTACAGGTATTAAAGTTAATGCTCAAAATTTAATTCAATTTATACATTTTGTTTTTGTGGTATCTCCATGCTTCATTTGAAGCACATGCAAAAATCACATTGCAGAAGACGTTCTGATTTTTCTGCTCCTACATATGGGTTATTAGAGGTGGTCTTGGTGCAATATTCTATTATAATACTACTTGAGAGAACATTTTGCATCTTTGAGACCAGCAGAAGTTGTTAATTCCTTGCTTTCTTGTAGCATGATCAAAAAATATAGCCAGAACATTTTTTAAAGTGCTGATTTTCTTAGAATATGAAAATGTTGTTAACAGTTTTCATAATACTTGGTCCTTAACGTTGTTTTTAGGCTAATGTATGTATTTTTATTTTTATAGTGATTGCAAGGAAAACAAAGGAATTTATACTTCACTTCACCTAGAACAACTGTTCAATATCAATGAATTTTTAAATGTTAGTATGGTAAGTAAAGAAAGTTTGAATGAGTGCATGATTATTTTTGAAGGCTGGAGAGGGGTTTGCTCTTAAACACAGTATACCATGTCTCTGTTTTAGGGGATTTTTGTTTTTATATACAATACACCCTGCAAGGAGGGAAGAACTCTCCAAGCTAATTTGAAAGAAAGAAATCTATTTACGAATATGATGTTCTTTACCAGTCTTGGTGGGCCATGGGACATTTTCTGATGTGCTTTTTTTTTGTGGGTGCTGATAATAATGTTGGTTTTAATTTTGAAAATTGCATAGAAGGTTCAAGTCTAGCATCTTGCAAAGGCTGCTTGTGGTGTTTATGGAGAGTCTTGTTTTTTATATAAATGCTTTTCTCGGTGTGACCTCTTCTTCCTGCAGTCAGATTTATGTTGATCCAGGATATGATACACCATGCTCCTAAGAATGGTTCTGGTTTCAGTGGGAAGGTGTTGGGATAAAATAAAATCTTTTCAGTTGAGCTGTAGTAGTACACGACTGCATTTTTATTACATGCCTGTACTAATTGTGGGGTTGCCTGTAATAGTGGTCTTCATTACAGCAGCCCCTAGGGGATCTGTGTTCTGTTCTGCCAGGCAGTGTACCCACATTTAATAGATACGGTTCCTGTCCCAAATAATGTACGAAATTAACAGGGAAGATTCACTAAGAGGGGAAAACTGAGTTTCAGTAACAGACTAATGGTGGAGGCTGGGAGGCAAGTGGGGTTTCCAGATTCCTCATCCATTGTTTTGCGGCCTCTACAGGACAGGTAACATTTTAGATTTGGGTGCGGTGCAGGAGTACTTTGGGTAACAATAAGCAAGTCATCTTTGGTCGTCACTAGACATCTTAGAGGAATCTCATCCAGTCCTGTAGCCAATACAGCAGATAGCATCTGTCCTGGCCACAGCTAAGGTACTGAATTCTTTATGTTTCCTTGATTAGGGCCAGGGGTACAACTTAAAATTTGTAAGGGTACCGTTTCCTGGAGGGGAAAGAGAATTCTGTTTTATCTCAGTCTCTTCCTTGGAGGGACTGACATCTATTTGGAGTAGCCTGCTTAAAATTTAATGGAAGGCAAATAATTAATTGGTATGAAAGATGCATAGGTAGGTTATAACATGGCATGGCTAGACTGTGTGGATACTGCAGGGAAGGTAGGAACATTACCTGGTGGGTTCTGTTAAAGCTAATTGAATTAAACTGATGTGAGCAAAACTGAATGCCTGAAGAGCCAGCAAAATCTAGATTTTTGGCAGTGGGGGGACACACCTATAGAAGAATATTCACTGGGTGCAAACTACTTTTGTGTTTTTTTTCCCTCAGTATACAGAAGATGTAGCACTTAAAATTGAACATATTCAGATTAACCTCAGCAAAATCATTCTACTGGATGAAATTGGAAAGGAGAATCTTCTGAATTTTAGCTCTTCAGGAATAGAAGGGATAAACTTTGCAGCATATTTGACAGAGGTGAGACTAATAAACTAGAGACACAGTCAGAAGAAAGCATAAAATGGAATGTTTCTTTAACAACGGGCAAAACGGAAAAAAATCTGCTTTTGTGTGAAAGGGCAGAAGAATCACAAAACTTGGAGTAAAAGCACTTCAGAAGATAAGGTCAATAAACATTTAAAGAAATAAAGGATTGAAAAAGTAGGTGGTGTGGTTAAGTGCAAATTGTATACACAATAACAACATACTCTTTTTCTTTCCCTACTGTTCACATCTTGTTTCAGATCAATAAAAGCGTTACCAAGGTTGATCTTCTGTCATTTGCTAATGACTTGGAAGCAAGAGCAGACCAGCTGGTAAGTTTAATTCACTAATAAACAATACATTTTATGTATTATTGTATATACTATGTAACTGTAAATAAATGGACAAGTATTTAGACTTCCTATGAGAGAATTCTTGTACTTATATATGTACTTATATACAAGATGCATTGTCACATAACGAAAAACTTTAAAGAACAATCTTGTGTGTGAGCTGTATTTTAAATATTGCTAATTATTTATTTTTGTACGCTAACTGTTCTACAATTTTTCTTTGGAAGTGTAATTTCTTAAAATTCCACTGTTTGCTTAAGAAAAGAGGGGAATACTCTGTTCGAGTATTTCTTGTTATGCTGTCTACATTTTAGGGTCCCAATTGGAAGAAAAGTTGGTTAGATCATGATGGGAAAGACTATTTGAATGAATTTTCTTTCAGTTAGTGAGCAGATTTGACAATTAGCAATAAAATTAATACTGTGGCAGCATAAAGGCTCTAATGAGAAGTGGGGCTCCATTGTGGAGGGAGAGTGCACAAAAGAGATCCTGTCCGCTCTGAAAAGCGTTTTGAATGCGGACACATGGACAACGGTCAGAGGATATGGCTACAACACTGCCTGTGAATGAATCTGCAGAATGACACAGCTGTGGTAACAGATAGTGAATATTCAGTTGATACGTTTGTAATGCATGTCAAGGTCACTTTATGTTTATTTTTCAAAACGAGTCATCGTTTGGGTACTAGATTGAGCACTGGCTCAAGACAGATCCCTGCATTGTGATGTAGGAGAAGGAGTTATGCTGCACACCTACTACAATTGCTTGGATCACTAAGGGACACAGCAGAGCGAGACCATGCTGTTTGGAATTTATCAGATATCCATCCCTACTCCAGGGAGAGGAGGGCACCAACAGAGACTCCTAATGTGTTTACTGCAGCTTTTTGCGTAATTTGATTACATCTGTTAGGTTTTGTTGTTTTGGTGGGTTTTTTTCCTGCCACACATGCATTCATGTCAAGGTTAGGCTGCTCATGATTTTTATTTTTTTTTTTATTGTAATTAACATCTTCTCCAAGCACTGTAAGCTGCACGTTTCCTCTTTACTCGTGTAGGCTGTCTGCTAACTTGGACAGACACCAGTAGCTTCACTTCCATTCTCAATTTTTACTGTGCTATTTTGAAGGCTATACAGGTGGGGGAATGTTTTGCTGCTGTTTTGGGGCTATTTTCTAAGTGAAAGCTGAGGTTCTTCAAACGTGTCACATCTTACATAGAATTGCTTCTGAGATGTCTTCTTAAAGGTATATTCCATGTAGTTCCACAAAGGAAAATATATTGTGCCGATAGATTGTTTTATTCATTATTTTTTGTAATAGAATCTAAAGCAAGCATTAGAATTGAGGATAGATCAGGCAGAGTAATTTCTCCATATAAAAGACAAAGATAAATACAATATTAAATGTGTTTGCTGTCACAAACACAAAGGGTACATGTTTATTTCTTCTTTGTGATGGTATTTAGTGTAATCTATGAAATGTCTAAAAAAAAAAATCCAACCCACAAGAATATGACATACTGCAAAAGTTAGATTGTTTCATAATTTATACTGGTTTCCAAGGATATTTTATAATCCCACCCTGTTATTAGTGATAGCTTTTGCAGTTTACAAGGCTAATCAATTAAGAAATAAACTAAAAGCTTCTGGAATTAACTAACTTTGGGTGTATAGTTTACATTTTCTGGCACCTTACACAAAATGGAGCCTATGTTTTTACACTGGAAGTAGCGAGTGTAATAAAACTCGCATCAACCCAAGGGGTCAGGGTATGGAGGAGGGTGCAATACCAACCCCAAGTGTCATTAGGTAAGTGAATTAAACTTGTCAGTACAGGAGATGTCTTGAAGATGCTTAGTGCCCACAGCTGACTGCTTACATGAACACTTCACAGGAAGCAAGCACATCTCTGAGCATTGAAGTGTGTCGTTATTACACTTCCAAAGTGCAGTTAGCAGCGTGTATTCAGTGTGTATGCAGGGAACCAAGTGATTTTGCCACCAAAAGGAAATGGAAAAGGAATGTATTGTTGAGAGTAAACCCAAATTTTGTAGTATTTTGGAACAAGTATGAGCTCCAGACAGGCACTCAGGCATGGAAATTGGGGCACAAACTCATATCTTCTGACTGAAGGGCAGGAGCCCCAAAAATGACAAATACCCTTCCTAGATATTTCCAAGTTACTGGCTGAAAATATTTAAACTTCTGTGCCCCTCAAAGCAGAGGGTGCTTCAGGGTGGGTGTTGGCAGTGCCCAAAACAAAAGCAAGCATCCACGACTGGGAGATGCTCATCCCAGCTGGGAACCATGCTGCACAGTTCTTGTGATGAAGTCTGGCTGTTGATCCACTGGCAGAAGTGATGAGCGAGAGGTGAATGTTCTTGCTCTTCTGTATTTAAAATGACTTATTGCACCATGTGAAAACTGTCTTCGGTGAAATCTGTGCTGATAACGTCATAGCCTGAAAAGCAGTGTAATACATCTGTCTCTTGGTTGCTGAGGTTTGAATTATTGATATGGCTGTTTTTCCCCTCCTTGTGTTGAGAAATTCAATTTGCCATATCCCATTGTTAGCATCAGCTGTTCTGCAGTGGATGAGTATAATATGCAGCTTTCATTAGTTTTTTGCTTTGTTGGAAGGCTTTTGAGACTACTGAACAATACTGCATAATTGCATTTTTTGCAGCCGAAAGGAGCACTGGAAAATGCCTTAAAAGGACACGCAAACAGCATTCGAATGATTCATAACCAGCAAGTCATTCCGCTAGAGCAAGCTATGGTAAAATATTAAAGCAATGTTAAAACGTATTTGTAGAAGTATGAATCTCTAAATCTCTTAAATACAATTTAGAAAGCTGGACTTTCGATATTATATAAGCACAGGTTGCGTTTGCATTGTCACTGAAGAGTAATCTGGTTAAAGTATGTGTGTAATAAATAGTTTTACTCCTTGTAATACTACTGCTATATAATACTGTCTAAAATGTTGACCCTTTTCTTTCCCATTTTTTTATGTATCTGTTTGTGATTATATATGAATAAGAGAGGAAGCAGGGGAGAACTTTGCAAAATTCTAGTCCTAAATCCCTTTTTGGTTTTTTTTTTTTTCCCCATTTGTCTTCAGTAACAAGAGCATTTGCCAGTTTCACACTATTTCTTGGGAGTTAGCAATCACCTAACAGTATTGGAATTGGAAACTCCTGGCAGTAGTATTTAGGGCCAAAGAAAAATCTCCTTTATTGATGCGATAGAAGACGTGAAAGGGGTGCTTCTGCCTGATTTTGCCAGGCACCAATCTGTGTAGTATGGAGCTGTGAATCTCATACATGCTAGGTATTGCTTTTTGCTCTTCGTAACATGAAGACTTCTACTTTATCCTAGCATCTGGTACAGTATTTCTGCCCCTATCAAAGTCCTCATGTAGAAAAGCAATAAGTCTTCTCTTCCACTCTGATTCTATGCTGTTCTTTCCTAATTAACGCCTAATTATTCTCATATCTTTTTTTCTTTTACAAAACTGACTGTCAAGAAATATGTTAAAGCTAGGGTAAGTGCTTTTTCCCTTCTGAAACTGCATAATACAGAATTCTCTGAACACTTGCTTCTGATTTTAACTGTTCCCTCTTCCCTCTAAATAAATCCTGCTCGGTTTGTTGCTACTAACTTTAGTTAAATCTGAAGTCTTCCAGTACACAATTCATGACTACTTAGTGCTGTCAGTGAAATACTGATTCAGCTATTAAAACCACAATAAATTTGTTTTAATAGAACTGTTGTTACTATATATAATGTGATATGTTGTATTAGAAGCAAAATAATTTATAGATGAATGAAGCATGAATACAATGTTAAAACAGGTGGGCTTTTACCTGTAGTGATGACTTGAATATTCTCCCCCCCTCCCCTTTAATAGAGCACTTTAAATCAGAGCATCAGGTTATTGAAGAGGACATCATCCGAACTTACGGTAAGCTTTTCTTTCTGGCAACAGGAATATTTTTATGCATTTAAAATCCATCTGCCACATATGCAGGGCATATATTTTCAGTACAGCTTTTTCTGTTTCTTGCGGTTCTGTTATTGGAAGAGATTGTAATGTTTTGAGGTAGTAACAGGGATTTAGATACCTCTTCTGCACAGATTTTTCTACCCTGGTTTTCCCTTCTTTGTAGAGGAGGTGGGGAAAAAAAGGGAGGAAAAAAAAAAGTTTGGGAAATTTTTTGAAGTATAAATTGTAAACTTAATCGTCACATGATAAATAGACTTCAGTACAGTTCGATATACTGTGTTATTTATTTTCCTAAAAACATAGTTGTTTTTTCTAGACTCCTTGAATGCAAAACTTCAGGGGGGACAATCAAGAAACAAAATGCAAAAATACAGTGGAGAAGAGAGAGCTTGGTGATTCACAGCATTAACCTCCCCTTGCCCAATGCCCAGCTCCCAGCAGGGCCCGTGTTGTTAGCACTGTGCTCTGTACCTCCCTGGTTCCGCAGCATCGGCCTCGCTGTGTGGAGGCTTCCCCAGGGCAGCCCGTGTTTCACCTCCGAAGCAGCAGGTAGTGCGGGCACCACCGTGAGCCCAGCTGCCTCCGTGCTTTGCTGGACTCAGGAGAGTAAGCACTAGGTTGGTTACTTTTGTGGCAGCAAAGCTTCCTGGTGCCATCGGCCTGCCTGGGCTCCGGCAGCAGGGATCCAGCCGCGCTGGCTACCACTTGGTCATTAATACAAACAGCTTGGTGGGCCCTACCTACCTACCTCAGTTTCTCCCATTATGGCTTTTACCCATCCACAGCAGCAGACCGGTTAGATTTCTTCTAAAAATCTGTGATTTGAATCTGGATGGGGAGGTAAGAAGCCATGAAATAAGGTGTTGGTAAGAAGAGGATGATATTTGACCCATTAGTATGTTTAAGAAATGTCTCTAAAGTTTGAGGCTGCATGTTACATTATCCTTTGTGTGCATTCTGTCTGAGACTTTATGGGGTTGTACATTTATGGAAGAAGTGTCTTGATCCTTTGGGATATGGATTAGCAGCATATTCTGGCTGTATAGAATCATACTTTAGTAATCAAGAGCTGTGATAGTTTATAGCCCACTGTTTCCTTCCTGTGCACTGTGGGGGTCTGTAGTTTATATAAATACGTGGATGGAAACTATTTCTACGTTTCAGGAAAGGAAAGAGAATGGAAGAGAAAGCTGATCTAGTGTATAGTTACAAAGGTTTCAGGAAAAGGTACTGTTTGTAGCCACTGATACCTTCCTTTCGTAGTAGTGAGAGAATTTTAGTCAAATGATCATGAATCCTTAGGCAGGCTCACGTTCTGTCTGGAATTGTGTATTTTTTCAGGTTAGTGACGCTGGTTTATCAAGAGAATAAGTTTCTAATAATGGCTGCAGAGCCATTGTAACAGCTTGGAAGGGATTTATTTGTGTTAAACGCCATTTCTTCCTCTCCAGGTTAAGGTGAAAAATGTCATTAGTGCCGTTAATGCTGCCCAGCTTCTCATAAATAACAATGCTTCTCTAGTTATTGTCCAGGTAAGCTTTATTTGATTAAAGTACATTAATTTATAATGTCATGGAGATAGAGGTTCACTTACTTTTGTTCACTTATTTTGTCTGTTCCTAGGAGACAAAAAAGTACATGGATACCATAGTTGGCTACTTTGAGCAATACGTTGAGTGGGTCAAGGAGTCGGTAAGGTGCATTTACTTCATTGGGAGAAGCTGCATTTAAAAACATGTAAAAAAGCTAAATAATAACAAAAATAAAAATGTTACTTTTATAGTATGTTTTATAGTTTCAGTTTGTAAGGTATTTGCACTTACTATGAAGAGGAAACTTGTCTTCTAGAAATAGTTTTGTTGTGATTGAAGTAGAATAGAAATGATGAACTGTGGTGATTGGGATAAAATGCAAATTGAACATAGTACCGTTTTTTCCAGGGCTAGCCTGAAATAATTTGTGCTAATACTGCACTGAGCCTGACCCTTCTTAGTTCAAATTGATGTCATTAACTTCTTGGTTTATTTTTCTCTGTTCAGCTGCAGTCTTTGAGAACATAAGCTGATCTTGTAAAGATGTTCATTTGATAACACTGGAATTTATTTTTAATTTTGATAGGGTGAGAGTTAACAATTTAGTAACAGTATCTGTAACTAAGCAAGTTTTGAGATTCTTATTTTATTCTGTTAAGTACTTAAACTGTTTCTTGTTTTTGTTTTTTTTTTTTAATTTGTCTTTCAGATTGCCATGGAGGTAGCAGCATGCAAGCCTATTGCCAATGTGATAGATACAGCAGTAGATATTTTTTTATGCAGCTATATAACTGATTCTGTGGTAAGAAATATTTTCTGTTATTCAAAATTGGGGCAATCTTTGAACATTAATCTGCTTTTAATTATTATGGAGTATGATAGTAAAGTATCACGTCCAAACTTATGCAAGGAAAAACTATTCTGGATCAAGTCCAACAATGCTGGACTTCTTTTAGGTTCCCATTGAACTTAGGCTTCTATTAGCAAGAAATCTGTAAAATTGTTTCCTTAGTAAATTTCTTCCAACTTGAATTGCAAAGTAAATGCAGTACGACTGCTTTGGAATAAAAATTTTGGAAAAGGTGGGGTTTGGTTTGCTTGATTCTGAATCACCTTAAAATGGAAAAGCATAAAGAACTGAAGTTTGAGCTGTAATCATTTCTAATTTACGGGAATAGGGTGGGGGCAGGAAGTGAGTGAGAAATACCAAGGAAATCTCAAGTATCTTTCTGGATATCTAGATTTATCTGGTATCTAGAAAACCCAGATGAGGTTTTATCACTTGTGACAGATGTTGATTCATTCCTGTACAGTGGAGGCTCGAGCATGACTGGTAGCAGTATATAAGGGCTTTTTCATATTTTTTTTTCATAAAATTGACTTTTTCATCTTGCCAGAGTAGCTTGGAAAGAGGACAGCATGTATTAAAAATAGAATAAGAAACCATGTGCCTGGAAACCCCCTAAAACCTCTAGCTATTGTTTAGCTTCGTGATACATTTATCCAGGTCCTAATGATACCAACAGTAAATGCATGTAACAATGAAAGCCAAAGCACTCTAACCTTGAAAATGCTTGGCCTTCGTAATGCTTAACCATGAAAACCTCTTAATCTGCTAGAATCATGTTGTACTTACAGATTATCTGGTATGTTACAGAGCTTCTGTTCTCCTGTGTGTAGCCACTAACCATCTGGTGGCAGATGTACCATAGTTTTCCTGATGATAGAACTTAGCTGAGTCACTTATAAGTCAAAATGCCTCCAGCCAATACAAATCAAATTTGAAAAATCATCATTTTAACATCTGGTGATAACTCAGTTCAACTGTACAATAATGAAATTAGTTACACAAACAGGCTGCAGTTAGTAAGTTAAAAAGTACTTCGAGAAAGTGCTGGAAACTCAGATTTTGTCTGTCTTGTGGTTCTTGCCAAATACTTCAAAATATCAAGAAAGGAAAAAGAAATAATGCGGATAGTAAATTAAATGCCGAGACACCAAATCACTTTCTAGCATAAGGCTGACTACATTGAAATAACTTCGTAGGGCTATGTAACTTTGGGAAACCGTGAACATATTCCTGTTTGGTTAAATTTGTAAGACGGTGGAGTTCTTGATTTAGTTCACATTGACAGTGGAGAATGCTTAACTTGCCCTATTCCGCGCTGGTACAAGGAGCCTCAGATAGCCACTGATTTCTACTGTGTTCTTCCAGTAACAATGCTTAGAATATCAAGCAAGGATTCAGCACTTTTCTGATACATTTTCTCTATGATCTTTTTTTGCCTGGATTTTGCTTTGTTTCAGAATACATTCTGGTTTGGTTTGGGAGGCTCTTCAATATTTTTAATTCCTGCCATAATTTTTGCTGTGAAACTCTCCAAATACTATCGTAGAATGGATACAGAGGATGTATATGATGAGTAAGTATATAGTCCTAAGCAAGCCAATTAGCAAATGAATTGAAATGCTTTTTCTGGTGTCTCACATGAAGGCACCATAATCCTTAAACCTTCTGTGCTGTCAGATTAGAACTGGATGTTATTGTGAAATGCTGCAGGTTTGGGTTGGTGCCTGCAAAGGGGGCTTTGATTGCCTTGCCTTGCCCTGACTGTGCAGATATTTCTAGCTCTGACTTTGAGAAACTTATTTCAGAATGAGGTCTTCAGGGCTTTGTGTGCAGCATTTATATAAATACATTTCCAATGTGCAAGTAATTAGCTTTGTTAAATAACTTGTTAAGGTGAACTATGCCTGCTTTTGCAATGTCCTTGAATTAATTATTTGCTTTCTTACTGTCTTAGTTATTCCTAACCAGTCTTTCCTTTTTCAATTGCAGTTCCTCTGTCTCAGGGACTTGGCATTTTACTTTATGATAACTGTTCTTACAAATTTTCCAATCAGTTTTGTTTTTACTGTTCTCTTCTACTTCGTTTTACTCATTGTTTAGTTAGCCTGTGCACTGCATTTCTCAAATTTCACACTGGTCATTTTTCATTACACATTCACAAGTCAGTAGAGCAGAAACAGGCACATACAGCTAAAATGACTCGCTTATTGGTGTCTAGTTAATTACTCCTCCTTTTCTGTGTTTTTTAGTGTTAAAACCATACTCATGAAAACATAAGACATTTTTGCTGGTATTTATTAAAATTATTATATTGGGGTGGAGGGTTTATATTTTTAATGTAACTTGCTACTTCAAAAGAGGTAACATGTTCTGTTTCGCCAGACTCTATTAGAGTATCCAACTCAACAAGAATAACAAAATAATTAATTTTTGGAGAATATAAAAAAATATTTTAAAATGTATAATTATAATTGTGTCAGAACTCCTGAATGTTACAAAGGAAAAGTTATATTCTATTGTACAGACACAGTTTATCTTTGCATATAATACCATCATTGACATACATGTCTTAGAAGCCATACTGTACATACTGCATCTTATAGTTAACATGGATTTTCTTGGTGTATTTATTTTATTACAGTACGGAAAATGGTAATAATGGTTATCATAAAGAGCATTTATATGGTATACACAATCCTGTTTTTACAAGGTAAACCAAGTCTGAAACTGCATGCTTTCATGTGTCCATACTTAATCTACTATATTAATCACCTATCCAATTCTCTACGCGTTCTTAAAGTGAACCACTTTATTCTCCATTTATGTTTTTTGCATGGTTACTCTCTATAGCAAATGCTATATGATTTGTATTTCTCAAATATTCTTTGCATAACAGCAGATATTGTAGTAATTTCCAGCAACTTAACAAAGCAATTCCCTAAATTTGATTTTAAAATCCAGGTAATCAGGTATTTATCTAGTGCAGTGGGTGGTCCTGAACTGATAAACATATTAAAATACCCTGACATCAGTTGAAAGTGGTGGAATGGGATGCATTCTCATTCGTGAGTTGTTTTATTTTTTAGATGGTGAGGAGAAGAGCTTTTCCTGTGCAAAAAGCAGGTGATCCAGGCTAAGCAGAAAACAGGAACAGAGAAAATGGGTGATTCTGCATGGGCAGAACTAGTGTAATATCACAAGACAAGAAATTCAAGTTAAGTTTAAACAGGAGGAGATTTGGGTTCTTCTGTCTCTACAATTTCTGTGCTGTAAATAGTCGTGAGACTTCCCGTTTACATCCCACAATTTCAATATTTGGGTTTGAAAAATTATCAGAGTTTAGGAAAGGATCTATTTTATGATTGAAATCTGTAGCTCACTGTGCCTAACTTGCAACTTTATGACTGAAAGTATAGGTTGAGTATTGGCAGAGAAGTGAGATACCACCATTCTTTCAGTAATGTGTAAATACCAAGAGAGCCCAAAGTTTGGAAGTCTGGCCAGTATTTATGGCTGCACCACTTGTATATTATTATTTATTAGAACTATATTTTACAATATTATTTACTGACCAAATCTTGATTCCACATTTCCTTCTGAAGAAGTATTTATATATAATGATATTTTTTTTTAGTGATATTTATGATCATGATTGTCGTGGTCCCTTCTTCAGCGTAAGGGTACTCCCTAAATTAACCTACAACATGTTCAATTCAAAAGTACTCTCCACTGGTATATCTAAGGACTCTCAGTTTTAAAGACTTTTGATACTTCACTTAAGAAGAAACTAATAATTGCTCAGGCCTTAGAAGTTGCTTTCTGATCTTTGAATCTTTAATACGGATGTTAATACTTGAGGTTCATAGCATGTTTTCTTTGATATTTCAGTGATTGACAAATAGTTTTATACTATGTTCCTGAATAAGCTAAAAATTACTAATATAAAATAAATTTTTGAACAAAGGTGCATTAGTTCAGTCCTGTCTTCCTAAGTTTTAAGTTACTCAAAATGGGCTTCCATAATAAAATATAAGTATTTGGTTTGAAGCAATCCTGTCTTCTGATGTGCTGAAATAAGGTGAAAACCTGCTAATTATATATGCATTGAATTTCTCAGTCTGGGATTCCCATATCGATAGTCTTGGTTTTAATTTTCATATCACAAACTCTTCACTTTTATGCTATCTTCGCTGTTTCTCATTTCCTACAAATTATTTTGAGACATACTTTGAGAGATCTGACTTTGAATAGATCTCTGTATGCCTGTACTTTTGCAGGTGTAAAGAATCCCATGGGTTGTTGGGATTTCTTTTTTGTCCTTTGAAATCAGCTGGGTTATTTTGCTGGGAAGAGATGCAGATATCTATCTTTATAAATATAAGATACATAAATACAAGTATGAGAACTATGTGAGTTATATTTGTATAAATATCTCACACAGATGTTTTTATATATACATCAAAGATACAAATAACCTCAAATGCAGCCACCATTTTTGTGAGAGCAAAATTGGAGGCTGCATTAAGGAGTGCTGTTGAATAGGTAATCCAAGTGTTTCTTTCCGTCATAAAACAAAGATAACCAGAAAGGTTGATGGAGGAAACCATGAATCTGTTTCCTCTTCTTTGAAAAATTCTTGAATGAATGGGTAAAAGTTTGAGAATAGTTTGTGCTGGCTGAGCTTGTCTAGCCTTAGTTAGACATGATATTTCTGTTCCATTTGTGGGCAAAAGAAAATGACTGTTTTGGTTTGTGTGGTTTTCCTTTTTTTTTTTCTTTTTTTTTTTTATAGCTCTATGGAACAGTGGTAACACGTGCTGGGAACATTAAGGGGTAAGTAATAAGCCAGTTCTAGTATATTACTACTTTACTGTTTTGAAGAAGGCTGCTCTGCTTTCTGCAAAATTAGTGCTGTAAGGTTTTAAATAATAAAAAATACTGAACCATATTGATAATTCATATGAAAATCTATTACTTTATTCTGCTTAAATTATATTATAATTCTGTCTTCATCAAATTTTCCTGATTTTTTTTTTTTTTTTTTTTTTTGTGTGTGTGTGATTATTTACAGGCTACATAAATGAGGCTCAAGATTCTTCTACGGGAGTATATCATTATTCTTCCAAGTGTATTGGCATTTGCATTCATCTTCCAAATCCTGAGCCACTTGTTTTATGACACCTGTACTGTAAATCCCAAATGTACTATCGAATGTTATGCCACAAACTACTGCATAGAATATTTTGCGATCAGGGCACTGCCTCTCAAATACCACTGTTCAAAGCTTGAATTAAAATGTTTTTTTGTTTTTTACTTTTTTTACACTGGGCTTTCTACCTTACATCACAGTATATAAATTAATTAGATTAACAGCCTTTCCCTAGCAATCCTCTGACAATTGGTCAAGTTCTTAAATTGTAGATTTGTGTTAAATACAAGTACATACACGTTTACATAAAAATACATTTTGTATACAGAGACTTTTGTATATACTTTTTTCTTAAAACTTTTAAGTGTTTAGTTAAGATTTTAATATTGTATGATACTCTTCACAAATGAATTTACCAGCATGATCAGTGTTGCTATCTGATGCTCTTGAACGACCACTTTGGACTAAATGTGAAGTGTAATGGGATCCACAGTGTCTCTTTGTGTCTGAAAAGTTCAGTTGCAGTTTTGTTTTCTCCCTTTTTTTTAAATTATTTAATATTTAGTGGGTTTTGCAGTATAGACCTAAAAGGGACTTTTTGGAGAAGTTTGTTTTGAAACTCTTTGGGTGGGAGGGTTGGGACTGTGCATAATGCATAATATAGTGAAAAAGCTAAGCTTCCTGACAGTTCAATAGTACTCAAAAAGAGCATGAAAGGTGTCATATGTTGGTGATTTTTAGAATGCTTTACATTCTCTGACTTCCTTTTCCTCATTCACACTCAATTCTATAATGTCCTTAACAGTGTCAATATTAAGCTTTGTCTCTTTCAGGGGGCAGTGAGACTATTTTTTGCTAAATAATACCAAAATATGGTTACCAATAATGAAATTCAAATGCGTTTAGGAATTGAAATTAACATTTGTACTATTAGAGTTACTGCCTTGAATTTTGGCGTACAGTTGCATTGCTGAATTAGTTAACAGTAGAATTCATCAACAAGGCCAAAAGTATTTGTTACTAGCGTAAAACATTTCAGCAGGTAAAGTAACTGGGTATATTGATCTAAACAAGTGTCTCTTCATGTATCAGTATTGTTAGCTTTGTTTCCAACAAGGTTCATTGGCTTGAAGTAGGGACAATCCTGTAAATCATTTATATAATTTTAAAGGAACACTGAAAAGTGATACCGGTATTTAATCTGGAATAACCTTAATTTTTTTTATTTTTAGGTCATAAATGGAAACATTTCTAATTGACAGTATGTAGCATATGTGTATATGTAATGTTCAGAACTGCAGATTTTTAAAAGTTTCAATTTTTAATTTGAGAAAATGTTCCCAGTTCATTTAAATAAAAAAGAACTTGCTTAACTACCTGATGTTTGATTCTCAATTGTTTTGTTGTGTAGAGCTGTCTCAGAAGAGTTGCACTGAATTAAAATCTTACGAAAATGAATTTTTTTTACCTTGATTAAAATTTCTGCTATATTTGACTTTTATTGATGACTTTAACTTAAGCAAGATAAGAGACCAAGAACTAGAGCAGAAGAGACTGAAAGCATATTGGGTGAGGCACTTCTGACTTCCATGAAGAATGTGATCTATGCAGAGGTGGTAGAATTCAAGCTGACGAGTTGTGGAGGATATCCACATACTCTGTAAGTGCTCAAGACTCGCTGCTTGCCTCTGCTTTTGTAGCACTGACAACAGAATTAAATGCTTGGCAGCTCTTCAGCTCCCAGAGTTCACTGCTGGCATCCTGGTTTAACTTGTAAAAGGACAATTGTTTTCCCCTAATAAAACAGACTATGAGTTGTTTCATCTGATGGGCAGGCAGGCAGAGTACAAATGTCAGGTGGAAGTGAGACAGGCGCTTGGCAATAACATATTAACTGTGATACACAAATATACCAGAGCTCTTGAGTCCAAGCTTTGGCATTTGTCCTTATCATTGTAGTCTGATTTGTTTTCATGATTACACTTTAAAAAGTGTCAGAAAAAGAGGTCTGAAACTGGTATAAAATGACTTTTAAGTAGCTTTGGATTCTTTAGCAATTGTTAGAACAGGAGAGATGAGTGCCTTTAGTTTCTAATCTAGGGACTGTCAGTGCTTTTGTGCATAACCAAGTGTAAATAACACATTTGTTTGCCGAATATTAGGAGGTCTTTCAGTGCTTGCAGTAGGGATTTGAAATCCTTGAAATTGAAGTAGGAGGTGGGGAACAAGATTCTGGCTGGTGGATGATGGGTGAGAAGACGCACCAGAAAACAACAGAAGAGTGAATTGTAAATCTTGAGTAGGCTTCTACCATTAGTGTTTCTCCTAAGACTTGACTGGAGAGCCGCACCACTATGCTTTGAAAGAGACAGTCAGGAGGAACAAATGGCAGAAGCTAGAAATGAGACCTCTGCTAAAAATGTTATTAAAACAGCCTTAGCAAGGGGATGAAAAGAAAACAGTGGTGTTCTCTCTGTCAAATGGTATTTAGTCCTGGGGAATTTCATGACATTTACTTGAAGAACAAGGTTCAGGCTACCCAGAATGGCTATTCCAGGTGGCTTCATCTTCAAGCAGGCGGCTCTCAGACTAGCTGGGATGCCACGGCAGCTAAGGGACTCTGTTGTCAAGTATTACAGAAGCATTTTCTGCATTTTTTTTTTTTGTTTGTTTGTTTGTTCAGCTTCACTGTCTGTGTGGAATGAATGTGTTTTGCCTTGGTATTTTCTTTAGTGATACTTGTTGAGTGGCCAGACATACAGAATGGTGTTCTGTCCTATTATAAATGGTCATTCTTAACCCCAGGGTTTCTAGCACCTCGCAGTTATTCAAGCATACCCCTAAATAATACAATGCGCCTTCCAGAAGCTGTTCAGGTCAGGCTGAGTGTAGCATACGGGTCTTTGAAGGAAGTGCATGGTGGAGTCTTATTAGCCAGGAAAGTCCTATGGCTTGGAACAGCATGGGAGGGGTTTTATCTCCTGACACGCTAAATGCCAAGGGAGTCATCACAATTTTCCTTAGCTCTGCTTTTAGTTACTGCAGCAGAAACTGCAAGTACAGGACTCTGCGCTAAAATATTTCTATTCTCTTGCCTTTCGTTTTATGGCATTTTTACAGCTCATTTATTATGAACAGGAAAATATGTATTAAAAAAAAAAAGTGAAAGGTGATAAAGCACAGATATCTCTGACATGCTCTAGAGTTATTTCCCTGCTGCTGAGACCCATGGTAAGCTAGTTCTCTCGTCTTGCTCTGTTGGCTGAAAATAATCCATGGTATGACAGTGATGATCAAACTTCCAAATGCTTGGTTTATGTTTAGGCCTGGAATATCTTTATTTGGCTAATGCTTTATTCCTTATCTTGCTTAAGTATTGCAAGTCTAAAAATCTTTCATGGCTCACAGAATGTGCAGTTGATTCTTCCATGTGTCTCCACTGCAAGTCATGTGCTGACAAAATGAAGTATTAAAATTGCATCCTCACGGTGAAGACATGTTCCACAAATCAGCCTTTATTAGTAGGACACATTTATAATCATGCAGATGTAGCTGCATAGATTGCTTTGGCACTTTTATCCTTTTTTACTTCAATATGGTCTTACAAGCTCTGGCATGAAGATAGCTATAGAGCAGCTGGAGAATGGAAAATATCTGTTAAAAATCAAATATGACATGTTCATCCTGGAAAGGAATGCACTTTTTCGTTATACAACTATCGTTCTGTATTTAACTGCATTTACAAGAGTTGTCTTGTTACCTTCTTGGGAGTTCACAGGCTATTTGACGCTGTCTCAGGCTATAAATTGTGGGCACTTGCCTACTGAAGCGTGATTTATGATTTTTATTTAAAAAAAACCCTTATATCCCATGTTGCACTGGAAAGAGGCTTCTTTGTGCACCAAGCCTTTAAATTGTGAGCAGCCACTTACTGCTTTCACTTTTTTTGGATTGTGTTGCTCGAGGATCTTGGTCAACTCCTGTCACCATGAAGAGTCTCGCTCTTCTCTTTGTGGTAGTGATCTGTGGCTTGGGAGGACTGGGGCAGAAGCTGAAGCCAAACAGAAGAAGCAGTGGTGAAGAAATCAATTTTCGGACTAAAACCAAAGATGTTTGCACAATGAGCATGAGCGGGGATGAGGAAATGAAACTTAGAATTGAATGTCAAAGCCAAGGCATGTCCTACTGGTGTGAGTTCACTGGCAAGCCGTCAGTCTGCCGTGCTTTCCTAAACAATCCAAAGATCTACTGGAATCAGATTGCCATGGAACTTAGAAAGCTCCCGCATGCTTGTGAATCCACGCAAGTGTTGAAGATCACCATGTGCCAAAAGACTCAACCAGAGGCTCTCATGAAGCAAGTAGCTGCTGGCATGGAGCTGGAAGATCTAGCAAACCAGGACAAATCAGTCCAGAAAACTTCCACTTCCATGAGCGAAGCAGGAATAAGCTCTCTTAAGAAAATAGGGAAACCTCCAATACTACCTCTTATAAAAACAGCCCAACATGGTCAAGGGTCTGAAGTTGAAACAGAAGCAATGAAACTGGCACGGGAACATTGCTGGGAATCCCTGCATGGTTTCTGCTCCTACGTTATTGGCTTCTTCAGGGGTTAAGGATTTGGTTCAGGTAAAACTCCCATCCTGAAGCACAGCAAAATAGACGTAAGAGTAATCCTGTTGTAGTTTTGGTTTAGTTTGATCTTTGGGGTCTCAGGGGTGTGGGCTGAGAGGTTCTAGGCTCGCTTACTAAAATCTAACGTGGCAAAGCCTGTACCGTGGCTTCCGAGCAGCTGGACGGCGTAAACTCCCAGTGATAGCTGCTGGTTCGGAACTCCCTGACAGCCTCCTGTGAAGTCTTTAATACGTACAGAGGTGTTTGTCCTACCTGTTATTAATCCTATGGTGTTACAGTTCTAACTGAATTGGGCTTGGTTTCCACCTCCTGTCATTCCTTCCCTTTTGTGCTGACTTCTGGACTTAAGCCAGTGAAGTAAGATAAGTAAGAAATGCGTCAGATCCAATAACAAATACAACAGCTAGAACAATTTAAAATTGCATTCAGAAATTGAGAGGATAATGTTGGTTCATTAAAACTACTAGTTAATAATTAACCATTTTAACTTAAAAACTGAGTTCATAAACAGTTGGCAGAAATGCGTAAAACCAACTGCACTGTCTTGGTTTGCGGGTTTGTAGGGGCGACAGGGGATCGCATGCAGGTGGTTGTCTGGGAAGCCTTAGGTTTTCAGCCAGGATTTAAAAATGCAAAGCTCTTGCAGAAGTGATTGGCTTTATACCAACCTCTGTTTCGGCTTGGTGAGAAAGCCAGGAGCTGCTGACTAAACCTGCCAAACTTTTGACAGAAATGGGAATATAGGCTTTGTAAGCCAGCAAGTGTTTAGGCAGCTAATGATCTTACCTGTGCTTAATACAGCAAAGTCACTAATTTTTTTTTTTCTTTTTTGTTTTGCAGAGCAAAATTTTTACAGCTGAAGAGGGTCCTCGCTGTAGTTTAAGAATTTAGATGTAAGAATTTTGGTTTAAAAATGAGTCATCTCTATAAATCTTGCAGCTGTTTTCTTTTTGCACCCCTAAAATGAAACTTCAACAGCCCTGAAAAATGCATGAAACTGGAGTGATCGTACTTAAAAGTGTTAGGGTGAACTAACTGTTCCTAGGTCTGTTACACACCAGGGTGTAAGCATTTATTGTAACCAAGGTTCCACTTTGAGTGCTGACCTTGAAAAAGTCTTTGTGTGCTGATCTACTTCAATTTATTAGAGATAAAAACTGTAAATGATGCTGCAGTTAGTGCAAACAATAAAAGTAAGATTTTTTTGAAACATATCCAATGTGCTTTCTTAAAACTTTAAATGGTGCTACTTGTATAAAATCATGGTATTTGATACTTATTTCTTAAGAGATTGTTGGTAGAATGTGAGGAGAAATTACAGGTCTGAGTTATTACTTTCCCACTGTGAACATGTTTTCATTAATATTAATATTTTTTATGTTACTACACTTATATTACAATGATAAGTTTCAGCCAGCAGGGAAAAAGAGATGGGAGAAGTAAGAGTAATGTAATAATACATTTCTAAACGTAGCAGATTAGAAGTGTTCATCTGTGATGCATCTGCAGAGTTCGGTGTGGCAGGATCTGTTAGTGGTATTATTAATGTTTTGTGAATATTCTGAAAAGTCACTCATACCTGCACTTGGGCACTTGCAGAAGTCTCATCAAAACACAAAGCAAAACCTAATAGCCTGTCGTCACAGATTACAACACATTTATATTCAGATTATTTTTTAACAACTATCCCTTTTGTTCCCAAGTGAGCTTTGCAGCAGGGATATAACTGGAAAAACTTAGCACCACAGAAGTTAGTAGTGCTCTGTATTTGCTTGTTTCTGCAAGGTGTTGTTACACTTAAGTACTTCTCCAGCTTTACTCACAGATTAGTAATTCTTACTTCATAATTCCAGACCGTGACTGTCGCATCGATAAATTTTGTGCCTTGTACCAAAAGAACTTGAAATCATTTTCTGTCGCCAAACCTCTTAAAATACATGGAAAGGAAAGGCAAGTAATGAACATGGATCAGTGCAGAAGGTTGTGTGTACAAGGCAGAAAAATAGCTTGAATGCTGATGAGCTGCAAGCTCAAGCAAGTCTGTATTTTTGTCAGCCATAAATACAATGTGGTTAATCTTCATTTGTAACTTGTTACCCTTGGCGTGCTCTTGTGCTGTGAGTAAAAAAAATGTAGTAGTACAGCTATAACAGTTGGACTCGATCTTAAAGTCTTCCAACCTAAATGGTTCTAATACCTATTTACTTATTTCTGTCATAGAAATGAATATAATTTTTTGATTTGCAAACATGCAAAATGCATCACAGTGATGTTTGGGAACTATTTGGAAATGTTAGGGGGATGTTAAGATTTTTCTTGAGGTGTGTTTTAAATGTTTTGAAACTCTTCTTCTGTATGATCCAAAATCCACACTGCAGGGTGAATATTTTGCAATAGTATCCACAATAACAGAAATGACCTCAAAAATGAGACAGTGTCTTGCATTGAGAGGAGTCTGGGAGATTCATTCACCTGCTGTACTGCTAGCAGAGGAAAAGAGGAGATTTCATCAGTTCACTAAAAGAAAAATTTCCCCTTTATGCCCTCTTGTATGTAATGCACTGAGCACAGAAGGCAGCAGTTGTCTGACCCTTTGTAGAATTCTTGATGATACAGTCAAATATATATATATATATATATATGGTTATCACTGATTCTGCTTAGTAGAGGACAAATGTCACGTATACTTGCTAGTGCCCTGTTTCCTAGGGAACTCGTATCTCATTTCAGTAGAGCAGAGCTCTGCTGCACAGGGCTCTGTATTTGGGACTGCGTTGTCTAGAATCATCACTTGAAGCTTCACTGTTGAAACCAGAAATCAAATAGTCTTGCACCAAAGGCCCCTCTTTCATGAAATGCTTTTTGTAAAATACCCAGGATCCAAAATACAGAGTTAAGCGCTAAATCTAAAAAAAAATAATAATATATATATATATAATTGTGGCACCAAGGTGATGCATGGCATGGATTGCATTTTATTAGGCAGCACTATGCACTCTTAGCAAGTCAGTTAACTATAATGATCTTGCTTTCCAAAGGTTTAAAAAATTGGATGCTAACTGAAATAGCCCACCCTAGTGTAACAGCGCTGTGATTATATCAGCTATGTTGCTGGTTTAATTGTGTTCAGGACTAGAAACATACAGTTGTGATGTTTCCGTTATCTTGTTCGTATGGAAGTGCTATTCATTAGTGAAAGGATGAATTGAGAAGTGTTTGTGGTGAGTTTAATGCAGTTTTCGTGTACCTTATGAATGCATGAAATCTGCTGATTCATTCATTTTAGGTTAGTCCCCACGTATGTAAGCACCTCAGGAAATCTGCTTAAGTGGGGATGAAATTGGTCTTTATTTTCTTGACAGAGGAACAGCAGGCAAAAATGTTTGTCTTGTTCCTACAGCCAGGGAGACTCTTGACACCCAGGCCCATTGCTTCTGCTGCTAATTCGGTGCGATGTGAAGTAGTCCACCTGCCTCAAGACACTCATCTTTAGGTTCCCACAGAAGCATCATGAGTATTTGCTACTTTGACAAGATAATCTTCCAAGCAGAGCAACGTGATGTGTTTGGAGAACCTGTGTGTAAAATGACGTGTACTTAACACGCATAGGTAAGATCCAAGAAAGGCTGGAGTAAGTCGATGGAGAGCCACCAAGATGGTCAGGACTGGAACACACTCCGGTGAGGAAAGAGGAAGGAAATAGGTTGTTTAGCCTCGAGAAGGTTTTAGGGGAGGCCTAATAGCTGCGCCCCAGTATGTATGAGCAAGCTATAGAGAATGCAGACCTAGACCCTTCCCTGACCTGTCTGATAGGAGAAAAATAGGTCATGGTCAGAAAATGATACAGGTAAGGTTCTGACTTGGTGTCAGGAAAAACATTCACTGTAAGAGGAACAGGTTCCCCAGAGCAGCTCTGGAATCTCCATCTTTGGAGCTTTTCAAGACCAACTGGACAGAGTTTATGCAACACAGTCTGAATTTGCTGTGACCCTTCTTTGAGCAGGAGGTTGGTCTATAAACTTCCCAAGGTGCCTTCTGTCCTGAATGGTTCTGGGATGTACGATGGAAACAGAAGAAATCTTAGAAGTTCAGGTTATTTAATAATGAACACCTCTGCATTCATGTCTCCTTAAAGTGCAAAAACTGCTCTTGAATTGGCCATTCTAACTGTATCAAATCGAACAAAAGAGACTAATTTCTTAAGTATGTCCTGATGGCAGATCCCATCATTATGTCGAATGCATCGTCTTGGATAACTTCACGTTTAGTGCCCCTGTGTTTTAGTGCATGTTTCTATTTAGTCTGGTTTTGACAGCAGAGAAAATCAACAAGAGATCCAGGTGCTAAGGAACACCGAACATCAAGTCTGTCTGTCTTAAAGTGAAGTATCTGAAAGTAAGAAGATTGCTGTTTGCAGTGTGCAGGTTATTTGTGTTAAAGTAGAGCAAATCCACACCTCAAAAACAGTGCTGCTTGTCTACCTGTAAATCATCTCAGCTATGCAGTAGTGCACTCCGGTGTTTTCTGAGGGAATTGTTCAGCTGTGTTGCCTGGTTGTTCTGGCATGGCTTGCAGTCTTACTTCTTGCATTCTTGATTTTTCAATAGGTGTCATAGTTGCTGTGACATGGATTTTAGGGACAGACAACTTCCACAAAAATAAAACAAGGGGGAAACTAAAATTTCCCCAAGTTGCCCATTGCCATTCCTGCTTTTTCAGGAGCTTTATGGTTGTTGATTTCTTTTTTTGTTTCTCTTGCTATTAATTTTCCTAATCTCTGCTTTCCTCTCTGAAGAGGAGTCAGATGCAGCGCAGAAGATTTCTTTTGGCTCTCTGCTTTTCCCCTTATAAACCAGAACTGCTGTCCCCAGAATTCGCAGATCATTTTGCAATGACAAAAAGTACGTGATACATATACAAAAGCAAAAATAAGGAAACAAAGTAGAAGAGATGCAGTCAGTCTGACAACAAGACATTGGTGTTACCTCGTGGACACCATAACAGACATACTGAGAATCTTTCTTTCACATCTTGCATACAAAGTTGACTGCTTACATGTTAGGCAGGAGGCCAGCTGCTGAATTTCCAGAGTAGCTATATTATGGGCTGTACGGAGCAAGAAGAAGTTGATGCCTGATCTGGAGTGGAAGTTCGCGTTTGCCTCCCCATCTCCCTCTCCTCAGCAGGTTATAACACTGTTTGCATAACTGGCTGCTTGCCATGGGTGTACATCCCTCCATCCCTCCATCCCTCCATCCCTCCATCCCTCCATCCCTCCATCCCTGCGCTCCTGCTGCCTCCGGGCTCACAATGCTTGTAGTCAGGAGGGGAAACAGAGGTGTCCTTTCAGGTCAGCTGCCTGCAGACGTGAAAAAAAATGGTGTTACTCTGTCGCTGGTGCTGCCTGTTAAAAATTAATGTGCGAATGGTGAAGTTGGTTGCCCTGTTACTTGTCTTACCCGTATAATGCGGGGGGGGCTCCCCCCAAATGCAGCTGTAATGAAATTAATTTGGCTAGGAATTGTAGAGGGCTGGAAACTTCCAGCTGAGGGAAATGGTGAGGTGTGGGCTCTGGGCCCTGACTGGGGCCTCGCCACTCGCCCTGCCAGGGCAGGCGGGCAGGGGTGCTGCCGGCTGCCTCCCCCCTCCGCTCTCCTCGCTCCAAGTCGGGCGCAGGCCACGGGCGTGCTGTCATCGAGGCACTGAGGTGCTCCAGAAATGTAATGTGGGAATCCACAGGCTTGCCTCCAATGCCCTGGTGGTAACGTGGGAGAGCCGGTCGGTGTGGGAAGGTGGCAGGAGGGAAGCGTGGAGTAGGGTTTCCACATCATCGGGCAGAAAGCGCTGCCGGAGACAGTCACGGCTCTCCTGTGCCTCTGATGGCCCACGTGAAGCTGAAACTCAAGCATTTGAGCCGTGCCTGGTTTTGTGGGGAAAAAATTGCGTGGCCTTGAGCAGGGTGGTCTCCTGGTTGAGCTGCGCGTGGACCAGGTGCAAGCAGCTGTGCGGGCCCCGGGGGCTGCATGCTGTCAGGCTGTGGGGCCGTGTTGCGGTGCTGGGCTGGGGCCGTGGCTCCCGAGCCCTGGGCAGGGCTGAGGAGGGGGTTTGCGGGCAGGTGGAGGTGTCCTGGCTGTTCAGCAGGGTCTGGCTGGGAGCAGCGGCGCTCGGCAGAGGTATGGCTGACAGGACCCTGCAGGGCGCTGGGGGCCAGAGCGGCGGAGGCACCGGGATCTTTCATGTCACGTTAGTGAACTTGGGCCACGGGGTAGTGGTTTCACCCAAAGGGAGGATGCTGGAGCAGGCCGTGGAGACGTGGTTCCTCAGGACAAAATCTTCATCTTTCCACAAGACCTGCCTCAAGTACTGTTGTCACCCATGACTCGCCCACATCACTTTCTCTCATCAGGAAGATGTTCCAAGACTTGTCGTTAAAACCCGTCCATAGAAATCCACATTGCATCTGCCATGAGGGTAAGCTGTGCTGGATGACAGGAGATGCTGTTCACAACACACCAGACAAGAGGTGAGAGCCTCTGGGTAGCACTAACGAGGAACATCATCTGTAGCCATGTGCTTCCCCTGCCTTCTCAGGCCTGAAATCTTTTACATCGCTGGGGTTAATTCAATAGCCTTTGCTTTTGCTTCACGCTGATCACATTGTGTCTGGACATCTTGCTGGCTCAGGGTGGGTCAACAACTGAAAGAAATCAGCAACACTTTTCCTTCAGCTTAGGGAACTACAAAACTTTTTATAGAACACTACATATTTCATTGCAGTGGCAGCAGTGTCCTTTGGCAGGTACATATTTCATTTCAAGTGCAGTAGATCAATCACAGTGATTTCAGGGAACAGGCAAACTTTTTTTCTTCCTCATTATTAATCATATTTCTGTGGAGGATTGTGTCTGAAGTATTTCTGACTTGCAAAAAAAATCAAGATCCAAAATTAAAGTTTACCTTAAATCCTTACTACCAGACAAATTATTCTTCTGGGTCTATCATGGCCCTTTCTAAATATCTACATATTAGTTGAATAGCAAAGAACTGCATGTGACTACTTTGCAGCTCCAGCATAATTTATGTGAGCAAAGAAAATCTGCTGTCAAGGGCTAGAAAGCAATGTAGAAAACTGACTGTCTTCAGCATCTGTGAGAAGAAAGGCATGTTGTAAATACCCGAGGGAGAAGAAGAAATCCATCTGAAAAGGAAATCCTCAGGTAATTAATTTTCCACATCATCATCATGTCTATGTTTTCTCCTGCATTATCTAAAACAAAAATAGTTCTTGCTGTTTACAGAGACACAGAAGGATTTAATTGCTAGTGTGCTTTCTACAACAGCTTTGTGTAAGCGCATCACTTACCAGCGTGTAGTAGACCTGTAGACCTGGAAAGGAAAACGGAATGCAACAGAGTACTGAACTCACCTAGAAGTTACTTTCTAAGTCATAGAAATTGTTTAAAATTGTAATACATTTTGTTTCCACATTGCCTCCTATTTGTAGATTTCAGGATGTTTCCAGAAAAAGAAATATAAAGGTAACTTTCTTGCATCTCTCTGACAGACAAGTATTGTTACACACCTCTAAAAGATTAGGAGACAGAGTCATGCCTTTGACAGCAGATGTTTCGACAGAAGCTAGTAATGTTGAACAGTACTAGGTGTGTTCTTAAGCAGAAACAAAAATGTAACGTGTTTTTGTAATTCTACTAGATGAGAACACACATGGGAACAAAGCCTATCCCTCACGTGCCCCAGCTCTGGACCTCGAAGACGCAGTGCGGGCTCTCAAGCAGAGCCAGCCTGGCACAGTTTTACTGCGGCTGTAATCGGTGGGTTATGCATATAGATACAACAACGAAACCCTGCACTGCAAACTCCATCTCTTTCGCAGGTCTTGCTGTTTACCATTTTATCGGCTTGCATATCTGTTTGTCTGCATCTCGTCAGTTGTTCCAACTGTAAATCTGTCATGCTGCAAAGTGCAGATTAATATCTATAGCGTGCCCAGTGAACACAGACCTGCCTACGTGTGCCAGCAGGTAGTTTAATGTAAATCTCCCATCTGAATGCAACAGTGTTCCTCTGGTCTCGTTACGTTTATACTTTAAACCATTCCTCTTGGGTTCTCTAGTTCATTACCTTAAATATAATGATTCAGAGAAGGGAGAAAGAGCTGATAAGGGGAGGAACAAAAATAATACTTAAAACCTAGTCTGTGTTTTTATATAAAAACGAGCTTTGTACAAATATTAAGAAACTGCTCTGAGGTAGCTGGAGGAACACAGTACGTATTGATGGGTTAACAGGAAAGGGCCCTTGAGAATGCCAAGATTTCATTGATTATTCAAAACTAAAATTTACAAATGTCTACGTGGCAAGGAGACAGCAATGAGAAAGGTTGCTTTTGCCCTTTGTAGTCAATTTTTTGCCATCTTTAAAATAATAGTTTTGAAATTATTTTATGAGCTAATTTAATAAATTTTATTTGTCTTCAAAAATATCTTTTTTGTTCTTTCAGAGCTGTCGAAATGTTGTTGTTTTTCTTCTTGATTTCAACCTAGTGCTGAAGTGAAAGAAGCCTGCCTGGTGCACCCCATCTCACCCCCTACCGTGGCAGTGGGGCAGCCATCGAGCCTTTTTGTACTGTAGATTGCAGTTACAGAGAACACTTCAGTCGCGAGCTTATCCTAGTTCAGAGCGGCTTTGGGCTTTTAGCGGTGCTGAAACAAGGAAGGACTGAGGTTTCCTTGCTGAGCTCAACTATATGTCAAAAAACTACAAAATACTGTTCTCAAAAGGAATTAGCTAGCTCCGTTTATTTTAGATCTGAGGTCAATACCTGACCAGAGCTAACAGAAAGAATCCTACAACCCTCCCTACCTGTCCTGAGACCTGGCTTAAGGACACACTTTTTAAAAGCAGCAGGAAAGAGTGCTTTACCACGTGTACCACTCTGGTACTAATCAACAGTGGATGTGAATTCAGATCACTGGACATATATTAAAAATGTGGCTTGCAGGCCAAATCTAATAGCACCTGAAGTCTCTCTTCTTTCCATATTTTCTTCCACTTCCTATTTAACCCCAAGCCTTTAATAAAAAGTGTCAAAAGATAACTTTTTGTAAATTGCAAGCATACATCAGATATCCTTGTGATGACTGAAAGCTATCTGAACAACCTTTGAGAACACTGGCCGTTTCCATTTCAGCGGTGAGAATGGGCAGGAGAGAGAGACTCTCTTCATGCCACATTTGTTCCTTCTGGAGGGGTATGAGGGGATGGTGAGTGCCAGCAACTACTCTCCAAAATTCCTGCGGAGTATCAGGTGCTGCTCTTTTCTTATCTTTTCAGTTTCCTCAAGCCTAGTGCTTATTAGTATTTAATGAAATCATTCGTATTGTGTCATCATAACATGCAGATAATATTCACTATCAAATAATTGTTTTAAATATTGCATTAAATAATCTAGGACTCCATTTCTGAAGGCTGTGGACAGGCAGTATGAGAAGGGGTTATGGGAAGGCTGTTCTTTACTAGATACAGCCTTCAGCCCTGTTCTCAACCATCAGGTTAGTTAACCAGGATTTAGGTCCTCTTTGCCAACATACAGAAGAAAATCCCCAAATTCCCCCATAGCATAAAGTAGGACATTGATGTGACATTCCTACACAGGCACACAGGAATAAATACAATTAAATATGAGTAAAAGTTAGTGTAATTCATGTGATAACAGAGGAAAAAGGGTAATTAAAATTAGAATAGGAATTGCAATGCTGCAGCATTAGCAGTGACATTCTGATGTATGGAATTACTGCGTATTCAGAAATGCTTTTCACCCATTTTCAGAAAATGAGTTTCAGGCTGAACAGTGTTGATTATCTCTAAAAAAATGTCCTAAATATTTAGAGTACTGCTTGTCCTCTGCAAACCCATTAAAAAAGTATTAATACCTAGTGTTTAGGATTAATAATTTCTTGTTTGTTAATCGTCTCCACATGGAGGAGCTGTAGAGTTAGAAATGGTCCAAGAAAAACATGAACTTTTGAAAGATTATAGTCAGAGACACTGACTCTTGGTTAACTCTTGGTTAACTAAACAAACCCCAGATCTATCCTAGATGCTGAGGGATGTGTGTCTTTTCAGCTTTTGCCAACCGTAATGAGTTGCACTACAACTTGATGGGTCAAGAAACCTTTTTCTTTGTTAATGGTTTCTAGTCACTGTATACCTAAACATGCTCATCTCAGTAAAATGAAAATGGCAGATAAGATTTGTCCATTCCCTTTGTCCCTTTCTCTGTGCCTTCAGAGACTTATGTCATGGGTGAAAATGCTGAGAGCTACCAGCCCAAACAGTAGCTATGAAATGCTGACCTTTATAGTAATTCTTCTGACTTGATGAGCTTTCAGCAAGTGAGCTGAAACATGTGAGCTCTTGAGCCTTACAGCCCAAGTGCATTTAAAGGATGCTTATACTATGTCTCAAGGATAACCCCAAGATTGTGGCCTTTCCTGGCAGTGCGTAAGTCAGGCTATGGTGGCTGACATGACTTCTGGAGGCGTAGCTTGTGTTGGCCCAAGGCCACTTTTTCCATGTAGCTGAAATAGTTTTGTCAAATGTAGTCACCTAAATCAGCAAAGGAGTTGTCACAACTGTGGCTGTGTGTTCTTGTTGTGATAAATGTTGTGGGTTAGAAGCATGGAGCCAAGGTGGTATCAGCATAGCTTAGCCACTGGTACTTTTAGCAAAAGGGAAGTTCTGCACACAGACTGAAATCTGTGGTGGTTTCTTTCCAACTAGAATCCACTGAAATAAAAACTTCTGTTAGTTATTTGCAGGATTGAAGTCTTTGTGGTAGGCTGAGTCCAAACAGCAATGAAACACCCACCAGCCACTCACTCCTCCTCCCCAGTGGGATGGAGGAGAGAACTGGAAGAGCAAAAGAGTTAAAAAAAGTGGGTTGAGATAAAGACAGCTTAATAAGTGAAGGGAAGAGGGGGGGAAAAATCACCAGGTGGTGCAGACATTCACTCTTCGCCTCTCACAAGCAGGCTGATGCCCAGCCAGTCTCCAAGCAATAGCTACTTTAGGAAGATCACCCTGTTTTATTGCTGTGTGCAACACCGTATGGTATGGAATATCCCTTAGGTCCCTTTGGTCAGCCAGGGTCAGCTGTCCCGGCCGTGTCCCTTCCCAGTCTCTTACCCACCCTCAGCCTGCTTGCTGGAGAGGGGGCAGAGTGAGAAAGAGAGAAAGCCTTGATGCTAAAAGATCCATGTGTTATTAGCACTGTTCTAGTCACAAATTTAAAACAGAGCACCATATGGGCTGCTATAAAAAATTAATTCCATCCCAGCCAGACTCAGCCCAGTCTCCTACACCATGAAGTCCCTGGGTTTCCATTCCTGGTTCATTATTCCTTTTTCCTGGAACAATTTCTTGGTTCCTGTTTCCATTTTCCCACGATATTTAAAAAGCGTACTTGAAATGAATGTTTATTCCATAGAATGGAATGCTAAAACAGATGCTAGAAATGTCTTGCTGTGCTTGGAACCAGTGCTAAAACCCACAAAACTGCCAGGCACTGTTAAACTCCAAAGAGTTTACAAAATACACTTTCTTAGTCAGGGTAGATACATATATTCTTCTCTCTCCACACATATATGCACCCCTTACTTAAAAAAATATACAAATAAACCGACTAATATTAATGAACTATAATGGAAGGGAGAAAACTATTCAATGCTTACTGTATTGTATATAAATCTGTGTATATATGCACATGTATATTTATTGGTACAGCTTGATTTATTTACAGAACAGCTTTAAGCTTTCTGGAAAGGATCCTGAGAACAGACAAAGACCAGAGATATCACTGATATCAAAACCAGACTTTTGAAAGACCATCTATTCTGACCAGAGCTACATCAGAGGTGAACTAGAAAGGAAATGTAAGTTGCTTTGATTTTTTAACATAAAAGGCAGAAAAGATAATTGCCGCACCTTCTGTAAAAAAACCCAACTGTTGATTATATCAGTTCAGATTAGATGTGTTTTACAGAAGCCCAGACACAACTCCAAAAAAACTGGCCAGCAGCTAGGAAAGAATGTCTTTCTAATGCACCACATCCTGGCTGTACATACTCTGTCTTCAGCTCCGTTCATGTTCATCCTGTATCACTCTGCTACTGCATCAAGGTGTGAAAGAATTTCACCACTAGTCTAGTCAATATTTGAAATGTTCCGAACTTTCAGCTGACCTTTATTACCTTCACTTACGCAGGATCCATTAGTGGTTTTGCTGCCTGTAAAGGAAGTAATTCAGTGGAGACCACTGTGTATACATCAGAAAAATACAAGTGCCTCAGTCATCTAGAATTCCCACCAAGAAAAAAAAAATCTTACCTTTATGAGAAGGTGGATTAGAACTAGAAGAGGGCTGAACCTCATTTCTTACCCTCGTCCAGCTGTAGTAACTCCACCAGTATTGCCTTAATGCAAAGACTTTTTTAAGCTATTCATCTGAATAAGCATGTGGGGAATTTTTTACTGTAATGCTTTAGCAAGAGACATGACAGCCAAAAGAATATTTTGATTGGAGTGTTCAGTGCTTATGGTAAACAGCAGTGCCCATAAAACGGTCCCTTGTGTTCTAGCAATAGGTGTTTGATGATTTTGTGTAATGTGTTAGATTACTCCTCCTCATAGATATGACTTGCCATTACCCTGAATAGACTCCAGTCTAACAGCAGGCAGCAATTTACAATGGCATCTTTCTATTATTTTATCATTTTATCTTTCTCTAAGAGACCAATCTTTTTGTCTGCATTTCTGAAGCTTTTCTGGTCAAACAGACAGGCTCTTGAATTGCTCTAAGCTATGAAAGTCTTAGCAGACTAAGATGGCAATTAGTTAATAGTTGTTTTCCCTGGCTGCCAAAACAACTTGAGTACGCTCTAAATATAGTGAATCTGTGCCAACAGATCAAGCAGCCAGCCTGCTAAAACAAAACCACAGGACAACGAAATGATTGTGCTTAGAGAATTTTTAGCTGTGATTGAGATAGAGAAGTGATAACTCCCATTATAACCAAAATTAAATGACAATATGTAAAATTCAGATTTTGAGGTGAAGTTCTTCCTGACTTTGGAAAAGTCAGTATGAAACACACATTTCAGTGTAGTATCCCTCTATTTTACATGTGTTTTTTTTCTGGGAAGAATTTTTTCTCTTTTTAAAATATAGCCTTTGCATTCTGTGTGAGCTAAATCCTGAAGAAGAAGGGGGAAATTTTTTTTTTTTTTTTTTTTTTTTTTTATCTATCAAATCCTATCTCTTGTTTGGTGATCCTGTAGCATTATCTAATGCAAATAGGTAGGGAGCAAAGTCTTGGGATCTCCACCAACTCTTGTATAGTAACAATCATCTTTATCATGGTATCAGCATTCAATCCTGTATAGAAGAAGGTAATCATGTTTCATTAGCAACGGCAATTATTTATACTTCTTTGTCTTTGAATTGTTTCAAAATCAAGGCAAACTTTCTTTAAGGTTGGTTCAACATACTTTCACAATAAGATTAAGAGAGAGGAGGCATCTCAAATTCTCCTGTCCTTGTTTGAATTCAAAAGGACTCCTCCTGCCAAGGCAAAACACTCTGTAAACTCCATTTGGCATCAAAGTTTGCTGTCTCCTCTATACAAGTGATCCACAGAATTTTCCTGTGTATTGTCTAATGAAATAAGAGGAATTTCCTCATCATTTCAGAAACACATTCCTAATGGTCATGCTCCACCACTGGCTTGGATCTCCTTTGGTTAATTAAAACCACTTGTATTTTTCTAAAAACACTGCTGTCCTTGCCTACCAAGATAAAGCAATACTCTTGTGTTCAGTAAGCAGCCAGGTAACAGATTAACAGCTGCTGGCTGGCTGGGAGCCAAGAGGGTTATAACCCCTGCTGAAAAGACACTACATCTTGGCAGTAATGATTATCAGGATATTTTAATCAAAATGTTGCCAACATAACGCAGCAAGTAAATGAAGAATAACACTACACGTAAAAACTACTGAGCTCATAGATGAGGCAGGTATTCAGTAATACTAGGGCTACAAATGATGGATAAAATTTTAAGCTGTTAGTTTCACTCACAGATAACTGCTGTGTGAAGGAGCAGTCTTCATTTACTAGTGTTTCAGGAATTTATTTCTTAATGGCAATGTCTGAGCATCTGGAATTGGGAACCTCAACATGAGCTGCAGTTCACTATAAAGAAACCTCACCATTTAGTCTTGTAAGGTGGTCTTCTTTTTGTTGGCTTATAATTAATGTACAGCAGTCATACGGGTTCTGTTGTTCTGGGATTAACTTAAAGTTAACACTTGTTTGAATTAGCTTTCTTATTTGGGTTTCATGATATTGGTTTTCACTTGGATGCTGTTCTGCCAAATTCAGTTGTCAGTTTTGGCCAGTTTGTGAAATAATTGGACGCGTTAAAGACTCAATAAAGAAAGAATCTGGTGCTTTTTTATAATATTTATTTAACTAATATGAATTTAATTCCAGGTTAGAGGTTACTAAAAATTATTGTTAAGTGATGAGTTTTCTTCAACCTCTCTTCAAGTTATTAAGTTTCAATGTAAAGTAGTTAGTAAACAGATCTCGTTGCACTGAAACCATCAGCGCATTTTAAATTAACTAGCCTCTTCCAGAGAAACACCAGTAGGCTATGGATATCTTCTGAAGTGTTTGGCACAGGCAATTAGAATACAGAAAAGTTGGCATTGATGCCATTGCCCTTGTGGCAACTTTAAAAATGTTACATTAAAGGGCTTGAACATTTAGGGCTGTCAGCTTATTGTCTTTTGTAGATACCAGATTCAAAGAATCAAGAAGGAAATAAAGTTATGAGTTCCTTGCTTGAAGCTTTTTTACCTAGGGATGGAAGTGAGGTGCCAGAGAACAGCCGATCACCACAGTAAAAAGAGTATTGCACTTGGAGGTGAGGGTATGGCTGCCACGTTTGTTAACATACTTAAGTCTTTCAGCAGGTATTTTCAGCAAAATGTTGTACACCTACAGCCTGTACATAATTATATTTCATTAGTGAGCAGTACATGAACAGGCTCGTCTGTTTTAATTGTAGTAAGAGTTGCACATTAACAGTGTGTATCTATGCACTGAAACTGCCTGTTTGAATGCTAGTCACATTAAAAGCAAATGAAAAAAAACCTCACAACCCCTCTGCTCCCTGCCCCTGAAAGTACCTGCAGCTTGACATCATCCTTTTATTCAGACTGGTAATTTTTAAAGGAACTCTAGATGTAGAATGCTGAATATCATTCTTTCTTCAGGTCTTGCAGCAAATATGTATTCCCTTCTAGTAACAGTATAGTAGAAAGTATATAGAAAAGTAGAAAGTGAGGTTTATAGTACATACGCCTGATCCTGTTCCTTTAACAATGTTTGCAAACTCACTCCAGAGAACTGGTGAGGTATGGTGTGCCAAGTGACATGGTTTTCAAGGAAGCCTATGTGCAAACTGTTTAAACAAAGAGGAATGTTTTGACAGAGGGACTGATTCTACACATGTCCCTGGAGTCCCATTAAGATCAAGTCCTCCTTTTATATCCTTGGAACATTACCTGCTGCAGTGGGTCACTCCCCATAATCACGACTGCTTGAATGGGGCAGGATGGTACTCATTGACATTAATTTGAAATGCAGCCGTTCACTGATGCTGGACCTGTTTTAATTTGCTCTGCCTGAGCATTTGCACAGAGAACATCGTTTTGGTGTCTATGCATATGACTGACAAATAGCTGATATTCTTACATGGAGCTGTATTTGTAGGTGGTCAAGGAAACTAATTGATGAATTACTACTTGTAAGTTAAATTAACTTCTTACTGTTTGTATATAAAATGAACTTTTTATTCTGGGCGGGAAAAACTATAAATGAACAGGAGCCTCACAATGTCACATAGATGATACCACAAGCAAGCTGCAGTTTGCAAATAATGCACCAATGCAACTAATAGTTTAAATGATAATAATTTATATATATATATATGTGGATAATATAAGCAGCAATTAGTGTTAACTTAGAAAATACTGCACTTCTTCCACATCAATGAATCATAGTTAGCAATAAGGATAAAACTTCTCCTCTCTTTGCTTGAATAACAGAAAGACATCAGCTAGGTTTAGTTATAACAGTTCTAATGAAAATTTTCAAGTGCTGATAACTGTCTCAAGTTTCAGTCAAAAGGCAGCAGGAATATATCTGGATTAAGATTTTCAATACACAACTCACATTGGGATTTGGGTGTCCATGTTTGTAACTCTCAGTGATTACTTTTATTTGCTAGTGTTTCCAAATGTTTTCTGTGCCTTTCTATTATAATAACTAAATAGCTCCCCATAAATTTGACCTTGCCAAATTAGCTGTTCAGGTTTGCCGTATGTTGCATGGATCAAATTGTCTTTCGATTATTTGTTCGCACTGTTTGTTCTGCAGCAAAACTATGCCTGCAGTTTACAAGTGAACAGTGTTTCCGCTCAGCAAAGGGCAAGACTAAGGTATATTTTAAAATGTGCATCACAAAAATAAAAAAAACAACAACAGCAAAAAACCCCCACCAAAACATCAACTTTCTTGGAAATTATATTTTTAAAAGTTTTTGCAGCATTTTTTTGTTGACAGTTAGGTACTAATTAAACACCTAAGAAATGGAGGTCCTACTTTAATTTTGTGTACTGTCTCTTCAAGATGATAACCAATGTTCTGATCACTTGATGAGGCAGCTCCCAGCAGGATTATTAGGGTACAGTATGAATATGCACCATATGCCCAGGTAGGTAAAAGGCATCCATAAAATGTCAGTGCGTGTCTACTTAAAGCAAAACAGAGCAGAAAGATATTCTTGGGGCATAGCGACAAACTGCAGAGTATCCAGGCCAACTTCCATAGACTGAGACTATATTTTATGTACCTAAATAAGTACATCTTGATTTACTTGGATTTTGAAATCATCTAAGCAGGTTAAGCAAGAGTTCCAGCTGGCTCAAGACAGATCATCTGACAGATGTAATTGCCCATGCCAACAAGCACTCAGCTGCAGAATTCTCTACGGAAGTTTCGGCATGCTCAAGATGGGAAGAGCTAATGTGTGTCCAGTCTGCCATGACCTCAGGGAGGGAATATCAAAGCAGCAGAAAGGCAGATCTCTTGGGCAGCCTTTTCTCTCCTCATCCTCCCCCATTTTTATGAAGTAGGAAGACTAAGTTGCTATGTCCCGTTGGCAATGGGGCAGCTGAACTGAGGCTGGCACTGAAACCTATTTTGCTAGGCAAAGTTGTCAAAATAGGCAATTTTGGAAGTGATAGATGGTGGGGGGCTTAAATATTTTCAGTGCATTGTGGTTAGTTTCACCAGTATATGGTATCTGGTAAACACCAACAAAAAAAATCATTGCAACATAATCTACAAGGATATTCCCTTTGCAGGTAAAGAACATCTCGCACCTCCTGGTGAATACCTCCGAGACTCTGTGGCAGAGCTGGGACAGGAATGTTTAGTTCCTGACTGTAAACCTTGTGCTTGGTCCCACTGCCCATGTTTCTTTACATACTTTGTAATCTTCCTCTCCTCCCTATTTGTAGACGTTGTTCAGACACAGTAGGGAGGAGTGCGGTGGTGGTTTGGTGGCTTTGGGGTTTTTGGTTGTTTGGGGTTTTTTGTGACATGCCTGAATGAACCCCCTAATCTTTCACACAAAGACCAATTTGTAGTATGCGTACACAAGGCAATGAGGCATGATAAAGCCATACCTGACTTAGTGCCAGAACCTGAGGTCGTGTAGCTGCTTTGGCTTGATGCTGTCCCCAAAGTAATTAGCCCTGCTGAGAGGCTCATTAGGTAGGGCACATAGCCACACTAATGCAGCTGCTTAGGTTTGAGGATCCTTGCTAAATACTAATACTCCAGATGATACTGTGCATACTATGTAGTGTTAGTTTAGGATTCCTGAGCAAGAGTCCCTTAATTATCTCTTACATTGTCTTCTTTCTCTCATTCCCATCCAACCTGACACATCGTGAAAGGTTTTCTGATCCTTGAGTCATCCTTACCTCTATTCATTAGCCCTTGCCAGTGCTAACCAAAATCTTTCACATTTAATGGACTGTTGTACACAGCTTGATACAAACTCATTCCAATCGAAGGTGCACAAGGCAGATCTGGTGGCTGAACTCAACTGGAAAGCCTCAAAGGGAGCTGAACATACACAGGTTAGGAGATAGTCCTGGCACACAGATCAGACCCTTAGCACCTCAACTAAATGAATCCCTTTCCCCACATTTCTGTCCTGCACTCACTGCAGAATTACACTTTTTCTTTCTTTTTTGGCTTCTGCTTTTTTTTCAGAAAGTTAACAGTCGTGTCATCACCAAACCAAACCAGACAATGCCTTGCCTATAGCTTTGTCCCTTTGTCTCATTCCATTTATGTCTGATGTGAAAGAGTCAAAGCCTGTATCTTACACCATTTTCTACTTTATCTCTGCTTGCATCCCACCTTTTATTCTTCTAAGTAGTTCCCAAGCATATATAACAAATGTCCCACTTACTTTTCTCCAGTAAAACCACCTGAAGCAACCGAGCTACAAAGGCACTAGCTGCTCTATCTATTCTTTAAGAGACAATTATTCCCAAGTCTGAACACATTTTTGGATTTGTCTAATGCTTGTTCTTTCACTGTCGTAATCTTTTTCTGGTTAATATGCATTAGATGTGGTCCCGTAATAAAATCTCACAGTGTACCCCACTTCTTTACATACACAAAAGCTGTATGCAAAAGCTGCAGAGGGAGGAGTGTAGAGCAGTGCTGTGCAGCTGATCCGAGCTCTCAGACCCCACACAGCCACTGATTCTGAGGGAGCCCGACCTTGTGTCTGAACTTTGGGCTCAGAAACATGTGAATGGATGCTGTCCTTCATGCAGAATTATTAGTTATTTTGATTTTTAAATGTTTTCCAATACATTTTTATGACAGGAAGTAGTGAAATGCTCAAAAGGTAACTTTAAATTGCTTTGTGGAATTATTTTCGTTTCCCAAAGAATCACTGAATGCTACTACCCACATTTTGCTAAACACAATGGTAATGCAGCTTGTTGAGGGTGTTGCAGGATATGTCCCTCAATGGCTGGGAGAAGCTCTTTTAGAGAAGCTCATGACCTAATAAAGTTCTTAATGCTGTTGGTGAAGAGGGAAGGACTTGGCTAAAGTAGTATCTAATTTAGACAAACACACCTTGTCACCCCACCATAGCTGGCTTTGGTTGGTTGTTTTTCGGGTGGTTGGTTGGGGGTTTTTTTGTGCTAAGAATGAGAACTGGCGTTTTTCCAAGGAGGTGTGTCAGAGGTGTAAATGAACATGGCACTGAAGTACCCTATTGTGTTGTAATAGTCTTGCTGGAGACCTGAAGGTGTGTCTCTGCCTTTATAAATACCACGCTGCTTTTACAACTGGCTCTGATTCTTTTGAAAGAGAGGAGTTGCAGCAGGAGTTGCGTTTGGGTGTCCCCAAGCCCTATGCAAGGTATGTCTTTTAGTTATCTTACTTTTGCACTGTTCCACTTGCAACAGGTTACTGTTACATCATTATTCATTTTAGTGTTATTAATTGCTGTATTTGCAACAGATCTGTAGATACTACATGATGTTCTCTAACGAGGGTTTTATGGAGTGAAAAATCTCTGCAGAGCAAAAGGCATGAAGCCAGTCAAGTATAAAAATCTCTGTGTATGGTGTAAGGCTTGAAGCAAGTCAAGTAAGAACTATGCAAAAGTAGAACCTGCTCACATCTCCTGCTACCTGTGTATTCTAGATTCTAAGTTTATGCAACTAAAGATATTTGCAGGTCGTTTAATGTTGAAATAGGTTCCTTGTTAGGGTGCCTACACATGAATTTCTGCTTTCTAACATGGAAACCTGGCTACAGAAACGGCTGTGATGGGAACATCTGAAAAATACATTTAGGGATTTAATTAACTAAATGCTAGTTTTAAACCCTTTACTATTATGGTATGCTCTGATCCTAAAAGCTGCTTCATAAAGAGAAAGACCTACTGAAATAAATGTGCTCTGTGCAGACACAGGGAGTGGCTTGGCAATAATTTGCTAACTAGCTACACATCAAAACCGAAGTTGCATATTTATCCCTTGAATTTGGTAGCTTTAGACACAGCGCAGTACACTGCAGGTGTCTTCAAAAACAGAAAGGTAGTTCTGTTTGTTTAGCAGTCAAGGCAGCAAAGAATGCATCAATAGTTACTTTTTGGTTTCTGGAAAGACTACTCTCATATTTCTTTTCAACAGAAAACTGAAATACTGGCATGACCAGCGAATTAAGGCAATTAAGAAATAATTTTGCTCAACTTGAACCAAATGGTTTCCTTTCTGTCTGGTGTATTTCTGAAAAATAGCTGGAGGCTAGAGTCAAAATTTCTTACATGCCATTTAGAAAATGGGAGACCATGGGAACAACTGCTTACTTGTTAGAATTTATAACTCGTAAACTTATAAACTCAGATATCCATCTAAGATTGACAAATCCCAGGTTCAAATTCCTTCTTTGACTGCAGAAGAGATTTTAATTAAGGTACCTCAGTCACTGGGCAGTAGCATGTCCTGGGAATGACTCTTTTCTGTTCCACATTGCCTAGTTCATTAATTGGATCAGAAGGACTTGATAGCCATCTACTGTTCCCAAGGATAATACATAATGGTTCTAGAAACCAGGTATTATTCACACAAAGGACAAAGGATTTGGCTGGCAACATCATTTTAAAAGGTATGAAAGAGCAGTGCAGTACCATGTCTGAAATACTGCAACTGTCAAATGGATTCCAGCATTAAACGAAAATATTTTTACATTTTTGCTTGTTTGTTTGTTTTGAAGGCAGATAACAAGCAAAACAGAGACCATGAAGATCAAAAGCTTTGGACTTCTTTGTGTGTTGATTCTGGTTGCCCAGATGCTACTAGCCAACTGTGAAAGACAGAAGGAAAGAAAAAAGGGAAGACAAGGCATAGAAGACAGTGGGAAAAAACAAACTGAATCTAACCAAGACAGTGAAAAAGGGCGGAAGTCAAAAGGAGGAAAATCATCTCCTAAAGGCAAGTTTAAAACCAAAGAAAATGTTGAGTGCACCTGGGCAGTGACCGACACGAATGCTGCTGCTGTGCACGTAGAGTGCAAGCATGGGGACAGCAAGTTCTGGTGTGAATTCTCTGGAGACCCTTCCACCTGTGCACAGTACGCAGCAAACCAGAAATCCTACTGGAAACAAGTCTCCCGATCCCTCAGGAAGCAGAAGCAGATCTGTCAAGACCCCAAAAGTGTCCTAAAATCTAAAGTATGTAGGAAAGGCCCACGAAGTGCTCATCTCAAGCTGACCCACTCAAGCCTGCTAACATCAGTGGGTCCTGCAGAAGGGACAATGCATCATGCAAAAGAAGTTGTTCAGACTCCAGCAGCTGCCTCAGTGACTGAAAAAAAGCTAGAACACAGTCGTCAAGACTGTGTTGAAGATATAGATTATATTGATCAGAAAAAGGTGGCTGAGGAATACTGTCCAGAAAGCTTGCTTTCTTTCTGCAACTTTTTTATCACAATGGTCCAAGACAAAAAATGCTGAGGAAGTGTTTCTAAAGCTCTGTATCATGGAAGTCCGGTCTCATCTAAGTTACTGCACGCTATTCCAGATTTTATTCTTATGTTATATAGTGTATATAAGAAAAAAAAGGAATATATTTTTCTGGTTTTGTATATACACAACAGACTACACTTGACATAGTTGAAGATGTTATTGATTTTATTTGCACATACACTGCTACATAGATGTTACCCATGGATGTTACATACTCTACAGAGAAGTGTATAAGTAGTCTCCTCGCCCCTCTTTGAGCTGTGCTAGCCAAAATGAATTTAGCGCTATGCACTTCTTGGTTATGTACAATACTTTTGACCTAAAGATTATTAGGAAAAATAAACTTCAAAATATATTCAAAATATTATCTATCTCTCTCCCTCTCTCTCTCTTTAACTAGATTTTTCTGTAAGTGCTAAGCCTTTGTCTTAACACTTTCTAGCCAAAGTGTTGCTTAGAAAGCAGTTTTTAAAAAATTTCTACAGCTTTGCAGGCTTCAGCTTTCTCAGCCAGTGCAAGCAACATTTCGGCAGGGAATTACATTACCTTTATTTTTTTCATCATCGTGATAATGAAGGGCAACAAGATTTTCAGACTTTTCCATAATTTTGCAAAACTTCAGTTTTCCAATGTCATCAAAGGATGTCAGAAAAATATGCAGACTTCATTCTTTCTTTTCTCCTATAGTATGAAGCACATTATAATCATTTTCTGGCAGGTAAACAGAGATGCAGAGATAAAATCACTTGTAAAATTTCGCACATAGGCCCAAGACTGGACTCTTACTCAAGCAGCTAAAGCACTTGTGCTCCACTGCCTGTATGTTCCTTTGAAGTTCTATTGCCTGTTATTTTGTGTATGGACAACACTAATAAATACTTTTTTATTCATTAAACTTCATCTGTATTTTTTAAAAAAAGAAATCCAAAATCTACAAGACTAGAGATTTTAGAAAATGTAAAGCTAAATAATGACTATTGACCTTTGATAGTTTTTGAAACTCCAGCTGGAAGAAATAGAATATACAAGTTATATTTTTCCAGTGGCTCTGGGTTAGGAAGGGTGGTCTTCTAGCACAGTCGTCCACTTGGAGCAACTTGAACTTTCATGAGCATTTCTATCAAATTAAACTAATACTTGTTTCTTGCGAAAATATAGGCTGTTCCCTTCTGCAATTATCTCATTGCTAGGTTTTTTGAGAGAATATTCTTAAGATGGGTAGTTATGAGTAACTCACCATCTGCCACTTCTCTTTTCCTTCATTGTCACATATACTCACTTTTTATTTAAATGAGTATGTCTGGGGAGAGCATTTTAATACTAGTCTGTCTTGTTGGTGCAGCAATAAAGGCCCTTGCCATTATTTAATATAATTATTTTCTTTGCAATGAAGAATTAACTTAGCAAAAATGCTTAAATGTAGATGGAAGTCCTCAATAAGAGGAACATACGCTACTAAACACACAGCTTTTTTTTTTTTTTTTTTCTTTTAGTAAGGGTCAAGTCTTCTTACACAGGGTTGAAATTATTTTGGCAAAGTCAGTAAGAAGGTATGGTGCCAGCTCAGGCATTAGCCACAGTATTTTAAAGAGTATAGTATTCTGACAGCTCTCATAAGTACTTCATACGATATTTGTTTACTTTTTTTTTGCTACTTACAATATTGTGAACTCTATGTGACTAATAAAATCCTCAGTGTGGGATGTAGCTATTAGTCCAGCAAACTGTGTTTGAGAAGGATTCAGCTGTATTTTACCAAGTCCGAATGGCAAAAAAAGGAGATTCTTCTTTCTGAAGTTCCAGCCTCTGCACGCCCTATGGAAACACTGGGAGTCACCAGGCTGCACAGAGTAAATTCTGTTGGACTAATGCCCACTCCAGAAAAAAGGGGCATCAGCACTAACTCCTGTGGAAGCTGGAAAACACAGCCATTCTGATGCCAAGCAGGGTGGAAGCAGGGTGCCAAGCTGCCAGCTCCCGGCTGTTAAGGCAGATAGATAAATACTGAAAGTGCAAGTGAGTTCCAGCTGCTAGACACCTTCTGTGTTGGCCTATACCACTTGGCATTAGGATGTCACCGAGATAAGACAGTCAAAAGATGCAGAGGAAGGATAAGCAGTGCACATTTGGCTCAAGCAATCAATGTAGCAATTAATTATTAGTATCTAATCTGGTATACAGACGCCTGTATTGTAGTCCCAGATCACAACCAGAGCACTGGGCAGGCCTGGTTTAAAAGGCTCAGTTGCTCCAGATGTTTTGGAAAATGTCCAATCCTAACTACCCTTAGCTGCTGTTACCCTCACAAGTACTATGTTAAGCACTTTGTTGCCTGGAGTGCGAGTTGCCACAGGGCATAGCTCTCCTTGTGGCTGCCAGCCAGCCAGGAACACCCAACCAGTGACATATCCCAGAACGAATTCCAGCCTGGGATTCCAGAGGTGGGAGTTACATCTCCATGTGCAGGACTGTCAGCACCTGGATCCACATGTTAGAGCTGCATGCTCCTTTCCAGGGATGCATTATATTTCTGCTGCCTCATCACCTCGGAGTTTTTTTCAGCACTGACTTTTCTCTTCATGCATGGCTCTTTGCAGGATGAAAACATGCTCAATCTCAACAGTTCCCGGGTGCATTTCACCTGCGATGCACACCGTTGAGCCGGTATCCTGCAAGAACAGTGTGGAGATCTCTGAGCAGCCTTTTTTTGGAAGGTGGACTAATGTGAGAGTGCCGATCTCAAAACTATCTCAGCTAAACAATGGGATTTTTAACTTCCATGAGTACATAGTTTTGGCTGTTCTTCAGAAGGGCACATTTCAGAGTACAGGGTCTGAGGCAAATACCTCTGGAGTCTAACTTCATTAACAGCTCTTTCCATAACTGCACAGACTACATGTGTACAGCTAAGTACATCTAAGTTCTCATTGCATTTATGAAACCTTGTGTTTCTGTCCTGTATCCACAAAAAAATCACTTGACAGCAATTTTTCTTTCTGGGCATTTACAGAGCCAGTTAGGTCAGCATAACTTTGGTATTTCTGGAGTCAAGCTGGTTAGGATAAATAAAACATTTCCTGGCATTCTTCATCTTAGTATCTGTGGTCATTATGAGACAGGTCACAGCTGAGGTCTGTCCTGTGCCTCTTTTCCCCAGGTGCACCAGTTGTCAGAAAGTCACGTTGGCTTAACTTGGAATAATGGTGGTAGTGACTTTTCTAACACTTTCTATAGCAGGGCAAGCAGGAACACAGTGCAGGGAAACAATAACAAATTATTTCTGTGCAGCCCAAGTCCTCTGTCCCACCATACCGAAAACATAAGGATCTCAGCTTTCTTAGCATCAACCTGAATTATGGAAAAAACAGCCCCTTTTTACACCTGGGGAAATTAGGCATAGAAAGACCAGATGACCTTGACAGTCATGGAGAAAAAAGCAGTATCTGAATCAGGAACCAAATAGAGATTTTCAAATTTCCAGTGGTCTCCTTCTTGTGCCTTGTGATTAGATCATTCTGCACAAGAACTACATGTGTGTTCTTGAAAATATCCAGCTAACTTCTAGCAATTTTAAAATTATTAGGAATATTCTTGGGAAAAAGTAGCTTACTTTGTAGGCAATACAGTTTGTTTCTCCAGACACTCTGGCTATTATAGTTTCAATATTTACTTAGAAAGAAGGATGGGGCTTTTGAAGATAAGAAATTCATTGTAGCTTCAGAGATAAAGAAGTTTCAGGGAGCTTCCCTGCTCTTGCAATATGGAATAAAGATACATTTGGTAACTGCTTTGGGCTATGGATGATCTTTTTAGATGGACCCAACCTTCACACACTCCACAAACTCTACAAACTTTGGAGAGTAAAAAAATGGATTTTTTTAAAAAGAGGAGAGAAAAATTTGGAAGATGAGAGTTTTTCTATTTATCTCCTAATATATGACAGTCTTATCTAGAAAATTTGACATGTATCTTTGTACTCACTAGGAATTGGAGCGACATTGCTAAAACCCAGCAAATAGCTCTGCTAATGCAGTACTACTTAAAAATCTCTAAAATTTCAGCTCCTTTAACTGTGAAGTTTTATTCTTCTGTCATTTTCTGTAGTGTGTTTTCAACTCACTTTCACACACAAATTCATTTGAATGAGTTTCCGTTCCTTTTGCAACCTCGTTTATTCATTTACCACTTTAGCAACAGTCCAGATTACTTATCTAATCTCCTTTGTTGCATGACTACTTGTAGGAGAATAGAGTTGAGTGACTCAACCTTCCTGCTTCCAGGAGTGCCTCACCCTCCTCCTCCCCCGAGGGGGCCAATGAGTACCTACCGCCCCATATCACCTCACCTGAGTTTGGCCAACCGTAGTGCAGACCGAGTGTTCAGACAAGACATATTTTACACTGCCGTGCTCAATCCATTTAGACATAGCTGAATCTAGATAATAAATTCCACTCCCTTATCCACCTTTACCTTATTTTTTTTCTGATGCTGCCCTGAGCAAGGCAGCCTAATACTTGTTGGGAGCTGCTTCACCTCACCTGTGCCTTTGCCTGGTTTTCATTCCATTTCAATATAGTACATTGTTTGTTCCTTTAGGCTATTTCCAAGAGTTATACAACACTGGGAATTGATCAAATGGAAAAATCCAGCTTCAATATGAGAAATTCAGCAGGTTCCAGCCTGCAGAGGTTCCTTGCAAACTTGTCACTAGGGTGGTAGTATCATCCCGTCCCTGGCTGGAGGATGCATGGCTTCTGCTTGTCAGCACCCTAAATGGTATAACATATCCTATGGATCTCAAGACTGCTGTAGGTATTACTGTGTTCTAACATCTTTGAGCTTCTTTCTGCTCCCTCCCTTGAAAGAGCAGGGGGACTTTGAACCCCAGCTGCAGTCATCATCTCTCTTCAAAGAGCCAGAGAGAAGGCAGAGTGCAAGAACCCTAGCAGGGTTAGAGCTAGCGGTCACTGAACCCCTAGAGGTTTCTAAAGGGTATCCAGGTGCCTCGCTTGCTCCTTCCATTGACATTCCTGCAGTGAGACTCTACAGGGTCACACATAAAGAGAGGGCACTGGCCACGTCACAAAGATTTTTACCTGCTTATAAAGTTAATATTAGCAGAAAAGGATGCATTAGGGCCAAGCTTATCTCTTTAATGAGTATTCTTGTTATAGATTTCTCCAGGAACATGCTCCTATCTATGTAAAGTACATGTTTTACTCAACAGCTAGAACTTCATTCAAAATTGCTTATTGATCCCACTGGAAATAGCTGGCCTAAGACAAAGAAATGATAATGAGTAGGTGGAAGAACTGTGAGGACTTTCCCACCAAGTTGTTGCTTCCTGACCACCTCACTCACTAATCATACCAGGCCCCATGTAGAAAGGGTATTCTTAACTAACCTGAAGCTTTCAGTGGACCATGGAAGTCTCACACTGATTTCCAAGCAACAAAGAGACACATCAAAGGGACTTTGTTATGTAATGAGAGCCTGCAACATGTTCAAAACTGTCTGCGAGTGTGCACATATGAGCACTCTGTGGTGCTTTGGGTATGCCAAGGAAGAGGAGAGTTGTTCCAGTCAGCCAGAACGTTTGATGTTAAAATGGATCTTAAAATCCAGGAATTACAATATAAACTGTAACAGGAATGTATTCTATATATCCATAATACACGCACAAATTATATGTAATGAATGTGCTGAGATAATGGAATTTTATTTAAATAATGCAAGATACCTTTACATCTGTTGCCTGAAGGTGCTGTGGTTTCTAGAGTCACTCTAGAGGTGGTATGATTCCCTGGAAAATCTTAAGACTGCTGTTGGGCTGCTCCACAGCAGCTGAATCCCTACAGATGTATGCGCCGTGGCAGCTCTGTTCCCACTCCTTGTTCCAAAGGGCTCTCCAAAGGACAGCTGCAGTTCCTCCCTGCAGTGCAAGCTTCCAGGGAATTTTGTATCTTGCCTCTTGTGCCTGCAGGCACGGACATGGGTTTTATGCTATATGTGCAGCAGCCTATAGTCCTTACTGTCCTATAGGGAGGACTCTAGTTAAGTGTTGATCTCATAGACTGTATTCCTCATTTACATGTGCAAATGACACAGAAGTGAGCTAAAGAGGTCAGTTTGTGGATAGAGAAAAGTTGGGACATTGAGGATGCTGGTTTGTGTGTGATTTTAGATGAAATCTTGTCTCCAAAAAAATCCTCATGCAAAGAATTAGGGTCTGCATGTGCTGCTGCAGATGGGGTGTTTGGGTTAACAACACTCCGCTTGGGTTAACGATCAGGTTCCTGGTTGTACAGGGTCACTAGAGCTCTCAGGTCACTACCATTGTAAGAGTGAAGATGTTAGCTGACGGCGCTAATGTTAGCTGGCCAATGTCCAGCTAGGTAATTACACTCTGCTGCCCAAACTCTTCTCAGAATTTGAATCAGATGCAGCTTTCTTCACCATCTTGAACCGCTTTGTGCTCTGCCCGCTGATATTTCAGTGTGCCGGATTTTACATCAGCAGGAGGCTGGAAGAGTATTTACTGAAGTCCCCCAAGACTGAAGGAAGACCAGTTGTTAGGGCAATTTCCAACTGTAATTTAGAGAGAAGGTGAAAGAAAAATCAGAAGCGAGGCTGTAAAAACAAAAGCAGGAAAACACTGATTTCAGAGGCAGAGTTAATGTTAACAACTAGAATCAAAGTCTTCGCATCCAGCGTTTTTATCTTTAACATCCTTGTGCTTGATGTTTCTTTTATGCTATCCTGTGAAATCCTATGAATCCTATGAAAAAGTATCTTGGCCTCCCCAGTATGAGTAAGGCTTAAAAAAATAACTCCACATCAGCAGTTCAAAAGCCAAATACCAAATACAAAGAGACCCCTACTTATTTACTCCCTTAATTACATTATAACCTAACCTCATAAGGGTGACCCATAACTTTGGAGTGTTTCAAATTGGTAAAAAGGAGGGAGAGGTTCCAGGCAATGAAATGGGAGCAGCATTAATAGAAATTACATTTGTAAAGTTGACTTCTTTTTCAAACTGAAAGGAGAGAAAATGTACACGTAAAAGAAATACTAAGAAATAATCCCATTAAATTCTGTAGCTGTGATGCTTAGCGATGATTAAAAATATAATTCACAGAAAACAGACACTGGTAATTTATGTCTACTTTTATTTCAGTGTATTTTATTCAGAGTATAAGGAAGGCTCATTAAAAAAAATTATGTCCCCACAATTAAAAGGCTTTGAAGAATAGAGTGTTGCTATGTTATGCAGAAGAAAAAAGAGGAAAGACCTATTTTAATGTACAATAATTTTACTACCAAAAGTAGAACAAAGCCCAGTCATGGTATTAAAAACTCTTCTCAGAACCTGAGTATGTAGGTTTTCCTCATCCAGCTGGAGTATATTGCCAAGCAAAGTTCCGGTGGGGTTTGCCTTTTCAAAAGCTGGCAATGTTTAGCTGGATGCCTTTGCTACCTTTTATATATCTTCCTTGACATTGTGAGCCTACCCCTTATCTTCAAGTGGATTTTCAAGTACCAACTTGTTTTACAGGCTTTTGTGGTGATGAAAGAACAGAAGACGTACACAAACCAGGATCATTCCAGAAGCACATCACACAAATCTATGTCTCCTTCCTCTCCAAGAAGAACAGATGAAGTACAAGTCAGGGACAAATGAAAAACAAACAAAAAAAAAAAACCAAACCCAAAGCAGAAGTGTATTGGAGCAGATTTAGTGAGGTTTGATGAGTGATGACAAACTCCTGAACTGGCAGGTGCTCGTTGGCTGTTTGAGCCCTTCCCCTTAAAAATTGTAGGCTTTTTTTTTTTTTTTTTTTTCCTCTAGCATTGCAGCACAAAGGTTACCTTAATGCCTGAATGTAGGCTGTTATTAGGAGCTGATGATACCAGGTCATGCCTGCACGGCTCATCTGAATTTGCCCCATGCTTCCTGCTGGAGACAGTTCTGGCAAGAGTATGGCTGACATTTCTGCTAGTATATTGGGCGCAGTCTTTGGAAGCAGGGCGAGATTTGTTTAGAGATGAAAACTAACTCACCTCCCTACAGAGCACCAGTCTTCATATCACCTTTCCTCTCTCTTGCCAAATTAATGTTGAATTTGGCTTCTCTGCATTTGAAAGCTTTGTATTTGTATTACCTGAGAGGCCCAGTGGTTTCCCCCTGAGGTGCACCCCTTTACACAAGAACACTGTTTTCAGGGACATAGGTCTATTCAGTACCAATGGAGCTCCTCTACCCTCACGTAAGTATTACTCAGAAGTAAATTTGGCTTATACCTTGCTATTAGGATTAATTTTACTCTTTGAAATAGCTATTGTAATTCACTATTGACTAGTAAGTCAGAAGCAGCCAAATAATTAACTGCTTGCAAATAGAATTAATTGAACAACTGAAAACCAGAACGAAGGAGAAAGCAGTGAAGGCACAAGTGATGTCTACCAACAGCTCTCTCTTTCCACGCTCCTTTAGGTCATGTCTTTCAGGCCATGTCTTTTAGGCTTCTTCATGAATACAAGACACAAATGCCGCACGAGTTCAGCAAACACTTCAGTCAATATGACCCCTCCGATAGCCAGAGGTGATGTATCTGACCTCACAGATATGAAAGTTCTTCAGCTTCTAAAAATATGCAGATCAAGTCTCTTCATGGTGGCTGCCATCATACTCAGCAGTGCTTCTAGGCAGAACATCTACTTTGATAACGGGGTATCAAATGATGATTGATTTTGAGTGTACCTTTCTCCCTTACATTTACCTGAAATACCCAGTTCAAGAGGATTGCTGAACCATGCAGCACAAAGCACTGACTTCCTAACATCGTCTTGTCAGACAGTTGTGTGACACAAGGAATTGCTCTCAGCTCTTCACCCAGACAGCTCGTGGAATTAATGCAGAATAGTATTTGTACAGTCGCTAGCTTTGTTCTGCTGAGATAAATAGCACACTTACTTTTCCTGGCAATAATTGTGCCAGGAAATTTTAGAGAAAGGTAGAGGCTCTGTCTTTATGAATTCAAATAGCATGATGAGAGGAGAAAGAGAAAACGGGCATTGCTGCAGGAACAATAGAAACTTCCCTATTGCTTAAGTTTGGACAATGGGAACCATTTGGGAGCTTTCACTGGGGAATCGGGGAGGAAAGCAGACTCAAGAGAACTGACCGATATCCTCTTTTTAATGTCTTCTGATTACAGAACTACAAGTTTTGAGACAGTTGTAAGCTCTTCAGGATGTGATATAAGCAACGGACAAGATCAAAACCCTGGAAAGCAGGTGAAGCCGTCACATCACGTATGTGGTGTTGTCCTTGGAGGTTCTAATTGCCTTTCATGATTTGTCTAGAGCTGAAATAGGTTCTGCTACATATCGCAGGAAGATTTACTTTCTTAGAACATGCTAAACAAAAAATAGTCGTGTTCCATACATTTGCATATATGTCATAGTCACTTGTAATAACCACTTCAGATTTTATCCACCAATTGCAGGTGTGCAAGAGACTACAAATAAGTGCTGTTTGTTAGAAATGTCTTTGAGACTAGACAATCTTATGGTCCTATTTTCTCTCCTTTATTTGGGATGATAAGTGTTTCCAAATGCCTCTGGTCCTCAGAAGTCAATCAACAGGATCTAAAACTTGACCTCTGAATGTTGTAAGAAAAGATACTTTCATGGAATCTGGGAGTCTTTGGATTTGATCCATCAGCTGATGAGTTAGAGGTAGCTGAATTAAGCTTCAGAGCTCTGAGGGAGGATGTGTAGTGCTCTTTCTGCTGCGTGCCATGTTGTCATGTGGTACTAAATCACCAAACACACATACTGCTGATGCACAGGGAACAGTGAATAGTGGGCCAAATCTAAGCAGGGCATTGCGGTGCAGACCATTCAGGGGCCTCAGGAGCTCCAGACTGGTGGTATTAAAGAAATCTCATTTGAAAATCATTGTAGAAAAATAATTACCAGTGTTCATCTTCTACCAAGTTGATTTATTACACATTGGATATGCATCTGTCTGGCAACAAACAGCACACATAAGCAATGCTTTCTTTGCTCTTTCCAGAAACCAGCTTGCTTCCCCAAGATTTGAGGAGACCTCACACTGCGATGCTAGTATGCACTGAAGTCTGTCTGATGAAGGCATCATTACCGGTGAGCTGTCAGGTGAGATTTAGCTTGGAAAAAGAATTCAAAAAACATCCTTTTTCAACCATGAGGAAATCCATGTGCCTCTTTTGTGGTCAGGATTCCATAAGCTATGAACAATGGATGTAGCAAATGAAACAAGCTGGCAATCCCAGTCACCATTGCGTGCAGACTTTGAAAATGCACATGCAGTGACTCGATTTTCTGTACAATTTGAAAAGTTTAATGTCTTCATGTCGTCTACATCCACGTTTAAATCCCTTAAATCTGTATGTTCCACTAAAGAAATAACTTCCTTGGCCCCCACCTTTGCTTTAGATTTCTAGACCATGCTGACAGCTGAGCAGGTTTGCAGTATCCATCCTGCCTTAGAGACAAAAGAGCATGCTCCAAGGAAGCTCCCATAGATGGAGGTGAGTCCCTCTCATATGCCTTGTAGCTGAACTTCACTCATGCTTGCCACTGTAGGGAAAACATGAACTCAGGTAAAATGCTGTTGGAATACTCCACAGTTATCAGAAAGGTGCACAAAGGAAAAAATCAGCCTTTGCCCAAAATTTTGGAAGCTCAAAGGGCAGTCATAATATAACTGTAATGCTGCTGGACATTTTCTTTAATGGCCATTGTTATGAAGAGGTGGACCAAATGTGGAATGAAATATTCAAACAGTCATGCCTATAACTTCAGTTTATTCAAAAGCCTACCATTATTCATTATTCATCCATTATATATCATCTGGTAACAAAGAAAGACCAAGTGCCTCAGGATACAGAAGGGATGTGTTTGACTGCATGTAGCGTACTAACCAAATCTCAGCAGTGCTTAGTTACAAGCAGCAGTGCAGAGTACCCTGATGAGGAAAGCTGTTGGCATTGTGCATCGGCAGCGTCAAGACCTTGGACGGGAATAAGGTGAGAAATAAGCAGCTGCAGAGCAACAGTAATGGTCATGCTGAGCAGTGTTGCAGAAGGTATGGGTTGGGTTTAGCTCACCAGCAACCCTGCACAGTCATTCTCAACCACAAGGGCTGCATGGCCATGGTGAAGACCGTGTTTGCCAGTAACAGAGCAGAAACCTGGTATAATAAGTAATATGAAGCCAGGGGGAAGGAGGAACGTGTTGCAGCTTTGCAACACATTTTTTCCTCTGGGGAAATAAACTTTAAGAGCAATGTGCTTGGCCTTGGCCGGACTTCATCTCTTTTTTTCATCAGGAAGTGTTGTCCTGGACTTCTCGGAGGATTTCAGGTATTTACCTAGGATTCTGGGCATGTAGTAGTTTACACAGAGCCAAAAGAAAGCAGCACACGCACTGTATGTTAATACATTCTGGACATACTGATGTCATTTCACATGCCATCTGCAACCAGAGTCAAGTACAGTGGTTTTGTTAGAGGAAACAGAGAGAGCAGCGACAAGTCTGCACCAGCTCTAGGGATCTGTGACACTGATGCTGATCTTACCCCTGCTATGTGCAACTTAGACACATGCCTTTGATGTGTGCTGTTGTCCAAGGGCCTGCAGGTCACAGACTGAGTTTCTGTTATGCCTGTGTTATGCCCACAAATGACTTATCCAAAACACATAAAATAACCCCATGGTTTACAAGCAGCATATTGTCCACAGAACCTGCTGATGTTGATCCCGTCTGCAGAAAATTAAAAAGTTAAAGCTGAAGCTGACAGGTGAAAATCTAACATTACTCAGCCTTTACTTCCTCAGTAGTATTGCCAGAAAATAGCTGGTAGTATTTGCTGGAAAAGAGCCTTTACCCAGGGCTATCTGGTGAATTTTACAGGCAGGAGCATCCCAAGAAACAATGTTTTCTATAGGGAACAGTTTGTTCTGTTTCAGTTGGTAACAAGAGCCGTAGTTTTGTTGAGGCCTGTGTTGAGATGCTATATCCATGACAGGGAAAATTATAATTACAATAATACAAGCTCTTTATATCTTTGTTATGCTATTCTGGCATCATAATTAGTAATACATGAATATTACCAATAAATTTGTATTATTTCATTTGAACACTGGATTTGTATTTGAATTCCCTGCATCTGCTGAACATCACAAGAATGTGGGTGTATGGAGAGCATTGCTGTGTGCTGAACGGGAAAGCAGCCAGAGAAGCTAAGCCCACCCTCCTCTGGCTGCCGTTTTGACTGCAGCATGCACAGTGAAACCTTCGAGGGATTACCTGCTTTTTTCCAAGCACTGACCTTTTCTAAGGCTTATGTATTCTTAGGGGTAACCAAAAATCTTTCTAATCACACACCAGGAAGAAAATTTCACCACTGCCCATGACGCATCATATTTCTTCGTTCCTCCTCCAGCTTTTTATTTTTGGGAAATGTTGGCTTTCTGGAAACAGAGCTCCCATCCAGCTCCAGGGGGATTTTTTCCTGCAGTGGTTTTCCTTTCTCAGGCCTGAGGAGGCCCAGGGAATGGCTAACATTCTCCTTCTCTGGGTAGTGTTGCACTGCCAGCACGACTTTTGGAAACGGTGTCCCTGGTGCACGTGTGCCACGGGCTGGGCTGCTGCGGCACAGTTACTGCACTGGGGGTGCTGCTCCGTCCACCGCAGCTGGGCTGGACTATGCGCTGGTGGGCACCAAACTGGGGACAAAGCAGCGCAAAAGGCTGGGTTCTGCCTCAGTAATGATCAACTGGAATATCCTTGTCAATACTAAGTAGAGATTTAACCAAATTCAGGTCACAGTAATAACAACATTCTTATCTCTGGCCAGGGACATTTTGCAGCGGGCTCTGCCATGGGTTTATTGACTGGCCGGTGCCTATCAGCTCAGGAGACAGCCCAGGCGCTTCCTGCTTTTGCTGCCGTTAACATCTAGTACAACTCACCCGCTGCTGAAAATAGTACAGGAGGAGATATATAAATTATTTCCTATCCATTTTTAATTTACTACATCAAACTTTTATCATGCCAAGCCTGGCCACAGTAACCTTTTGTGAGATAACTGAACATAATGTCAATGAAAAGAGCGAAAATTTTAGAAATGCGGACTGGTATATTTCTGCCGTGGGACTGTATAATTTTTGACATTGTAATTAAAGAGCAATTACTTTTGCACTGATGCAATTTGTCATGCTGTACATTCCCAGATCAAAATCAGTCATCTCCCAGTAAATTATCTTTGTGCCACTTATTTTAAGGTGATACTGTGAGACTGTGAACACCAGCAATCCAAACCAAAAGGACATTGAATATTAAATGATTTTTCTCATCTTCTTTGAAATGTTAATCATCTCTTTTTGGCTTCGATGTTCAGTTATATCCCACAGCCCATGCGCTTGTGCCTTCCATCTAGTTTACTTTCAAGCATCTCTGTTTTCCAGGAAGACTGAGTAGAAACTAGGCATAAACAGGAAAAATTAGTAGAATTATGGTCAGATGGAACATGTGTGGCACTCCAGCAGGGTTGGGGGGTTAAGGAGGACTATAAAGCATCAGCAGGTTTACAGTTACGCTTCTATGACTTTCTGTGCTTCAGTGTAGTATTTAGATTAGGAAAGAACTCGGACATTGGTGAAGAGGTCTTTGCATTGCCAGGATTGTTGCTTTTCTCTTGGTAAATAGTGATATGTTGATGCTGGTGACAGCTTTTTTGGCTTTCAGGAAATCTACTAAGTAAAGCTTGATACACATAATTTATATTTGCAGCTATATTGTTAATTAGAAATTATTTTTCTCAAGAAAGTTAAAGTGACAAAATGTCTGGATCAGAAAAGAAAAATCAGCTTGTTAGAGTTCTGTTATAGCTAGGATATTTGGGCTACTAATCAAAGGGAAAGGTTATTTTGTAATCAATTAACCATAAAGTGTTTTGGTGTAAATCTGAAAAAAAATCTTGCCTACCGTAGTATGTTAATTGATGCTATGATGTTATGTTATGAAATACAGTGTGTGAAATAGATTAAATGAAAGACATACTTGAAAGAGGTTCCCTGAAACTTCCCAGCAGCTGAGTATTTGACCCACTTCAGCTGGCTGAAGTAACAACTGAGATGGTTTTCAGTAGTAGAGAATGTGCCTCTCGACTTTGTTCCAACAAACCTGTGAGTACTTTCTGTAATCATTTTACTATGACTCATCAGTGATAAAGACAATAAAAGCAGGGATTGAATGTCAGGTTAATCTTATAGATAACATGCTGCAGGGTGTGTAAGGTGTCTTTTTGCACTACAAAAATAATAAGGAATGGGAGAGGGTGAAGTAAAAAGTCACAGCTTCTAGCAAATGTATCATCCTGAAATGTTTATAAAGTTTAATCTCTTCAATTGGCCAAAAAAAAAAAAAGAGAGTGAGAAGTGTCTGGATTACGAATTCCTTTCAGAAGGAGAAGCTACACTTCTCCACAAGAAAAAAGATCTTTAGCACTGTCCTGATTTTGGTTGGGATAGAGTTAATTTTGTTCTTGGGATACAAGAAGTTGCTAGAACCTGAATATAGGTGAAGTATAAATCAATATAAATAAATATTATATACATGTAAAATATAAAAAAACAATAAATGAGTGATTACTGGAACAACCTATGATGGGAAGAGTGGATGTTTCATTGCCTCATGTTATCAGAAAGCACGAGGCTGGTGCCTCTCTGCATTAGCCTAAAGCACAATTTGAGGACAGAGTAGAGGCATGCTATAGAATGAAACTAGAAAGCTGTAGTATTCATAAGATCAGCTTAGCTGTTGCGATGACCCTCATGATCTTAAAATTTTAAAATATGAACTTATCATTCCCCCCGTTCAGGCAGGACATCTCAAATCTCGAGATATAATTGTTTGCCCAGCGTCACATAGCAAGTCCTTTATAGCCCTAGAAATAAATTTCTATCTACATAGTCCATTCAATACAGTTACAGCTTAAAAAAAATAAAATAGGAGTTCATTAATGAAAAAAAAATATTCGAGCACCTCAGGACTTGTTTACACTTATCAAGCCATATGAAATTGCCCCATGTATCACATATCAGAAGTGTCTGATGTTACTCATGAAAGCTATAGGTCTCTGATAAAAATTTGTGGAAACTGTCACTTCCTGCTCCCTATTTTAGTATAAGAAATGAGCTATTATCCATATTACTATTTTGTTTATTTCTGACTAGACCACTTCTTAATCTTTGCTTAATGTTTTCCTGCTGTAAACCAAACACAGCCACGTACTGATGTTGTTGAAAGTCTAACTTCAGGGGCAGCAAAGCTGGCTTCTTCTGGTCACCTAACATTGTATGTAGCATGTTACAGCACAAAGATATGACTCTGCATAAGGTCTCACTGTCAATAAGTTTATTATCTATGCCGATGCATTTCCAACTGACTGTTCAGCAAATTATACATCCCCACTGTGTCTGGCCCACAGAGAATGTAATTTTGCTAATGTTCTCAGACAGCAGACCTTTTGCTCCAGCTCCTAAGGTTCAGACCTCACCTGCAGAAGTCCCAGGTCTAATTACTATGCAGTACCATTGATTTTATTATTAGTATTTCAGGAAAAGTAGGTATGGGAAAGTATTTTTCCCTGGAGCTTGTTCCAGTCGTGTGCAAACCATTGGTGTGACTATCCTATATTGACTGATTTCTGGATTTTCAGTTTCAGTAAGAGAAAAAAAACATTCAAACTACCCTTTAAGCTCTTTAAGATATAAATATGATTTTATACCTGTTGCATTTTTACTCCATTAGGCAACAGGAAAGAAACTGTTAAGATTTTTGCCATGGTGGCATTGGGCAATTTTGGCTGTGCTTATTAAGTAAACTGGCCAAAAAAAATAAATATCTAAGGAAGTACGGCATATGCACAAAAAGTAAAGCAAGTAAATGTGGTCTCATGTAGGGGAATGAGGGTAGTGGGGTTGATTGACATTGATAATATGCAGCGGTGGCCTTGCTTTGATGATGTGCAGCTGTAGCTCGTCCGCAAAATGGTTAAATAGCGCCGAGGAGGGTGGGAGGTGAGCTTCTGGGTAAGGTAGAGGTGAGGAGGAGTGTGGTCTGGTTATTGGAGGAACAGCATGGACAGGGGAGTCTGACCAGTGGTAAAGCTTTCTGCTGTTTGCTGGTTGGTTTGTGTTGCATTATTTCCTGACCACTGTGGCACAAATTGCAGCAGTCTCAGTCTTGCAAATGGAGGCAGTCAACAGAAAACATATGAAATAGATGCAGCAGATTAATAACAGCATTTTTTTTCTCTAGTGGAATACTAGATTTTCTAACTGACTGCGTTTGATATGCTTGAAAGAACAGTCAGTTCCTGAAATGATCAGCAGATTTTTAGAACTGTGGCTGTATGTACTCAGAAAATGGATTGTTAAATCACAATTTTTAAATATTTTGCAAAAAACTCTTATCTGCTCTATGTAAGAAGGTGTTTTGATGTCCTTTTCTGTTTAGGGATGTTTCTTGCAAGGGAAACTTTTTATTTAGCCACTTGGAAGCTAATTTTATAAATTTGAGCTAATCATCTAGACAACTTTCATGGTCAGTAGAGAAAGAGAAGAAGCTTCTGTTGGAGCACACATCATCCTTGCTGTCTTATCTCACCAGTGCAGAGCAGGATAACTGCTTTTAGGGGGTGCCTGGTTTGTCCCTTTGACTATAAAGTCTACATAATCAGGTGACTAATTGTAAATAATATCAATCCTATCTAAAGTACTTAGTATCGGTTTTTAACCCTCTCTACTTTACTCTCCCTCAATGCACACCCAGATCCCAGCAGTGAAACGAATCGGGGTTAAGGTAGCTGTATTGCTGCGAAATGTGCTGCTGTGGAGCAGATGCTGCTGCTTGGGCTCTTCTGATCTGGGCAAGCAGTGCCACGTGGGAAAGGAAGGACAACAAGCATGACGAAAATACACATACAGTTTGAAACAAAAACCTCCTATTGATTCACATTTTTTTTTTTCAGCTAGATATAAAATCTCTTTTTTTCCAAAGAGGGAGTAAACCCCCATACTATGTCTGACCGGTTGCCGGTCCTGGTTCATCAGGAGTTTTATGAAACATTTGTGTTGGCAGAACAGAGGGATGCTGCTGCAAGGTAAAGGAGTGACCCGGAACAGCTGCTTGGGGACTGCTTAAGCCTGCACAGCTCTCTGTGGCTTAGTCAAATGCTGAGTTCAGCCTCAGGCTTGAGGACAGGTACATGTACACCCCATGGCCATAGGTATGTGGGCACTATGGTTGTTACAGTCCAACCACAAAGCTGGAGTTTTTATAGATCTTTTTTCTTCTGCTACTGCAGCTCCTGTTGTATTTACTGTGGGTTTCCTTCTGTCATTCTGCCATGCTATTTGTTGTGGGTTATTTTTTCACCATCCTTCAGGTTTTACATGCAAAGTGTTTTCTTTGGATTAGTCAGTACCCTACTCTTTTTAAACTATTTAATAGGAAGGATTAGCCTCTTAGCACATTTAATTGTTGCCTTAAGCCTGTAAATGATGCTGCTATTATGAGTTTCTGAGAGACAGCCTATTCACAGTGTTTCCTATGGGAAGGCTTGCCGATCTCATTTTTCTACTCTCTCTACTGAGCTCTTTTATGGAAGATGATGTCTGGGGGTCACTGGTTTGAGTATCAGGGAATCTTCCCAGGTAACACATGAAGGGTAGACCAAATCAAGTGAAGGGAAACCTCTGCCTCTGACAAAGCCTGCAGTGCTGCAGCTACATTGGGTCCCATCCAAACCCACTGCCCTATTGCCAGTGTTCAGGGGGACCCAGATCCACTGCACTACATGCTGCCAATTCATATACAAAAAAAAAATCGGAACCCTCTCTCCAAAGACTTTTACCCATAGATTGTTACAGCCACTGCACTAAGAATTTTGGACTCCAGAAAAAGCAGACAGTAACTTGAAAAAGAAGCTTAAAATAAAAAAAAATCATGATGTTGAGAGTAAGGTTTATTTGCCCTGCGTGTTTTTCAACCTTTATTTCCAGATTTTTCTCTTAACTTGTAAGGCTTGTTATTTGAAATGAAAGCCTGTAGTCCCAGTCCTTAATTTCACCCCCATCCCTACACCTAGGCAATGGAGGGAGCTAGTGGTTCCCGACAGGTGACTGCGGGGAGATGCAGGAGGCTGAAGTGATGCGTGGGGGCAGCTACCCGGGATCAGCCAAGAGGAGACACGAGGCATACGGGGCTAAGCGGGATTCAGGCTGTCTGCATACCATCGCATTGAGCCTCCTGACACTAGGAGAGGCTGATATTTTAATTTGAACACAAGACCAAGCGATGGCTAGCAAGGAGAACAAATCTTTCTGCGTTTCATTTGTTTCCTAATCTTAAAAACAAATCTAATCATTGCAGGCTCTTGTCAGGTTGAGTACATCAAACACTGGGGAGGCAGCAATGCGGTGGAACTAGTGCAGCGGTCCTCAAACTTTTTAACTGGGGGGCTGGTGCGCAGATGAAGTGGCAGGCAGTCACCTGTGGCTGCTTGGTTTCCCCACAACCCCTGGCGGGGGGGTCTGTAAATACCAGGGGCTGGATCGAGGACCCTGGGGGGCCATATCCAGCCACGGGCCGTAGTTTGAGGACCCCTGTACTAGTGTCACAGAAGTAGCTTTCCCCACACAGTCTGGTCTGGGAGTGCATAACATTGATATCTCCTTATCACCCAGTAACTCTGGTTCCTCTCAGGTTTCTGGGCAGTTTCTTCGGCAGTGTTTGCTAGGGGCCTGGGGCGCAGGTTAGCCAATTTATCGTAATGAAATCGTGACAGAGGTTAGCCTCATCAGGTTGAAAGTATATTTTCAAAACCTAACGTGTTTCAAACCATATTAAGAAATACTTCTTCCATGTAATGGAAAAAAGCTTCAATTCTGCTTCATTTTGTCTGGTTTTCTGTGAATTTGGGATACTTTGTATTGGTTTGGGAGTTTCTTTGGTTTATAATTTTTCAGCAAAGCAATAGGATTAGGAATCATACTTGTCTGGTAGGGCATGTCTGCATGGCATTTCGAATGTGTGACTATGAATAACAAAAATGCTAGTTGTAAATGAGCTCACTAATGTTCTGTTATGTATGTCATCCAAGCACAGACCTGAGTGTGTCTCAGTGGGCCAGATGTACACCTACAGTGCATCTGTTCTAGTAAATAAAGTGGGCCAACATTAATGCTGCTTCCCGAGAGGCAACGAGCAGAACACAGTAGATGACACCAGGCTCTGTGGGTCTGGGGGGGTGGTACTGGGGAAAGGAGCTGAAGCATATCCAGGGTGTGCCACAGCCGCTGTACTTGGGCTGACATCTCCCTTTGCAGGTGCTAATGAAGGGAAAAGCAAATGAGCCATTGTGTCCTGCACCCTCTTCCCAGCACAGCCACCTGCCAATGCAGAAAATTTGCAACCCCTCTTGGCAGCAGAATAATGAGTCAGAATTAAATCAGGCAATTGGAAAGTTGATTATTTCCCTAAGGTTAATTTTGTTTATTGCCACTTTTCTCCTGTAAATGTGTGTCATCTTACATACCTTTAAAAGAAAGACTTTTTGCCAGGACAGTGCTCATGCCAACCACCTCTGTTACAAAGCTGTTATTTACTCCAGCACAGTTGCCTGTGTTAGGTGTAAACATCAGCTTTCAAAACCACGGATGTCCTTCTTGGCATTTTACTACATAATCAAATAAGAACAGTCACCTTTCTTAATTAATATGGCTGAGAACAACATATATATATGTACGGATGTGTTCAAGATAAAGACACGGGATGTTTCACTTCCAGCCACCTACAAAGACATGGACATTTCTGTTTAAGATGGAGAGTGAGACAGAGTGCAGCCTAGGGAAGATGTGTGCTGTGACTTTTCTCTGCTTTCCTGGGTGGGTATACGTAGGGTTTCATACTTCGAATGAATTTCTGAGTTATTTTTAGAAAATGCTTATTTTTATGTTCAGTCTGAGGTTTAAATAGAATGTGAAACTGAATTAACCATGTTTGCCATCGGCAATTTTATTCTAGATCCCAACTTTACAGTCAATATTTAATACTATAACAGAAGAGGTACAAAAGCAAGCACAAAGACAAACTCTTGACCTATAGTCAGAAATAATCTATTTCAAAGTATTGGTATGTGTCTGCATTGATGCATCTAAGAAGTTACATAACAGAGTGCAAACAAAAATATTTTCACTTAATGTAAACATTATGGGTGAGGTCTTGGGAGTGGTCCAGCTACGCTCAGTGCAGGCTTGTGCATTACAGAGGAAAGGTTTATCTAGAGATGCGCAAAATTGCACCAGCTTGTGTAGTTCCGTAAGGATGCTTCACACTCCGGGTAACTGCAATAACATACGGCATTATAACCTCCTGCCTGTGGGATCATGGGAGCTTCGGTCCGCCTAGTCTGCTGGTTACGGTGGCACAGCAACACCTAGGAGCATCTCTGTAACAAGGCTTGCTCTGTTCTCTTACTGTCGATGGCACTGCACAAAGGCACTACAGCCACGGCCACAAGCTGCCCTCAGATCTTTGCTCTGTTATAAACGCTGCACTACAAACTATGCATATGAGGCTGGTGAAATAGCAATCCAAGGAAATCAACGAAATCTGCTGTTTCAGTGTACTATGGCATGCCCGTGCTTGTGAATTATGCACTGCAAGGAATCACCTTTCACCTCAGAAACCAAGGTCAAGAGAGACTCTTTACTGTGGCAACCTTTTGATGCTTGTCTCTGTTCCAGCGGATGGCCAAGCTGTGGCCTGAGGGACCTTTTATGAGAGTTAGAAGGCTTACGCTTACTGCTATATTAAGAATAAAATGTAATCTGAACTGCAAGAGTGTTTCCAGTAGGATGTTAATAGGGCAGTCTGAGTCAGTCTTGCTATTTTCTCTCCCCAGCTACCTATTTGATGGGTTCTTACAGATGCTGACAACCTCCTGAGTGGTTTCTGGTCTTTTCTTAGCTCAGCTCAGCCATTTCCCCAGCAGCCACTTGCTGTGATGCCCAATAAAAGGTAAGAACCATTCTGCCTCTTCCATTACTTGCTTCACTTGCTTGGAGGTGCCACGGTCCCTAGGAGAAACATGATGTATATATACCGTGTGCCACTGGGCAGTGCTCCCCTCTGGGGGATGTTGCGCTGGGATGCAGGGAGAGTGTAGCATGCTCCAGTCACTTCCCATCCAGCCTTCCAGCAGGGAAGTAGCAGAGCGCTGAGCCAGGCAAGCTCTGCCTCTGCCAGAAAGTCTCTCTCTTCTCTATGCATGCCCCAGGGAATACCATGCTCTGAGCCTGTGGGCACAAGGGGAGCTGTACAGGCGGGAGCAAACAAGGGCAACCATCTGCCCTCAACCACTGAACATGCCCCGGCCCCTTGGAAATAATGTTTCTGTGCGTGTGTGTACAGTAATCACACCTAAAGTATCATCTCCTGTTATTTGGCTGTTAGTATCACAGCAAGGATTTCTGGTTATGGACTCTGTACACACCACACTACTATTTATCGTTCTAAGCTATGTAACCTCATCTTTTCCAGTTTTGCATGCAAATAATGAGAGTCCTCAGCAGTGTGGAGGACTGCATTTCATGGAGCTTCCGTGGCGTTGGTGCAAAGTCTGCAGTCTGAGTGGTCAGGGTTATGCACACACTGAAGGAGCTGAACTGGCCTGTGATAAGACACAAAACCAAACAAATATTTAGTAACCACTTTGCAAGTACAACAGAGTAACTCCCCAGGTACTAAACCCAACGTGAAAGTCACGGTGCATGTTACATCTGTGCTTATCAAGTAGATGTCTTTTCTTAGGATATTTTTCAGATCTTGCTGCAGAAAGATAACTGGTATTTCTAGGGGCTAGGGACAAGAGCAAGTGAGTATGCAATAAAGTATGATGTGAACTCACAGCATGTCAGCTACGCTGCATTAACGAAAATAATTATGAAAAAGAAGATCTCTTGCACGGGCTATGGAGTTGCTGCCATGCTGGGAAATTTACTATCTTGCTTACTCAATGGTAACCTCTAGTGCTACAATGTAAAGCTGTTGCTAACAATGTCAGATATGATTAGATTTTTTTTGCTGCAATCACATCCAGTGAATCTATTTTGGGGTTTACTTGTGGAGGATGCTGCTGACATGGACAGAAGCAGGAGAAAATGACCAGCATAAATTGCTACATGGCATGAAAAGCGAAATGCTCATCTGATATGGACCCACACAGTCCTGTTTGCAATGACTTCAGTGGAGTGATGCTAACTTGCATAGTCTATCTTGAAGAGTTTTACTGTACGTGTAAATTGCTTATTTTATTATTGCTCTGTATATAAAATACTAAAATTAATTGTCCATATTGCTCTACACAGTTGTTTATGTATCAGTGGAGCTCTGACAAACAGCCACACTTGTTGCTGTGTCTGAGGAGAGTTGTGAATCACAGCAATGAGTGTGTCAGCGCTCAAGCAGATCACCGAATGCTGTTACGTGGCGTCCAGCCACACACGGCAGCCAGGCAGTCAGGCCCAGCAGCAGGGGTTTACAAAAGGCGGGTCTTGCCTGACTGACCTGATCTCCTTCTAGGACAAGGTGACCCGCTTAGTGGATGAGGGAAAGGCTGTGGATGTTGTCTACCTGGACCTTAGTAAAGCCTTTGACACCATCTCCCACAGCGTTCTCCTGGGGAAACTGGCCGCTCATGGCTTGGATGGGTGTGCTCTGTGCCGGGTAAAAAGCTGGATGGGTGGCTGGGGCCAAGGAGCGGTGGTGACTGGAGTTATATCCTGTTGAGGGCTGGTCACAAGTGGTGCTTCCCCAGGGATCAGTACTGGGGCCAGTCCTGTTTAATGTCCTCATCAATGACCTGGACAAGGAGGCCATCTGCATATGAGCTGGCAGTGTGCCAAGGTGGCCAACAGCATCCTGGCTCGTATCTGAAATTGTGTGGCCAGCAGGACCAGGGCAGCGACCATCCCCCTGTACTTGGTACTGGTGAGGCTGCACCTTGACTACTGTGTTCACCTGTGGGCCCCTCAGAACGAGGAAGACCTTGAGGTGCTGGAGCGTGTCCAGAGGAGGGCAACGGAGCTGGTGATGGGTCTGGAGCACAAGTCTTATGAGAAGTGGCTGAGGGAACTGGGGCTGTTTATCCTGGAGGAAAGGATCCTCAGGAGGGACCTTACTGCTCTTTACAACCGCCTGACAGGGGCTGTAGACAGCTGGGGGCTGGTCTCTTCTCCCAGATAACAAGCTATAGGATGAGAAGAAATGGCCTCAAGTTGCACCAGGGGAGGTTTAGATTGAATATCAGGAAAGATTTCTTCACTGAAAGGATGGTCAAGCATTGGAACGGGCTGCCCAGGGAGGTGGCTGAGTCATCATTCCTGGAGATATTTAAAAGATATGTAGACATGGTGCTTAGGGACATGGTTTAGTGGTAGACTTGGCAGTGTTGGGTTAACGGTTGGACCTGATCTTAAAGGTTTTTTCCAACCTAAACAATCATAGGATTCTGTAACAACTCTTCATGATGTGTTACGGGTTTCTCCTGTGCTAAGCCATGAGGGATCTAAGCTACTACTTATTTCCCCTTCCTTCCTGGCCCCTTAGCTTATTCATCTTAATCTAAAATAGTCTGTACCTACTCACAGGTCCTGCGAGCATTGATTAAAGGCTGCATTTACCCAAAGAGAAAGTGAGTACATGATCTGGCAGATTTATGCACTGCACCAGTGATAATTTTTTCACAAGGTGCAGAGTACCCGTTAATCAGGTTCAGCAATACCTAAACAGGAATATATTGCTCTGCCTTCAGGATTAAAGTTCTGTCACCAGATAAGGCATTTGTCTCCTTTGCAGACCAACACTTCCATACTTAAAACCGATGTTACAAACACAGCGGGTTTTAGAAATGTTTGTTTACTTTGGAAATGTTATCTAATTAAGAGTTCTTCACTCTGAAAAGCTGTTCCTGACAGATAAGATATGAGTAATATTGAACTTTTGCTGCTTTTCTAATGTCACTAAGAAATAGTTTTGCTCTGTGTGAAGGTCTCTAAACCTACACAGAGGGATAAAGCCTCTCAGGCTTCTGTATCTCCTCAGCAGGCAGCTGGAGATTTCAGGCAAGTCAGAACTTGGGCTGCTGTTTCCCGGGTTCCTGTTTTTCTCTCCTGACAATGGTAAATTAGAGTAATTAATAATGCTTATCATGTCTCATGCCTTATTCTCTGACAAAGCAGCTGGACAGAAAGTAAGCTTAAACTATAGCGAAGGAAGTGAGGACCATCCTTGACATACTGCACTATCTGCATGCCGCGGGGAGGAAAGCTGCTTACTTGGTTCTGATTATTGTAGGTAAAAAGCCCAGTCAGATGAAAATCTGTTGAAGATTGCTCCTTCTCTGAAAGCAATTGAACAAGCTCAATGGCAAGCACGAGGCAGAGAGCAAACCCCAGACCCAGCCAACACTTGCAGCCCAAGTGGAAGCCCTTGAGAAGCACACAGACACTGAAGGCATGTGATGGCATAAGAGGGGAGTCTGCTCTAGCTTGCTGTAAACCCTGTCAAGAGGGAGATGCAATTTCAGGTTTATGCTAGCAAGGCGTTACCAATAACGGCAAGTAATTACCTGTAATTGTCTTCACAGGTGATCTTAAAGTTTCGCTCTTCTAAGATGCTTTTTAACCTCTTTATGGAATGACCTGAGCAGGATTCACTGGAGAGAAAAGTCTTTCATTATTTGTGTTCCTTACGTGTACAAGAAGCTAAATTCCATACTGTGTCACTTTGCTTTCTTTCAGGTAAGATTCTTTAAAAGCTTGTTTGCTAATGTGCTGTAAAGTCCATTGGTTCTGTGGAGTTTTTGCTACCATTGGGCCTTCGCTGGTAGGAACTGTGATATTCGGCTGTGTACCTTGCACAAGAACTTTGTGCAGGATGGTGTTAGTGGGAAATAATTCAGTTCCATTCATAGTTCAATACGCTCTGGAACTGCTCCAGAGCTACTGGTGGCCTCCATCCACAGGGGTACAATACAAGGCTGTGGAAGGACAAAGGGATCAAGTCCTCTGTGAGATGAGAAAGGACCAATCATGAAAATGAGCAGCTAAGCCCCAGGCAGAACATAAGACAGGAGTAAGCAGGTAGACAACATGGGAGGAAGCATGCTATGAGCGGCGCCTGTCTGTTTGATTCAGTCTGTGGGTGCTGCTGCTTTGTTTTGGCAAGGGGCTGTTTCAACCTCTTTTCCGTTGGCAGGAGCCCTAACTTGTGTGTTCCTTTTCCATCCAGCTGATGGTTTCATGAAGCATGTAACAATGTCGTACCTTTGAGATATTTATGTCTATGCTGAATTTGCTTGAAATAGCCCGAGGGGCCCCAAAGCTGAGTGAGAGGACTGACAAATGTCATAGTCAGAGATACTGCAAAAGACTTGCTACCTTGGGATAAAAATAATTACCTAGTCCAGAACATAGGACACACACCAGGGCAATAATACAGTAGCAGATCGTATCCAGTTCCTAACGTATGGCATTAGTGGAAAGCAGTTCTCCTTTGTTCACTAAACTTGCCAGATCTATCAGTGACTCATCATGGAATACAAATCAGAAGATAAAAAGAATATCTACTATTGGAGCTAATCCTGCCTCTTTCTCCTTGGAAGGAAGCCGAAAATAAAAAGGAAACTGCTGTGAATGTGGCACAGGAGGAGGATGTGTCAAGAAGGCTGGCGGGGCACTGGGTTGTTGAAGCCGTTTAGGAGGAACGTGACGGCTTTTCTGATGTAGGGGAATCGTGACAGAAAGGATCAAGTGCTATGTCTGTTAGAACTAACGCACAGATTACTCAGTGTCCTTTTCTTCAGCAAACCTCTGTGCAATGGGCCACAAGAGTATGTCTGGCACACTGACCACAGGATACATGCGTGCCTGTGGGCTCCAACAGGTATGTCAGCTTGTGTGGCAGAGACACTTCAGGTGTCTGGGCTAGGGAAGCTGTCGCAGCACTGGAGCTGGTACTGTGTCAGACAGTGAGGCTGGCTAAGCAAGGGTCTCTGCTGGGTCCACACTCGTTCCTGAGTGGCAACTGCATCATCACAGCCTGCTTCCTGACCCACAGGATCAGAGCTGCTGCCTCTGTCGTGGGGGTTCCTTAGGAATGGGAGAAACCATGGCAGTGTATTATAACCACAGGAACCACAGCACCAGCTCTGAAGGTAGGGGTCAAAAGCCTCTTTGACTGAGCCTCATGCTCAGTGCTTGAAATGTGATAGATCTGCAAATGAATCTGACCAGGATGGAGAAGGTCACTCAGAAAGGCTCAGATGTGATTTGAGGTCACTGTTCTTGTATCAGTAATTCCATGGTAAGCACTTAGACTCCAGATCTGTTATTAAAAATCACATAATCACTTAGGTTGGAAGGGACTACTTCAGATCATCTAGTCCAACCAGTATCAGCTAGAGCAGGTGTCCCAGGACCCAGTCAGGTTTGGGGAATATCCACAGTTGGAGACTCCACAACCTTTCTGGGAAACCTGCTCTAGCATTCAAAATTATTTTATCAAAAATAGTTTTGCTCAGCATAATTATACTATTACTGCAGACAAACATATTTTTAGCCGTTCACCCTTGCAAATGTAGCCTGCTCTGTGACTTCAGTGCTGCACCCATAATAAAGGTCTGTAGAACTCAGTGGGGTTGGAAAGAACGTAAAGGTCATGGGACCTCTTGAAAGCAAGAAAAATGTCATTTGTCTTAGCTACAACTTCTCAGCAGTACCTACAAAAAATACTAAAGAAAACAACAGTACAGATGTTTTTCTTTCCAGTAAACTTAGCAGCTAGGAGAGTGAAGGTAGAGCAGGTATTATGTGCAGGTTTAAGGCAGTGTCACTGTTCGTCAGTCACTTGTTAGAACTAAGCTGTGCTGTTTGGCTTCTACATGCTTGTTGTTTCGTACTGGCATGACTTACCTTCGAGGTCCACCGATGTCATGCATAAGCCAAATGTGTACTGCAGAGACTTTATCTGGATTTAGGTTAAAGATCTCAATACTTCCAAAAATGCTGTAAGAATGGGACATGAAAAAGCAAAACATTCTGTTATCTGAAAAAGACGTACAGAGTATGTTCCCCAAATACTAGTGCTTATTAGCGCTGCTGTTATTCTCAGTGAAAGAACGTTATCTTGCCAATGGATTTTCATAGAGTATTTAATCACCTTATGGTAAAATATTTTCTCCCCATTACTTCAATTTCAGAAGAACTTCTGAACCTGTCTGCAGACTGAGACAAGCTGAAGTTTTTCCATCTTTAGTACCTTTGCACCTGTTTGGTTTATTGGCTATTGATTTGGTCTGGTGCAAGGGAAATGAATACGGCTGTTCCCCTGACCAGCACATTCTGCATCTTTCAGTACTATTAAAGACTACACTTCCAACCAGATGACCCAAGGAAGCACAGTCTGAAAGGGTAAAATCCAATCAGCTCCATGAACAGTTAGAAATGTGTCATTCAAGTGTAATGAAAAAATAAACTGCTATGATAAAGTTACTTTCTGTAGCAAGAGCATACTGGATACCCCACCCTCATACCCTCTGAAGGATTTCAATTACAGTCACTGCATAGAAGGAGTTAAGTGAATCAGCTCTACCACAGCCAACGGTTTAGACCCCTATATGAGTTTCCCAAAATCTGTTCTGCACTGGGACTCGCTGGCAATGACATGCTCACCAGCGTGCAGGCCCCACAGAAACATGGGTGGTAGCACGCTGAGTAAGTACCTGCTGCTTCTGAAAGCCCCAGCTTCTACTGATCCATTGAGCATCACCTGAACCACACCACACGCTGCTTCTGCAAACTGAACAAAACAAATGGACATTACACTCTGACACTTCATGCAGTGCCGTGTCAAACTCAGGGTTAGTAGAAATTACTGTAGCTTCTTTGATGTCATCAGAACTGATGGATACAAGTAGAGGATCTGGCCAATATTTTTGCAGAACGTATCAGTGCAAAAAAAACCCAAACCAAGCCCAAAAAGCCTCTAAAAGCTATGGTAAAACAGTGACAAAGGTACATTAGCCAGCTATGAATTGGCTGTCAGAGGCTGCATGGGATTGGTACAGCAACTTTGCTTTCACTGCTGTTTTCAGGTTTTGTAGGGCTTTTCAGAGTCCCAGCAGCTACAGCTATCTGATGGGGCTGTAGTAACTTGCAATAATCCTCAGACTACTTTAACTCAGGTGGTGATGACGAGAACAGAGATACCACACTAGTTTTAGGACATGCAAACCATCGTGTATTTGTTACACCGTGATTCACCCTCCATGTTCTTTTGTGGCTTAGGATTTTTCTCCCCAGTGGTTTTCATAAAGCTCATCACTGAGTTTCATTTAATTTGATTTTTACATTACTGTATCATGTAATCACTGCTCTTTTAGTCTTTAAAACTCACGGCCAAATATTTAAAGACTACTAAGGTTACAACATAACGTAACCACTTTAGATACATAATGCATTGGTAAGACAAAGAATTTTTAAAAAGCTTGATGCAGGTGACTGTACTTATCAAATCTTCCAAGTCCTCTTACATCTAAACAATGTGGCTCAAACTCACATCTTGAGAGCTGTGAAACTGCAGGAAGATTTCATTAAGTGTAACTTGCTAATGTAATACGCGTGAGTTTTAATAGATCTTAAATTTATTTGGACTGGAAAGCCTGCGGCTGAGCAAGACTGACTGTACGGTTGTTTATACCTCCCAGATTCTGGAACTGAAGGGATTAATAAGAACACAGAATCTATTTTGACCTTGGAAAACTTATGTACACCAGTTTACCCACAAAATAATTTTTTTATGGTGAGTAGACTTTTTCTTGGGTACGCGAGAGCTGAAGCATACAGGAATGCCTGCTTTCCACCTGGGCAGTCATCTACTAATAGCCGTATCAAGGATGAAGTCTTGAGAGACATGTAAAATCAAACTGAAACAGAACGGGTTTTTTTCTGACAGTTTTTTTCTGTAAAGTGCTGATTCAACAAACCCAGGCTAACGGCTTAACTTGGACTAGCAGGGTCTCATTGCGTTCACAGGAGTTGGCATGTGCATACGAGTGGGTACACCCTGGGGACCTGGCCAGATGCTGCTATAGGAGGACACGCTCTTCAGGTTTACGCCAGGAAGGTGCAAGGGGATTCTCAGCTGCTTGGAAAAATTCTGTGCCAATTTAGGCACTGCTCTCAATATTTACATGCTAAAATGTGTTTTATTTTAGCAATTTCAGTCCTGTGATTTAATTAAGGTGGTGATTATTATTAGTGTAAGCATTATTTGCAAAGTTCCAGCTGTCCGCCAAGTCTTGCTCTAGACACCAGCACACAGTCTCAGCCCACCCATAAGAATGCCCAAGCTACAGTGCTATTAAATCCTGTACGTAAAACATGGGACCTTGGAAATACACATTTCCAACACCATGATTTTTAGCACCTGAAGCTAAAGCTCATGTGAACTTTTCTGTTGTGTGTTTTAAGTCAAATCTGCAAACTCACATTTTTGGCAGTGTCAAGGACTTAGTGCCTTTCAACATTCTTGGATTCAGGGAGATTTGTTCTAGATCTTACCATCTTGGATGCCATTTTCCAGAACACAGAGCTAGGATTGCTCTCACATTCACTTCGTTTTGGACAGGATTCATAGTTGATTCCTGAGAAGAAATAAATTTATAGAATAGCTAAGGTTAGAATAAATATCATTGCAATGTTTACATGGCTTTGAGAGATGACTAACGATGGCAACAAGATCTGCCCCCTACCAAAGCAAGAAGGCTATACGAGGAAAGGGGTCTAAGAGGGAAACGAATTTGCATGTCTTCAAAGGTCTTCCAGTTTGCTCACACATGTTTTGGGGAGGCAGCTGCAGGCCCTGCATGCAAATAATTCTCAGAAAACCGATTTTCTCAAAAAAAAAAAAAATATTGAGAAACAGGTGGCTCTTGACAAATACTGTCCAATTGCATTGAAAAATTAAACTTCGCCCAACATTTTCAGTGATTCCAGCCCAGTTTAGAGGTTGCTAGCCTTAAGTACCAACCCAGGGGTCCTGTGGGCAGCAATTACCCCAGGATACCCACATAGTGCCCCTGACACTTTGACTGGCCTATGGCCAGGACCTTTTTGAATGGCATTCCTGTTTCGCAAGGGTTTGTACTACAAAGGTCACAGGAAGGCAGCGAGTAAGCTAGATAAAGAGAGCTAGATGTGACCATTAGACCAAGCAGCAACTTTGTGTTTTAATAAAAGCCAAAGCTGTGGTTTTTAAATTAACCCGAGAACTAAGTATTATGTTTGGTTTTCCATAACATGGGACAGAAACACAGTTAAGGTTTTAAACTAAATTACAAGAAAAGAATATGATAAAAGGATTGTGTTTAGGTTTAGATACACAAGGGGAAAGAATAGTCTGGAATTCCAGTGTTTATGTTTGTTTTGTAAAAAAACGGACTCATTACCTGGGGCAGAGGGGTCTCCACACCATGAAACCCTATCAGCCATATAACCCAACAAGGTGTCCTCCAAGGTAAGGAAATTTTGATTGGATTTTGTATAACGATGAGCGAGGTCACTTGTCTTGCTCCAAAACAGTGACTGTGAAATAAGGTACAATGTCTAATAAGTGATACTTATACTAGAGCTGCTCAGGAAATTTTCCTGGAGAAAAACAAAACCAAAAAATATCACGATAATGAAAGAGGTTTAGTTTTTATTGAAATGCTGCAAGTTCACCTTAGCGGGTCAGTTCTTACTCCTGCAGCCCATGCTCCCATTTCCAAAATCTTTTTGGGTGGTTACTTTTTTGTGGAAATGGATGCGTTCAGCCTATAAAGCATTTTGAAAGAAAGGTTTTGACTAGTTCTCATAGGATACATAACTAATTTGTTGTGTGCTTTGGAACTGCATGTGGAGGAACAGCTTTTTGGAAGCAGTGTCCCTTTAACAGCATGATGGGATGCCCCTTACAAAAAGCCACCTGCTCAGGGAACAGGGACATCTCCCTCACTTCACCAGGATGACCCTGGTACTGGTGCTTGAGGCAAGCCTCACAAAGGGATAATCTGCAGTGACAGAGAATGAACAAGGTCACTGGGGTCCAAAGGTGATAACCGCAGGACTATTGTAGTAAGGGCAAAAGCAAAATATCACCCTAGTCGACCTACAGACCCTCACAGCCATTACAGACAAGATCCCACCGCTCGGAGCACTGCGCAGACATGCCATTGCACAACAATCCTACCTCAGCAGCCCACCATGCATCGTACTGTTACCTTGTTACAGGGTATGGGATGACTCGCTAACTCCATTAAAGGCTGATAATCTTCTGATGTAATATTACAGGGGTTCTTGTAAATGAACGCATGTTTTAATGATTCCCATATTTTTAGGCAATCCTTATCTCTGCTGAAAGATTAAAACATAGTTAATTAGTATTTATGAGTATTTATTGCTGTGACAGGATGTCCTTCTGTTACGGTTAAAAGCTTTAGAAGAGTTCTAACTGTGCTTAGGCACCAAAGTACATTATCCATTACAAAAGCAGAGTATCTCAAGCAAATTAAGTAAAAACGGAGGAATCATAGGATCATTTCGGTTGGTAAAGACCTTTGAGATCATCAAGTCCAACCATTAACCCAGAACCGCCCAGTCCACCACTAAACCGTGTCCCTAAGCACCACGTCTACATGTGTTTTGAACTCTTCCAGGGATGGTGGTTCCACAACTTCCCTGGGCAAATGAACAGTTTTAAAACATCTTTCTCTCTATCCTGTATTTTGAGTTTCTGATTATTGCAATATCTGAATGTCCTCTATGGTTTTGTCCCTTGAAAAGAGCAGTGCTGATATCACATAACCAGAAGATCAGATTTCTTGATTATTCATACCAAATCATGTGAAGCAAATGTGGCAGGCTATAGGTTGTAATTTTAAAAGTATGGCTGAAGGATACTACCTTCTCAGGTACGGTGAGCCAAAACTATGCCCATGCATCTCCCTGTACAGAAATAATATCTATACTTTTATCTAAAACAAAAGCAGGTGTCTGGCTGTTTTGGACCTGATATGATTTTCACTTATGCACTCATTTGTAGTTACTGACTTTGCTGGAGCCACAGCTGATTTGCACACGTATAGCCAAGATCCAGATCAGGTGCTTGGTCGACAGTGGGTTTTTTCAGTCCCCTCCTGATCCTCCACCCAGTTACAGGTTCTGGCACTTTTGCTCTCACTGGCACGAGTCAGAGGAGCTCCACTAAATTTACATGGTGGGGAACTGCTTCTTGCCACAACACAACTCTGTCACCGCAGCCTGTGCTTGTCTCTTAAGACACTGCTTCATCAGCCTAGGAAATTAAAGCACGTCTCTGCTGACAGGAGGGCTCCTTTCAGACTACCAAGAGGAACTCTGTTGCACAGTGTGGGCAAGCAACTGTGTCTCTGTACTGATGTAGTGCCATGCTCCCTTCCTGAGGCTGCAGCACACAATACCATTTGGGATGGCTCAGGACATTTGCTTTCTTGTACTTGAGATAATGAATGAAAACTTTGTATTAAGATAATTTGCATTTATTGCCTGTCCAGTATGGGTTTTCAAGGCTGTGCCCCATGGGTGTACTTCCTTTCCTCTTCCTGCTCCCACAGTTTCAGGCCCCTGTGGAAAGCCAGCCTCTCTCCTTACAGCAGTGATAAAAAACTCTCTTCTCGATTTTAATGTAAATTTAAAACGTTGACTGCCTTATCCTGCTGTCTGCATGTCTGAATGGAGCTCTTCTGTCTTTGACTCATCTGCTCTTTCTTCACCATTTGCAATCATCTTCCAGAGTGTTCCCACTAAAAGCTGTTTGAAGAATGGACTTTGTCTTGTGTGAAGAAATTAGAGCCTTCAGAGCACTATAAAGCCAGCACTGATCAATTAGTACACGACAGACCCACAGCTGCAGGCTTTGTTACCAGCTGGCACATCCACGTGGGGTGCGGAATCTGATCACTTCCAAATAGTCCTAAAGGGATTAAGAAAAGCAGTAGCAATTCATTGAAGATTTCGAAGCATTTTCAAGTGAATTGTCCCTACAGCTGCGTGATCTCATTCCTACTGCTGAACCTGATCGCAATTTCTACACGTTTAAGCATCAGGGGGGCAAACTGGAATGCTGAGCTCTCTGTGTGACGTGGGCTGCAGGACCCAGACCCACTGAGCTCCTGGCCGTCTCCTTGCTGTCTGGGCATGAGCTCCCCCCCTTTCCTTCCTCAGCCTTATGGAAAATAATCAGAAGACAAAGAGAAGGCCAGACTCACTCTGTGGCCAGAAGAAAGCGACGGCACCTGACAACACTGTGTACCAGAGGGAATGCGTCCACCAGACGCACCGCAGGGGCTTGGGCCGGTATCATGCCGGGAAGGACCAGGCAATCCACAACAAGATGTCCCTGGCCTTCCTTCTTTTCTGCCTCTATTTATGTAGTAACAAATCTAACTTAGTATTGTATATGATATTAGTTACGGGGAGGTCATACCACCAAGGTGGTTACTACAGCAGGTTTCCATGCCCCGGATTCTTCCAGCCCTCTGCAAAGGCTCCGCGGTGGGTACGTCCTCAGCTCTCGCTCCCACGGCAGACAAGCATGTTACACTGCAGAGCTCTAGCTGGGCTGCAGATATGCCGCAGCCCGAGCTGGCAGGTTTCAAGCAAGCTTGGGTGCTGCTGCTGCAGAGTGCTGTCCGAGACACGGCCTGAGCCTGGGGCAGGGCACGGGCAGGTCAGCCCAGAGCGCGGCCGGCCGGCCGGGGCAGCCTGGCTGCACGCCCCATCAAACGCCTCACCGTGCAGTCTGGGACCGCTGTGTTAGGGACCACAGCTCTTGCTTATACCAACCAAATTTACCTCCAGGTAAGGAAAGACTAGTAAGAATGATGATTTTTTACAGGGCTGTTGCCTTTTATCTGGGAGCCTAAATGCACTTCCAGTTACAGTCACCGTAGAAATCAGAAGCCAAACTGCAGATGCTCTAGGGAGCACAGTCAGTGCGCTGTCATGTCAGGAAGTTTTCACATGCTTTACTTAGCAGAATTTAACTTGAGTGTATTAAATTTTCTCCTGGAGGAGCCTGTCCCTGGCTGCAAACTGTGTAATTAACCTGCAGAGACCATCCTTCTAGCTTTGGTATTTCATTTAGGAGTTGGGAAGTTGTAAATACCTCTCACTGCCACTTAGGATTACAACACGTCTGCACTGAATCAGCCAAAAGAGAGGGCTCTGGGTGATGGAGGGCAGAATAGGCAGCTGTCCCCTTTGCTTTGCACAGTCAACAGTATGATCAAGAGAATTTGTAGGGCTTGGCTATGAGCACCGGTACATCTCACAGACATTTATATGGCTCACACTTTCTCATCTGTCAAATGATTTGTGCTCCTGGCAGAAGCTTTTTTAAATTTTTTTTAAGCTACTCCTGAAATCTGTTATATGTAACAGTGTTAACAGCCACAGGTGACAGCTGGTTACCCGGTCATTTACTCTTTCATATTACAAAGTTTTTAAACTTGGTCTCAGAAGACAAAATATTTTTCAAGGAATCATAAGAAAAATCTGGGGGGTTTATTTCCAAAGCAGAAAGGTAAGCAATACACACAATACAAAGCAGTTCTGCTGCTGGACTCAAGTCATGGCCATAAAAAGCACAAAGCAGCAACCATCCGGGTGATTAACAATCCTCCCGGGACAGCTTGCTGAGTCACAAATTCAAAGCATCAGCTCTCTAGCACTTCAAGACACCAAGCTCAGTACTTGGTGATGTGCATGGCTGTCACTCGTGCCCAAGAGAAGAGTCTTTATATCCATGGTCCTGGCAAAGCTGAGCAAAACTACAAATGTCACAGAAGTGGTATGGCTTAGGCTTCAAATGGGGGAAGGTCATCTACAGCTGCTAATCGGCATGGTACTTTTAATTGTATAAACTAAAATGATAAGGCATGAAGATGGGCTTTTATAGAAATCAGGTAATTTCGGCATTGTTTTAGAAATCAAAATACAGATCTTCAATGTAAAAAAATACATGCAAGAGCTTAACAATATTTCATTTTTGCTGTCCTCACCTATCAACGTGGATTAAAATAATTCATTGACACGCCATTGGAAAGCTATTTCTCTGATATGAAATACAGGTTTTGCCTCATATCTCAAAGAGATTGCCAGTCATGTAGAACTGTGATTTTGATTGATATATGGAAAAATAAGTCGTGAAAAGTCTTTTGGACTTGTTAAAGCCAGCTCCAGGGAGATATGCCACTCTTTCCAGCCTCACTGTTGAGGTAGACACTTTTCACCTCTCCCTTTTTCCAGCACTGCAAGAAAACATTTGTCTGGTATGCAGCGTTTAATTCACGCTGAGCAGAGGTAAAGGCAGAGACCTGCTGTAGCTCTGGGCCTCCTGAAAACAACACGAGAAGTTCGCTGGCATGTGGTGTGCTAAAAATTCCAGCAAGAAGTTTCAGGTTGAAACAAGCACATCTGCCCCGCCAAAAAATGCCTGAGAAACGAACTGTCCTCCCAGCTTCTCATTGGGAAGTTCTCAGTCACAGAATGGGCTCATTTTTGTTTTCTTTCTTGGTGTACAAAAGAAAGGAAGCATGCAAAAGAGATCACCGGTCTACCAGTCACATTTATCTAATCCAGATACAGAAATCCATGGTGAATGCGTTACATACCACACTGCTGGGAGGCTCATTTGATCTCCTTCTCTGGTTTTCGTTTGTATGTTTTGGGTTGCATATTAATTCTGCATCATATTTGCAAATATCATCTATTTGTGCATAACAGATTTCTTTCTTTGAGGTTAACTTTGTTTATGCTTAAATATTTAAGGCCTTTTATTCTACTGCAGAATCTGAAATATTTAATCCAAATTCAGTGACATGTAACATAAACACACTCTAATGTTATGTTTAATTTTTTTTAAAACTTTTTTTTTTTATGAACAGAGTTTGGGAAATGCTGGCACGTGTGAAATAATAACTAGCGTACTTAGAAGGAACACTGTGAAACCTGCTGTAAACTCAAGAACTGAACTTACAACCCTTTCTCCTGAATGTGAGGACTGCAGACCTTGCCTCATGACCTTCTGGAGACAGACACTATATCCTGTACTCTGTGGAGTGTTGAAGAAGGGCTGGGATACAAATAACCATTAAAACCACATCTCCTTATTAAATCCAAATGTTATACATACTGCAAAGCATATCCTGCCTTTGTCCTTACATTTGGGTAGAAGTTGCATTTTCCAATGAATTTGAGTATTTCTACCCATTTACCTTTTATATGAATATCACACTAATTTATCAGACAGAAGCTGGGGCCAAGAGTAGTTCCATTAGCAGCTATCCTAGCAGCCAAACTTTAATGTGCTTATTAGAAAAACGGACAGCTCCTGCATCATTATCTCTTGCATATCAGTACACTGGTCTGGCTAACCTTGAAAGAGTATCCTTTCACTTAAGGGAATGGGATGGCATTGAACTATCTGGAAAATCACTATTAATATAGATCTCCTTTTTCTTTACTTTGTAATTTTCTGTAACCGGACATGACAGAGCAAATTCATCCCCAATTGAAATCTATTTAATTGTTATAATATCATGAATAAGTTTCATCCCTGCAGATTTCAGTTACACCACGAACAATGTCTTGCTTTCAGTTACTTGGGCTGTGTTGCTTGTACTTTTATACTCAAAGATTTGAGAGAGACGCTTCAAGTATGGGACCCATTTTAAATTTGTAAGAAATTACTTCTGGGCTTTGTTCTGGAGAACTCAGTCAACCCTGCCCGTATTGTTCAAATCGCTGAGGCACAGATACTTTCCTGGTGAGACGTGGTCTCCCCTGCACCCAGTAGTGGCTTTTCCAAGGTCTCAAGTTTTCTTTCTGAAGCACGCAATGTCTTCAGGCCACACTGAGATTTTAATTGTGGTTCTGTGGTGAGGCTCTGAAGTTAGAGCTGGAAACAGTCCCCCGAGTCCTTTACGTAACTGGCCTTTGCAGGCACCAAACCTCACCAGCAGCTGCAATTTGTATAAGAAAACCCTTCTCATTTGCTACCACTGTTAGCCAAAACTGTAATGCAGATATGCAAATAAGCACTCGGAAATTTGTTTTTTTAAAAAAATCAGTGAGAAGTTTGTGGTTATTATGAAGCTCCTTAAAGGCTTAAGGTCAATTCACACTCTGCTGGGAGCCCAAGGTATCGTCTTCACCTGTGAAAGCCCAGGCATTTCAGAAGGAGAATGCATATTGAAGGATCTAAATGGTGTAGCAGTATTTCTGCATCTAACAGACCCATCTCTGCCTGTGTTTTAGTTTATCTGCCTCCTTTAGGTGAACTGTGATGGCTGTAGACAGCGCTGCAATTTACACATCCATATTCAATTTGTTTTTTCATGTAAACTTGTGAGTGGCTACGTCTTTATGTTGTCAAAAATGATGCGATGAACAACAACCTTTATGCCTGTGTTAAGAGGAAGCCCTCTGTAACCCAGAATCCTTTTGCTACCTTTTTTGCCCTAAATATTTCTGGGTTTTCTTCCGCTGTCCCTTCCCTTCTCCCAGCCTGCTGCTGCTTTGGAGTAGCTTTTTGGAGCGGCTGCCAAGCCCAGCCCAGGCGGCTGTGGTTGCACTTCTCTGCAGCCAGCTCGAGCAGCAGGTGTGAGGAGCTGGATGCCGGGAGAACACTGCCAGCAGGAGGGAGAGGGGGCTTCGCAGGAGCCCCAGCTGAGGGCAGCCCCAAAGGTGTGCGGTTCTTCATGCCAGCTGATGGCCAGACCCATCTCCAGACCACCTGTCAGAAGATGGGTACGTGCATGCAACAGATCAGCTCCGTGCCTATTCTTCCAGCACCTAAAATCTCCCATCAGGTATCTTTGTGCTAAAAATCAGACAGATATGATTTAAGAGAGGTCAGCCAACACGCTGTCATCGCTGAGGATTTGATGAGATAACTGTCTGCTGTTGTTAGCATTAGGATAATAGAGAGGGGGGAAATTACCAAGGGAAAGGAGGAAGGAAAAAAATCACGGATAGACCTGTCGATCTCAATGTTTCCAATGAGCACCAGCCTCTCACTACCCACTTAGTTTAATTATTGTAAAGTGTCTGCCACCATAACATTTATGACTAACTTTTTTTCAATATGAGAATGACATACTCTATTTTCTTGGCAGCTTGGTTTTTTAAGTATTGCTCTCTGTTAATTAAATAGTTCAAAAGCCAGTAAAGAAAATGTTGGAGGAACAGACTGGGGATACAAAGATCCAAAACTCTGCCTCAGAGAAAGATGACTTCTGGAAAAGTTGCCTGCAGGCAGGGCGATTAAATTCCCCACAGCAGAGGTGGGGAGTCTGGAGGTCTGGAAAAAGAAGTGCAAGGTGAGATTTCCACTGGGTGCACCTCAGGGCTGTGTACATTCATTTACAAGTAACGGCCTGGAACGATCGATAGCTCCTCATTACATCGGTCCCTCACCTTTGGCAACAATGAGGTGGTTTTAATGGCAGGTGTACTTGTGGCTCTGGTTTATAGTTCCTAAAGTGTTTCATGTGTGTTGTGTGCTCCAGGACAACAGTAAGCCTTACCACCCTTCCTGGGAAAAGTTGAGCCAAAAGGTGGCAGCTCTAAACCAGTGAAGAGTTCATCTACATAAGCAGATTTTTTTGCTGGCTAGATTTCAGCTTTCCTGGGTCAAAACCCAAGCTGCTAAAGCAGATGGTGTTTTTAGTGATGCTCTGTAAGTGGGACACAGTCTCTAGAAGGGCAGAAGCTTCACCTGGACTGCATTTTGACAGAGGGTCATAGCTGCTTTACAGTTTAAGCTTCCAAGTGAGGGCCATGTCATCAACAGATAGAAGGGGAACAAATTTAAGCTGGAATCTTGCCGCTTGATTAGAAAGTGTATTTTTAGTATTGCTTTCTTTTTAATATGAAACTTGGAAAAACACTTCTATAAGAAAGATCTAAATTAAAGTATGTTATAGCAGGGAAGCACTCAACAGCTTAATGCAGCTGCAGACTATTCCCCCCCCCAAAAAAAAAAAAATTTGCAGTACATTAGGTTTTTGTATAGAACTGAAACTGCTGGGATGTGGCATAAATGCAGTAAGGAGAAGTCCCTGCTTCAAGGGTGGCATGTGTCAGCAAGACAAGGACAAGGGAACAGATCAGATATTTAGTACAACTGTGAGTGAGCTACTTGCTAATACCTGATTTGGGTGACATCTCCTGGGAAGACAGCCCGTATCTTCAGCATCTGTTTTTACCCTTGGACACTTAAGGGAGATTTTCATTTGACCCTAGAGAGAAAAAGGATCTATTCCTCCTGCCCCTACAGAGAAGCAAAATTATATTTCCCCACAGTGCTCTGAAGCGTTAAAATTTCTCAAGTTTTAACCATACCTTAGCAATGACAGCTGAACAGTATCACCTCTAAGCACAGCTGTTTTCACTGACATCTCTACAGATATTACAGGAGAACTGAAGCAGGGAGAGGTGGGGAGGAAAAGGATTTCCCCTTTCAGCAACAACATGCTCTTTGACTGGCCTATCCAAACATCTAATAATTTCAATTCTAAAACAGTGCTATAATTTAGACAGCCCCAGCCATTGCTCTGTATAGCCAATTCTATAAAATCAATGAACAAGAGAGAAGGCAAAGAACAGGCACTGACTGTATATGACTAAATAGCTTCATAAAGTTGCAGCAGAAAAGTTGGACAGTATTTCATCAACAAATATTTCTGATTAATGTATAGAAGGCCAGTACCGACAGAATGATATTCTCTTTGGTATCTTGGATTAAAACCAAAGGAAACTTTCACTGCAAGCAGATTTATTATATGATGTGGGGTAAGTGTGATGCAGTATGTGTAGGCTAACCTAAATGTGAAAAATTATTTGAAATCCTACAGAATCTTGCAGTAAGAGCCATTAAATATCTAAACACTTAAATAAATGTAAGAAGTTTGAATATATGAGACATACATAGTCATTTAATATCAATTTTCATATGATTATAACTCAATATAGATGACAGAGGAGCTGACATATGGCTGCCAAAACAAGAGATAAGTTCAGGTCTCAACAGCATCTCTGTACCTCAGAAGTACATTGATGTTGGCCATGGAGAAAAGACAATGCAACTTTTGACATCTTCCCCTTAAATCTGCAGGAAACTCTCAGGCTTGGGTTGCTCTTGTCAGTGGAGTTACAGCCTGGGAGGGTAAATTTTAGGCGCAGAACTGAGTATGAGCTTTGCCCAGAATTGGATGGCCTTTCACAGCCTAGCATTGATGTTTATACTCAAGAAAAGCAGAAACAAATGTTGGCGGTTAATTATCTCAAGAACAAATAAATGATAGCTACTCACTGCCACATGAACTTGCCTCTTGCTAAAGAGAAAATAAATTCTTTCTAATAAACCTCCTCTCCAAAAAGATTACAATGACACCCAAACAGAACCCTATCTTACAGCCAAGAATAGTTAAGAAACTAGCCCTGTATAGCATGAGGGCTCATTTGAAGGACCAACTATAGAACCAGTGGCCCCACCTCTAAATCTTAAAGTGCTAATAACTGTCCATTTGTGCCTACTAAATGTTATACTCCAGCTTCCCATTAAAGCTCAGTACAGCGTATTTTGATGGAAGTGTATCTTTAAGTAAGACTCAAGCAATTCTTAATGTTTATAATGTTTATATCTTAGTTACCAAGAAATTACAAGAACGGTCAAAGTCACTCACATACAAGTCAGAGGAAAACAACTGTAAAAGAAGACCTTGTTATAAGTATTGAAGGACAGAATACATGAAAAACAGCTATGCATGCTTCATGTAACAAAGGCTAACACAGAAAAGGTATTAAAGTCATCATATTGGCATATGAAATAGGGAGAAGAATATTAAGAACATGCACTGAAGCATTGTAACAAATGTTCTAACTTGGGCGTTCTAATAAGCAGTGTGTTATTATGGTGATACGGTGCCCACCTTAATACTGAGAGACAAACTGAAAGTAGCAACAGATATCAACTCCATTGCCATTACAGAGGAGCCAAAATGTTGCTGCATCGCTGTCCTAGTTAGCCAGCCGACCTCTTGCAGTCTAAAAGCATTTTCTAAGAAACAGGAGGATAGAAAAGTACCTCTGGAGACTGTCTAGTCCAATCCCTGGCTCAAGCAGGTTGCTCGGGGCCATGTCCAGTCTGGGTTTGAATATCTCCAAGGATGGAGCCTCCACAAACTCTCCAGACAACCTGTTCTCCTCTTGGACCGTCCTCACAGTAAGAAAAGGATTTTTTGTCTGATGTTTAAATGGAATTTTAATTATTTTTTTTTATTTAAGTATGAACAGAAGTATTTTAATTAGTGCCCATTGCCTCTTGTCCTGCAACTGCATACTGTGGGAAACCTCGGCTGGTCCGAGGGATCGGAATGTGAGCTTAGCCTTGAACAGATACCCGTGTATCCATGAAGAGTCCGAGAAGTCCCGAAAAGAGCTGAGCTAACAAGATAAAGGAACTGACAGCTGCGCAAGTAAAAGAAGCGTATTAAAGATGTGTCGAAGAAAAGACCATCCAATCATGAACTGGTGGTCTCTAATTAAACCAATCATGTATAGACACATGTTCTTAAGAAAAATATAAAAAGGCTTGTAAGAAAAATAAACAGGGCCTTTCATCGCCAGGTTTTTGCACTGTCAGACTCAGTAGGATTGCTGGGCCTGGAGAGTCACGTAGGTTACCGAAGTGGCTCCCTCTCTGCATACCTGGTGCTCTCTCACTGACAGAGGTTGGACAAAAAATAAGCTGGTTTGATTTCAGCCATTTCCAAATAGCAGGTCCGTGCAAGCTTGGCTTAGCTTGGGTGAATGGGAGACTGAGAAGTGACTGCAGATCCAAGGGGGATACTTACTGCGTGGGAATGAAAAACCTCTTGGGCTGCAAATTTAAGATGAGTTTATTTCTAGACTGAAAAAAAAGCATTGTTTATGCTTTGGGGACCAGTGACTATGACCTTTTAGAGTATGTCTTCTCTCCTCCTTTCCAGGGCACAAGGTGCCGATCCGTGCCTGACCTCAGCCTGCCGACCCAGCCACGGCGGAGGAAAATGAAATCCGTTAACTCCGTCAACAAGTTCCGTGCTACACCTGTTACTGCCGGTTTTCCCCCCGCAGGCATCACGGCACAAAGCCATCGCAAACAACATCCCCCAGCCACGGTAAGTTACCAGGTGGCCACAGCTGCTCTCGACCAGCCCTGACCTCCCAAATGACCCGGCCTTGCCCCGGCACAGGCTGGTGCTGGTGGGTGCCCCGCTCTGCGCACCCCTCACGCCTCCCTCCTCCGATTATATCTGCGATAAATTCCTGCAAGCTCAAATTTGCGTTGCATGAGACTCGGAGTATGAGAAGGGCGAGTTTCCCATAGCCACGAGGGAGGCCGCACCGCTGGGAAAGAGGAGACGGAGGAATCTGAGGTCAAATCCTTCCCTCAGCCTTTGGCCCTTACTCAGACAAAACTACCGCGCGTACCAACAGCCACGGTCGATGAGTGTGGGGCTTCGGCAAGACTAGTGAAAGCAGAACTTGCAGCTTTTGTTAATGTTGAAAAAAAACCTCAGGCTGCCGAGCTGTGACAAGCTGTGGCTCTAGCTCCGTCTCCTGGCAGCTGCCCGTATCTTCCAGGGAAGTCAAGATGAAACGCTGCTCTTCAACGTCAGCATCTGGGTGTGCAACCCTGTGTGCGAGGAACAAACCCCCTAAAACCTGCTGCTAGACCACCCACATTTTCTCCTAAAAAAATGGGGCTAATATTGAAAATACCCTGTTGAAGCATTTGGTATTCCCTGCCTCCTCGCGAACTGTGGCACGGTGACAGCTCTGTGCAGGAAGATGAACCGAGGAAACTGTGGGTGTGCAAGTCAGGCAGCCAGCAGCAGAGACAAAATTGAGGATTACATTGCACACAGGTACTTCGGCAATTTTTTTTCCTCAGGTGCTGCATACAGTAGCTGAGAACTGCCCTTTAGCAAGCAAGTTCAATACCGCGCCTGGATGTTTTGATGACTGAGGGGGATAAGCACATCGACAGGGTGACACCTGACTGCATGAAGCAATTCTTCAAAACGCGACTGCAGACAGCAGCAGCCTCTCCAGTGGCCTCACTGAGCTTGGGTTCAGCCCACAGACCATGTTGCAACAAAGAAGAGCATGACCAGAGTGTACTGACTGTGTACGGTGTCTGGGGCTCCAGGAAAATGAGGAAGAGTGCAAGCAGGTATCCTCTAGGATTAAAGCAGCCATTATGGTGGAGGTGTGTACGTTAGCACGTCCCTGGCCTTCTCACATGATTTATAGCATGCAGTTGCAAAAGCAGAGCTAAAGGGGGGCTGTAGACTTGTGGCCTTTGTTAAATCCATCCATGGTATCCAGAAACATTATGAAGTCCATATTCATATGTCAACAGTCCCCCTTTTTTCTAAAATCTGCCAGCTATTCCAATTTGAACTATGGCACTCCAAAATGTAGTAGTCACACTCACTAACTACTGCAGTGAATAGATTGCTATTTTTAAAAATATAAAATCAAGTATCACCAAAGATGGAACTTAGTGGCTCTGATATAAAAAGGTAAACATATGAGGAAATGCCCATGAGTTTACTAAAAGGAGAGTTTTTTAAACAAATGTGCACAATCTAAAGGGCAAGAACAGATTGTGGGCAAATTTATGAGGAAATGAGATGTCTAACCAAGGCACCGAGGTTCCCATGGTGGGATCGGTGGCAACAGAAGTCCTGACTCAATACAGACCACAGCTTGCTCAGCTCATAAACCTGCCCAAGTTTCTGCAGTTCCTTGCTCCTACTCCTTCACTTTGATTGAGTGCATCAAAGATCTCACGCAACACAAGATCCAAGGCCTACATTAACGATGAAAGAGCATGGGATGAAAGATACGGGGTGCTCTGATGTGTCCTAAAGGCAAGCATTTTGTTATCGCAAAGTGCCAGCAACAGAAGTGGTTGCGTACACGACAAACTGCACCGAGGTCAGCTGGATCAGAAATGAGGAATCTCGTGTTGGATTCCCAGGAAAGCACCTCTGTTTAATCCTTTGTTCAGGAACCTCCTGAACATTTCAGGTGCGTGTAAATGAGCGTATTTTTCCTTTCTTCAGTGTTCTACGTCTTGGATAGATTTGTCTTTTAAATAAAATAAACCAAAAAGCGTCCCACTATACAGAAGTCATTTAACCTGAAAGAAAGTGAGCTCACAGCCATGAAACTGTTAAACATTGTTGGATTATGAATAGCACAAAATGTTATGCCTTGTAAAAACAACCTTCCTAGAAAATTTATGATCATGAGTTTGTGATTTTTTAAAAAGTGTCTTTGAAATAATTGCTTAAATAAATTATTCCCAGTGCTGTTTGTGGTTCGGATTCAGCCTGTTGTTATGAATCAAAATGTAGGTGACTTTGAAAACGTGTTCACACAAAACTGGTTTTCACATCTTCAGCACCCCAATTTGAACGAAACAAGCATAAGTACTAAAGGTTATTAGGCTTCAAAATAATTTCAGATTTAAATACGAAGTGTATTTAATAAAGAAGCTTCTTTAATAAATTTGTATGTGTCTTTAGAAATATGTACATGATTTTGCAAAACCTTCAGGAGCTTTTTAATTTTATTTGAAAAAGAATCCCCCTTCCCTCACTAAACCCACGTAGGTGTTTAATGTAAAGCATGAACTTAAGTCTCTGCATGCTTGGGCCATGATTTTCAATGTGACAGTTTCCCTTCAGATGCTGCAAATCAGCTTTTAAATATGGCACCAGACATCCAGGTCCAAGAGAAGTCCAAACGCAAGCAAACTATGTACAGCTTTGTTCTCATCAGCAAAATGTTATGAAAACGAGAGGTGGCAATTGCCTTTTGTAAGACAAAGACCAGGATGGTTCTGTCACCTGGCCGAGGTGTGGGGCAGCCCCACAGCTCTCAGCCCAGGGTGGTGGAAATGGCTGTCAGAGGCTTGCTGCGGACACAAAATCGGGTGACTGGAGCCACAGAAGTGATGGATGTGTCCCTGCTGAGAGACGCTGGCTGCTCTGGATCCTGTCCTGAGGGTCTGTGTGTCCCCAACACCGCAGGGGGCGGGGCCGGGACACTCCTTATTTCATACTCTGCCTTTCCCTGTGGTGAAGTGGATCAGAAAATCAGTTCTCAGCCTTAACAGACGTGGGCTCAGGGGATCCTCTTCTGCAGCAGAGGAGAGGTGGGCTGCTCGGGGTGTCACACCACCTGCTGCCATGGCCTGAGCAGGGACCAGCACTGGGTGAAGGCTTTGCCTGGGACTGCTGTGCTGGCAGTTACCCATCTGTACTGCTCCGTGCGAGCTGTCTGTGTGCTCATCGCAAAGTCTTACCCACATGCTAAAAACACCCGTCTTGGCTAACCCTGAGATATTTCTCAATGCTTTTCCAACACCTTTGTCCACCCTTTAAATCTGTGCTGAACCTTCTCCTTTTCCTCCCTGCTGTGTGGGTTTGGTTACATGAATGCAGGATTTTTGGCAGATCAGCTTTATAGCAAATTGCTTTACCTCCACGTACTCAAACCTGTTAGAATGCAGCTTTTATTTCAGCTAGCTTTAAGGAAGCTTCAAAACCTGTTGATGATTACGTTTTGACCTAGGATTATTGTTCATTACACTGGCTCTGCAGGTAGTTTCCTTAAAGAGCCCCCACTCAGGTGCTGATGGTCGCTGTCAGAGTCTGAACATTTTGCTACAAAACGGGGGTCTTACCCCCCTGACTTCTCTCTGCCACTGCAAACACAGTGGACACAGCCAGGTGGAGGTGAGAGCCAGCTCTCTTTGGATCACTTTACACACCTGATGCACACCCGAGACCACTACTCACCCCAGTTCAGGGTACCGTGCCGTGATGTAGTTATAGCATCTTCCCAGGATGACTTCCTGCAGGTTCCTAGTGGTCCCTCTGTCCTTCCACTTCAGCATTTGGGGGCTGAGCTCTCGCTCCCCGTGAGTCAGGACGGAGGCCAGCACCACGGCGAGGACGAGGGCGGCCAGCAGGACCGCCATCCCCACCAGAAGGACGGTGCGCTGCCGCGTCCGGGCAGAGCCCTGCTGGAAAGGCATCGCGCCAGGGCTCGCTGAGGAGCAGCACCAACTGCTCTCCCAGCGCGAAGGGAAAACAGCTTTCTGGGCTGCCCCCCGCGCCGCCCCCCCGGCTCGGCCCCGCCAGCGGGAGGCCGGGCTGACCCCCGCCCGCCCCGGGGTCACCGGCCACCGCCATCCCGGCTGCGCGGCCTGGGGGGGGCTGAGCCGGGAGCGGTGGGCGCTGGGCTGGGCCGGGCTGGGCCGGGGGGGGCCGGGCTGGGCCGGGCTGGGCTGGGGGCCCTTCCGCCGGCTCCTTCCCGGCAGGCTCGGGCAGGCTCCGTCCTTTTTAAAGCCGAACAGTGGCCTGTCGGGGCTGGACGCAGGACGGTGACAGCCTCGCTATTGCAAGCCTCCGTTTCCCACTTTGCTGTGCTTAAACTTTGCAAAGTTAAACTTTGCAAAGCTGCCAGCGGTAACTCACACAACCGAATTACTTGCGAAACTCCCAAAGCCACTGTTCAAGTAAGGAACTCATTGCAGAAGCACGCTCTGGCTAATGTGTGAGTACAAACTGGGCTCAGATAACCCCACTCTGTTTTGTATAGATCGATTTGTTTCTAAACCGTAGGTGTCAAGTCCTGCTTACCAAAGGAAATTATCAACTTTGCAGTAGTCCCAAAAATACAGCTCATCAGCACACAATGGGGTATTTTCTTTCCCTTGCCAGGTAGGCTCGGATTAGTTGTCACATGAATTTCTAAGACTGGTGTGTACATTGAGGGTGGTTGAGTCTGGGTGAGATCATCTAACGAAGCATTAAGTGTTCCCAGCAAGAGGGAAGCCAGTTCCTTATTGTCCTCTCCAAACAGGGTGATTCTGCTTCCTTCGTCAAAAAACTAACATGAAATAATACTCCAGCCTCAAAAGCTAATCATCAATCAAAAGCAATGTCAGAATAATCTTAACCATAAATTATTAATAAATTGTTAAGAATTGCTTACCAAGCATCTGCCTTGAATGCGAGAAAGGGCATTTGCAGCACATCTTGGTTAGGACTAGGCAGTTCAGAAAGACCTGAGAAACGCTGCGCTCTGACCAAAGCTTTCACCGGGAAGCAGTGAGTTAAGCACATCATCTGAATTTTTCTGAACCTGTTGTCTGAGAAATGATGCAAACGTTGGCAGGGTTTTACTCAGAAATGAAGCCTCAGTTGTGGAGTGGCATACCAGGCTGTTAGCCCGGTGGTGGTGAGGCGGTTGGACTAGATGACGGTTGTAGGTCCCTCGCAGCTGAAATTCTCTATTCTCTATCTCTTCCTAACAGTATCAGACCTTCATAAGGGAGATAACAGTGTTCTCTCTTCATGACACTGCTTGTGTCTCCTCCACGGTCCCCGTGGCAGCTTCTGCAGAAAGCACAGGCAGCTCTGTAGGAGACAGTTCAGTAAGAACTAGCTCAAAAAGGAGGTTTTTTTTCCCCATACTCCTTCAGTTACCATCCTGGTTTTGCCTTGGCAGGCTGGGATGATTGTTCTTTACTTGTTCCTTGTTTTCATCAACCTGTAAATAAGGATGCAAGGTTTTTGCAGCTGAACTTTCTAATCCTTTATGGTACACAAGAGAGATTATTCAACGTGGCTTATTTTTCCCTTAGTGTTTGTTTGCATGTGTTTTCAACTTGCTGCTCTTTAGTTTCATTAACTAAGTGAACACCATGTTGCAAAAAAACAACTACCTATCCTAAGCAGTTTATGCGGTAAACCTGCAAACTCTGCTTGCTCTGGGTGTTGAAGATACATGTCTTCAGTGAGTCTAAGAGTCACTTGCAGAGTGGAACAATGGAATAGTTACTTAAAGAGTTTACAGTTTTTTTAAAAAAATATTTTTCAGTAACCTGATATGTGAACTTTTTCTTCTGTTCAGATATGACATCAATTCATCAAGAATAAATACATAAGGTGAGTGCATACTCAGTGGCTCTGGAAGGTGTCCTTGTTGCTGATTTTGTAACACCTCGAACTACGTAAGGAATGTCAAAGACAAGTAAATGTCAAGCCTCGTTTCAGCAAGTCGTGGCAGCCTGATCAGGATGAAAAAATAGGACGAGCAGAGTTGAGGGGGCAGCAAAAAAGGCAGTAAAAGCACATATTCCCAGTGTTTCAGACGGTGGAAATTTCTTTCCTGGTATGAATGTGAGCATGAACTCACTCCTTGCAAATGTTCTGGCCCCAAGAGTTTTTCCAGGAGAGGTGTAAGATGATAATGGTGCCTTCGTGAAGAAGGGATGAAACAGTATTCCCTGAACAGGATGGTGGGAGGGGAGCATAGATGAGAAAGTGAAATGAGGAAGGATGAAGGGAGGTGAAAATCAGTGTGGTTTACAAGGGTCTTGCACCCCCTTAGGTCTGTGGAGCAAGCTGGATTTCACTTCTTTCCTAAGCGGTTTTCCCAAACAGAGGACCATAAGCTGACTTGACTTTATTCCACAGGAATTCAGTACCTTCAACAGCACACTAAGGAAATGCAAACGTAGGGTTTCCCCTGAGATTGCAGTGAAGTGCTCATGGGTCTGTATCCTTCTTGAACTGGTTTGCTAGTGGTTATTTTGCCTTCTATAAGGAAAATTACAGTTTTTAAAAGCACTGGGTCTCATAAACCAATAGCCAGCTTTTGGAGCCCTCTGAGCTGTGTGAATTTGCAAGACAGGAAATCTAAACTAATCCTGGTCTTATCAAGATGTGTCCACTCTTCTGCCATCATTTACACTAGATCTTTGGATGGGGTGATTATAAAGTGGATGTGAGAGACCAGAAGATAGAAATACTTTGAGCATGTAATTGCCAGCCTCTGCTTTGATACCAGGTATTGCAGCATGGGACTTCTATAAGAATGGAGCTGTATTGTGTATAATTTACCAGCCTGCATGGGTACTGCTGTAAGCATTGTAAGAGAAAAGCAGCTACCTCGCACTACTCCCTGCAAGTTGTGCAGATGGTGTTTTGAGACAGCAAAGGATAACAGATCACCCCCCAGCCATTCCAAAGGCCAGATCACTCAAAAGTTTGATTTATCCTTTTTTTTTCTACTCACCGCCAAATGTAGATAGTTCTGGCACCGACAACATGGCTGAGTACACAAAGAGTCCTTCATGGCAGAAATAGCTAGTCAAAGGTGGTATGCAGCAGGTGGGACTGAACCTGTCCAAAAGAAGCGACCTGCAAATGTAGGTATGTTGTGCATCTTTTCAGTGCTTCTAGGAATCTCTGGAAATGTTTCTTCCCCTGAGTAAAATGTCTGTTAGAAATATTTTATGATGTGTGTGGTTTCCCTGTGTTTTGGTCATTCCTGTGTGGCCAGCCCTCTGGTAGAAAAGGAAACAACGTCCCTGCTTTTAATGGAAGCCAGCTCAGCTACACCAGCAGTGAAGTTGTCTGTATAGTAGAAAAAAGGCTGCCTCAAATGCTACATGATTTAGGAGTCACGAAGGCTCATTTTATTGTAATGTCTAGATTACAACACCACCACAGTGCCGCTAATCACTCACAGTCTTGTGGACCCCTGTAATTACTGGCTGCCACTTCTCAGCAGAACTTACCAAGGAGAGAATTTGAACTGAAAAGAGCAGAAGCTGCTATAATAATTAAAGAAATTATGTCTTTCTTGGCTTTTGTTGCAATAGCAGCAACTCCCGTCTTCTCATTGCTTCCCACTTTCACAGGGTAAATGCTGTCATAACATTTACGGAAGGTTTGAGATGAACACTGGAAATAAAATGACAAATGGGTTGGGATAAGAAAACCAGCTAGTACGAAGTGACAGCTGTAAAAAGCTGTATGCCATCCGACCACACACACCAGCTCCTGAGAAAAATGCATTTGTAACTCAGTGTCTGGGCATCCCATTCAGCTCTCCTTTCTTTCAACTCCTCTGCCTGCAACAACATTGAGCTTTCCTGGAGAGCTGCACCCTGGGCCAAGTGCGTGAGTGCTTGCAGGGTGTAGGACAGTTATTTAACCTGTAGGTTGCTCTGTGTTCTCCTGGTGGCAGCCCCCAGTGCACCCACCCTGGAGCTACGGGTGACAGCTGTAAAAAGCTGCATGCCATCCAACCACACCCACACAGAGACCGACAGACAATGGTGCCTTAACTATGAGCCCGCACTGGTGGCCATCTAAAGGACATGAAAAATGTCCCATTTGTGTCTTCTGCAATGCCATAGCCACTGCTGGGGCCGTGTTATGCTCCTGTTTACCAGAAGAGCTGTCTGGAGATGATCTGAGTACCAGCATTCCCTTCCAAATACCAATTTTATTTTTTTTTTTTTTCTCAGCTGGTTGCTGTTGCCCAGTTGGTTTCTTCAGCATGGTGGTATCGTCTTGCTCACTTTATTGTTACTTGACACAAATTTCTACTCTGATTGCATTTTCTTCTCCCGTAAATACTTTAAGTTTATTTCTGATGGCAAAATGCTTCATTTTATGTTAAAGTCTGAGTATCAGATTTTAAGGAAGGTTAATCTCCTCAGAATAGGACAGTGTGGTTCCCACCCACGGACATAACAAGGACATCAGTTCTGCAGCCCGGTCCATGAGATTTTGGTTGAAATTGGTGAATTAATTCACAAGTTTTTGGGAGGGAAAAGGCTGATGGAGGAAGGACAAGCAAACCAAGTGATTGAGTAGGCCTCCTTTCAGTTGTAAACCAGGCCCGGGATAAATTATCTTCCTGCTCATAAGGGTGCAAATGAGTCTGCAACAGCAACAAAGCAAAGTGCTGTCTTGTGGTCAATAACGGTCATCACTTACTGCAGCTCCAATATAGAAACTAGCTGATTAACTAGGTAATTGGCTTTCAGACATTTGTCAGGTAATCTGATATTGTAATGTTTCATCATCTTTTTAATTTTTTTTTTATATATCTTCAGCATTTTCTCAATTCTTTGAAAGGATATTAGATGCTTTTCTCTCTCTGCCTTGTTCTGTACAGAAGCTGTTTGAAAGTTCATAAGCCTTTCCTGGTTTTCCTGTGCAGTTTGTACATAGAGGACAGGGCTCTGCTGACATAAATCAAGAACACTTGCCCTGCATCAAGTTGTGTGGCGAGTGCAGAGATGGACATCGCTTCCTCTGAGCAACTAAAGCTGAGGTTTTGGTGCATTTGCCTTACAACTTTGGACTATTACGTTAAATCGCTGTCTCCTTTGAATGGTGATTTCATTTGTACCTGAACTATGTGTAAGTAGCTCACTGAAGCAATCGCTAATGTAGATGTGAAACTGACTGCTGAGTTTAAAGATGCATGTATCTGCATTTTCACCATTTTATTTCAGACATTTGCAGCTTTTCAAAGCTATAAGATTTCAGTCCTGAATTCTTCTAATTATCACGAAAAATTGTAGAGAAATTAGTTTTGCAGCAGTCCTCAAAAGTAAAAATGCTTGCTGTGTGTTATGTGTGAGCATGTGCATTGATTAATTGTTACCAAATTTTGTGTAAGGAGGTGCCCCTGAACTAATTTGTTGGAAAAATTGGTAATGTCTTAATTGCTATATGCCTCTGAGTTACTAATGGATGCTTCTGAACTTTTTAATACAACCATGTTTAACCACCCAGGACTTTTCAGTCCAAATGCAAACACCATTACATCTTAGGCATCCTTATGTTTAAGAATTATAGGATAGAAAGTGGTGTGAAATTGCTTTCTCAAGCCCTGATACCTATATTCCTCATGAAAGTGACTTGGCGCTCTGTGGGTGTTCTGAGTATGTCCACTTTTATATTATCTTTGCTGTGAAGATGGTTATCATGATCAGTATTACCCTTCCCTAGGAAGGAGGAGAGGGATGCAGATGGACCATTGCCATTACCTGCTGCTGTACACATTACCATGTGGGTAGGAGACATACCACGTCTCCTCACTGTTGCCGCTGTATCTAGCTGCAGATGCATGCACGTTGCTCCATGCTGATAGCATGTTTTGGGGTTAACTTGCAGCGTGTAAGCTTGAAACTGCAGAGTCACCTGGGCTGCTTCAAGCACAGGTCCTCCCCCCCGAGTGCTGCAGGCGAGAGCATGGCCACCTGGCAGCTGGGCAACGGGCTCAAGCTGCCAGACCCTAAGCGTGGGAAATTATCCTGGAAAACGGCACCCGCAAGTCATTATTTGCAGTTTGCCCGCTACAGGCTGCTGGGGCTTTCCATCTCTTTCATCTCTATCACTTGTAAGCAGCCTGTTTTTCCACATGGAAGTTATTCATTTTGTTTCATGCGCTGCTGAGGGGTTTAGGTGGGGAAATGAGAGTGCTAGATCAGCCCGTGCTGACAAGCACAATGCCTGTCTCCTCTCAATAACGCAGCCTGCTCTCCCGACCGGAATGTACTATTTTTTTCCTATGCATTCTCACACATGAAGGGAGTGTGGGAAGACCAAATGTCACCACTGTCCCTTGTAGCTTTGTTGGTGACCTTTTTGTTACCCTACACGCACTCCCGGCTATAAAGGCTGTGGCTGCTTCTCAGCCTCAAGGCTTGTGCAGGATGCTGAGGGTTAAGGAAAGAAAGAAAAAACAATGCAGACAAGATCTTACAAAAATTATAGCGTTTTTGTTCTTTGTGTAAATACTGTGAAGAAGCATGCATACGAAGGGCTTAACGCTGGACTGTGTCCCGAGGCTGATGCGCTAGGTTGAACTGTAGAGCCAGAAAGAGCCAGCACAGCAGCACGTGACAAAGCGACATTTAAATGAAGTGCCTTCGTTCAAGACAAAGCCTTCCTGTACTTCAGCTTCTTGCACAGGCTCACCCGTCTCCCTCCCCCACCCGTTTTGCCTCCTGTCTCGCAGACACATTATTTGTGCACTGCTGAAGGGCAGGGTCGGTATGCCTTAAGGCCGCCAGCGCAAAGCTATTTCTTTGCTGTGTGAGTCACTGGGCAGACTGGTCCATCTGTCCGTCACCTGTCAGATCGGCCATCGGGAATAAGCTTAGACGGGTGCAGGGCAGCGCCCAGCAGACCTGCTGGGGTTGCTCAGGGAGATCCCCCCTCCACACTCTGAGCTGCTCCTGGCATCTTCTGCAGCTCTCTGCCTCTGCCCCACTCTTACAGTTCGCCTTTGTCCGTGCAAAATCGACTTCCCAGGATGGATCAGCCCAACGCTCTGGTGCTGGGCTGTCTTTCAGTGCAGCAGAGCAGTGGTGTTACACTGTGTTCCACTAGGGATGAGCTGATCAGGTAGTAGTTTTCTCACAGCCCATGGAGTGTTAGTAGATGTTCATCAGCAGGATGGGGAATTTTATGATCAGAACAATTAGTCAGGAATCACTGCTTAGGAAATGTTGAAAAATGGCCTTATGAAGGAAAACAGATACAGACCTGTAGATGCACTCAGTTTGGTGTGACGGAAACATTTGTGACTGAAGGACTGTGGCTTTTCAAGGGACTGGTAGGTGTGACCCCAGGGGACACTGAACATCAAAGGAGCCCAAGACAGCATGTTAATTCAAGGACAATCCCCTCAAAGCGCAAACGTGGTCCATCCTGATGGGCAGGAAGGGGAAGCTGTGGCAGGAGGCCAGCTTGACCAAATCAGGAATTCCTGATGGAGCTTAAATGTTGGAAGAAAGTGTAGGGTGAGATCAGAAGCAGGGACGGACTGTCTGGAAGTCATGTAGAAGCATTGCCCAGACTGTTAAGCTAGGTGATAAAACTCATCTGCAGGCCCACAAAGGAGCTCAGAGAGACGATGGAAGGGTGGGAAAACCGAACAGAACCGTGCCTGGCTTCTCCCAGGCCCATAGCAGGGGCCATCTGCCCATCAAAGGCCCATGTGCACAAGCCCAGAGGAGCACAGGGGCACAAAGGCAGGCAAGAACCCAAATTTAAGGACTCCTGAGGAACAAACACCTTGTCTGCATTCCCCTAGGGCTGTCCCAGCGAAGCTTTAGTCCCAACATCCAGACGCAACACATCACCATAAGCATTGAGAGCAGCTCTCTGGAACACCTTTTGGACTAGGGGGACTGCTGCCTAGGAATTGTGTATATTGTGGGATGCAGGGGGAAAGCAATTCATGATCACTTATTATAGGATGTTTAGGATGGGAAGCAAAGGTGGAACAGGAGAGGAGTTTAGGTAGTTTGGGAGGAACAAGAGTGGTAAAATAAAGGGGCAAGGAAATAAAGAGGGAACTGCATGTAGCTGGCTGGTCAGTTCACTTGGCTGGCCGTACCCTGTGCCTGACCAGGGCAAGCTGCCCTGTCTTCTTCTTTAACTCCTTTCCAGCTCTTCCCTGGTCCATAGCTCTCCATTCTGTGTGTGCATAGGTGTGTAGAGGGGTGTGAGTGCAGCAGCAGGTCAGACCATGGGCTGGAGGGTCAGTGTGTCCCCGGTGTCAGTGGCTGGAGTAAGTGCAGGTGTGTGAGCGAGTCTGTGAGTGCTAGTGGAGATCAAGCTGGAAGAGCTGGTGAGCAGGTGATACGACTTGGGAGCAAGGGGGTGAGTGGGTCTCTAAGGGTCAGCTCTGACAGAGAGCACCTGGGTGTCTTTAAAAAGAGTACTGGGTGGGGAGGTAGCTGTGGGAGTGGGGGTGTTGGCTGGTTCTGTGTGTATGACAGACATGTAGGGAAGGAGTTAAGAAAGCCAGATCCGAACTGAAGTTAAAACTTGTGAGGCGTGGAACGGCACCAAGAATGGCTTCCACAGGCACATCCACAGCAGGACAAACACCAAGGAAAATGTGGATCTTCTGCTTGATGGGGTAAGTGACCTAGTCCCAAAGGACACTGAAAAAGCAGAGGTGACTCAAAGCCATGACTTACTTTTCATTGGCAAGGTCTGTTCTCAGGCCTCTCAGGGTCCTTGTGCCTACAGTGCCCAGTAGGAGTTTTGGGGAGAAAATTACTACCCATAGCAGAGAAAGATTGAGTTGTGGACCATTTAAGCATGCTTGTTGAACACAAGTGCCTGTGTCCAGGTGAGATGTGTCTGAGGGTAGTAAGGACGAGCTGACTCACATCACTGCTGAGCTACTCTTGTCTTTGAGAGGTCCCTTCCAGCCTATATGATTCTCTGAAGGTACAATTTTGTGACGATGATCTGCAGGATGCAGACAAATCTCCATGCTTTCTAGTGAATAACTAGTGGAACTAAACTTTAACAGACAGGTCTCCAAGGATATTGGGAGTTAGGGAATTGAAGGCTGATGGAAAGCTAGCTAATTTTTCCTTGAGGACAATAGCTGAAATCAATTATGTGCGAGAGCAAATCTCCAGGTAGCTGAAGGCTGACTGAATGCAACATGATGTGGAATATTATTTGTGCTACCTAAATTAGAATTTTAAATGTCCTTGATAAAATGTATTAGTCATCAGATTTTAAAATAAACACAACCCAGTATGACTGACTGCTAACATTCTATGAACAGCTAAAGATGTCATAAAAAATAAAGCTGTTTTTCCAGTTACACATCAGTGTTATGAAATGAACTAGGGACAGCATGACAGGTCCTTCCTGCCATGAAAAGAAAAAATATTTAGCAGTTGTTGTTCTTGCAAAACTCACAGTACCTTTGAACAACGTAGGTTGAAAGGGACTTCTGCAGGTTATCTGGTCCCACCACTTGCTCAAATCATGGCTAACTTCAAGGTTAAATTAGGTTGTTCAGGTCATTCTCCAGCGGAGTTTTGAAAACCTCCATGGATGGAGATTCCAGAACCTCTCTGGGCAGCCATGCTTACGGTGGTTTTTTTTTTTAAGTTTAATCGGAATTTCACTCGCTGCACTTTGTGACTACTGCCCCTAGTCTTTTCACTGTGTATCCCTGAAAAAGAGTATGGCTCCATCTTCTCTACAATACCCTCTAGACAGCAGAAGAAACTAGCCTTTCTGGATAGCTTTATGTATCTTCTTTTGGAAGATTTGTTGCTATAGCATACAGCAGTGTCACATGGAGAGCTGTGAGATGTTCAGGCTTTTACAATGTTTCTGACACCCATCCACCAGTCATTTTGAAAAGATTTTAAGAAATACTTCCTCTTATATGAGGGTTTTTTTTGAAGAAATAAATGAGATTAAGGGAAGTTGTGGTAAAGAGTTACAGCATGGCTGTGTCAGGATCAATTCCTATGCTGGCTTTTTCCCAAAATTATTTCCATTAGGGATTTAGTAAAGCAGAAAGAGTTGTGGACTCTTCAGATCCTTTGAGTCCTAGAATACAGTCTCTGTTTTACCCTATTCTGTCCTTTCAAATGTCCTTACTTTTAAATGGGAGATCACAATTGGAGAAATAAAGGAAGCAGTGTTTTTTTTCCTCAGATCAAACATTGTGGTTTAGTATGGAGGAGAAGTCTTTTTATCAGTAAGTGCAAAATTTTCCTGATCTGTAAATGACCTTTCCAAACCTTTCTGATTGCCTGGATAGGTAAGGTTTATTTGTCTTTGTATGGATAATTACTCCTGTTTGCCTATTTTCCTGTGAAGTCCTTCTTTAGAGTAATGATTCAAGGATGTTTTGAAAGGCTTTTTTAGTTGCATGTATATTTTAATTTTTCCACAAACCATTCCCATCAGGGAACTCCTATCGAACACTGCCTAGCTCCAATCTTTTACACGTTATTGTTTCACAGTAGGCTACAGTAGGAGACAGCATAAGGGATGAGAGCTTTTCAAGGCCCACAACAGAGTTTATGATCCCTAAATTAGTGGCCTGCTTCTTCCGTTAGTGTTGTGCTCTGCTGAAATAGCACTGGGACGACCAGATTTTAAGCTTCTTGTTTCTAGGATGTGATTTATGAACAGTCAGATTATTTCGGTAGGATCAAGTATCCAGTGAGATCCACTGACAAGAATGCAGATGTACCCTGAGCTTTCTCTGAAGTCGTAACATCTATCCTTAACTGTAAGGCAGTCAAAACTGCAGGGAGGTGCATTTAATGCTCCTGCCCAGGGAAGTGATGTTTGAGAACAGCTATTCCTTAATCATTCTCCACGCAAACAAGCACAGTCTAGGTTCCTCTCCCGTTGTCTGTCTGGTTAGCACTTGCTTCTCGGCTTGTTGCTGTGTGAGCTTGCTCGTAGCCAGCTGGAGCCCTGACAGCACTGACTGAGACAGGGTAACGGACACGAATGACTGATTTTTTTTTTTTTTCTCTTTGTTTATTGCAAACAAAAATCCCAAAGGGTCCAAAACATTCTCCCTCTTTGGACCAAGCTTCTTCCTCCCATCTCTGTGCTTGTTTCCCTTGCTGGCTCTCCTTGAGTGTCGGGCCATCTGCTCATTCTCCTTTCCTTGGAGAGCCTGGCACTGGCACAGTTGCTTCTGAAGCTTTGCTGTTGCTTGAAGAATTTCTTGCTGTCACCAGTGCTGCTTTTTGCATTTTGCAGTTCCTAATTTCTTTCTCAGCCAAAGTGGTGAGCTTGTAGCAAAACAAAGTCACAGCTGGAGTTTGTGCATTGATTTTTCTCATGGAACAAGGCAACATGCTGAGAGATCCCCTACATACAAACTCACTGCTGGTGGGGAAGGAGGTGGAGTGGGGACACAAGCTGTGGAGTAGCTCCAGAACAGTTTGAAGGAACAGGTTGCTTCATTCTTCTGTATTGCCTTCGCTATTTTTTTTATGCTTTTCTAGTTAGACATGTCAGAAAATGATGTCCTAGACAAATTTTAAAAAACATATTCAAGGGTATAGTATTTAAAGCACTGGTCTGCAGAGTGGGAGACCCATGTTTAATGAATCATGGGTTCAACATAAATCGGGCTATGAAGAAAATATTTGTTACTCGGGACATCTTTAATTTATACAAAAGAGAACAGCTGCAATTGAAGAATTTACAAGTGAATAGACGTACCAAAGCTATAACCTATCAGCGAGGGATCTTAACCATGATTTCTGATGAGGCGCATCTACTTTGTGCAAAGCGTTTTTCAAAGTTTAGTTGTTTTAGTGCAGAGGAAAAGCAAATGAAGTAACCTCACCAACTTTCATGAAATCGAGTGCTTGTTTTCCACCCAGTACTAATTATCATGCTGCTCACACATTCTGTGAAGGGAAATACCCAGCAGGCTCCCATCCCACTGAAGCAGCCATGGAAACAAAGTTGATATAGAAGTATGCTCTACAAGTCCAGGAGTGTGTAAATAGCAAAATTTCTCCTGAAAGAACTATATGGAGCAGATATGCCACTTGAAAAGGATTCATGTGATGGTTCAAAGGTCAAAAACAAGGAAGCACGAAAAAAATCTTTCCTGGTTGCCAACTATGTAAAATATGCTTTTGTATACATGTGTATAAATTTTTGTCCAGGATTTGATGCTGTGGCTTCCAAGTTTGATTGTGCTCACTGTCCTTAACTTCTTTTCACATGATATATGCCATATACTTGCCATCGCTCCTTTTTCATATTATTCTAGCAGCTCTTTTTTTAATTTAACCCCATGCTAACGGGCAGCGGTGTCAGAAAGTTCAGGGTGAAAGCCCAGAGCATTCATTCTGCTTTGTGGAAATACCGACTCTGCATTTTCTGGTACCTTGTATTAAAACAAAGGGAAAAGTAAGAATGAAGCACACCGCAGGCCAGCATGTCCTAAAGTTGGGGTTTGATATGGCAAGACTGAAATGTCCATGGAATAGTTATTTCTACTCATTTGCTTTTTTGCTTACTGCTCTTCAAAATGGCATGGCGTGACCTAGGAGCTTTTCCACACCTGTACCTTGATTTAGTGTGACATATAGAATACCTGTTATTTTCTTAGCACTGCTCTCTTGATGTTACCTGCTGCAAATGGGGAAAACAAAAAAAAAAATCTTCCTGCAGCTTGGTGATCCAGCATTTGCCAATTTTTGACCTATAATTCTGGTTTCTTCCTACATTCCTTTTTACTTACTTATCCAAGCACTCATATACACCAGACCATATCGGGTGTAATCACTAAGAGGTGCCCAGGCAAACACAGTTACTGAATTTAAAAATACCATGTCTTTGTTAATATTGTAACTATGGTATAACTTGAGTTGCTCCAGGTACAGTTAGGAAGATCGCCTCTGCCTGCTCATTGGGAACTTAACTCTTACTGCTTACATAGCACAGAGGTATTTCTCGTCAAATGGCCACAAATAAGACTACTCTACTTCGCTGCCTGCTACTGAAAGGAAACACGGATTATAATTTCCTCCTTCATTTTCCTTCTATAAAGCTTCCAACGTCATAATTTTCTGCTCACATACTCTGCTAAAAATATAAAGCAATTTGTCTGAACTGAGATCAGGTTCACCTTTGCTGCAGTGGCAGGGAGGAGAGGAGGAGGCAGGTGAAGAGGTGGGTGCTCTGGCACAGGGTGAGGGTAAATGCGTGCCATGCTCCCGGGATCCAGATTCCTGTGCCCCTCTCCCTGCCAGCCGGCACTGGAACTGCGCTGCTGCAGTAAGGGAGTGGGGGGGTCTCCTCCGAGCTTGCCTTCATAATTTGCAGGAAACTGTAGGAAATCCCACACCTGCAGGTTATAAGCAAATTCTGGCAGATTCTATTTTCCACCTCTTAAATAAAATGGCAGGTAAATTTAGACTGGGCAGAAGCTGGAATTGGGGAAAACCTGAAAATCAGGTAATCATTTGTAAAGTGCTTGAGCCACCCTAACATTTGGCTAAATTAAGGCACTGTGCCTGCCCATACTGAGCTATTTTAAACCGAACTTCCTGGCTCTGCCAAAAGGACCCTTCTTCCACTTTACACTCTCTATTGCTGAAACAGAATACATCAGAGCTTCTACTACTTCTAGCTAATCCAGTTGAAAAGAAAACTACCAGAGGAGTTAGCTTTCCTTGAACAATAAGTATTATGCAGCTTCTTGAGGTTTCAGATCAAGTTTCACTACATTTAAGATTGCTGATCGGAAACACAGTCATGACAGCGGAATATCACATCAAGGCCAATATGACAAAAATAAACACCAGCGGTATAAAAAGGGCAGAGAGGTGAACAAGTTGTCCTTGGTTTATTCTCACAACTTCTCACTCCAGAGCACTTGAGAGTTTGTATTTAGAAGTAGTCAGAGTACAGAGTAGTATGAGCAGATGTATATGTGTGCATGCACACACATGCTGAAAAAAGTAATTACTCTAAATTAGAGTTGGGCTTTTGTCGGAGACAGTAACTAGAACACATGCAGCATTTAAAAAAAAAAAAAAAAAGATTAGGTGAGATTTCATTCCTATATAGAAATAAATATAGAGCGTGACCTAACTGACTTCTTAAATGGCCCACAAAATGGGACGAGACTACCTTAGCAGCAGTAGCTTCCGCAGGTCTGCCTGCAGAAATGCAGAGCACCTTGTAATGCTCCTGTACATCACGTTGTTGCTTGCCACGAGTGGCTGGATAGTAACAGGTCTACACAGGATTGTGCCACCTAACTGGGTTCAAATGAAGTGATATGCATAATGTTTTCATATGAAACATTCTCCCCCTTGAATTCAGGTCTGGAGACAGCTGGTTTTGCAGTACTGCTAGTACAAGTGTGAATGACTGAAACATTTTGTATCTATGTTGAAGGAACCTGCTGAACATTATTCAGGATTACATCATGGCTCAGGAAACGTGTTAGGTGCGTGGACAGCGAGGTGGATCGAGAACTGGCTCAATGGCAGAGCTCAGAGGGTTGTGGTCAACGGCGCAGAGCCCAGCTGGAGGCCCATAGCTCGAGCAGTGTTCCCCAGGGTCAGTACTGGGTCCGGTCCTGTTCAACGTATCCATCAGTGACCCGGGTGACGGGACAGAGCGTACCCTCAGCAAGTTTGCTGGCGACACAAAACTGGGAGCAGTGGCTGACACACCAGGAGGCTGCGCTGCCGTTCAGCGAGACCTGGATGGGCTGGAGAGCTGGGTGGAGGGGGTCCTAGTGGAGATCCACAAAGGCCAGCGTAAGGTCCTGCACCAAGGGAGGAGTAACCCCATGCACCAGTACAGCCTGGGGCTGACCTGCTGGGAGGCAGCTCTGCGACGAAGGACCTGGGAGTGCTGGTGGGCAGCAAGTTGCCCGTGAGCCAGCAGTGTGCCCTGGTGGCCAGGAAGGCCAGTGGGATCCTGGGGTGCATTAGGAGGAGCGTGGCCAGCAGGTGCGGGGAGGTGATCCTGCCCCGCTGCTCTGCCCTGTGTCCAGCGCTGGGCTCCCCAGTTCAAGAGAGAGACAGGGAACTGCTGGAGAGGGTCCAGCAGAGGGCTATGAAGGTGATGAGGGGACCGGAGCATCCCCCTTGTGAGGAAAGGCTGAGAGAGCTGGGCCTGTTTAGCCAGAAGAGCAGCCAGAGGGGATCTTACCAACGTCTACAGATGTTTCAAGGGCAAGTGCCAAGAGGCTGGGGCCAGGCTCTTTTCAGCAGCGCCCAGTGACAGGACAAGGGGCAGCGGGCACAAGCTGCAATGCAGGAAGTTCCGTTAGAATATGAGGAAAAACTTCTTTACTTTGAAGGTGACAGAGCACAGAGACAGGCTGCCCAGAGAGGCTGTGGAGTCCCCTTCTCTGGAGACATTCAAAACCCACCTGGGTGGGATTCTGTGCAACCTGCTCCAGGAGAACCTGCTTTAGTGGGGGGGCTGGACTGGATGATCTCTAGAAGTCCCTCCCAACCCTGACCGTTCTGTGATTACCAGGCTTGCACAAGTTTATGGAAAATGGCAGATGCCTTTTGGACATTATGGTTTCTCGAAATTTGTCTTAGCTGTTACGTAAGACAACAGACATTCTACTCAAAGCATTTAACGAGTGTTCAAGACAAAGCACAGGCATACCTACCTAATTCTCACCACATTTGTGTAAAATACATGTGCAACTAGCACTATTCACACCCTTTGTAGATGTAAAAATCAAAAAGATCGAAGGGATTATCTTGCGCAACTTTTTTTTTTGGTCTCTCTCTCTCCTTCTGGGAATAACAAATGACCTTATTGTTTCTTGCTCTGCTGACACTTCTTCTGCCCCTCTGCTTTCAAGATGCCAGTCACACTGTTCTTCTGCACAGATTAAAAACATTAGATTAAATGCACAACAAATGATCCACACTGTTCGAAATTTACTGCCTTTAAGATCTTAGGAAGTCTATGCATCTAAAACTTTGCCTTCTTTGTTTTCCCAGCTTTATTGGTTGGTCAGCTAAAAATCTTTACAGATCTTTCTGAGCTTTTCCAGGAAGTCTGAGACACTTTATTCAAAAGATATTGGAAAATAGATTTGCCACCAAGTTGAAGTAATGGGAAAAGACAAGAACATTAGAAATAAGAAAACACTGCAAGAGGGTCCTGAGCGTGTTCTTGATATAAGATTATGCAGTAAATAACCTCAAATATTTGAATCTTATCTATTCTACTTTGTATTTTACTTTTTGTTTGTGGGGTTTTTTTAGTTTTTTTTTTAAATAGAATTATTTAGAACTTCCTATAGTCTGTTTGGTACCATATGTAATGTCCAGCACTGACTGTGCTGCTGGACTGGATTGCATCCAGAGGCTGCAAAGCTTTCACAGGCTGGAAAGCTGAAGTTGGCCAGCTAGGATGCTTGGCTTCTGGATGGAAGCTGCCTAAGAGGCACGTGGCTTGTTGTGTATTATGCTATTCTTTGAATCTCACACACACTATAATATACAGGTCAGCGGGTAGGACAACACTAGACCAAACAATGGCTTAGACACCGATCTGTGAGCCTTACATGCACTGTCTCTACTGCCTGTGCTCCAGAATGTGTCACTGTGTGATCTGCTGTGGACAACTAGAACACTGAGCAGGATTGCTTGAGTTTAGTTATCTCAGCTGTGTCTGTGTCACAAATAGATACCTCTATTCTGGCAGCTGCTGTTAAGGACAACAAAAATGAGATGTTGAAGGAACTAAAGGACTAGTGTTTCAGCATAGGTAGGGAACAATTTTGAGGCATATTAGAGTGCAGATCTTCAAAGGTCTGTGACTTCTGATTTCAGTACTTTTGCAAGTGTCTGAAACGGACAGAAAAATCCTTCAGGCTGGAGCCTAAACCCAGCTGTGACACAGGAAAATGCAACTATGTGTGTAATGTAAAGCGATTTGCAATAAAACCAAATTGAAGACTGTTACAGGAATGGAAGCCAGACAAATAAGCAACAACAACACATTTTAGATATTTTATCTTTCAAACATACAACGTGATACAGTTGTACCAGGGACTGAAAGGATGTAAACCTTTGGAGTCCTAAATCAGATGCACTGAGATAACAGGAACATCCTATCCCAGCTTCCTGACAACCAGCTGATACAAACAAATAAATAATACAGAAGCTAACAGAGAATGTGCAATGAAATTCTATTTAAAGTTGTTTTCTAGAAGAACTACTACATTTTCCCAAAGATTTTTGTGTCGTCTTGGTAGCTGGATGCCCTGGTGCTTTAGAGGAGCATCTAGCTGGAACACTTTGGTAATTCACAAAAGTAATTCAAGAGATATTAGAGATAGCAGTTGCTCTCTCAATACATTCTGAAGCATGCTTAGTTCACTGCAAGCAGACAGATGTCTGACTTGGCAGGTTTTTGTCTGAATTTGATAGGCCCTAAATCACATTGTGATGATCAACCATCATATTATGGTGGAAAACCTGAGGAACCTTCTAGACCTTGTATTCCTGACTATTGGCTGTCCAGTGGCCAGGAAACAGCCAGCTGAGGAACAGTCGTGTGGATGATGAAGCAATCGATGTGTGGTAAAATAGTGTATGTGAGTATGCAGGCCAGAATCTCGATGTATGATAGTTTCAGGTAAGTTTGGCCCAAGTATTGGACCACTTATGAAAATGAGTTTCATTTTTCCACTGTCTCACCTATTCTGCCTTGTACCAAGTGAGCAATCTAAGCTCCCTGCCATCTGTATTCATATTTCCTCGTGCCAAAACACAATAATAAGTTAGTTTCCAAGGCCAAATGATAGGACTTTTTTTACAAAAAAGTGAGCTGTGTAGAGATATATGACAGGCATAGTTTCACTTTTCTTTCTGAAATAAGTGTTCAGGAAGTATTCTCAGTTTAATTATGGAGAATAAGATAAGTGGAAATAGCAATGGATTTCTAGTCAAGAAAAGGAAACGAAGTAGAACAATTTTTGATACTAAAAGTATGCAGGGGTTTAATAGGCAGGTTTCTCAGTCCCAGAAGTTGGGCGAAATTGCAGATAGAAATTAGTTGAAGCCAAATTTATAGTCAGCTAAGACAGAGTATGGATTCAGTTGATTAACTTAGTACACTAAACAAATCTGAACAAAAAGCCTACAAAAGAAACAAACATGAGCCTGTTCCATCTGCCTCCTCTGTCTGTAGATATAGCTCCTCTTTGTGCTGCTGGTGCAGATCTGAGGAAAAGAAAACAAACAGGATTTTCACAGCACAGAGCTGAGTTTGGATTCTTTTAAATATCAGGGGGTTGTTGCCAAGGGTGAAGTTTGCAGTCCAAGTGCTAAGCTAGAAGTTTCATTACAAGAGCTTGCCACCAGATTCCTTTCGGCTGTCATGATGTTATAAACAGGGTATCTGTTCAAAACCTTCAAAACCCTGGAAGCACTCCGTTCTACTTTAATACCTAAGCTTCCTTGTCTCTCCACGTCCATTTACTGTCTCTGGCCTTATGCTTGAGATTGTATAGAGCATTTCTAGACAGCAGTGGTCCTAGAGTTCTATATATATTTTTAGAGCACTTGATACAACGCTATCAAGATCCACTTCTAAGTCTCCCGGACACTGCAATAATGCAAGTAATAAATACCACTGCTAACAGGTTGCGTCTGGCGGCCCTTCTGCTTACGTTTGTAAGTCACCTGTGCCATCTAGTGGGCACTTTTTTACATGCAAGGTTTTTTCAAACCGTGTGTCGGCAAGCCCGTTCAAATTTTGGCTCATGTCACGTGCCGGTCTGAGACCGGAGCGCGGCTCTGTTTGTATTCTCGGGAACAGAATTAAGACTCAAAACGAAGTCAAGAGCCAAGGAACTTTATTTGCCCAACAATAAATCTGCGAATGCAAAGGGGAAGAGAGAGAGAGAGAGAGAGAGAAAGGAGGAAAGAAGGGAAGAGTTCAAGGCAATAGCTACCACCCCGGAGCAGCGGCACCCTGATGGTCCGATTTGTTTCCCAGTCCGGTGGGGGAACGTTCCGTCCCATGTTACTTGGTTCTGTTTTTTTATAGAGTTGTTACAAGCTGTTCTGCTTAACCACACCTTCCACCCGGCGATGGTGTATATGCCCAACATTCCTCAGGGTCCCCCAGGCACCCTGACCCCCCTGACCCCAAGTCTGGGCACACGCACAGGGGTTTGGTTGGGTTGTGCAGGATCAGCCTCCCCCGTTGCTCCATGGCATCCGTCGGTTTCCTCCTTTAACAATGTATAGACCAATCTCTGCGGTGGCAGTGGTGTTACCCTCCTGCCTTAAATCCCTTCTGTGCCGGTGGTGTTATCTTCCTGCCTTAACAATGTACAGATCATTCCCTGTGGGGATGGCATGAGTTTCCTGCCATAGCAATGCTGAGACAACACATCTGCTGTGGCAATGGTGGGTCTCAGCAGCGCAGTCTCTTACACCCAGTCAGAAGGGGTATCTTGAAATTTAATCTAGGGCCCAATATGCTTTTAAAAATTATAAAATTAAATTATAGCCTTGTGAACTTACAGTAGCTTTTTAATCCATAGTGGATAGCTAGGTCCCTGTATGTATGTGGTGGAAAGAAAGCACTCAGGAAAAGTACTTAGTTTCAGGCTGGTTATAATTCAATAATGCATCGTTTTCATTGAATCAAATCTGTAGTGCAGTCTAGCTAAAAAATAGGTCATCCCTGAAAGTTAATATTTTTTATGTCATTAATTTACTTTGATTCATTTTATTAAAGTAGGAAAAATAAATGGGATTGAAACCAGAAAGTGAACATAGAGTGATGGCCTTGTATTAGTGATACTAAACCAGAAAGCTAGAGGATGTTAGTCCCCAGAGGAGGAAGAGCCTAGGGTGGGAGCTCAGCAGGTGTGAAGGCTGCGGATGTATCTTGACCCTAGACCAGATGTCCTCAAACTACGGCCCGCGGGCTGGATACGGCCCCCTAGGGTCCTCAAACCGGCCCCCGTTATTTACAGACTCCCCCGCCCCCCGCCGGGGGTTGGGGAGGAACAAAGCAGCCGCAGATGACTGCCTGCCACTGCATCCGCGCCGGCCTCCGCAGCCCCCACGCACCCGCCGGGTCTGGGCTGGAACCAGCGCCTCGTCCTCGACCTGCCCCCGCCAGGGGGCGCCTCTCGGCCCAAACCGCGCCGCCTCCTCCCTCCCTCCTCCTCCTCCTCTGCGGTGCGCGGCGGGCGAGAGGCGCGGGCATCTCCTCTGCCGGGCAGGCTCAGCCGCAGCCTCTGCACTGCGAGGCCCAGCCAGCTCGGGCGAGTCGCCAGAGCCCCGGCGCGGCAAAGTCCCTTCAGTCCCTTCTGGCCACCCTGTCCGGACTGCGCGGCCGGGCTGAGGAGGGGGGGGCTCCCCCGTCTCACCCTCCCTCCCTCCCTCCAGCTCCCGGGCAGGACAAGCAAGCCAGCACCAGTGGGAAGCGCGCACACCATCATGTCAAAAAAAAAAAAAGAAAAATTGACTCCAAGTGCGGGGTGTTCCAACAAAAGTGGACTTCTGATTATTTTTTCACGGAGTACAAAGAAAGAGCTGTTTGTCTGATATGCCAGAATTCAGTGTCTGCATTCAAGGAATACAATTTGCGTCAACACTACGAAACTCAACATAAAGATAAATATGATTCTTTGGTCGAACAAGTGAGAAAAGATAAAATATTAATACTGAAACATGGATTGACAACTCAGCAAAATACTTTTGTGAAGCAAAAGCAGCTCAATATATCATCACTTCAAGCAAGCAATCAAGTTGCCAAGCTCATAGCACGCACTGGCAGAGCATTCACAGAGGGAGAATTTGTTAAAGAATGCCTTCTTTCTGTGGCCAAAGAAATGTATCCAGAGAAGGCGGATTTATTTAGTACAGTGAGTCTTTCAGGACCTACAATTACACTAAGGATTGGAGAAATGGGGGAAAATTTGAATCTGCAGTTGCAAAACTCCCCCCCAAAACTTTGCTATTTCTCATTGGCACTCAACGAAAACAATGATGTTTGTGATTCTGCACAACTTCTAATTTTCATTTGTGGGACAAATGATTCTTTTGAAGTCACAGAGGAGCTTGCTGCACTGAAAAGCATCAAAGGAGAGGATCTCTATGAGAAAGTTTGCCAAACTATGAACGATTTGGAGCTTGACTGGGATAAACTATTCAGTGTGACAACTGATGGTGCTCCTAGCTTGGTGGGGTCCATGAAAGGAGTGGTTGCACGCATTAACAAACAGATGGACAAATGCAACCATTCTCATCCAATAGCCATACACTGCATCATCCACCAACAAGCCCTGTGTTGTAAATCTGAAGATTTAGATCTTCAGATCTACAGAAAAAATCGGGATTTATACACCCCTGTATAAAAACTGAAGCTGGACTCTGTCATGAAAATTATGGTTTCTTGTGTTAACTTCATTAGAGCTCATGCACTAAACCACAGACAGTTTCAGGAATTTCTGTCTGTTTGGGGGAGCTAAATGTTGCCGATGAAGATATTCTGTACCACACAGAAGTCCATTGGCTGAGTCGAGGGAGAGTTTTGAAATGATTTTATGAATTACTTCCACAGGTTTATGATTCTGTGCTTTCTAAAACCAAAGAAGTACCAGAGCTCAGAGATGCAGAATGGAAATGGCACCTTGCGTTTCTGACAGAGGTAACAGAGCTACTCAACAATTTCAATGTCCAACTTCGAGGAAAGGAGAAGCTCATCTGTGATATGTATTCACATGTGAAAGCATTTCAAGTCAAATTAGACCTGCTCATTAACCAAGTAAAGGAGGAAAACTTCTGCCATCTCCCCACAACTCAAAACCTGTGTGCAGAAAAACCAGCAGTTGCATTCCCAAACAAAACATGTGTGGATGTACTAGAAATGTTGCAAAAGGAGTTTCAAATCAGATTTAAAGAGCTTCGTCTCCATGAACAGGACATACAGCTTTTCCAGAACCCATTTTCTGTTGACACTGAAACTGTTGATCTGATTTACCAAATGGAATTGGCCAAACTACAGACTTGTGACTCGCTCAAAGATGCATTCAAATCAAGCAGCCTTACTAATTTCTGTGCATCTCTCCCCTCAGAGACATATTATAATCTCAGGAACCATGCACTCAAAATTGCAACCATCTTTGGCAGCACCTATGTCTGTGAGCAGAATTTTTGCTGAATGAAACATCTGAAATCTCCAATCAGATCCAGACTAACCGATGAACACTTGCATCACTTGCTATGACTATCAGTGACAAATAGGGAACCTAACGTTGACCATCTCATTAGCCAAAAGCAGGCCCATAGTTCACATTGAAATATTTGTTTTTGTTAATTACAATTGTTCTTCATTTTAATTATTGCATTCTTTTTTCCTGTTTTTTGTGCATTACTACAAATAAAGTATGTGCAGTGTGCATAGGAATTCGTTCACTTTTTTCGAAACTATAGTCCGGCCCCCGACAGTGTCTGAGGGACAGTGAACTAGCCCCCTGTTTAAAAAGTTTGAGGACCCCTGCTCTATACCATTTTATGTACACAGACCAGGTTTGGGGGGGTTTTATTCTGCAGCAAGTTGCAGTGCTGAGCAGAAGCCAGGGCAGGAAGCGATTATGGCTAAAGAGCTGATGCTGATTGAAAGTGTGTGATGCTGCAGAGGAAATGTAGCACCGTAGAACCTCAGCTAGTTTGGGAACAGATTTCAAAACGAGGGCACATTAAGATGTAAACAGTCAATAGGACTGGGGCCCACCTTTCTCCTAACAATCAGGTCATTAGCAGTAGGAGTGTGCAGAATGATTTCCATGATTAAACTGCAAGTGCAAAATGCATGAAAGTGCGTGTTCATCAACGCTGAGCAGAAACAGCCTTGCTTTTTGCCATGTTTCTTCTCCTGCTTGTTCTAATTCGTCCTGGATACAAGAGTCAGGCGTAAGGGCAGCTTATGTCTAGCAAGTGCAAAGAGGCCTTTGAAAAGGCTTAAGATTCTTCTGTGTAACTATACTGGGGAAGCATTGCTCTCTGGAATTGTGCTTCTGATTTTCAAGACTGCTTCCCTGAAAAGTCATCAGCTCGCATTCAATTAAAATTGCCAGGATCTGAGTGGAAAGTGTCTCTGATGAGAAATGGAACAGAATTCAAATATTTGGTAGAGTTAGCTATTGTTATAATGTAAGTGATGATTGTTATATTGGTGAAGGGGACAGCTTCCTTTTTATCTAGAGCTTAACATCTGGTGTAGTTTATAGTATCCATTAAGTAATTTTGAGTTTTATGCTCTAACTCCTGATTTCCACCATTTTTTAGAAGTCCAGACAGTGTAGAAAGGAGTAAGAAAGACAAACTCCAACCTGGGAGCCCTTGCCTTTTTTTTGTTGTTTTTTTTGTTGTTGTTGTGTAGGTTTGGTTTTTTTTTGTTTGTTTTTTTTTTTTTTTTATAAGGTGTGTGTGATGCTCTACAATCACATTGTGTATGTCAGCAGTTTTGCTTTTCTGCAAAGTTCATGTGCCGGCAGAATTTCTCATAGCCGAAAGGGAATTGCCAGGCTACCCTACTGCTAATGCCATGCTTCAACACACAGATGTACCCAGGGCAATGCCCTTCATCACACTGGGCCATCACACCTTCAGACCTAACCCTCAGGATTAAGCCTAGCTCTTAACCCGAGGTTAAGCAGCTGAGCATTATTTATGAAAACGCTGAAGTTTCCCTGCACTTTTCCATGCACCATCTGAGCCATAGTAACTTATTAAAGTGAGAAAGTTCTAGAATGACAAAGATTCTACTACAGCACCAAGAAAGGCTTAATCAGCGAAGATAATCTAGACATAAGGACGTTTAGGTAAATTGCAAAAGCCAGTGATCCATCATTTTCCCCCTGCACTTCTGGTACATACTTTTCTCTGTTTGCACCTGTCTGTACGCCCATAACATCTACACATCTTGTCTTCCATGTCCAAAAGGAAAGCTCGTCTTTCTCGCAGTGGCTTGGGCCCCTCATATGACAGGTACAGGACTTTGTTGCAGGGATGAAGTTGGAATGTAATACAGCCAATCATTATTACAGAGAAGATTAAATTCAGCCCATGTTCAAAGTAATTTCTTCCTTGCCCCAAAATAGATGAGTCAAAAAATTCCCCAGGTATGTCCTTCTCTTGATGGAAGAAAGCTCAGTGCTGTGGATACCAAGAAACAAACCAGGTTTTAAATCCCAGCTTCTCTGAGATATTGAAGTATTTCTGGGAAGCAGCCCTGCAACTCTTGAAAATTAGAGGACAGCACAAAACAGTTAGAGTTTATGAACAGTAAATACAAAGACACATTGTTGATTAGATTGCTCTGAAGAATTATGTGAAAGGGGAGCTCGAATGGGCCTGTGTGATTTAGGATTCCTTTGTAAATAATTTCTACTATGGCTACCTAGCTGCTGTGAAAGGACTGTTAGCTTTGTACAGGGTTATTTTTGCCTTGATGCTCTAGAAATAGGTAAGCATGATGCTGTTTCATGAAAAGCCATTAAAGAGGAGCATTTGAGCTGGGTAATAACTGTCTATTCATTCGTGCAACAGGGAACGCAGTTTTATACACAGGATTTTGGTAATAGAGCCAGAGGTTAAAAGTGAACTTTCTCTAAGGCTATGGCAATTGGCACTTCACCAGCAAGAAGGTGTTCATGTAGATGCCATGGGTGTTTATAGATGTGAAGGAAGCTTGTTGGTTTTTTGTTTGTAAAGGTGCCTAGAGCTCCATTCTATGTGAAGGCATTGCTGTAGACATCTGGGGATGGGCCTGTGAGGTGGGAGCAGAACTTGTACTCAGTTTCTACAAATAGAACAGAATTTGCAAGGAAGATAAAAGTGAATATTGTCCTTGTTGTTTGTGATACACAGCTGTGCTCAAAAGGCCCAACTAGGGAGTGGTCCAGATTATCCTGAATACAACATGGACTGTGCTACTTGTCTTCTTAACAGTCACTGTCCTTGTTGTGCTTATAGCAGTGATTAATAGTAATAACTAATCATTAATAATTCATCATAGTTAATAGGTAGTACAATGATAGGCTATCACAGTAACCTCACCTAAAGTAGGGCTTATGCTCAGGGAAAGGTTGTACTATCAATGAAAAGAAATTTGCATATTCAAGGTTAACAGTGTAAAGAAAGACAATTATAAAATCAACTTGATTTGCAGGTGCACACAGTCAGCACCATCTGTTACTGGTAAACACGTAACCAGCGGGTGAAAGGAGGCATAAATCAAAACGATGATACAGTAAAAGCTGAAAAACTGGTTGTCCACCCCTTGTCCTAAGGGCCTCCTCTAGGTACCGTGATACCTCCCAAGACCTGCACCAGGTAGCCCAGCTTTTGTGGTGCCTTTCATCTGGCTACCAGGGCAGTGTGAGAACTACCAAAAAATTCCTTCCTGGCACCTTCCCCGGTGGAGCTATGCATGGGGTGTGCCTTGGAACAGTTTGTCTGCAGCCGTGTACAAAAGTCAGCAGTTCCCCATCTCAGCCCAAAAAGCAGTTTACCCAAATTTGTGGTGCCTTTCATGTGGCTACCAGAGCAGTGTGAGAACTACCAACAGAATTCCTTCCTGGCACCTTCCCCGGTGGAGTTGTGCATGGGGTGTACCTTGGAACAGTTTGTCTCCGGACAAGTCCAAAAGTCAGCGGTTCCCCATCTCAGCCCAGAAAGCTGGTAGAACAACTTTTGAGGTGCCTTTCATTTGGCTACCGGGGTAGTGCAAGAACTACCAACAGAACTCCTTTCTGGCACCTTCCCCGGTGGAGTTGTGCATGGGCTGTGCCTAGTAACATTTTGTCTCAGGCCGAGTACCAAAGTCAGCTGTTCCCCATCTCAGCCCAGAAAGCTGGTAGAACAACTTTTGTTCTGTCTCGCAGCTGACTACCAGGGCGGTGGGAGAACTACCAACATTATTCCTTCCTGTAACCTTCCCCGGTCGAGTTGTGCATGGGGTGTGCCTAGGAAAAGTTTGTCTCCGGCCGAGCACCAGTCAGCAGTTTCCCATCTCAGTCCAGAAAGCAGGTAGCCCTATATTTGTGGTGCTTTTCATGTGGCTACCGGGGCAGTGTAAGAACTACCAAGAGAATTCCTTCCTGGCACCTTCCACGGTGGAGTTGTGCATGGGGTGTGCCTAGGAAAAGTTTGTCTCCGGCCGAGTACCAAAGTCAGCGGTTCCCCATCTCAGCCCAGAAAGCTGGTAGAACAACGTTTGTTGTGTCTTTCAACTGGCTACTGGGGCAGTGTGAGAACAACCAACAGAGCTCCTTTCTGGCACCTTCCCTGGTGGAGTTGTGCATGGGGTGTGTCTGGAACATTTTGTCTCCAGTCGACTCCAGAAGTCAGCGGTTCCCCATCTCAGCCCAGAAAGCTGGTAGAACACCTTTTGGGGTGTCTTTCATCTGGCTACTGGGGCAGTGTAAGAACTACCAACAGAACTCCTTTCTGGCACCTTCCCCGGTGGAGTTGTGCATGGGGTGTGTTTGGAACATTTTTTCACCAGCCGAGTCAAAAAGTCAGCGGTTCCCCATCTCAGCCCAGAAAGCTGGTAGAACAACTTTTGTGGTGTCTTTCAGCCGCCTAGCAGAGCAATATAAAAACCGCCAGAGAACTCTTTGCTGGCACCTTCCCCGGTGGAGGTGTGCATGGGGTGTGTTTGGAACATTTTTTCACCGGCCGACTCCAAAAGTCAGCGGTTCCCCATCTCAGCCCAGAAAGCTGGTAGAACAACTTTTGTGGTGTCTTTCAGCTGCCTAGCGGAGCAATGTAAAAACCGCCAGAGAACTCCTTGCTGGCACCTTCCCCGGTGGAGGTGTGCATGGGGTGTGTTTGGAACATTTTTTCACCGGCCGACTCCAAAAGTCAGCGGTTCCCCATCTCAGCCCAGAAAGCTGGTAGAACAACTTTTGTGGTGTCTTTCAGCTGCCTAGCGGAGCAATGTAAAAACCGCCAGAGAACTCCTTGCTGGCACCTTCCCTGGTGGAGTTGTGCATGGGGTGTGTCTGGAACATTTTTTCACCGGCCGACTCCAAAAGTCAGCGGTTCCCCATCTCAGCCCAGAAAGCTGGTAGAACAACTTTGGTGGTGTCTTTCAGCCGCCTAGCGGAGCAATGTAAAAACCGCCAGAGAACTCCTTGCTGGCACCTTCCCCGGTGGAGGTGTGCATGGGGTGCGTTTGGAACATTTTTTCACCGGCCAACTCCAAAAGTCAGCGGTTCCCCATCTCAGCCCAGAAAGCTGGTAGAACAACTTTGGTGGTGTCTTTCAGCTGCCTAGCGGAGCAATGTAAAAACCGCCAGAGAACTCCTTGCTGGCACCTTCCCCGGTGGAGGTGTGCATGGGGTGTGTTTGGAACATTTTTTCACCGGCCGAGTCAAAAAGTCAGCGGTTCCCCATCTCAGCCCAGAAAGCTGGTAGAACAACTTTTGTGGTGTCTTTCAGCTGCCTAGCGGAGCAATATAAAAACCGCCAGAGAACTCTTTGCTGGCACCTTCCCCGGTGGAGGTGTGCATGGGGTGTGTTTGGAACATTTTTTCACCGGCCGACTCCAAAAGTCAGCGGTTCCCCATCTCAGCCCAGAAAGTTGGTAGAACAACTTTTGTGGTGTCTTTCAGCTGCCTAGCGGAGCAATGTAAAAACTACCAGAGAACTCCTTGCTGGCACCTTCCCCGGTGGAGTTGTGCATGGGGTGTGTTTGGAACATTTTGTCACCGGCCGAGTCCAAAAGTCAGCGGTTCCCCATCTCAGCCCAGAAAGCTGGTAGAACAACTTTTGTGGTGTCTTTCAGCTGCCTAGCGGAGCAATGTAAAAACCGCCAGAGAACTCCTTGCTGGCACCTTCCCCGGTGGAGGTGTGCATGGGGTGTGTTTGGAACATTTTTTCACCGGCCGAGTCAAAAAGTCAGCGGTTCCCCATCTCAGCCCAGAAAGCTGGTAGAACAACTTTTGTGGTGTCTTTCAGCTGCCTAGCGGAGCAATGTAAAAACTACCAGAGAACTCCTTGCTGGCACCTTCCCCGGTGGAGGTGTGCATGGGGTGTGTTTGGAACATTTTTTCACCGGCCGACTCCAAAAGTCAGCGGTTCCCCATCTCAGCCCAGAAAGCTGGTAGAACAACTTTTGTGGTGTCTTTCAGCCGCCTAGCGGAGCAATGTAAAAACTACCAGAGAACTCCTTGCTGGCACCTTCCCCGGTGGAGTTGTGCATGGGGTGTGCCTTGGAACATTTTGTCACCGGCCGAGTCCAAAAGGGTCCAAAAAAGTCTCTCTGCCAGGGCTTCGGCGAGCTGAGAGAGCTCTCCATCAGCCTCTTCAGATGCCTAATGAAGACTGTGATGAGGAAAAACAAGAGGCAGGTGAAGACAAAAGTGGAAGTGGGAACAACCCTCTCATCTTTCACATGAGCGACCAAATCCACAGCATGGCCAAGGCACAGATTCCAAAGCTAAGCAGTGATGTAGGGATGAAAACCTGAGATGTTTGGGCCAGGGTACCTCCCAGCTTCCTAAGGGCAGGATGACCCCAGGAAGAAAGGAAAAGGCAGGGAGATGCCAGGTCTCCTTCCCCAGGCCTTGGTGCCACCTCCCAGTTTCTGCTGTTCTGCAGGCCTCCAGGGAAGCCCTCCTCGCTGCAGCAGAGCTCCTCAAGTGGAAAAAGCTCAAAAACCTTTGCAGAGCCATCAGACATGGAGGATTGCAGAGGGCTTGGTGAGGACAACCCCTGGAGGAGCGCTGCCCCACGGGTCTGCCCTGTGCGCTCTGCAGCTGTGCCTCACCTGCCCTGCTGCAGCCCGCAGCCCACAGCCTGGAGCTGCATCCTTGTTCCCTGTCCTCGAGAAGAGAGCCCCAAGGGCTCTTCTCCACACCCCTCTCCCCGCATCCAGCGGGAGGGAGGGCTCTAGGCAGTGGCGGGTGCTGGCGTAGAGCCCCATCGATGTGCAGCCACCCCCGGCAGCCCCTCAGCCATGGCCACGGTCACACAGAACCTCACTGGGGAGCTCATCCGCATCGTCCAGGGCACCCTCATAGTGACCAGGCAGTACCAAAAGTTTCTGCAAGTAATGATGGCCAAGTGGCAAGAGGCGGTCTGTAGTGGGACACACACCACGCACACCACCACCCCACAGTTGTCTCCCTCCCCCCCGCCAGGAAAGAGGAGCAGCAGGAAAGAGGAGCAGCTCTATCCAGGGCTGCTGGAGCCCAGAGGGTTTCCCCAGGGCCTTAGAGTGGAGCTGCTGGGGGCAGATGCGCACATGGAGAAGATGACAGATGGGGACAAAGACCAAGGGGAGGACACGGGGCCAAGCAGAAGCAGCCCTGTGCAGGTGGGCAGAAGGAGCCCAATGGGGATGAGGAAGAGGAGCCCCATGACTCCAGACAGAATCAGCTCCATGGGCCTGGGCAGCACCATCCACATGGGGCCGGGCAGGAGGACCCCAGCAGACCCCAGTCCCCGGCACCATATCCCCGTGGGCAGGGCACGTGGGCAGGCAGCCTCAGGACCGTGCTGGGCAGGATTGTGCCTGCAGGAGGGCTGCTCCCACCTGTGGGGCTGCCCAAAGGCTTGGTGGAGATGCCACTGCCGGCTCCATTGTGTCCGTTTCTGCAAGCCCCCGTGGTGGCAGCACTGCTCCCACAAGAGCAATGGGTTCCCCTGCCAGTGAGCGGCTGGTGGGGTGCAGGGCTGGGACCCCCCTGGCCTGCCCCCTCATCTGAAATGTTAAATCTCTCCTCTATCCATGGATCTATCTGTGGAGCTCATCCATCCGTCCCGCAGCTGGGGCTGCTCCACCCTCAGTGCCTGAACCCAGTGGGGATGGTCTGGCATTGGGCACTGCTGGCACCCACAGAATGGCGGGTGGGGGTGTCTGGTACCACACTGGTTGTGCTGGCAGGTGGGGACCGGGCTGGGCTGGAGAAAGGGGCCAGCAGGAACCTCATGAGGTCCAACAAGTGCCAGCTCCGGCCCCTGGGGAGGAGCAAGCCCAGGAGGAACAAGCACAGGCGGGGGCCACCTTGCTGGAAAGAAGCTTGGCAGAGAAGGTCCTGGTGGGCCCCTCAACGAGCTGCCTACTGGGCAGGGGATCTGTGCCCCTTGCAAAGGGGGGAACTAGTATGTAGTGAGACCCCACGGTGAATCCATACACCACAAATAGAAAGTCATGTTATCCCCAGCTTGGCATATTCAAATGGCTAATAAATGGGGTATGGCCTTGGTGCCTTAAACATTTTTGTCCAAACTAGATAACAGAGTTGAAACATGGGAATAAGTCCCCCACCCCATCAGAGCACTCCGCTCAGGAATTGTTCGTGAATGATTTGTTGTGAATCGTGGAATAGAGCCATGGTATACCCCAGACTTGCGAACCCTTATTCCAGGCATGTGTCCTTGTTTTCAGGCACCAGGGTTTAAACTGCATAACACGTTTGCAGAACAGGTTTGCAGGTTTGGAGATCCCACGTGTTATGCAAGAACTACCAATCAAGGAAACACATTGCAATATGCAGTTTTGCTTACCCACAAAACAAAATGAATTTTGTGTGAGAAGGAAAAAAAACATGCTACAACCCATCAACACGCTCCACCGTTCAATATCCAGCCCCTCAGGGTCCTTTCTGAGCATGTTCAGATGGGAAGATGTACTTTGCACTAACTACTTCCTCAAAATTATTTACATATGCATAAGGCACGTGCATATGTCACTTTGTTCCTGGGGGCCTTTCTTGGGGTCTTTAGAGATCGTTGGTGGTCAACAACCTGGTGAACTTCAGCTGAACTTTCCTGGGGCACCTGTACTCTACGTGTGGTTATAGACCTTCATTTATTCTCTGTGCTGTGTGGTCTTGAAGGCAACACACTGTTACCCTACTAACCTCATCGACTGGTATAGCCCAGGTGCCTCAGAAAGCTTGCCACCCCTTACTGAGCTTATTCAATAGGTCGAGTTAATCACTGCTTTAGCTGCAGCCTCTCCGAGTGATTCTTTATAACTTAATCTTGTCAGCGAGGAGAAGCGTCCAGCTCTGCCACTGAAGGCAGCGGCTTCCAGTCACCAGCGTGCTCCCTACAGGAAGCAATCCCGACTGCCTGGATCTTGCCGCTGAGAGGCCGTATTTAAAAATGAAGTGTTTTCCAGCAAGGGAAACAAGGCTGGAGCACTCATACTCTGGCTGGTGACTCTCCCAGGCAGCTGCATGTTCCCAGTCCCTCAGCAGGACAGGTGTAGCCAGAGCCCTGCCGGAGTCAGCAGTAAAACACGCTAGCCCTATTCCTGCAGGACCTACAGACGCCAGGGCGGCTCCAGGGGGCTCTGCGAGTCGGGGTGCCCGGTGCCTGTGCCCGGGGCACCTGCCGGCGCCTCTTTCCCTCCTTAGCTCTCAGCTCACCCCCAGGGCTGCCCCGGCCAGGCCTGACTCCAGCTGCCCCGGGGCCTGGCACAGCGGGGGGCTGGAACCTCCCCACAGAACCCCCGGGCAGCCAGCAGGCAGCAGACACCCTTGTGCCAGCCCAAGGGGCATCCCTCGCCCCACGGCCGGCCACAGGTCCCCTCAGCTGGGCCACAGCCCCAGCACAGGCTGCGCCTGCCCAGCCCAACACGGCTGCCAGGAGGCTGAGGGTGGGCAGTGGCAGCTCCCAGCATGCCCCGGGAACAACCTGGCCATGGGGCGTTCCCGGGCCTACAGCTCCCAGCATGCCCTGGGAACAACCTGGCCATGGGGCGGTCCCGGGCCTACAGCTCCCAGCATGCCCTGGGAACAACCTGGCCATGGGGTAGCCCCAGGCCTACAGCTCCCAGCATGCTGCAGGAACAACCTGGCCATGGGGCGGCCCCGGGCCTACAGCTCCCAGCATGCCCTGGGAACAACCTGGCCATGGGGCGGCCCCGGGCCTACAGCTCCCAGCATGCCCCGGGAACAACCTGGCCATGGGGCGGCCCCGGGCCTACAGCTCCCAGCATGCCCTGGGAACAACCTGGCCATGGGGCGGCCCCGGGCCTACAGCTCCCAGCATGCCCCGGGAACAACCTGGCCATGGGGCGGCCCCGGGCCTACAGCTCCCAGCATGCCCCGGGAACAACCTGGCCATGGAGCAGCCCCGGGCCTACAGCTCCCAGCATGCCCTGGGAACAACCTGGCCATGGGGCGGTCCCGGGCCTACAGCTCCCAGCATGCCCCGGGAACAACCTGGCCATGGAGCAGCCCCGGGCCTACAGCTCCCAGCATGCCCTGGGAACAACCTGGCCATGGGGCGGTCCCGGGCCTACAGCTCCCAGCATGCCCTGGGAACAACCTGGCCATGGAGCAGCCCCGGGCCTACAGCTCCCAGCATGCCCCGGGAACAACCTGGCCATGGAGCAGCCCCGGGCCTACAGCTCCCAGCATGCCCCGGGAACAACGTGGCCATGGGGTGGCCCCAGGCCTACAGCTCCCAGCATGCCCCGGGAACAACCTGGCCATGGAGTGGTCCTGGGCTTACAGCTCCCAGCATGCCCCAGGGCACGCCTTCTCCCAGCAGGCCATGGGACATCCCTGCCCTGCAGTCGGGCCCTGGGGGGACACCAGCCCCGACCCCGGGCCCGTTAGGCCCCATGGCCCCTTCCCAGGGCTGCCCAAGCACAGGCCCCGGCCCCGGAGCCCCCGTGGGGCAGGGACGAGGGGAAGGGAGGCACCGAGCGGCAGGGAGAGGTGGGTCAAGGCGGAGGGGTGGCCGGAGAGGGACAGGAGGCTGCCAGAGGGGCAGGGAGAGCGGGAGGGGCTGGGCAGGGATGGAGAAAGGACAGGGACTGGTGAGGAGCGGGCAGAGGGATGGAGCGGGACAGAGGGGCAGGGGGGTGCCGCAGGGAATGCAGGATCAGCAGCAGGAGAGAGGGCTAGGGAGAGGAGCGGAGGGGCGGGAAGGGGGACGGAGGCACAGACCAGTACAGGCAGGGTGAGGGGACGGGATCCGTGAGCGGCTTGTGACTTTGGCAGTGGGCAGCAAAGCTGCTTCTGTGGGTCTTTCCTTTCCCCCTCTGCCCTTATCCCCTCCCCACCCTTCCCCTCGGTGAGGCTGTGTCTGTGGTGTGCCTGCTCTGGTGAAAGGAGCTCCTGCACCAGCCTGAGGGCAAAAGAAGAGGGGCAAGGAGCGAGCTGTCACAGTCCTTAGTTTGCAGGTTTAATGTATCGTCCCTCTTCAGAAAACACAGCGTGTCTGTGTGTAAGTGTTGCTGGCAGATTTTTATTCTTTATAGCAATTTCTTTAAATACCGGGCTTCATGCAGAAGGTTCACACGGTGCTGTGCTTGTAGTAAACGGAACTGCTTTTATGCATGCTGCATTCTGGAGGTGGCAAGTGCCAGGTTAGAGATGAAGATGGAAATGAAAGCACGTGACCCACACGCAGTGGTGATCCTGCCACAAGTGTGCTGTGTATTGACCTGGGAGAATGCTGCAGGGACTCTCAGAAGTCAAGGTTTTCAGTGCTGTTTCTGTGTTTGATACCCAAGGGATGGTTTCCCTCTGCATGCGTTTCTGGGCAGGCATGTGCATGGAACATAGGTGTGTCTCTGTGCCGTAAGTGGGACTGATGGCAGCTTTTCATTTCATTCCAACTCAAAAGTAAAGAAAGATTGTACCTGCGAAAGCATTCAAACAGCCGTCTTTGTTTCCCAGAGCGAGCATACAAGCATGGGGGAGCGGTTTACAGGTTCAGAACTTCAGCCAGCTCTGGATGGTAAACCCTCAGGAGAGGAAAGAGAAGCCCCACTTTTTTAACTACAGCTCTGCTTCCCTTAATGTGTCTTCTTGTTAGATTGTGTCGGTAGTCAGATTAAAAGCACATGATTAAACTGTGCTTGTTCATGAAGATATTTGAGGGTTATTTACTGCCTTAAATCCTCTTACGAGTGGGGCACTCTGTTGCCCTGTGGGCAGTACAGTGTCGTGACTGGTAATTTTCCTTTTCTTGCCTAGTGTACAGATGCATTTATGAAGGCGAGTGTTGGGTCTTATTGGCGCCGCACAAGAAACCAACGTGTGAAACCCAGACATTCACTGTTAGAAACAGGAAGAAGCTGTGGGCCCTTGCTTCAGATTCTGCAAAAGATGTACCAAGGCTGAGGAAAGTGGCAAAAAGGGAAGAAATGCCGTAGCATAACTTTGGGATGGCAGGTGAAGTTTCCATCAGTGTTCCTCAAATGTAGCAGCCTCATTTGGTTTGCGGATGTGGTGTTGAACTCAAACTGCGAGACTAGTTTCCTTTATTGTGGGTGGTACTGTAGCGCACGTACCTTTCATGTCCCAAGTGAAGTTGCCAAGGCTCTAGTTAAACTTCCGCAGAACCACCTCAAATTTTCCGTAGTGCGTGATTTCCTTCAACAGTCAAGTCCAGGTCTGTGGCATACAATAACCCCTACCCCATTTGGGATCTGGATGTGGTTGATTTTTAATTCAGACTTACCTGCTGTTAGAGATGTTCGGGTTTTGGTCCAAATAGGGAAATGCTGATTGTGTGCATTCTTTTGCTTTTTTCATAGTGTTGTTCCATGTTTAGTCATTTGTTCCTTACAAAAATAATGTATGGGTGTCTATGGAGCTGGAGGTGTTTACGTTCTTGTGGCTGAATGTAGCAGTGGAGCTATCTTGCTGTATTTAAATCAAGAGCAGCATAATGTAACTTCACTTAAAATCTGGTCTTGGTAGGCAGATCCTACCCTGATAAGCATTTAAAACAACAACAAAAAAAATCAAATCTGTGACAAGGTATAGGTGGAGCACCTGAACTGGTGCAAGGCAGCAATTCTCTCGCTGATATCCAAACATTGCAGGTTGCCATCATGACCTTGAAATAGTGAGCCATTAATGTTAACTACTAGCAGCTTGTGAACCTAACAGTCAAGGTAGAAAATAATTTCCCACTGCCACCTTTTTTTAATTTTCTTTTATGTTTTAAAGTTTCTGATTTGATACTTTCTGATGTATTTGAAACCTGTGTCATATCCTGCGCAGTTTGTGACAAGTGTGTGGCAGATGGGACTTTTCTGCTTGGAGAGGTGGTGAGATGGAGAGTGGAGAATGGTTTTATGGCACAAGCGTAGAAGTATAAAAAGAGATTAAGAGGCTTGTGTACCTTGCTGCCAGTTCAGTGGCATGAGAATTCCTGTAATGACAAATTCCTTCTGGCTCTGAAGGAATGAACTTGCCAGCGTGCAGAGTTTCCACCCAGAGCAACACTAGCAACGGATGTCGTTCCCAAATGGTGAGGTGGTTGTAAGCTTCATCAGTAGTAAAAGCTGTGGAGAAAGTCACGAATCATCTGCCGTTCTGCAAGTCAAGTGCTTGGCTCTTTTGTCACTAGTGTTGATTTAAGGGTGCATTGCTTATAAATAGCACTTTGACCTTTGTAATTCTTCATACTGCTAAGTTCTGGGTGCCATCAGAGAACCACTGTGCTGTGAAGGCCCTGTAAACATGTTTGTGTTTATGCATTTTGCCTTCCCTTAGATGATGTTATTTTGTCATTTGAAACCTTAGCAGCAGGATTTGGGGCTTTATCCTGATCAGGCATCTAAGGGCCAGCTCTCGGCTGCAGCTGCAGCAGAAGTATTCAGGTGGTCTGAGCACCAAATGAAACTTCCACTTGGCTGCCATTTTGGCTTTTCCCTTCCTCTTAATTTTTATATTTTAATAAAGAGTATTTGGCTTCCTTACAGAAAAAAAACCCAGTGCTATCCTTGTCGTGTTATGATAAGGCCCTAATCTGGAGGGCAGAAAGCTGAGACCACCAGGAAGATGTTGAGAGGAAGGGGAAGAATGTTAGAGCCATGAGTTGGGTGTTCTGAGATCTGAGGAGATGGAAAAGGTGCCTCCCAGGTAGCTAAAGGGAAGCACAGGAGAGCAGCTGGGAGCCAGAGGTGTGGTGTGGGCATACGGAAGTGCTACGCTGTGGTGTGTTAGGCAAATTATTTTTAGGAACTTCCACATTTGTTGTCATTTCCCAGGCTCCTGAGGTGCAGGAATGCTGGAGGCAAGAAGCTGCCAGCATCAACTACGTGGAGAACGAACACTTCTGTCTCCATTTCACTTTCCTCACTTCTGTGTAGCGGTGGCAGGGCAGTACAGACCCTGACCCGGACCCGGACCCTGACCCTGACCCTGTGAGTACACAGGCAGCTTGTGTGGCCAGTGCCGGTGTGGTTCTGGCACAGAGGATCAAGCTCTTCATGCTTCAGAGCTGTCAGGCTGACACTCTTCAGCACTCAATGAAGCTCTAAATTACAGCTAAAGGAAGACAGAAGTTTTGCTTCAGAGCTTGATAATGTCGTTCTGATCCATCCTTTTGCTTGTTCAGTGGCTACAGAAGGGAACCACTGCCTTGGTAGGAGCATCCATTGAGTTCTTCATGTGTGATATTAGAGGATCATTGTGTCTGTTTATGCATGAGACCATTACAGTAGGTGATTTGAAGATGTTCACGTGTGGTACATAAAACCTTTGCCAGTAAAACAGTAAATCCACGCAGTGGGGTCTAAAGCACACAGATCCAGTGCGATCCTCTAAAGAGCTTTGAAAGTGTCTCCCCAAGGGTACAGACCTGGCTGTTGGTGATTCTGTTGCAGGTTGCTTGGAGAAGTTGCTATGTCAGAAGTCGTCTTCTGGGGGCCGAATGCTGCAAGTGGTAGGATGTTTAAGGAAGCAAATGAATAACCTTCAGACTTGATTTTACTCTTTTAACAGATTGTACACAAATGGGAGGCCTGAGCAGGCTGCCTTTAGCAGGGGAACGTGACCTGACTGCACAGGAGGCAAGGAACTCTCTTCTCTCGCTGACCATGAGCCCTCAGTTTCAAGGCAGATGTGAAGAGGAATATTTGACCCGTGGGAAATGCAACTTCAGATACGTAACCCAGGTGGGACTGCCATGTGAGCCCTGTGATAGGAGCCGTGCATCCCAACCGTGAACGTAGAGGTTGGGCCCAGTTTTTAGCTTGGTTCAATATGAACTCTGCTGACTGATTCTGTGATCAAGAGCAGGCAAGTCTGCCCCCTGAGAGGATGTTGTCATGGGTGGAAGGGTTGAAGTGCAGTGACTGTGTCAACAAATAGGTGGTTTGAAAAGTCTTTTGGGCAAGGATCTGGTACGCTGGTGTAATGCCTTTTCCCTTTACAAAGGTGTCCAGTAAACACAAGTGTTCCTGCATGTGTCCAGGAGCACAGAGACCTCTGTACTTTCTTTGGACTGATTGTTGTGTAAGATCTGGGGGTTTTGGGACAGTTCTGAAAATTGTTCAAAAGGTGTCTTGAATGTTGGGTGAAATGGGTCATCACTTCCATAAACCTCTAGCCTGTAAAGAAGAGCCGTGGATGTAAGGAGATTTTCTTTTTTTCTCTTTTTATTGTTACTGGGAGGAAAAGCGGTGATTAACTATTGACCTGTGATACCCCCAGGTGCAGACTGTGCAGTGCATTTGAGGTGGATCACTCCTGTACTGCCAAGACTGAGCCCAGACTCCTCGACGCTTTGCACACTGGCACTGGAAGTCCTTGTGCAGCTGTGGGTACTGGCTTTCTGTGCTGCAGTGTGAAAAACACAAAACACTGGGGTTAAGGTTTGCAGAGAAGTGGGAAAAAGTTGATTATTTTGTGCTAGGAAGAGAATGTCCTGTAGTTTTCAAACTTTGCACCTCTCCACTTGGAATTTAAAAGCTGCTTCTAACTCTGCTGCTATGTTTCAGTGGGCGGGAAGGTGTCTTGTAGTTAGAGATGATCCGTTCCCTTAAGAAGGATCTTTGCCTTCTGAGTTGAGCTTTCTTGGCTTTACATAAAAGTGCCTCAAGCTGTACAATTTCAGATGGCAGTGAAGGAGTTACATCTACGTGGGGATTTAGAGACTAATCCAAAAGTATGTTGCCCTATCGTTTTAGTATATGAACTTTCTAAACAGGATTTGCTGGGTTTTGAGCAGCAGACCTATTTTGCATGTGCCTACATAAACCCCGTTTTCTCAGACAGACACATGCATTATGGTTTGTGATGCAATATTTACTTGATTCGTAAGCCGTACTGTGCAGTGCTCTTCTGGGATTGTCATAGTCCTTTGAAACGCAGCCCTGTGCATCAAGGGGGCAAGCTGTGTCACCTGCTTTCCCCCACAACATAGAGCAATGTAACTGTCGTAAGTGCAGGCTGAAAAAAACTAGTTGAGGGATTTGTGGGCTGCTGTTCAAATCATGGTGGGCCAGGAATCAGCCCATGCTTACTAATAAGTTTAATTGTCCTACGCCACCTGAGGGGCAGGACAGTGTCAGGGCATTTTCCCAGGGAATAAAACTGGACATGTCTGCTTCTCTCCGAGGGTCCCCTATGTACAAAGCATCCTTCAGCACAATCTGGGTGCTTGGTGTTCTCAAAAGGACCCAAAGGGATGAAGTTCACTCCTGCTGCCTGCGTGACAGCAGGAATTATGTCTGCAGCTGTGCTTCTGCGCACTTCGAAACTGCCTCCGTTTCTTTGCTTAGCCAACCAGAGAAAAAAGCCAAAAAACCCTAAGCTGAGTTGGCAACAGTGTCTTGCTGTCCTCTCTGAAGGAAGTAATTTACCATCATCTCGCAGCTTGTCAAACGTGCACCAAGTGTGAAGAAGAACGTCACGTGCACTGTCCTAAGCTCTCAGCAGGTCAGGTTTTGCTGTCCTCTGGAAACTGTCTAGCTCTTCAGTTTTTCTCCACAAAGGACACATTGTTTGGAGTAGTGATGAGGTGGCCCCCCAGATACCCCAGCTTTGTTTCTAAGTGCTATTGAAGTATTTTGCCTCCTGAAGAGACTGTGTTCCTCATGAGGAACGGTTACTTCTCAATAAAGTGACCCCCTTTCCGCCTAAAGGGATGGAGCTTGAGACTGTGGAGGTGGAGGTGCCTGGTGAGGGAGGCAGTCAGGCAGGGCCACTCTGGGGTGCCCAGCTGCGCAGGGCAGTGACGGCACCCGTGTGCCTGGCGAACGCTTCTCTCGCAGTGTCGCAGGGAGAAGGTGTGAGGGTGCTGGGAGAGAGCCGGCGCCCCTGGGAATGACAGCAGCTAAAGGTGAGGGCTGGCTGCGTGGGCAGCAAAGGGTGAGCCAGCCATTCCCTTTGCAAATGCAGTGGAGGGGGAGGGAGCCCCTCCATCAGCGCAGCAATGTCTGCTGGGGCAGGGCCGGAGGCACCGGCGCCCAGGGCAGGGCTGGCAGGGGGTCTGAGAGAGCCACTCCGCCACCCCCTTGCTTACTGACCCTGTGGGGAAATCGCTTCGGGGGGCAGCGATTAAAAAGTGCGTGCAAAGTTTTTAGGTCCAATTGGAACACTGAGAAGGGGTTCGGGGCCTTTCTCAGAGCGCCGCACGTTGCATGGTCATGTGTCATACACAGGGTTGGTGACTGGTTTCTGGCTTCTAATGCAAACGCGTACGCATCCTCAGTAGCACTGCTGAAGTGTTTTACGGACTACGCGTGCTCCCCAAGCGGGATTTTGGCCTCTTTGGGGCAGAACTATTTCAGTTAGAGGTCCCCATCTCCCACTGCCACCATTATCTTTGTCCTATTTTAAACTCATTTCTGTTGATGTCAGTGGATCCCAAGACCCAATCAGCTTGTGTTCTCTTGCAGCCAGAACTTTCCCCATTGGGAGTCTTCTTCCTGCGCAACTTAGATAACGGTGCTCTTTTCACTACCTGCTCTTTGTTTCTCACCCCTGCCAAGGCTGCCTCCCTTGATGAGAAGTCCCTTCATTTGTAAATACTTTAGAGAGTGGGTCAGCTCGGTGGAGGTGTCACCTCGACAGAGGGGAAGGTGGAGCCAGAGGGGAAGGTGGAGCGTCAGGTCTCTGCATGTGGCAGGGGCTGCATTAACCCTCATCTCCCGCTGCGCGAATGACCGCAGGCAGAGGCACTGTGCAAGGAACGTCAAACCTTTAATGAATTAAGACAGACAGATCTGGTAGAGGGCCGGGGCTGCAGTGGGCAGGTGCAGGTCACACGTCAGAGGGATCTGTGCTCCACACCTTCTCTATCAATAGATCAACGGCGACTGGGGCAGCGTGGAGCACCTTGTCTCCTGGTGTTCCTCAGGGTTCTGGCTCGCTTGGTGGGCACATAGTCGCTATTGGATGGCCTCTGCTTGCTGCTGCCCCCCTGCTCCCCACTACAGCCCACTGCCGTGGCATCCCTGTGTGGCTTCCCCTCCCAGAGGGTTTTGGAGCTTTTTGCCACCGGGCACACCACCATCTTCTTCCTCTTCTTGGGTGGCATGCTGCCCCATGGGGACATCTCTGGCATCCCGAGGGTGTCAGCCGATGTGGGGCACTTGGCCTGTTTACCAGCAGCCTTGCCTGATCTGGGCACCACCCGGCAGGAGGAGATGCCCGGTGGTGGTGGCAAGTGGGTCAGAATGACCCGGGGCTGCCTCTGCAGCACCTCCTCCACCAGCTGGGCCACGCGGGGCGGATGATGCTGGGGTGCAGTCGGGGGGCTGGCCAGGGGACTCTTCAGCAGGATCTGCTGAGGACTCTCTGGGAGACCCTAGTGGGGACCCTCTGGGCATCCCTTCAAGGGGCTCTCCTCTGAAGTGTCCATAGGACCCTCCTGAGAGGGCTCCATGGGGCTCTCTGGCAGCCGGGTGGGGAAGACCGCTGCCAGCCCACCCTGCTTGCCTTTGGCGTCCAGCAAGGGGGATGTTGCCACCCTCTGCCAGGAGGGGTTGGTGTCCTCCTGCATTGCGGCCACCACTTGGTCCTTGGGACAGTTGCCCTCCATCATGCACTCCAAGAGGTCAGGGATCCTGTTGAGGGTGGTGGTCAAGACAGGGACATCAGGGACACCACGGTCGGTGTCCTCGCTGTCCCCCAGCCCTGCCGCCAGCGATTGCTCCTTGGAGCAGCCACCCTTTGCCACTTACTCTGAGAACTCCGGGAACTTGTTGAGGAGGGTGGTCAAGCAGGAGCCGCTGAGAACTTCAGGGAGCTCCAGGATGCTGTCGAGCCAGGTGAGCAGGTCACTGCTGTCCATGGCGGACGAATGCTCATCCTGAAAGTGCAGGTTGTCCTCTGCCAGCTCAGGAAAGGCCTCGTTGAAGGCATCTGGCCCCAGCTTGGGCAGGTCCAGGAGATTCTCTGGGCTTGGCGGGGTGGTCACCACTTCTGAAAAAGCAAACGAAGCCAAGCCACCCCCAGGGTGATGCAAGCCTTCCTTGGTGCAGGTCACCCCCTATGGGCTCTGCCACCCTGCAGACCTCACCTTGGTGCTTGGTCCTGCTTCTGCCAGAGAGCATATCCCGGGCGGGCTGGCAGGGGGTGGCAGCAGGGACGCCATCCTCACTGGCCACCACGTCGTTGTTAAAGGCCTCCAACAGCTTCTGGGTGCTGCCAGGATGGGTGCGGAGCACAGGGGGGACCTGCACGCGATGCTGAGCCGCAGGGTGTTGGGGTGGCAGGGGCCCAGCATGGGCAGGGACGTTCAGCACAGTGCAGCCCCTAGGGTAGAGGGGCTGCCCCTGGCCCACGTCCCATGGGCCCAGCCCCACTGGCTGGTGGGGCACAAGTGTCCCCATCACCACTTGCTGTCCCCGGCCATAGGCAGGGGGACAAGCAGCAGGCAGAGGGGGCAGCTGCACACCGCTGGGGAGCTGCAGCACGTGTGGCAGCTGCACGACCTGCCCCGAGTCCCCCAGGGGCCCCTGCACCCCCTGCCAGGTTGCCAGGGCGGGCTGGTGGGTGACAATGTGGAGCTGGGAAGGCCGAACGGTGATCAGCAGCCCCGGGACAGAGGGCAGCACACCAGCAGTGACCGGTGGCGGCATGGTCAGGGTGGTGAAGCTCATGCCGGGCACCTCTGGTCCTGTCGGCAGCTGGAGGGGGAACCTCTCTGTGGGCAGAAGCGAAGGGGGGTGATGGGGTGAGATGCTGGCCGGCACAGCTGGTTGGGGGTTACCCGGAGGGCAGGAGCACCACGAGGAGCGTGCTGCTCTATGCCGTGGCAGTTGGCCAGCGTGGCGTTTGTTGGGGCAAACAGTGTTCTGGGGTTCCATCTCCATGGCGATCATTCTGCCAGCACCTGGGTCAGCCAGCGTTGTGACGGTTTGACTTTTAATGACAGAACAACTTCCCAACTCAATGGTTTCCCATGCTGCTGATGCTTTCCTGCCCTCAGTGCTGATCTCCCACCCCCACCATAGTTTCCCATCACAACTGTTTTTTGGTTTGGGAGTTGAGTTTCATGTGAAAGGGGAGTTTTCACCTAAATTTCTGTTGATGTCAGTGGATCCCAAGACCTGGTCAGCTTGTGTTCTCTTGCAGCCAGAACTGTCCTCATTTGAAGGCTTCTTTCTGCCTTCTTTCAGCCAGGGCAGGGCTGGGAGGGAGTTTGAGAGAGCCACTCCTCTACTGCCTTGCTTAGGGACCCTGTGGGGAAATTGCTTTGGGGTGGGGGCAATTCGAGAAAAGTGGGACCTCAGAGAAGCATAGTATTACAGGAAGCTTTTTAGGGTAAGAGACAGCTATGGCTTTCAGGATGGCTGGCATTCACCATCCTAAATGTGTGTTGCCACGGCTCCCTAAGCAGCGCAGCCTGCAACCTCAGCACGTGCTGACAGGGGTAACGGGGGCTGGAGCGGAGTGGAGAGCCCGCGGCCAGGCTCTGTTATGCTCCTGCAGGAAGGGGAACTTGACGGTACCACAGAGCTGATGAGATGTCCACTGCCATGATTTTCCCTTTTATAACAAATTCTACCAGGGACGAGCAATGACAGAAAAGGCAGGACTATGGTTACACCAGGACTTCACAGTCCCTTGAACTTGTTGTAGTTCCAGCGTACTGGATGGATTGTGCCCGGATTCTTTCTTTTCCAGTGTGTCTGGTGGAAGAGAGGCAGCTCCTGCAACCCACCAGACTCCTTGGAATTTAACTTCTCGTGCTGGCCCTTGGCACTTTGACTCTGGGACTTCCAGTCCCAACTTGGTTAGTGTTGCCCAAATGTTTTTCATTGCATCTGTAATGCTTTCTGGCCCTTCTGCCCCGCTGAGGATGCCATCGATGTATCGATACACTGTGAGGCCAGGTGGAATGGTGATCTGTGCTAGGACTGTGGCCGGAGCATTGTGAGCGATAGTGGGGCAGTGTTTGTATCCGTGCGGAAAACTGTTTGAAAACATACTGAGTCCCGCTCCAGGCAAAGGCAAGCCGGGCTTTTTCTTGTGTGTGGAGCAGAATCACGAGGAATGCATCTCTAACATGTAAAGCATCTAAAGCTAACCTAACATCTATGCTAACCCTAATGTCCCACAAAAATCACTGGGTAGCTAGGTTACGGACAATGAAAGGAGAGGAAACAGCACTGGGAGAACGAAAATACCCCACTAAGTCAATTTTTTTTGTCTACCTATACAGCAGAAGTGTTCTTTCATGTTAAAGTCAGAGTATGTTCTGATTTGCACTGCCCCACTAAATGGTTTTATGCTGGAAAGGTTTACTAAGAAATAATTGTTAGCGTTCTTCCTGGTTATGCACCCGCATCTTATAATGAAAAAATTAGATGATAACGTCTTTGCTGTGCTACACTGTTCTATAACTGAGAGTTAGGTTGTGTTTCATTTTAAGCATTCTCAAAAAAAATACAGATAGTTACAGCTTTTACTAACAGCACTGCGGCAAATGTGAATTCACAGGTGGGCTTTTAAGCCTCACCTCGGCATGTTTGGTGTAGGAACAAACATTACAAGTACTCTAGTATTTTTGCCAATGCTTTCCTGCACAAATTGTATTAAAAGCATAGATTCTTCTGGTCTTCCATGCAGAAAGTATGGTGAGAATAAATCTGATATTAAAATGACTTCTTCAGATGTCAGAGGTTTATTTAGAAATGTCCACTACCTGTATATTTTCTTATTTACTTGCAGCGGGTCGTAACAACCTGCAGAGAAGATATGCAAAGTATGTCATCCCTATTATTTCCATTCCTGGGTTATGATAGAATTTGGCACAGAATTTTAGATCAGTTGCAAAAAGTAGTGCTGGGCCACGCATATTCAGATTGATCCATGATCCCAGGTAGCTGTATGGGATTTGGTAATTTTCTTTAATAAGTAAAGGAAAACTGCCTGTATTATAGAAATGAGAATTGAGTGAGACAAAGGGCAGGTCCAGTTCCTTTTCGACTACTACACAGAGATATTCTAACACATCAAATGAAAATAATTTCTAAAGAAGTAGACCTTTCTGAGCTGGAGAAGAGGTAGATGAAATAGAAAAGATAGAACTAAAATCTGCAGCAAAATATTGCCTCTAAAGGAAGATGTGTTGGGTTTTTTTTCTTTCACGGAAACAAACGAACAATTACTCTGCGATTCTCCAAACTGTAAATTTGCAAAAAGCTGTGTAGTGTGGTTTTCAGTAGTATAAAAAGCAAAAGCTCTTCAGGGTTTCAAGTACATCTTTGCAACAGCTGTGAAAAAAATGCAAGCATGCAGATTGTTCCATTGTATGAAAACACCTTCATTTACTACTTATTTGTCATATAGGGAATAAACTAGCAGTGACGACCGTTGGAAAGTTTTAGATGAATAAAAAAATCCTCCAAACCAGGAAAAAACCTGTGCTATCAGGTAGCTGCAGCTTTGCTGTGTGAGCTGAATATTCACATAGAGACTTTTTCTAAATGTGTCACTTAAGGGAGGGATGGCTTCTAATTCTAAAAAGCCATTTGCCTAGAGCAGTCGCTCATGTGCCACATACAGGATTTTTATGCTAACACTATTAAATTTCCCTAGAAAATTTTCCACCTCCTTCGAGTAAATACAACCGATGTCCCTAACTGTCTCAGTTTCCTATTCCACCATAGGTTGCTGTATTTCAAAGACGAAGTTAACCAACGGCTGGTTACTAACCGAGGGCTCAAACCAATTTTTGCAGCAGTCAGGTAGAGAGTGGCCATTTAGTCTGGACCCACTGAAGTGCCAATGTAAATACAAACAAAATAAGGTCTATCAAACTTTAGATTCTCTAGCAAAACAACGGAAAGGATATGAAGAACTAGGTCTTGTCTACTGTCTGTTTCCCATATGTGTGGTGATCGGCTCCCTGGAAAACAAGAGGCTGGACTGGTCCTGGCTGTGCCCATGAGCTTGCCAGCTGAGTGCTAGGTGGTAGCAAGGAGAGCACCAGAGAAAAGCACAGACCCATTGACCCAGCACCACCGTTCTCATGTTCTTCATGCACGTGAGGCCTGTTAGCCATTGTACTTGTATTTATTCTAACACGGGACATCAGTCAACAGTCACAACACCAGTGGATTACCAGCACTTCTGTCATATGCTTCACATATAGTGTTAAAGGAGAAATTTACACAGACGTGGGTACCACTGGGTTTGCTTTAATCGCCCCTCAGAGCTGGGCCACCGCCCCAGCGAGTGGCAGAGAGCAAAGGGATACAGCACGGCGTATATACACTTATCAAATCATTAGTCAATGCCCGAGGCTTTTAGAAGTTTCCTTTGGTCTTGTCCATTCTGCAAATCCATCACCTGACCCTGTCCCTGTTTATTCATCTATTTGCTTCCAGTCTCTGCCTCGGTTCCAAGCTCCTCCTCGGATCGTGATCTTCTTTCTGCCTGCTTTAACTCACACACTCCTTCAAACACACTTAGTCTTTGAGCAATTCCTATTCACATATACTGATTTTTTTTCTCGGAACACCTGTGTTTCTGCGAGCACCTGTGTGCAGGAGCGGGCTGGAAACTAGGACCATGCATGGCAATCAGCTGAGGGGAATGTGCTCGAGCTTGTCTAGACAACAATTAACATGATGAGGCATGTTTGCAGAGCACAGGGGAGTGGGAGATGGATCCTTGGCGCCAAGGAAAGGTAACACCTTGCTGTTAATTGCTGGTAGTTAACCACCAATCGGGGATTGCCTAGTATGCAAGGCTTAGCTTCAAGAACCAATTAGTTTAAAACGCGCAGCTTCTGAAAGTGTATAAAACCTCGTGCTTCTGTACAATAAATTGACATTTGCTTGCATCAAGCTGCGTCCCGTCTCTTCATTCGCCGCACTGCTCCACTGCGGCACGACGAGGGGCTCCCGAGGCGCTTTGCCACCAATCGCTCCCCTGGGGCGCTGCACTACCGGGGGCTCTCTAGGATGGCTTGATGACAATAAAGCACAATTAATACCATGCTTGAAATACAATACAGAACACAACAGATTTAAAGTACCACACAAAAATGCATTACCAACAAGACAACCGAAAATGCAAGTTATACCGCAGCACACACAAGACTATACAGACCAGACCCACTATACACACGATGCATAAAACACAAGACAACACAGACAATACAATATACAATACAAAACAAACCACAGCACAAAGCGCTACCTACCGTGCTCCAACGTGGAACAGCACAAGGCTCCTACAGGGACGAGGACAACGGCTCCCAGGGAACGGTGCGACCAACAGCTCCTCCAGAACAAAGCCATCAAGGGCTCCTCTGCAGTGGTGCGATGAAGGGCCCTCCAACACACGGCAATGAAGAGCTCCTCCAGGGGAGCACAATGCAGGGCTCCTGCAGCATAATTAGACACAGGTGCCCTAGCAGACAGGGCAAGGAGCAGCACCTGCGGGACGGTGCAGCTAACGGCTCATCTGCTGCGGCACAACAAAGGGCTCCTCCGCCATCGAGCCATCAGGGGCTCCTCCAATGCTGCACCACCAAGGGCCCCACCAGCATGGCACCACCAACAGCTGCTCCGCTGCACCAAAGGGGCTCCAAGAAGAGCTGGGCATCAAACAAACTGCTCCTCCGGCGCTCCCTGCTAACCACTGCTCTGCTGCGGCGGCACAAAGCCAACCTCTGGGGAGGCGCCAAGACACGCTCCTCCGACGGGGCGACAACAACGACTCCTGCACGACGGCACAAGCACGGGCTCCTCCAGCGCAAAGCAACAAATGGCTCCTCCAGGGCGCTGCCACCATCGGCTCCTCCTCGGCAGCGTAACAAAGGGCTGCTCCACTGCGGCACGACGAGGGGCTCCCGAGGCGCTTTGCCACCAATCGCTCCCCTGGGGCGCTGCACTACCGGGGGCTCTCCAGGATGGCTTGATGACAATAAAGCACAATTAATACCATGCTTGAAATACAATACAGAACACAACAGATTTAAAGTACCACACAAAAATGCATTACCAACAAGACAACCGAAAATGCAAGTTATACCGCAGCACACACAAGACTATACAGACCAGACCCACTATACACACGATGCATAAAACACAAGACAACACAGACAATACAATATACAATACAAAACAAACCACAGCACAAAGCGCTACCTACCGTGCTCCAACGTGGAACAGCACAAGGCTCCTACAGGGACGAGGACAACGGCTCCCAGGGAACGGTGCGACCAACAGCTCCTCCAGAACAAAGCCATCAAGGGCTCCTCTGCAGTGGTGCGATGAAGGGCCCTCCAACACACGGCAATGAAGAGCTCCTCCAGGGGAGCACAATGCAGGGCTCCTCCAACATAATTAGACACAGGTGCCCTAGCAGACAGGGCAAGGAGCAGCACCTGCGGGACGGTGCAGCTAACGGCTCATCCGCTGCGGCACAACAAAGGGCTCCTCCGCCATCGAGCCATCAGGGGCTCCTCCAATGCTGCACCACCAAGGGCCCCACCAGCATGGCACCACCAACAGCTGCTCCGCTGCACCAAAGGGGCTCCAAGAAGAGCTGGGCATCAAACAAACTGCTCCTCCGGCGCTCCCTGCTAACCACTGCTCTGCTGCGGCGGCACAAAGCCAACCTCTGGGGAGGCGCCAAGACACGCTCCTCCAACGGGGCGACAACAAGGGCGCCTGCGCAACGGCACAAGCACGGGCTCCTCCAGCGCAAAGCAACAAATGGCTCCTCCAGGGCGCTGCCACCATCGGCTCCTCCTCGGCAGCGTAACAAAGGGCTGCTCCACTGCGGCACGACGAGGGGCTCCCGAGGCGCTTTGCCACCAATCGCTCCCCTGCGGCGCTGCGCTACAGGGCTGCTCCGGGGCGGCGCCACTGGGGGCTCTCCAGGAGCAACACTATCAGCATCTCCTCTGGGGTGGTGTGAGCGCAATGCAACACAACTCATACCACGCTGGAAAGAACAGACTTGAAATACAATACGTCATACCATGTATTACAAACAGCCCAGCAGAAAACACAAGACGTACCATAGGATACAAAATACAACCCTACGCACACCATACCCACTAGGCAGGAAATACAAGATACAACTCAAGAGACCCTCAGTACAATAAGCGCTAAACCACGCAAAACCAAAACAATACATACAGCACAAAATACAGTCCAGATCAGATCATGCAATACCCAGTAGACACAGGACTGCGCAATACGGAACACAAAACCAACTACAGTACGCTCCACCATGTACCCCCCGCCCTTGCTACAACCCATCCCCGACAAAGGACATTGTACAGGCCACTTAAGAGACACAGAAGAAGATGCCGTACAATCAAATACACCAAACCAAACGCCATACAAAAGAGCAAACGCAATGATGCGGCGATGACAGGCTCCTCCGGTGACATCTGGCAAAGGGCTCCTCCGGGGTGCCGCCATTCAGGGCTCCTTCAGCGCCGGGCGACGAAAGGCTCCACAGAGACGGCCTGGGCTGTGTGATGAACATGTCGTCCTCTGGGGCTGGCACGATGCAGGGCTCCCCAGGCTAAACAACCCCAGCTCCCTCAGCCTCTCCGAGACACACACCACGGAAGAAATCGCAGGAGCCAGGTCATTACAAACCATAGCGCATGTCACAAGACATTTCCAGAAACAGCGCACAAAACCAGACGCAAAATACAAGACAGGAAACAGAATCTGGGCGCGAAATACCTCAAAAGACAATACGTACCAGAAAATACAGGCAAAACAAGACAAAACCCAGTAAAAGACACACAACAGCAGGTACTATGCAATACATATAACATACAACAGAAAACAAAACACGAATACATACCATCAAAATCATCCTGCACAATAAAAGACAGCACAAAGAATACACAGAATACTCAACAGACAATAAAAAATACTCTACAGAAAACAAAATCCATTCCATGCAATGTATACCATACAGCACACACTGTACAAGAACTACGACTCCATACACACAATACATATGCTACAATACAAAATACAAGTACCACAGTAGAAAAATACAGGCCAACTACAATGCGACACCATCCCAGAACGGACAGGAGATACCACAGGCAGGGACCAGACCCACAGTACCTACCGTAGAGTACGTACCAAATCACCAGCGTCAGGAAGATCTCCCGTGGGGCACTGCGATGCAGGGCTCCTCCAACACAAGTTGACACAGGTGCCCTAGCAGGCAGCACGAGAAGCGGCTCCTGCGGGGCGGCACAAAGAAAGGCTCCTCCAGGGCTGCGCAACCAAGGACTCCTCCAGAGCGGAAAGACAAAAGGGCTCCTCTGCCGCCAAGCCATCAGGGGCTCCTCCAATGCTGCACCACCAAGGGCCCCACCAGCATGGCACCACCAACAGCTGCTCCGCTGCACCAAAGGGGCTCCAAGAAGAGCTGGGCATCAAACAAACTGCTCCTCCGGCGCTCCCTGCTAACCACTGCTCTGCTGCGGCGGCACAAAGCCAACCTCTGGGGAGGCGCCAAGACACGCTCCTCCGACGGGGCGACAACAACGACTCCTGCACGACGGCACAAGCACGGGCTCCTCCAGCGCAAAGCAACAAATGGCTCCTCCAGGGCGCTGCCACCATCGGCTCCTCCTCGGCAGCGTAACAAAGGGCTGCTCCACGACGAGGGGCTCCCGAGGCGCTTTGCCACCAATCGCTCCCCTGGGGCGCTGCACTACCGGGGGCTCTCCAGGATGGCTTGATGACAATAAAGCACAATTAATACCATGCTTGAAATACAATACAGAACACAACAGATTTAAAGTACCACACAAAAATGCATTACCAACAAGACAACCGAAAATGCAAGTTATACCGCAGCACACACAAGACTATACAGACCAGACCCACTATACACACGATGCATAAAACACAAGACAACACAGACAATACAATATACAATACAAAACAAACCACAGCACAAAGCGCTACCTACCGTGCTCCAACGTGGAACAGCACAAGGCTCCTACAGGGACGAGGACAACGGCTCCCAGGGAACGGTGCGACCAACAGCTCCTCCAGAACAAAGCCATCAAGGGCTCCTCTGCAGTGGTGCGATGAAGGGCCCTCCAACACACGGCAATGAAGAGCTCCTCCAGGGGAGCACAATGCAGGGCTCCTCCAACATAATTAGACACAGGTGCCCTAGCAGACAGGGCAAGGAGCGGCACCTGCGGGACGGTGCAGCTAACGGCTCATCCGCTGCGGCACAACAAAGGGCTCCTCCGCCATCGAGCCATCAGGGGCTCCTCCAATGCTGCACCACCAAGGGCCCCACCAGCATGGCACCACCAACAGCTGCTCCGCTGCACCAAAGGGGCTCCAAGAAGAGCTGGGCATCAAACAAACTGCTCCTCCGGCGCTCCCTGCTAACCACTGCTCTGCTGCGGCGGCACAAAGCCAACCTCTGGGGAGGCGCCAAGACACGCTCCTCCAACGGGGCGACAACAAGGGCGCCTGCGCAACGGCACAAGCACGGGCTCCTCCAGCGCAAAGCAACAAATGGCTCCTCCAGGGCGCTGCCACCATCGGCTCCTCCTCGGCAGCGTAACAAAGGGCTGCTCCACTGCGGCACGACGAGGGGCTCCCGAGGCGCATTGCCACCAATCGCTCCCCTGCGGCGCTGCGCTACAGGGCTGCTCCGGGGCGGCGCCACTGGGGGCTCTCCAGGAGCAACACTATCAGCATCTCCTCTGGGGTGGTGTGAGCGCAATGCAACACAACTCATACCACGCTGGAAAGAACAGACTTGAAATACAGTACGTCATACCATGTATTACAAACAGCCCAGCAGAAAACACAAGACGTACCATAGGATACAAAATACAACCCTACGCACACCATACCCACTAGGCAGGAAATACAAGATACAACTCAAGAGACCCTCAGTACAATAAGCACTAAACCACGCAAAACCAAAGCAATACATACAGCACAAAATACAGTCCAGATCAGATCATGCAATACCCAGTAGACACAGGACTGCGCAATACGGAACACAAAACCAACTACAGTACGCTCCACCATGTACCCCCCGCCCTTGCTACAACCCATCCCCGACAAAGGACATTGTACAGGCCACTTAAGAGACACAGAAGAAGATGCCGTACAATCAAATACACCAAACCAAACGCCATACAAAAGAGCAAACGCAATGATGCGGCGATGACAGGCTCCTCCGGTGACATCTGGCAAAGGGCTCCTCCGGGGTGCCGCCATTCAGGGCTCCTTCAGCGCCGGGCGACGAAAGGCTCCACAGAGACGGCCTGGGCTGTGTGATGAACATGTCGTCCTCTGGGGCTGGCACGATGCAGGGCTCCCCAGGCTAAACAACCCCAGCTCCCTCAGCCTCTCCGAGACACACACCACGGAAGAAATCGCAGGAGCCAGGTCATTACAAACCATAGCGCATGTCACAAGACATTTCCAGAAACAGCGCACAAAACCAGACGCAAAATACAAGACAGGAAACAGAATCTGGGCGCGAAATACCTCAAAAGACAATACGTACCAGAAAATACAGGCAAAACAAGACAAAACCCAGTAAAAGACACACAACAGCAGGTACTATGCAATACATATAACATACAACAGAAAACAAAACACGAATACATACCATCAAAATCATCCTGCACAATAAAAGACAGCACAAAGAATACACAGAATACTCAACAGACAATAAAAAATACTCTACAGAAAACAAAATCCATTCCATGCAATGTATACCATACAGCACACACTGTACAAGAACTACGACTCCATACACACAATACATATGCTACAATACAAAATACAAGTACCACAGTAGAAAAATACAGGCCAACTACAATGCGACACCATCCCAGAACGGACAGGAGATACCACAGGCAGGGACCAGACCCACAGTACCTACCGTAGAGTACGTACCAAATCACCAGCGTCAGGAAGATCTCCCGTGGGGCACTGCGATGCAGGGCTCCTCCAACACAAGTTGACACAGGTGCCCTAGCAGGCAGCACGAGAAGCGGCTCCTGCGGGGCGGCACAAAGAAAGGCTCCTCCAGGGCTGCGCAACCAAGGACTCCTCCAGAGCGGAAAGACAAAAGGGCTCCTCTGCCGCCAAGCCATCAGGGGCTCCTCCAATGCTGCACCACCAAGGGCCCCACCAGCATGGCACCACCAACAGCTGCTCCGCTGCACCAAAGGGGCTCCAAGAAGAGCTGGGCATCAAACAAACTGCTCCTCCGGCGCTCCCTGCTAACCACTGCTCTGCTGCGGCGGCACAAAGCCAACCTCTGGGGAGGCGCCAAGACACGCTCCTCCAACGGGGCGACAACAAGGACACCTGCGCAACGGCACAAGCACGGGCTCCTCCAGCGCAAAGCAACAAATGGCTCCTCCAGGGCGCTGCCACCATCGGCTCCTCCTCGGCAGCGTAACAAAGGGCTGCTCCACGACGAGGGGCTCCCGAGGCGCTTTGCCACCAATCGCTCCCCTGGGGCGCTGCACTACCGGGGGCTCTCCAGGATGGCTTGATGACAATAAAGCACAATTAATACCATGCTTGAAATACAATACAGAACACAACAGATTTAAAGTACCACACAAAAATGCATTACCAACAAGACAACCGAAAATGCAAGTTATACCGCAGCACACACAAGACTATACAGACCAGACCCACTATACACACGATGCATAAAACACAAGACAACACAGACAATACAATATACAATACAAAACAAACCACAGCACAAAGCGCTACCTACCGTGCTCCAACGTGGAACAGCACAAGGCTCCTACAGGGACGAGGACAACGGCTCCCAGGGAACGGTGCGACCAACAGCTCCTCCAGAACAAAGCCATCAAGGGCTCCTCTGCAGTGGTGCCATGAAGGGCCCTCCAACACACGGCAATGAAGAGCTCCTCCAGGGGAGCACAATGCAGGGCTCCTCCAACATAATTAGACGCAGGTGCCCTAGCAGACAGGGCAAGGAGCAGCACCTGCGGGACGGTGCAGCTAACGGCTCATCCGCTGCGGCACAACAAAGGGCTCCTCCGCCATCGAGCCATCAGGGGCTCCTCCAATGCTGCACCACCAAGGGCCCCACCAGCATGGCACCACCAACAGCTGCTCCGCTGCACCAAAGGGGCTCCAAGAAGAGCTGGGCATCAAACAAACTGCTCCTCCGGCGCTCCCTGCTAACCACTGCTCTGCTGCGGCGGCACAAAGCCAACCTCTGGGGAGGCGCCAAGACACGCTCCTCCAACGGGGCAACAACAAGGGCGCCTGCGCAACGGCACAAGCACGGGCTCCTCCAGCGCAAAGCAACAAATGGCTCCTCCAGGGCGCTGCCACCATCGGCTCCTCCTCGGCAGCGTAACAAAGGGCTGCTCCACTGCGGCACGACGAGGGGCTCCCGAGGCGCATTGCCACCAATCGCTCCCCTGCGGCGCTGCGCTACAGGGCTGCTCCGGGGCGGCGCCACTGGGGGCTCTCCAGGAGCAACACTATCAGCATCTCCTCTGGGGTGGTGTGAGCGCAATGCAACACAACTCATACCACGCTGGAAAGAACAGACTTGAAATACAATACGTCATACCATGTATTACAAACAGCCCAGCAGAAAACACAAGACGTACCATAGGATACAAAATACAACCCGACGCACACCAAACCCACTAGGCAGGAAATACAAGATACAACTCAAGAGACCCTCAGTACAATAAGCGCTAAACCACGCAAAACCAAAACAATACATACAGCACAAAATACAGTCCAGATCAGATCATGCAATACCCAGTAGACACAGGACTGCGCAATACGGAACACAAAACCAACTACAGTACGCTCCACCATGTACCCCCCGCCCTTGCTACAACCCATCCCCGACAAAGGACATTGTACAGGCCACTTAAGAGACACAGAAGAAGATGCCGTACAATCAAATACACCAAACCAAACGCCATACAAAAGAGCAAACGCAATGATGCGGCGATGACAGGCTCCTCCGGTGACATCTGGCAAAGGGCTCCTCCGGGGTGCCGCCATTCAGGGCTCCTTCAGCGCCGGGCGACGAAAGGCTCCACAGAGACGGCCTGGGCTGTGTGATGAACATGTCGTCCTCTGGGGCTGGCACGATGCAGGGCTCCCCAGGCTAAACAACCCCAGCTCCCTCAGCCTCTCCGAGACACACACCACGGAAGAAATCGCAGGAGCCAGGTCATTACAAACCATAGCGCATGTCACAAGACATTTCCAGAAACAGCGCACAAAACCAGACGCAAAATACAAGACAGGAAACAGAATCTGGGCGCGAAATACCTCAAAAGACAATACGTACCAGAAAATACAGGCAAAACAAGACAAAACCCAGTAAAAGACACACAACAGAAGGTACTATGCAATACATATAACATACAACAGAAAACAAAACACGAGTACATACCATCAAAATCATCCTGCACAATAAAAGACAGCACAAAGAATACACAGAATACTCAACAGACAATAAAAAATACTCTACAGAAAACAAAATCCATTCCATGCAATGTATACCATACAGCACACACTGTACAAGAACTACGACTCCATACACACAATACATATGCTACAATACAAAATACAAGTACCACAGTAGAAAAATACAGGCCAACTACAATGCGACACCATCCCAGAACGGACAGGAGATACCACAGGCAGGGACCAGACCCACAGTACCTACCGTAGAGTACGTACCAAATCACCAGCGTCAGGAAGATCTCCCGTGGGGCACTGCGATGCAGGGCTCCTCCAACACAAGTTGACACAGGTGCCCTAGCAGGCAGCACGAGAAGCGGCTCCTGCGGGGCGGCACAAAGAAAGGCTCCTCCAGGGCTGCGCAACCAAGGACTCCTCCAGAGCGGAAAGACAAAAGGGCTCCTCTGCCGCCAAGCCATCAGGGGCTCCTCCAATGCTGCACCACCAAGGGCCCCACCAGCATGGCACCACCAACAGCTGCTCCGCTGCACCAAAGGGGCTCCAAGAAGAGCTGGGCATCAAACAAACTGCTCCTCCGGCGCTCCCTGCTAACCACTGCTCTGCTGCGGCGGCACAAAGCCAACCTCTGGGGAGGCGCCAAGACACGCTCCTCCGACGGGGCGACAACAACGACTCCTGCGCGACGGCACAAGCACGGGCTCCTCCAGCGCAAAGCAACAAATGGCTCCTCCAGGGCGCTGCCACCATCGGCTCCTCCTCGGCAGCGTAACAAAGGGCTGCTCCACGACGAGGGGCTCCCGAGGCGCTTTGCCACCAATCGCTCCCCTGGGGCGCTGCACTACCGGGGGCTCTCCAGGATGGCTTGATGACAATAAAGCACAATTAATACCATGCTTGAAATACAATACAGAACACAACAGATTTAAAGTACCACACAAAAATGCATTACCAACAAGACAACCGAAAATGCAAGTTATACCGCAGCACACACAAGACTATACAGACCAGACCCACTATACACACGATGCATAAAACACAAGACAACACAGACAATACAATATACAATACAAAACAAACCACAGCACAAAGCGCTACCTACCGTGCTCCAACGTGGAACAGCACAAGGCTCCTACAGGGACGAGGACAACGGCTCCCAGGGAACGGTGCGACCAACAGCTCCTCCAGAACAAAGCCATCAAGGGCTCCTCTGCAGTGGTGCGATGAAGGGCCCTCCAACACACGGCAATGAAGAGCTCCTCCAGGGGAGCACAATGCAGGGCTCCTCCAACATAATTAGACACAGGTGCCCTAGCAGACAGGGCAAGGAGCAGCACCTGCGGGACGGTGCAGCTAACGGCTCATCCGCTGCGGCACAACAAAGGGCTCCTCCGCCATCGAGCCATCAGGGGCTCCTCCAATGCTGCACCACCAAGGGCCCCACCAGCATGGCACCACCAACAGCTGCTCCGCTGCACCAAAGGGGCTCCAAGAAGAGCTGGGCATCAAACAAACTGCTCCTCCGGCGCTCCCTGCTAACCACTGCTCTGCTGCGGCGGCACAAAGCCAACCTCTGGGGAGGCGCCAAGACACGCTCCTCCAACGGGGCGACAACAAGGGCGCCTGCGCAACGGCACAAGCACGGGCTCCTCCAGCGCAAAGCAACAAATGGCTCCTCCAGGGCGCTGCCACCATCGGCTCCTCCTCGGCAGCGTAACAAAGGGCTGCTCCACTGCGGCACGACGAGGGGCTCCCGAGGCGCATTGCCACCAATCGCTCCCCTGCGGCGCTGCGCTACAGGGCTGCTCCGGGGCGGCGCCACTGGGGGCTCTCCAGGAGCAACACTATCAGCATCTCCTCTGGGGTGGTGTGAGCGCAATGCAACACAACTCATACCACGCTGGAAAGAACAGACTTGAAATACAATACGTCATACCATGTATTACAAACAGCCCAGCAGAAAACACAAGACGTACCATAGGATACAAAATACAACCCGACGCACACCAAACCCACTAGGCAGGAAATACAAGATACAACTCAAGAGACCCTCAGTACAATAAGCACTAAACCACGCAAAACCAAAACAATACATACAGCACAAAATACAGTCCAGATCAGATCATGCAATACCCAGTAGACACAGGACTGCGCAATACGGAACACAAAACCAACTACAGTACGCTCCACCATGTACCCCCCGCCCTTGCTACAACCCATCCCCGACAAAGGACATTGTACAGGCCACTTAAGAGACACAGAAGAAGATGCCGTACAATCAAATACACCAAACCAAACGCCATACAAAAGAGCAAACGCAATGATGCGGCGATGACAGGCTCCTCCGGTGACATCTGGCAAAGGGCTCCTCCGGGGTGCCGCCATTCAGGGCTCCTTCAGCGCCGGGCGACGAAAGGCTCCACAGAGACGGCCTGGGCTGTGTGATGAACATGTCGTCCTCTGGGGCTGGCACGACGCAGGGCTCCCCAGGCTAAACAACCCCAGCTCCCTCAGCCTCTCCGAGACACACACCACGGAAGAAATCGCAGGAGCCAGGTCATTACAAACCATAGCGCATGTCACAAGACATTTCCAGAAACAGCGCACAAAACCAGACGCAAAATACAAGACAGGAAACAGAATCTGGGCGCGAAATACCTCAAAAGACAATACGTACCAGAAAATACAGGCAAAACAAGACAAAACCCAGTAAAAGACACACAACAGCAGGTACTATGCAATACATATAACATACAACAGAAAACAAAACACGAATACATACCATCAAAATCATCCTGCACAATAAAAGACAGCACAAAGAATACACAGAATACTCAACAGACAATAAAAAATACTCTACAGAAAACAAAATCCATTCCATGCAATGTATACCATACAGCACACACTGTACAAGAACTACGACTCCATACACACAATACATATGCTACAATACAAAATACAAGTACCACAGTAGAAAAATACAGGCCAACTACAATGCGACACCATCCCAGAACGGACAGGAGATACCACAGGCAGGGACCAGACCCACAGTACCTACCGTAGAGTACGTACCAAATCACCAGCGTCAGGAAGATCTCCCGTGGGGCACTGCGATGCAGGGCTCCTCCAACACAAGTTGACACAGGTGCCCTAGCAGGCAGCACGAGAAGCGGCTCCTGCGGGGCGGCACAAAGAAAGGCTCCTCCAGGGCTGCGCAACCAAGGACTCCTCCAGAGCGGAAAGACAAAAGGGCTCCTCTGCCGCCAAGCCATCAGGGGCTCCTCCAATGCTGCACCACCAAGGGCCCCACCAGCATGGCACCACCAACAGCTGCTCCGCTGCACCAAAGGGGCTCCAAGAAGAGCTGGGCATCAAACAAACTGCTCCTCCGGCGCTCCCTGCTAACCACTGCTCTGCTGCGGCGGCACAAAGCCAACCTCTGGGGAGGCGCCAAGACACGCTCCTCCGAACGGGGCGACAACAACGGACTCCTGCGCGACGGCACAAGCACGGGCTCCTCCAGCGCAAAGCAACAAATGGCTCCTCCAGGGCGCTGCCACCATCGGCTCCTCCTCGGCAGCGTAACAAAGGGCTGCTCCACGACGAGGGGCTCCCGAGGCGCTTTGCCACCAATCGCTCCCCTGGGGCGCTGCACTACCGGGGGCTCTCCAGGATGGCTTGATGACAATAAAGCACAATTAATACCATGCTTGAAATACAATACAGAACACAACAGATTTAAAGTACCACACAAAAATGCATTACCAACAAGACAACCGAAAATGCAAGTTATACCGCAGCACACACAAGACTATACAGACCAGACCCACTATACACACGATGCATAAAACACAAGACAACACAGACAATACAATATACAATACAAAACAAACCACAGCACAAAGCGCTACCTACCGTGCTCCAACGTGGAACAGCACAAGGCTCCTACAGGGACGAGGACAACGGCTCCCAGGGAACGGTGCGACCAACAGCTCCTCCAGAACAAAGCCATCAAGGGCTCCTCTGCAGTGGTGCGATGAAGGGCCCTCCAACACACGGCAATGAAGAGCTCCTCCAGGGGAGCACAATGCAGGGCTCCTCCAACATAATTAGACACAGGTGCCCTAGCAGACAGGGCAAGGAGCAGCACCTGCGGGACGGTGCAGCTAACGGCTCATCCGCTGCGGCACAACAAAGGGCTCCTCCGCCATCGAGCCATCAGGGGCTCCTCCAATGCTGCACCACCAAGGGCCCCACCAGCATGGCACCACCAACAGCTGCTCCGCTGCACCAAAGGGGCTCCAAGAAGAGCTGGGCATCAAACAAACTGCTCCTCCGGCGCTCCCTGCTAACCACTGCTCTGCTGCGGCGGCACAAAGCCAACCTCTGGGGAGGCGCCAAGACACGCTCCTCCAACGGGGCGACAACAAGGGCGCCTGCGCAACGGCACAAGCACGGGCTCCTCCAGCGCAAAGCAACAAATGGCTCCTCCAGGGCGCTGCCACCATCGGCTCCTCCTCGGCAGCGTAACAAAGGGCTGCTCCACTGCGGCACGACGAGGGGCTCCCGAGGCGCTTTGCCACCAATCGCTCCCCTGCGGCGCTGCGCTACAGGGCTGCTCCGGGGCGGCACCACTGGGGGCTCTCCAGGAGCAACACTATCAGCATCTCCTCTGGGGTGGTGTGAGCGCAATGCAACACAACTCATACCACGCTGGAAAGAACAGACTTGAAATACAATACGTCATACCATGTATTACAAACAGCCCAGCAGAAAACACAAGACGTACCATAGGATACAAAATACAACCCTACGCACACCATACCCACTAGGCAGGAAATACAAGATACAACTCAAGAGACCCTCAGTACAATAAGCACTAAACCACGCAAAACCAAAACAATACAGCACAATATACAATCCTGACAAAAGTCGTGGAATACATACCCATGAACACAACACATTCTGTAGAATACACGCAATACACTGTACAAAAACTACACTACGCTACATTACATATGATGGAAGATATAATGCAGGACATACACTACAGATTTCAAAATAAAATACTAAATACAGAATGCAATACAAAATACTACACGTTGCATAAGATAAACAAGAGACTGTTATAAATCATTAGGATAGAACACATTATTGCACAGTAAATACCATATTACACAGAGCATAAAATAAAACCGACTCCACTCTACAAAGGACACATAGAACACAGGAAATACATTGCATAAAAAATTCTCTACAGAAAACACAATCCTTTCCATTTCATGGATACTACATAGTACATGCAGTACAAAACCTACAGTTCAATACACCTAAGACATCCCCTACAATACAAAATATAAATACAATAGAAAATACATACAAAATGCAATACCTTACCATATGATACCATAGATACCGGACTTAGATTACATACCACACAAGACATGCTAAATTATACCACACCTGCTAAAAAAAGGCATGCATACCATACATTACAATGCATACCATGCAATACATACCAGACCGTTCCCCACACCATCGCCTAAATACCACAGCATACCTGAATTACCCTGTAATAGCATACCATGCCATCCTACAGCATAAAAAAATATACCTTCCCATACTAAAAAAACCCACCACTATACATACCATACTGCAAATACAGGAAAGGCAATACAAAATGCAATATCACGCTTAACGTAAAACAACGCAGACCACACAATACCACACCCAATGCCAAACCACATCCCACACTACAGCCAATGCTTCTGGGGCAGCACAGCGAAGGGCTGCAAGGAGGCCTGGGCGGCACGATGAACAGCTCTGAGAAGGAGGCAAGATATAGGGCTCCTCAGGCATGGGGCAACAACGGGCTCCTCCACGGCAGCGTGATGAAGATCTCCTCTGGGGCGGCGCAAGGAGGGGCTCCTCCCGTGCAAAGCTAATAAAGGCCTCCTCAAGAGCGCTGCGATGAAGGGCTCCTCTGGCGCGCCACCATGAATGGCTCCTCTGGGGGGGTGCAAGAACCAGCTCCTCCGCTACCAAGCGACTAAGGGCTCCTCCAGGGTCACATGAGGTCACATAATTCCACCGAGCTATACAACCCCACTTCCCTCTGCCATTCCTCAGACAACTTGCAATACACACCCCAGATACAATACAAAACAAAACAAGATACACACCAGACATTCCATACCATACCCGACATACAAAACATACACTACAATTCCTAGAATAAACATAATAAATACCATACAACCTATAGAATACAAGAAAGCCAACAGATTACATACATAAATACCATACAATACAGAAAATACACGCTACAACACAAATAACAGCACACAAGACGGCACAAACTGAAGCACAATACAATACATATGAGACAATGCAAGAGCCCTACATAAAATACAGTACATACAAAACATACCAAACAACACAGGAAATCATACAGCACCACACATACCACACAATTTATGACAAACCACACCATACAAACCACAACACAGTACACGTCATCCTAAAAAACACATCACAACACAGAGAGAATACAACACTACACACAAGAGACGGGAAATACTAAGCGTCAAATACCATGCAGACAGGGCATTACCAACCATCCAACAGAAAATACAGGGCATACCCCAGAATACAAGACAATACTATACATACCATACACACAACACACACAGAAGTACATGATACACAACACAAAATACAATCTATGCAATACCAAACCGTACAATGGGAAACGCATGCAACCCAAAATACAGTCCAATACAAAATACAACCCATACCACGCAATAAAATACAGACCACAAGAAACAATACATACATATTACTGTGCGTGTAATACTATGCCACACAACACAATGCGTAGAATTCTGCACAACACAGGCAATACACAATACAATATACAATCCAAAACAACCTGCAGTACAATATGGTACATACCCTGTGAGACAGACCATACAGTATCTACTACACCGTACGTACCATGCAACACAATACACAATACAAGAAAACACAGAATACAAAACACAACACAGAATGGAAAAAGTAGTATACAATAGAACACAAAATACAATAAAACACACAAGAGAATACAGTACACCTAATTACAAAATTCCCACACAATACATACAATAAATATACAACACATATAGTAGAAGTACTACACAACACAATGCACTAACACACTAACAGAAAAAATATCATAAAAAAAGTACATACAATCCAATATGATACTACACATACAATACATACAGATACACACAACACAGTACATAAAACCAATACACGGAATACATACAGTGCAATACAAAATATAAATACCATACCATAGAATAGAAAATACAATACATACAATAGAAAATACCATACCGCACTATACCATACAATGGATACCATACATGCAAGACATATAATATATTCCATACAATACATGCCAAACAATACTATACATGCTGTACAATACAATGCATACCATGCAGTACATACCATATAACTAAACACCATACCCTAAACACTGTACAGTAGCATAGCCTACCATAGGCACAATACCATACCACACATACTATACCATACAAAATACACCTTACCATCCAAACCAAAACACCATACATACACTAACGGCAATACAAAATGCAACACAACGGTCAATGTAAAGTAATGCATAGAACACAGTACCACAGCCAGTTCCGTACCATATCCCGTACCACACCCAATACCTCTGGCACAGGATGCTGAAGGGCTCCAAGACCACCAAGAAACACAATGGAACTGTCAAAAAACACCAACTGGGGAATCACCCCAAAGAAACTAGGAAGAGAACGGCTCCTCCGGGGCCATGCAGTGAAGCCCCTCACCAGCGTTGTGTGGTGACGCACTCTAATAAAAGCTGGATGATGAAGCACTACTAAACAGATACACAGTGAATGAAGCTCCCCAGAAAATCCAGGTGGTGAACTGCCCAGGAAAGCCAGGCAGTGGAGGAACCCAACAAAGCCCCTCTGTGAAGGACTAGCTGGGCATTCAAGCATCCTCCAGGGCCTCATGCTGACGCACTCCTCACATGCTTCAAAACCCTTGTGAGCACTTCTAGAAAACAGCACTGAAATAGCTGTTCTTATCCTCAGTCAGAAATACCCAGCCAACAACCGTACAGTGATAATTCCTAGGAAGCTGCAGGAAAGTTCCTGAATGCATCCAAATTCATCACCTCCTAGGCCTTCCTGGGAAATTCCTCATTTCTCACTGGTTTTACTGTGCTAAAGAACTGCACTACACCAGTCCCAGAATGGAAATGCTGCCTGCGTTTAGCCAGGCTACACCTCACAGGGACACAAAGGCCGCATCTCTTCCCGGACCACTGCTGTTGCACAGGGATCAGTCAACTTTGTGGGCAACAGAGTTGAGAAGAAGCTATCCTCTTCAGTCTTTATCTTAAATATATACTACCTTTACAGGGAACATAGACATTCTCAAGGCCAAGGGAGGAAGGGCTTGTCCCTGCATGGCATTTAACAGTCTGTTCCAGAAGAAAAATAAAGTAGCGAGATTAATTTCTGGGCCCCAACACCACAATCCAGCATATCCTGTAAATGCAGACTTAAAGGGAAAGCAGTGAGCAAGCCACTGCACTTTAGACACGATCCTGCAACACCTTCATGCATACGAGGGCAGAGGGGTCTCCCCGGCAGCGAGTTACCTCCTCCCCCTGCCAGCAGCAGGGACAGAAGAGCGACAAGCACTCACACCATAAGCAAAGACATGTTTCTGACACTGCTTGGAAAAGACCACTCCACACCACCTGCTCACACACACGGAGCACCACAAAGCTGGGCAGCACTAAATTCAGCCTGCTCAGGCAGCTCCTGCTTGCCTCGGGGGTGATCCACATACCCTTCTCCCCACAGCCAGCACAGGAAGACTGGAGCTCCCTGAGCACAAAACCCTGGCATCGTTTCTACATGCACCCCAGGGTGTAGCGCAGGGCACGGGCCACGCTTCATTTATTCCACATGAAGAACTGCCTGAAGAACAGGTTCTGAATGGGCTGGCGCCCACGAGCCATCTTAGCTGCCCCTCACGTCAACAGCACACCCATAACCAGCTCCGTTTAGTTTTCAAATGCCAAGCGGTGTGTGCGTTCAACGGCCTCTTTTGAGGTGGAAACTGGCAGCACCAGAGGTCCCCGGTCCCTATCTCCAGTGCTCAGCCTCTGAACCGCGGGGCCTGATGCTAAACCACCCGGCGTGACACAGCGCCACAGCCCGGCGCACACTCGGGGCCTGTCACCGCGCCGGCTCCTCACGGCAGGGCCGGGCACAGGCTCCAGACCCGCAGGCAGGCTGCCCGCCGCCCGCTCCGGGGGAAAAGCGCCTTTCTCCCCTCGCCAGTCCCGCCGGACAAGGTGTTGGCTCACCCGGCCGTCCTCCACGAAACTGCCGCCGCCTCAGGGCGCTGCCAACTCAGGGCGCCGCAGCCGCGTCCTAACGACAGCTCCGCGCGCGGCAGGAACCGCCCCTCGCACCGGCCGGTGCCGCCCGAAGTTTCCCGAAGCCGCGCGCGCTTCGCTCCCACCAATGGGAGGGGAGGGGAGGGGAGGGGAGGGGAGGGGAGGGGAGGGGAGGGAGGGGAGGGGGAGGGGAGGGGGGAGGGGAGGGGAGGGGAGGGGAGGGAGGGGGAGGGGCGGGGAGGGGAGGGGAAGGGCGGGGGAGGGGGAGGGGCGGGGAGGGGCGGGGAGGGGCGGGGAGGGGAGGGGCGGGGCGGGGAGGAGCGGGGCGGGGAGGGGCGGGGCGGGGAGGGGCGGGGCGGGGCCGGTGCCGACAGCCCCGGCCGGAGGCCAGAGCAGCCCGCCCGCAGCTCTGGCGGGCCGAGGGAGGGGAGAGACAGCGGCGCCCGCGGCAGAGCCCGCCTGGCAGGGCTCGGCTCGCCCGCCCGCTCCTACCCAGCCCCCGTAACCCCGCACCTCAGCCCCGGCCCCGGCCGAACCCCACCTGAAGCCAAGCCTGGGGCGAGCCCCAGTCCCAAGCCGCAGACCAGCTCCTGCCTGTCCCGGGGAGGACTCGCTGAGGCGGCTCCGTCCCGACACAGCCCGGCTCCGATGCCTCGCTGCGGCAAGAGCTCTGGCCGCGGCAGCTCCCCGCCGAGGGCAGCTCCCCCCGGGGGCGGGGGCGGCTCGGCCACAGCGGCGGCAGCAGCGCCCGCCGGCCGCAGCCGCCCGCGGGGAGGCGCTGAGGCGCAGTGCCCTGGCAACAGGCAGACGCGCTCCGGGGAACCCCTCGGATTCCCTCTGCTATGACAAGGCGCCACCCCATTGGCCGGCGGCCTCGACGCCTCTGGGCCCAGCCAATGGCGAGCGCCCTGGCCCCCCCGCCCGCCCGCCCGCCCGCCCGCCGGCAGCCCCGGGCCCGGCCAGGCCCAGGCACAGGCCCAGCGCGGGGGGCGGCAGGCTCGGGGCTGCGGAGGCCGCGCACAGCTCGGGGCGGGAGCGGAGGGGCCCCCTCAGGGCCCGGTTTGAGTCCCCCTCGACTCCTTCCCCGAGAGGAGCCTGGTCACAAGGGGACGGCCACACGAGCTGGTCAAAGAACACAGCAGGGGTGTTGCAGAGGGCACCGCGTCCACAAAGGCCTCCTCAGGCGGCCACAGGGGGGGCAGCGGGCCTTCACCCCGCTGCAGGGAGAGGGGACTCGGCCAAGCCCTGTAACGTGCTTCCCTGTCAGCATCAACACCGCTCACGGTGACTCCCTTGAGCAAAACTATTGGGGGACAAACTTGGAAGAAACCTGCAATAAACTTTGTCAGAATCCACGGCTGAGCCTATGGAAAGCTCTTACTCCCTTGCCGTCTGCCCAGATGTCACGGCAGGATGGTAAAGAACTAAGAGGCAAGAAAAGCAGAGAAAAATCAAATTCAATTGAAAATAAATTCCTTTAGTTTAAAAATGAAATCGCATTAGTTTAACTAAAGAACTCCTTTTCAGGTCCCACTCCAAGATTAAGTCATTATCCAAGAGTTACGTGTATTCGGGCCACCACAACAAAAAATGGCAATAAAGAGAGGACTGTGCGATAGGAGCAGCAGAGCAGCTCCCTCCTCTAAGCCCCTGTCAAGGGCAGGTACCTGGGCACGGACCCCAGACGGCCTCCGCGCCCCCTCACCTGCCATGCCCATGAACAGGCCAGCAGAGGTTTGTCTCTGCAATCACTGACCGTCGGTGGAAAACCCCTCCCAGGACCATGCCTGGGCTGGGGTCTCCTGTCATTCTCACCCGAAACAGTGTCCGTTTCTGAGGATCACTCTTCCAGAAAGACATAAGCCAAGGAGAAAGCAGCCAGAGGCTATGGTTAAGAAGGGTCAGGGCTTCGGGAAACAGGGTCTCACAGGATTAATCATAGGGTGAATGGACTTGTTTAACATCAGCATCTTCTTAACAGAAGAGCTGTCTAAAGGCCTTTAAATATTTAAAAGGATGCTACAAATCAAAAGGTAATTAACTTCTCCCCATGCTCTGGGTTGAGGGCACTCCGTGTTGACCAGGCTTTCAATGAAGCAAAGGAAATGCATTTGAGGCGTTACGGAAGGAGAATTTGGGGGCAGTTTGAGAGCAGTCTGTAGCACCACAAGATAAAAGGAGGGAGGAGTTACGGTCTGCGCCCCATCACACAAGGAACAGAGGCTTGCACATCTTAGCCATATTATTAAAACAGATGGGTACCCTCTCAGGTGGCAGCTGGAGGAGAAGCACTTCCTACTCACTTCATTTGAAGTACAGTATTTCAAAATGGATTTTCTGGGGAGGAGGCAGGGGGGTAAAGATTTCACCAGTTGCTTTTTTTCAGAGCAAATAAGCATGTATTACAGGGTAATGTGATGCAGAGTCTACGTGGTGAAACGTTACCCTCTGCCTTTCTGGGTAACTTGAAAATTTTCAGGGTCTCCTGAGTGCCCGGGTACTCTCATCTGTATCTCCAACAGAGTAGTTTCGATCAGCATTCCAGTATCCTGGAGTTACCAGTTCATCCTGCCAGAAGAATAAAAATGCATCCTGCTGTTAAGGAAAGAATACAAGAACAGGGAAATGCACTTCAACAGAGAGAACTTCAACCTACCAGCACAGAGCAGCTCACGACAGCTTTGACTGTCCCAGTGTGCTGCTTTGGTCATACGCAAGTTTTTCAGTCCCGATGTATCAGTAATAAAACTTGATCTATCATGCAACATCAAAATTTACTTCCAAATGTGCTTTTGTGATTACAGATCTGACTGGGAGCCTCCAGCAATAAAAAGCTATTTCTGCTTTCAAAGTAAAGGCTAGTAGCTCCTGTGAGCAGCTTAAATAGCCATTCACAGACGAATGCTGTGATACAGAATGCTTTAGCTTGAGGAAGGTTATGGTCACAGAAATCACTGTACAAAACACCAAATGGATTCTTTCTGTATGGAATAACTTGAGCAAACAGTAAGCCGCTGGCCAACAGAAGCTGATGTTCTCCAAATTCGCAAGAGTTCCCCATCATAAATGTTTGTATTTTTGACATCTACAATTTTTGAGAGAAGCTTCTGACACACAATTGGCAGAAGATGGTCCCCACATCCAAAAGCACCCAATGCCAGCTTGCAGCAACAGCCATTTCATTTTAAGCAGAGCACATTGAGCCACACAGCTGAAAAGCTTGAGTGTATTTGGATGTCTGTCTCCAGCTCCCAGGGGAGCCAGAGCCACACAAGAATAATTCCCCTGCAGAATTTCCAGATTGTGTCCAAAAAGGTGCCAAATTCACATGGCTCCAGTCACCTGCCCTGAAACACACTAAAACTTTTACTTTCCTGAAAGCTCAGGCGTGCTGCAAACACACAGAAGGCAAGATCCTTCAACAGTCTTTAGAAATCAGAGACACAGGCAAACGTTTTTCCCGCAGTATGTTACAAGTTTAATTGTGCAAAAATACAGTCATCAAGACTTAAGCTTTGTTGTAAACTGAATGTAATTCCAGTGAGGTACAGGCATGGAAAGAGGTCCTACTGTAATTACAGCAAATACACCATAGTCACTGTTTAGACAACCATGCGGTTCGATACACTGATATACTGTTCTCAAGTGATTTACACATTCTGTATTTAACTGTATTAATCTGTATTTACTCTGTATTAATCAAGAGAACCAAAGAAATGACACCAAAGAGGAAAGCCAGTAGCACTGCACTAACTCAAAAGAACGTTAACAAAATTTAGACAAACTCCCCAGTGATGGCCAAGAATTAGTCTGTGATACGGCAGGTGGGCAGTGTAACTCCCCTTCATCCAACACAGTATATACTGTGCTTCAGCAAAAGAAAAGGCTTTCCTAATGCCAGTATTTCTTTCAAGCACAGGAAGATGAAGCATTAACAACCTTTAAAACTGTGTTTCAAACTATGAAATACCAATGGTGTTGCATAAGAACATAAGAAATAGATGGGGGGCGGGGGGGCCAGGAAACAAAAAACTTTCAGAGCTCAGTTCTCTGGCTCCACCACTTAATAAGAAAAAAAAAAAAACCATATGGAAAAGAAAGACACTGCTGAATCCCCTCGCTGACTAAAATCCTCCTGCAGTGCCTACATCACTGAGGAAAAAATAGCTTTCAAAGCAATTCCCCTCCTTACACATTCATGTTTTAACATAACCAGCTTGGGCATTCGTAATGCTGTCCCCCTATGGCTACTTTTTGGTTCTAACAAATCTAGACGCTTCTTGCAAAAGCATTTCAACATCTTTGTTATCCTTGTCTTCTGAACTTGGTTCCCAGTCAGAGTCTTCATCGGTAGGTTCGCACACCTCTTCCTCACCATCTCTAAAGCCGCCATTAAGGTCATACTCATGTGGTTCATCTTTCTGCAGGAGCGGGCTGGAAACTAGGACCATGCGTGGCAATCAGTTAGCTGAGGGGAATGTGCTCGAGCTTGTCTGGACAACAATTAACATGATGAGGCATGTTTACAGAGCACAGGGGAGTGGGAGACGGATGGCGCCAAGGATGGTGCCAAGGAAAGGTAACACCTTGCTGTTAATTGCTGGTAGTTAACCACCAATCAGGGATTGCCTAGTATGCAGTGCTTAGCTTCAAGAACCAATTAGTTTAAAACGCGCAGCTTCTGAAAGTGTATAAAACCTCGTGCTTCTGTACAATAAATTGACATTTGCTTGCATCAAGCTGCGTCCCGTCTCTTCATTCGCCGCATCCTTCTCCACAGCCCTTTCTCCTGTAGGGACAAAAATGCCATATATTCATGAATAATAAATACAGAACTAAAGAGACCTTGCAGGGGCCATCTAGTTAGCCTCTCTCCTCAGCAGGAGAAAGGCTCAACTAAAGCACTCTATCCAATGCTGACAATTTTGTGTTTGATTTTCAAGACTCTCATGTAAAGCTGTACCATCCCTCTCTGACCACTACTGCAGGGCTTACCAGTCTGATCACTTAAAGTTCTCCTTAGTGGCTTTTCTTCCAGCACTTGGAAAACAGTTGCCAGGCCTCTTCTGATAACATCTTCTGATATCAGAAGAAAACGGTATCCGATAACATCTTCTGACAACTCTCCTTTCCTGAAGGAGTGGCATACACAATTTTCCTGGTCATCTTCCTGCTACTTCTATACCTAAACAAGGCATCTTTCTTGCCATTTAGCCCCTAGCTCTTGCTAGACAGCTATTCTGACTCTAAATTTTCTGCCTTCACCCATCCATATTTACTTAGGGCTACTTTATACTCTTGCTCTTTGGAATCTGACATGGCTTTGAATTCCCATTCACTTCTTTCCTGAGCTTCAGGTCAGCAAAGACAATCTGCTAGATCACTCGCCTCCTACGTTCTCAACTTCGATCTGTGCTGTGTAGTCTGTGCTTCCTTTCTGAACACACGTTAAGGACAAACGCTGAACACTTCTTTCCTGAGCTGGATGCAGCCTACCCCTTTCCCAGTTCAGTCTATTCTATCGCGCTGCTGTCCAATCTGCTGCCTATCCATCTTCTGCACAGCTCACACTTTGTGATTAAATTGCCTTCTCTCTTCCCAGTATGTCACAATACTCTACGTTGGCAGGAATCAAAACTTGGAAACCTCTATTCACAAGAAATGGATGCTGCACGCTGCATGTTCCTAAACTTTTTTAGGCAGCTTGTCTTGCAGTAGTCTTTTAATTGCTCAAATATGTTGACATATATAAACCAGTTCCCAGAGACAGGGCAAGCCTGATTTTTGAAGAAGCCTTATCTACCTGACTTGGTAGCATCGATGCAAAGCTGCTGCCATAGCAGCATTGCCTTCTCCTTTTACTTATCGGTAGCTGTGAACCTTTAACAAGTTTATTTCCACTGCTTTGGGACTTTGGCAGATGTGCACGACCATTGCTCTACCAGCCTACGCTACCTCCCTTTTTCTTACAGGCCCACAATTCCTAACTAGCCACAGTCTGTTAATATTCCAGTCATGGTATGCTGCCCTTAAGTCACACCCCTGAGTAAAGCTGTATTTGTTCCTTTTCTTCCCAGCCTCCAGTTTCTGCATTCTTACCTCATTTGGAGATAACCTGTCAATGATCTCATAATGATTTATCTGTTGAGCAGTTCTTATCATCTTTTATATGAAACTAGAAATGTGTCTTCTCAGCTACACAACCCAGTCCAAATCATCCATGTTTATATTAACCTCAGGTATTTCTTAGCAGCTTCTTGAAACCTCAGGTCAGAGCTCCAGACACTCAAGCTGTGCGTGTGGTGAACAAGCAAGAAGACCAGCACCTGGGTGTAGTCAGATCACATCCTCTGTCAGTTACATTTTTCTGCTAGTGGGAATGTTACTATTCCAGAATTATCTTATGGTCTGATTAACATTTTATACTCTATAGCAAGGTTTTCAAAAGCACTTACAGCAGCAGTCAATTCCCTCAAAGGTACACAATTTTATGGGTGAACTGTGCTACAGAGGCACCCAATGACTTCCTAGAATAAAGTCAGCCATGTGTGACACAGCCAATACTACAACTGAGAAATATCCTATGGCTAGCAACCTATATAGCACCTAGCAGAAAATCCTGAAAATGTCAGCTGTCAATTTCGGCTGTAATCCCATCCCATATGATGCTTGCTAGTTTACTGTTTACCAGACTTTAGAGGAAAGTAATTATGCCCATGTTTACCCATAACAGCAGAATTTTTTCTAAGAATCACAGACTATAGTCGTGCAGAAGGAATTATGTCTGGAGGGAGAAGTCGAAACAAAGATGCTAAATACATTAAGAACAAAATCTCTCTTCTCAGCCTAAGCCTGTGAGAATAATAAGCCCAAGACCGGATTAACAAAGAAAAACTGCTCTTCACTTTCACAGCACTGCAGGTGGTATTTTACAACAGAAACAGGAATTCTGGAAAAATACTGATTACTTCCATATTTTTCCTACAAATGTATGTGGAGCATACGATGTTGGTTTTCATCCACCAGTGTTTTTAGATTTCAGCAGTGAATGATGCACTTCCATGTCTTCCCACTCCTCTCTTTCTGCTATAGTTTAATTCAGCTCCACAGCCCCTGAAGCTGCTCATTAAGCACAATTCTCCCTTTCCCCTAGTACCATATTTATAAATATGACCTTGAGACATTCCCTGAAATTATCTCCTTCACATGGGGAGAAAAAGCTTGCTGACCACCCCTTTACAAAGGGTTATGTTTGGAAGTGAGCCGATCGGCTTGCTAGAAAACATACACAGAAGTGTGCAGGAGAACTCTGCAGACTCCATAGCCACAGCAGGTCATTCATCCAAGTAGCAACACGGCAGTGAAGTCATTCACTAGTGACAATTTAATGACAACACACACTCCAGCCTTTCTCTTTTTTTTTTTTTTTCCCTTCCTCCCTTACAGCTATTTCCCCGGTAATTAGCCTTAGACTGTTTCTCAGAACATAGACCACATTCTCCATTGGCAATTTGTAATCCATCTCGCAGCAATTAGACTATCGATGTTAAAAACTAAACATGGCAAATGTCATGTAGATAGCACCCTTCTTTTCTTGGCTGGTGGAGTTTCAGTGCACTTGAACAGAAATTAATCCTGCTGTGCTTAACAGTGCAGTTGAGCCAAACAGCACGAAATAAAGGCTAATGGAACCTTGCCTGTGTGATCTTGCATGGCTCGGTACGACCGCCTCAGACGTGAGCTTGCTGAGTGCAACCTTTTACAAGCTTTGCCCTCAAGAGAACTAAGCAAGCCAGTCAACAAGATATTGAGGGGAAAAAAGAAATTTAAACAATCATTAAATATGAACAGAACTTTAATTAATGAATTCCCTTCTTCCCACTGTGCATGGAATATCATTTTTTCCCTGGTTC